>NC_135807.1:65340851-65940851 GCF_964213995.1 Mustelus asterias | reverse complement strand
CTCAAGCCTCCCATCTGCCAGGCAAAATTTGGACAAGGAAATGGAGTCTGTTTCAAGTTCTGCATCTTCTACCAGATCCAAATCTGGAGTAAGACTGAGATGCTCAGACATTGGCCAGAACCTTACCATCTTTCACGCCTGCAGGTTTTTCCCATGCCACTGCGGTGAACGGAGATATGGCTGGGTGCCAAATTCTCCGAGCGCGCTGCAGCGGGAGCATGGCATGAAGGGCCAGAAAATCTCACCCATCATCTTTAGTACCTCGGGTCTCTGCGCTTTAAAATGTATATTAAATTTTACCTGCTTAGCTATGAGCTTTAGCTGTTCTATGTTTAAGGATGCTAACGTTTGCCAAATTAAGTCAATCTCTTGCAGAAATGCATTCACATCAAAAGTTGCCATCTTATTTTCCATTGGTTAGTATTCACAAATCTTACTACTGTTATCCATTTTCCTTCATCTTTCCACCATTTTGACTACATGCTGCTTTTCTTTTTCAGATCTAATTCTTTTAATTTCAGACTCGGTTCATTTGCAATGAACAAGACTGTAGTAAGCAATTTGTCACAGGCAGAATTTATATGTACTCTTACTGCCTGTGATCAGCATGCTTTATAGGTGAGGGGCGTGTGGTTACTAACCCTCAAAGTGATTGCCCCAATTTACATAATTAGTCATAGAGGTTTACAGCATGGAAAGAGGCCATTTGGCCCAACTTGTCAATGCCGCCCTTTTTTTAAAAACCCCTAAGCTAGTCCCAATTGCCCACATTTGACCCATATCCCTCGATACCCATCTTACCCATGTAACTGCCTAAATGCTTTTTAAAAGACAAAATTGTACCCGCCTCTACTACTACCTCTGGCAGCTTGTTCCAGACACTCACCACCCTCTGTGTGAAAACATTGCCCTTCTGGACACTTTTGTTTCTCTCTCCTCTCACCTTAAATCTGTGCCCTCTAGTTTTAGACTCTCCTACCTTTGGGAAAATATATTGACTATCGAGCTGATCTATGCCCCTCATTATTTTATGGACCTCTACAAAATCACCCCTCAGCTTTCTACGTTCCAGAGAAAAAAGTCCCAGTCTATCCAGTCTCTCCTTATAACTCAAACCATCAAGTCCTGGTAGCATCCTAGTAAATCTTTGCTGCACTCTTTCTAGTTCAATAATATCCTTTCTATAGTAGGGTGACCGGAACTGTACACAGTATTCTAAGTGTGGCCTTACCAATGTCTTGTACAACTTTAATAAGATGCCCAACTCCTGCAATCAATGTTCTGATCAATGAAACCAAGCATGCTGAATGCCTTCTCACCACTCTGTCTACCTGTGACTCCACTTTCAAGGAGCTATGAACCTGTACCCCTAGATCTCTTTGTTCTGTAACTCTCCCCGACGCCCTACCATTAACTAAGTCCTGCAATTTGTCACAAGCAGCAAGCTTTGTGTGAATTTAAATATAAGGATGGTAATTAATTATCGCACACTTGCTCTGGAGATTTAAAAAACGTGTTTCATTCACTTGACTCATCCACACAATCATTTATACAAAAATTAGATATCGATGAGGAGAAAAAAATACAATTATAAATTATCATTGTCTCCTCTCTTCTAGCAGGTCTGTAGTTTCTCAGATGAGTTGATGCATCAGTTGAAGTGAAAGTCTTGCAAAACAGAGGATTTTCAGTAAGCTGCAAAGCCTTTTGTAGTCAACTTTCCAGAAGGTTGGTTCTCAAGTGAACATGAAGTTGGAACAGATTGGGGAGAATCCTTCTCCTGCCTTCAGTGTATACTTGTTTATTACTTTGGATGCTTAGCTGAAGTGCAGTTGGTTTAATGTCAGTCGAATGGATGCTGCTGCAGAACAGCTTCTTTCAGGCTACAAATGCGGCTGTCTCACCATGTTAAAAGTCTCAAGTCCTTTTCCAGATAAGGTTCGTAACCAGATTGATTATACAGCTGGATGATGTATAATGTGATGAATTTTACACCTTGAGAGTCCTTTGAAACCAAACCGCAGCCATCCTCCAACCTCCGAAGCCAAAGCCAAACCGCAGCCCGACAGCGACACGGAACGCCTGACCGCGCAGACCCATCTACCGATGCAGGAATCACAAACAAGGCAACAAATCCTCCATCCACACACCAACCAGAGCGAAGAACCTCACTGGACACACCAATACCCTTAACACCGCAAACCACTCTCCCAGGCTCAAAAAGAAGCAGTCACTCCAGGAAGCTTGGAAAACGTGCAGGCCTGCGGGTGAGAGAAACAATGTGCTCCCAAAGTCCCCCTCCCCAGCTTACCCCTGACAAATGTTCAATCTCTGGAAAACAAGCTAGACCAACTTAAAGCCAGGCTCACTTTTCAAAGAGAACTGAGGGACTGCTGCGTACTCTGTTTCACGGAGACATGGCTCACTCCTGCTTCACCGGACTGTGCCTTACAACCAGAGAGCTTTTCAATCCACTGAATGGACTGCACAGTGGCCTCAGGCAAGGCTAGGGGAGGTGGGGTCTGCCTCCTAATCAACACCTCATGGTGCCTAGGCATAGCAACACTGGTGAGTTTCTGCTCCCCAGACCTAGAATACCTGACGCTAAAATGCTGCACCTACTACCTTCCGCGGGAGTTCACCTCCGTTATCCTGACAGCACTTTACATCACACCCCATGCGGGCGTGAAGATCGCGCTGGATGAAATATACACCACTACAAATAGCCTCGAGATGAAACATCCCGAGGCCTTGTTCATCATGGCCGGGGACTTCAATCAAGCCAAGCTCAAGAGTGTCCTACCAAGATACCACCAACCACCAGAGGCCCAAACATCCTAGACCACTGCTGCACAAATATCAAATATGCCTACCACTCTATTGCCCACCCACACTTTGGCCAATCAGATCACAGAGCTGTGCTCCTGCTCCCAGCTTACAAGCACAAACTGAAGCGGGAGAATCCATCAAAGAAAGTCTGCAATGTTGGTCTGAGGAGTTGGATGATCTCCTATGGGGCTGCTTGGAGTCAGTGGACTGGTCGGTATTTAAAAACTCTGTGACCAGCCTGAACGAGTATGCCACTAAAGTAACTGACTTCATTAGTAAGTATGTAGAATACTGTGCGCCAAAGAAGCAAATCCGCGTGTTTCCCAACCGGAAACCATGGATGAGCAGGGATATCCAGGTCTGAGGCGTTCAAGTCAGGTGACACTGACCTATACAAGAAAGCCAGATATGGTCTAAGGAGAACCATCAAAGATGCCAAAAGACCGTAGCGGACCAAGCTAGAGTCCCAGGCGAGCAATACCAACCCCCGCCGACTATGGCAAGGTCTACAAGACATAACAGGCTACAAGATGAAGGCATGTAAAATTGCCAGCGCCAATGCACCCCTCTCTGGTGAGCTCAATGCATTTTGAGCAAGAGGTCAGCGAGAGCATGCCCTCCACCCTGGAAGCCTCAGACAAACCTATATCTGAGGTCACCATTGCAGACGTCAGAGCAACCTTCTCAAAGGTCAACCCACGGAAAGCGACTGGCCAGGATGGGGTTCCCGGACATGCACTCAGATCCTGTGTGGATCAGCTGGCGGGTGTATTCGCAGACATCTTCACCTTCTCTTTGAATAATCTGAGGTCCCTATCTGCTTGAAGAAGACGACCATCATCCTGGTACCAAAGAAAAGCCAAGCAGCGTGCCTTAATGACTATCATCTGGTGGTTCTGACATCCATCTTATGAAGTGCTTGAAAAGATTAGTCATGGCATGAATCAATTCCAGCCTCCCTGATTGCCTGGATCCACTACAGTTTGCCTATCGCTACAACAGGTCCACAGAAAACGCTATCTCCCAGGCCCTGCACTCAACCCTGGAACACCTAGATAACAAAGACACCTATGTCAGACTCCTATTTATTGACTACAGCTCAGCCTTCAACACCATTATTCCTATGAAACTCATCTCCAAACTCCATGGCATGGAGCTCCGCTCCTCCCTCAGTGACTGGATCCTGAACTTCCTAACTAACAGACCACAATCAGTAAGGATAGGCAACAACACCTCCTCCATGATCATCCTCAACACTGGTGCCCCACAAGGTGCCCCACAAGTAGAAAGGGTCGAGAGCTTCAAGTTTTTAGGTGTCCAGATCACTAACAATCTGTCCTCGTCCCCCCATGCCGACACTATAGTTAAGAAAGCCAACCAAAGCCTTTCTCAGAAGACTAAGGAAATTTGTCATGTCAGCTACAACTCTCACCAACTTTTACAGATGCACCATAGAAAGCATTCTTTCTGGTTGTATCACAGCTTGGTATGGCTCCTGCTCTGCCCAAGACCGCAAGGAACTACAAAAGGTCATGAATGTAGCCCAATCCATCATGCACACCAGCCTCCCCCACATTGACTCAGCAAAGCAACCATCATAATTAAAGACCCCTTGCACCCCGGACATTCTCTCTTCTACCTTCTTCCGTCGGGAAAAAGATACAAAAGTCTGAAGTCACGTACCAACTGACTCAAGAACAGCTTCTTCCTGCTGCCATCAGACTTCTTAATGGACATACCTTGCATTAAGTTGATCTTTCTCTACACCCTAGCTATAATTGTAACATTACATTCTGAACTCTCTCGTTTCCTTCTCTATGACCAGTGCGCTTTGTTTGTATAGCGCACAAGAAACAATATTTTTCACTGGATGCTAATACATGTGACAATAAATCAAATCAAATCAAGGTTGTGTCCTTAGCCCCTTACTACACTCCTTATACACCTATGACTGTGTGGCCAAATTCCCCTCCAACTCGATTTTCAAGTTTGCTGATGACACCACCATAGTGGGTCAAATCTCAAACAATGACGAGACGGAGTACAGCAAAGAGATTGAGTCTGGTGAACTAGTATGATGACAATGATCTCTCCATCAATGACAATAAAACGAAAGGGATAGTCGTTGACTTCAGGAAGCGTAGTGGAAGACATGCCCCTGTCTACATCAATGGGGACAAAATAGAAATGGTCGAGAGCTTCATGTTTTTAGGTGTCCAGATCACCAACAACCTGTCCCTGTCCTGGTCCCGCCATGCCAACACTATAGTTAAGAAAGCCCACCACAGCATCTACTTTCTCAGAAGACTAAGGAAATTTGGCATGTCCGCTACGACTGTCACCAACTTTCACAGATGCACCATAGAAAGCATTCTTTCTGGTTGTATCACAGCTGGGTATGGCTCCCGTAATGCCCAACATCACAAGAAACTAAAAAGGGTCGTGAACGAACCCCAGTCCATCACTCAAACCAGCCTCCCACCCATTGACACTCACTACACTTCTTGCTGCCTTGGAAAAGCAGCCAGCATAATCAAGGACCCACACACCCCAGACATTCTCTCTTCCACCTTCTTCCATCGGGAAAAAGATACAAAAGTCTGAGGACACGTACCAACCAACTTAAGAACAGCTTGTTCCCTGCTGTCATTAGACTTTTGAATGGGTCTACCTCACATTAAGTTGATCTTTCTCTACAGCCTAGCCATGACTGTAACATTACATCCTGCACTCTCTCGTTTCCTTCTCTATGTACAGTATGCTTTCTCAGTATAATGTGCAAGAAACAACACTTTTCACTGTATATTAATACATGTGACAATAATAAATCAAATCAAATCAAATCAAATCAGTTTGAGACAGTTGGCATCTTTGTATTTGAATGACCAGCTCAATTTGAAATGACCCTTTTGAATTAGTTTCAGGAAAAGGTCCTTGAAGAATCCTTCTGTTCCCTTTTGAGACTGAGGACTGTTTTAATCCACAAGAAAAGTCAGGTGATCCTCAGGTGACCACCTTTTTGGTATCCTTTTATGGTTTTAAAAATATAAAGTATTGATTGAAATATACTAGAAATATACTTTGTTTGAAATTCTTAAAAAGTGTAAATTAACTTTTTTGAAAACACTTTAGCTTTCTGTCCCTTCTCTTTCTTTGTCCAGTCTTTTTTTCTCTCACTTTATTGTGTTTTCTGTCCCTGATTTGACGTTGTATTCAGTATTCTAATTTACAGTTCCTGAATCAGATTCAGTGCCGGTCATTAACAATACTTCAATCTTATTGGTTAGAGAGACACTCGGTTACATTCCTTTATGAGGGTGCCACATTATTTGATTTCTAATTTACAGCAAAGAAAATTCATAGACACTAACTGGGTGAGTGGTGGGTGCTGTTTGTCTATCGGTGACAGTAATTTCTGGTCAATCGTTTTTAGTTCTGATCTTTCACCAGAGAATCAGACTGTCAGGTAAACACCAGCACTGATTAGCATGCAGAGCAAAGGTTAAATGTACAAACAGACGTTTGCATTCCTCCAGCAGCACAGGGGAAAGTAGCCCAGTGTTGCTCTTTTATTTTGGTATAGAATGGAAACCAGAAGAATAATGTAATTCCTTCAAATAACAAACACAGGATGCCCTGATTAATGATGTGGGAAAGGAAGGCCATCCAGAATGAGATAGATAGACATGCTGCTCAAAAAAAACTCATTCAACTATCTTGGGAGAAGATTGCTGAGATAATGAATGCTGACTGTAGAATGCATTCTTGGCAAGTTGTTGCAGTGTATATTGTAGATGATATACATTTTCTGCTACCATAGGAGATTAAGGTCATGAATGGGGTGCTAATCAAGCAGGCTGCTTTGTCCTGGATGGTGTCAATTCCTCTTGAATGTTGTGGGAGCTGCACTCATCCAGGCAAGTGAAGAGTATTCCATCACACTCCTGACTTGTGCCTGGTAGGTTGTGGACAGGCTTTGGGGAGTCAGAAGATGATTTACCCACTGCAGAATTCCCAGCTCATGACCTACTCTGAAAGCCACAGTGTTTATATGCTGGTTCAGTTAAGTTTCGGATCAATAGTATCCCCCAGAGTATTGATGGTTGGGAATTCAGCAATGATAATGCCAATGAACATCAAGTGGAGATGGTTAGATTCTCTTTTTCTGGAGATGGTCATTGGCTGGCACTTGTGTGGCACAAATGTTACTTATCATGTGTCAACCCAAGTCTGACTGTTGTCCAGGTCTTGCTGCTTTTGGGCATGAACTACTTCAGTATATGAGGACTTGTGAATGGTGCTAAACACTGTGCAATGATTAGCGACTGTCCCCACTTGGGAACTTTTAGTGAAGGTTAGTTCATTGGTGGCACAGCAGGGGATGGTTAGACTGAGGACACTACCTTAAGGAATTACTGCATCGAAGATAACCGGTCTCCAGTAACTACATTCATCTTCCTTTGCATTAGCCTTGACTGGTGGCACAGTGGTTAGCAGTGCTGCCTCAACCTAGGCACCATTGCTTGTGATATCATCAGGAGAGTAGGTAGTAAAAAGTGGAAGTCTTCCACTAGCTCTGCAGACTTTGAAAAGATATTTAATAAAGTGCTACTTAATAAAATTATTAGCATAATTGAACCTCATGGTACTAAAGTGGCAGTAGGGGTGGACTGAGACATAAAGCAGAGTGTACTGGTGACAGGCTGTTTTTCAAACTCAGTTGAAGTATAGAGTGGCGGTGGACCAATGTTTTTTTCAGTGCATATTAATGACTAAGTCAGCCTTGGTCATTTTGCATTGATATGCTAGGGTCTACTATCAGTGATAGGAATATTAATGGTGCCTCCTCCCCTCATTAGTTGTTTAATTGTCAACCACCATTCATAGTTGGATGTGGCGGGACTGCAGAGCTTTGAATTGAACCGTAAAATACCAAGTATCCGTATGTCATAAAGTGTACCAAAATAATTTGAAAAGCAATTACTCTGGTTGCTGCAGGATGTGGAGACATTTATGTATGAATACCTTAGCCTCCTTAACCTATTGCAACAGGGCAGTGACAATGTTGCTATCTTCAGTGATGCCCCCTTCTCAATTGTGAAGTTGCTGATGCATTGGTGATGGGGTTGGACACCTATTCTGACAAGGGATGGGGCACTCAGCCTACTTGGCTCATGTGCATGCTGCTGCACACAGGTTAGCTTGCCACTTTGTTTTCCAGCTCTTATCAGGTCTTTGACACCACTGGATCTATGTCTTCCTGGTCAGTCCTCTACTGTTGACCTCCATCACCAACTCCATCCGGGCCCTCTTGGTGTCTCTGGGTGGTTTCTTTACTGCTGGACGTCAGAAACAATGGGCGGGATTTTCCAGCCTCTCCTGTGGAGTGTTTTCAGGTGATGGAGATGGCCCGCCATTGGCCAGCGGCAGGATCTTTTGGTCCAGCCAACGTCTATGGGGTTTTGAGTGCTCCACTCGCTCTACCGCCAGGGAGTGCACCAAGAGCGGTTGCCATTAACAAGAACAGAAGATCCTGCTGGCAGGAAGGGCCAGAAAAATTTGACCAGTATCTCTCAACACTCAGTAACTGAGTCAGCAAAGGCCTCAAGAGGGGCTTCAGAGAATCTTGGGGCTGCCTGTGGATACCTACGTCCCAATGCTTGCCCTCGGAGAATCCTACTGCACCAACTCCTTAGCAAAAGGCAAACAATCATGCTGCTGCCTTGTCATCGGGCCCTTGGATACTGGATGTTGCCTTCAGGCTGCTTCCAGTGCCTGTAATTGGATGTTTAATCATCCTCCAGGCCAGGTAGACCCTTTGCATCTTAAAATCAGATTGCATCACTAATGCTGGCCCAAGGTGGATTTGGGACTCAGAAATGTTCTGGTTCCAGGTGTCGGGTTCCCAACCCCAGGATGAAAATCCAGCCTCAAGGTGATTGGGATAATTTGTTCTTTCAAAGCTTCCACATCCATCCATGTACCATCTCTCTGCAAGTATCAGTTGATTTGTCACAAAGTGGGCAGGATAAGCAAGGAACAATGTGGGTGAATCAGTGGCAAGGCAACTTGAAGAGCCAGCAGATGAAGGTACAGGTCAAAGAACAAAGAACAGTACAGCACAGGAAACAGGCCCTTTGGCCCTCCAAGTCTGTGCCGCTCATTGGTCCAACTAGACCATTCGTTTGTATCCCTCCATTCCCAGACTGCTCATGTGACTATCCAGGTAAGTCTTAAACGATGCCAGCGTGTCCGCCTCCACCACCCTACTTGGCAGCACATTCCAGGCCCCCACCACTCTCTGTGTAAAAAACATCCCTCTGATATCTGAGTTATACCTCGCCCATCTCACCTTGAGCCCGTGCCCCCTCGTGATCGTCACCTCCGACCTGGGAAAAAGCTTCCCACTGTTCACCCTATCTATACCCTTTATAATTTTGTACACGTCTATTAGGTCTCCCCTCATTCTCCGTCTTTCCAGGGAGAACAAGCCCAGTTTACCCAATCTCTCCTCATAGCTAAGACCCTCCATACCAGGCAACATCCTGGTAAACCTTCTCTGCACTCTCTCTAAAGCCTCCACGTCCTTCTGGTAGTGCGGCGACCAGAACTGGACGCAGGACTCCAAATGTGTCCTAACCAGCATCATCAGACATCAGACTCCAGCTTTTATACTCTATACCCCATCCTATAAAGGCAAGCATACCATATGCCTTCTTCACCACCTTCTCCACCTGTGCTGCCACCTTCAAGGATTTGTGGACTTGCACACCCAGGTCCCTCTGTGTTTCTATACTCCTGATGACTCTGACATTTATTGTATAACTCCCCCCTACATTAGTTCTTCCAAAATGCATCACTTCGCATTTATCTGAATTAAATTCCATCTGCCATTTCTCCGCCCAATTTTCCAGCCTATCTATATCCTGCTGTATTGTCCGACAATGTTCATCGCTATCCGCAAGTCCAGCCATCTTCGTGTCATCCGCAAACTTGCTGATAACACCAGTTACACCTTCTTCCAAATCATTTATATATATAATAAATAGCAGAGGTCCCAGTACAGAGCCCTGCAGAACACCACTGGTCACAGACCTCCAGCCGGAAAAAGACCCTTCGACTGCTACCCTCTGTCTCCTGTGGCCAAGCCAGTTCTCTACCCATCTAGCCACCTCTCCTTGTATCCCATGAGCCTTAACCTTCTTAACCAACCTGCCATGAGGGACTTTGTCAAATGCCTTACTGAAATCCATATAGACGACATCCATGGCCCTTCCTTCGTCAACTGTTTTTGTCACTTCCTCAAAACACTCCACCAAATTTGTAAGGCACGACCTCCCTCTTGCAAAACCATGCTGTTTGTAGGTCGTAGACCAAAATACTGCAGATGCTGCAAATCCAAAATGAAAACTGAAAATGCTGGAAATACTCAGCAGGCGATGCAGCATTTGTGGAGAAAGAAACAGAGATAACGTTTCAGGTTGATGACCTGCCCAGCATTTCCTATTTTTAATTTCATGATATTACAGGGCTGTCTGATCCCAACTTTGTGCATTGAAACCCTGCAGCCAGCTCTTGTACTTACTCTTGTCACAAAGCGAAAGCTGGTAAAAATGGTAAGTGGCACAGGAAGTTCACTAATAATATTGAACAGAGTTTGAGAATATATAATAATATCACTTTTTTGGGCAATACTTTTGTTGCTTAGTATTAAATCTTTGTCCAGAGAACGATTTTTGTCCTCCCTGGTTGTGGAGAATTATAGCACCACAGTAAAAGATGAGTGTCAATGTTGGTTTGAAAGGTGCAGAAATATTCCTACAAGTCTTTTGGGTCACTTCATTGCTTACATGAGACTAATTAGTTCCCTAAAGGACTGCTTAGAGGCAAAGGTTAATGCAGGAAGCAGGGGTCTCACCTCTGAAATGAAATCTGGTGGCACTCCAGCTGACCCGATCTTCAGGAGTCCTGATAGAATATAGTGCCCAATTGGCAGCAGAATTGGCAGCAGTAACCCTGCCAGCTAGCCCCCTGGCTCCACCGGGGACATTAAATTGCCAGACCATCAAGTGTCAGGCGGCTATTCCATTACTCAAGAGCTGCCGGCAATCAGGGCCAGCAACACTCAATTACTACCTACTCCAGTGGGAGCGGTGACCACTTCTGCACTACAGGGAGGCCAGGCAGAGGATAGGTGATGGAGCCTCAGAAGCATGGTAAATGGAGCAGGTTTGCTGGGGGAAGGTTTGTATTTAGGGCTGCAAAGGTCTCCACCTATGAGTGGCCCATACCGCCAGTTGATCCCTCCTTTGGGCATGGGCTAGAAGAAGGAACCCACTTTCCCTCCCCTCCCTAACCCTCACCGGGCTGCAGTACATTTGCCATGGCCAAGTAAGGGCCTCAATTGCCTTCCAGTGAGGAAACCGTCCTCCAGCCTTCCCACCCGGAGGAAGTCAGGAAGGCATTTAGGCTTCCACCCTGCATCTTCCTGCCCAATAAAACAGACCCACCCCTTTCTTGTAGCACATCTCAGGGGAGAAAAAAAATTCTGCCCTGGTGTCAGTTGAATATTGCTTATATAAGTGCCTGGACATTATTACAACTGGCTGCACAGATATTCAAAGGCTACGTATTCTAGTTCAATGTCCTCATCCCTCCCTGATCTTGAATTTGGGCTGGCCTCCATGGTGAGAATTCTTTGTGTAGCAGGGGATATACCACACAAGGGTGATTGTGGAGAGCCTGGGGTTGCAACATAATGCCCTGATCTTTTCAGACACCTAAAGCACTACTTCTAGACACCAATGATATGTCCAAGTGATTCTGGTAGTAAAATGAGCTTCATTTATTTATGTTCCACTTCTGTCAGTAGCTACTAAAGGAAAATATTCAACAGCCAGGGATGAAGATGGCTGCTTTGATCTTCAGGAAGCCATTTTACACTCTTCTTTCACTTCCAAATTAGCTTTACAAAGATGTTTGAAACAAAATGAAAGCATTGTCGCGCTGCCTGGGAAGAGTGAATTGCCCTGTATCTACGGTGTTGATGATCACTGAATAGCTGCAGATTAATGAAGTAGATGTCCTTTCGATTCATGTGGTTCATTAAATTACTGTTAGAAGCCCAAGTGGCAAATGGGTGTAATCAATCATTTGCCTTGCTTTGGAAATCCTGCAGTCCAGTGAACTGTGGTTGGTCAGTGGAAAAGGGAAATAAGCTGATCTCCCTTTTGGCCAAAACATCAATCATCTGTTTAATACGGAAACGGACAACAAATTGCAGATGTTCCCAGTGTTCTTCTGGAGGAAAGCATCCACATTCCTAGCTGTCATCAACTTGAAAGACGCTTGCAATGTTGTACTTACTTTTAAGATCTCTATGCAGATCTTTCTGTAGAAAATGGCACAACTCTATCACTATCAACTGTTAAATTGAAGCCCCTGGAGCTAATGCTTTTCAGTCCCTTTCTGGGCCTGTCAATGTGATGAGCAACATATCATTGTGTGCTCACAGTACACCTTTGGTAAAATAAGAAAAATTAAAAAAAAAATACTTTTCCAATTCAATCAAATCAAGTCCAATTCAGAGTCTCAACAAGTTGAGACATTTCCGTTCCAAGCTGACAAGACAGGGCCTCCATTCCTGTCTTGGGCCTGATCTACATGAGCCAAGCTGATTGGAGTAGGTGCAGACTCACCTCCTCCAAGGCTTGATCTTATTTGCATCTTAACCAAAAGGCCGAGATGCCGCTTTTAAAAATTGCTTCAAATGAAGCTTAAATGTAACCTAATGACCTCAACCAAGCGCAGCATCCAATCCATACTACACTTGATCTTGGCCAAAAGGCCGAAACTGACAACACTGGAAAAACACAGCAGGTCTGACATCTTTACCGGCTCGTCGCTACTCCGATCATCAACCTCTCCCATTATAGTAGGAATGTCTGTGAGCTGCCAGCAGTTCCCTTCAAATTCCAACATGCAAGAAGCTACCTCAGCATATTTCATATGGGTGGAATTCATCTATTACAGGAACATTTGAATTTTGTGACCTCTTCTTTGAACAAGCAGGAACCCTGAAGTTGTTAAGCGGAAGAAAGGCTAATCTACATTAATGTGCACCAGATTTGAAATAATATAATGGTACATTCTTGCCATACAAAAATCAGGCAAAATAACGGATGCCACACATTATTGACCAGTGCTGCCAATTTGTCAACATCATGCTGTATACCAACAGGAAGCACTGAACTTATATTTCTAATTGACTGAGAATTACGGAAGTATATCATTGATCTTGGATTGAGAATTGGATTAGCAGCAAAGTATAGAGAGGGGTGATAAATAAAAATACATTAAAAAAAGTTGCCTGGGAAAAATGAGTAATGTTCTGAATATATTTGTTCTGGGTCCAACTATTGACAATGCTTGTGGGTAATAGAGAACAGGGTATTGTGGTCGTATTATTAAAAAAATCTGATGACACAAAATTACCTGCACAGGTAATGACTAGACAGTAAATTAATTATCTTCATAGAGAATTGAAGTAAATATATAGGCCAGAATTCTCTGGTCTCGCATGCCCCACTACTGCTGCCAGCGAGAATGGAGAATTTGGCGCTCAGCCAAATCTCCATTCAAAGCAGCGGGACCAGATAATCCCAGCCGTGGGCTCGGTCAGAGAATTCCAACCATAGTTTAGCTGAGATAAGGCAGATGAATGTAATTGGGAATAAAGCAGGGCACCCTGCCTCAAAACAACTACAGAAGAATTAGAATAGATTCAGAGAACAATGAGTAGGATTATCGGGCCAGATTATGAGGAAAGACTGATGTGATTAAAGTTATTTTGGTAGTTGACAAATGAATGATGCAAGTTTTAATGTATGTGGTAAGCAAGCTATTTAACACAAATTGCAGAACCCAAGAATGATTCAGCACAGCAAGAGAGCATTTGATCAAATGACCCTGTGAAGGGACAACTCTTAAGAACTATCTTGAAAGAGCTTTCCAATGAGTCCCCGTTCACTGTTCTTTCCCCATAGTCCTAAAGTTCTTTCCTTTTCAAATATCTATCTAATTCCCTTTTGAAAGTTACCATTGAACCTGCTTCTACCATCCTTTCAAGCTGAAATGTAATGGACATGCACAATGGAAAGGAAATGGCAAAATAAGGGGAGAAAAATTCTTAAAGGCTATGCAAGGCTTAAAATCCATAAATATCCATTAGCACTGTCAGGTTTGACGTTGGAGAGTGCTCGGAAGCAACAGACTAACATTAAAGAAACACAATATGCAGGTGTGAAAAAAAGGTATGCTGTTGGCTGAAGCAGTGGTAGTGCTTGATATGGTGCCCTCTTGAAGGCCCTAAATCCACATTTCTTTGCATAATTTTTTCCATGAGAGACGGTGGCACAGTGGTTAGCACTGCTGCTTCACAGCGCCAGGGACTTGGGTTCGATTCCGGCTTGGGTCACTGTCTGAGTGGAGTTTGCATGTTTTCCCCGTGTCTGCGTGGGTTTCCTCTGAGTACTCTGGTTTCCTCCCACAGTCTGAATGATGTGCTGGTTACGTGAATTGGCCATACTAAATTCTCCCTCAGTGAACCCAAACAGGCGCCAGAGTGTGGCGGCTAGGGAATTTTCACAGTAACTTCATTGCAGTGTTAATGTAAGCCTACTTGTGACATTAATAAATAAACTTAAACTTTGGTGGTCCTATTTGGAGCATTCTACGGCAGCGCGGCCAGACCCATCCTCTGCAACACAGAGGCCAGGTAGAACATCAGTATATATTGACACTTGATGTTTGCATACTGAAGGTGTATGCACAGCTTGACACAGTCACGCACAAAGGTGGCCCTCAGGATGAGAATGATGGGTACAACCCCCTTTATCTAGTGGGTTGTATATCTGTAAACTCAGCCCATGTTCAGCCTCCAGATTAAAGTGGAAGATGGCTCAGCTGACCACCTCAGCACAGGAATGAGGAATGGGCCAAACTTGCAACACAGAAGGTGGAATTTTACCGTCCCGCCTGCCGTGGGAACTGTAGTGGGCGGGACATGAACCATGCAAAGGTCCATTGACCTCGGGCGTGATTTTCCGACCTTGGGGTGAGCACGATCAGACAATCCCGCCCGGAGTGTCTCATCTCTAATGACCAGGTTCTTACCCGCAATGGAGAATGAGCATTGCTCCCACCTGCCCAGTTTTTATCTGGCCATAGCTATTCACTTCTCCCAGTTTGTAGCACATGCCTCAGTCCCTCTGAACTACATCCCCAGTATGTTCTGGCAGTCTGACCTGAAGGTGAAGGGAGAAAGGGTTTGTCAGCCCAGTTACCAAAGAACATGGCGTGTCTCAATATTATTGCTGTTTTTAAAAAAAAATTACTCCACTCTTAGAAAGTTACAAAGCCAATGTCCAGAGTGGGTAGGGAAAGCCCTTATCCTGCTTGCTCCAGAAATCAAATTCAAATTGAATCCAATTCATGGTCCCAACAAGAGAGACATACTGAATCCAAGCTGAGAAGAAAAGGCTTTGCACCTGATCTTGGGCTTGCTCTGGCACTTGGTCTTACTGTTGCTCGTTGATGATCAGCTTGGTAAGTCTTCTTTTATGCAGTATCACTGAAAACATAGCATACAGTGAAGTGGAGTTCTCTAAAGGACAATTATAGCTAGCTATGCACTCACGGTGTGGCACAGTGGTACAGTGGTTAGCACTGCTGCCTCACAGTGGCAGGGACTTGGGTTTGATTCCCAGCTTGGGTCACTGTCTATGCGGAGCCTGTATGTTGTCCCTGTGTCTGCATGGGTCTCCTTTGGTTTCCTCCCAAAGTCTAGAAGACGTGCTGGTTAGGTGCATTGGCCATGCTAAATTCTCCATCAGTGTACCCGAACAGGTGCTGGAGTGTGGTGACTAGGGGATTTTCACAGTAACTTCACTGCAGTGTTAATGTAAGCGTACTTGTGACACTAATAAATACACTTAGATCATTTTTAAAAACTTTAAAACCTACCTATTTGTTTTGCATCACAGCCACTACATCACTAATTGTTTGCCAAAGCAAGATGTGGTCACTTCTGTAGCAATTATAGGTGGATGGGTACATCCAGGTGGACACAGCATATACATCAAAAATCTCATGCAACCTGACTGTTCAACGTCCTGCAATGTTGCTCTAATTTCAAAGAGGTCAGACTGGGGGAGTTTCCATTGGAATACTTATTGATGCCGGTCCAGTAATGGTGGCTGGGCATAAGAAAACATGAACAACTGGAACAAAAGCTCCTGAGAATCTAAATCCCAGCAGAAAAAGAGGAATGGTGGTATAACCACTAAATGAGTCTTTCTTATTAGATCCTTTTAAAGCAATTGGTGCATACAGCTTAACATCTGTATGCACATTGTTCACAGTTCACACATGGTGATGACCTGGTGTAATGACCAGAGTTTGTTGCAGCATCTGCACTTAAGTGACTTGTGCATCATTATTAGATTATGAATAGATAGTTTGTTTCTGTGTTGTTACACCCTTTAATAAGTACAAGTAGGGTGTTGACAACATGACAGTCAGCCCAATAAATCACATTGAAGTCCCAAAATGTAATCAGTTCATGTTTTAAAGTACATTTCAATTAAATTTATCTTAAAAATAAACATTTTCATTTTACAAATTCTGACCTCAGTGTTAATAGCCAACAGCATGCACATTTTCCCACTGAGGTAGCATACTGAAGATTGCTCCTTGCTGGTCTAAGCTTGTGCACAATAGCAAACATAGATCTTCAATCTCATGGTTTTTGGGGCAATTGCATTTAGAGTTTCAGTCGAAGTCAGTGTCCGTGCAGACTTGATGGGCCAAAGGGCCTCTTCTGCGCTCTATGATTCTAAGAATACTATCATTTAACTTCCTTAAGAATTGTGTTGCTATTATCTTATCCCTCTTCAAGTCCTGTTGGCTCATTTCACCAGTTTTTGGAGACATGCATTGACAGGGGGACCATGAGTCCCCCAACTCCACCAATTACAATACTTATCCATGTGTTTTCTCTAGCTTTGTAACTCCAGACCTGCGACTCCCCAAAACTCTCTGTTTCCCTGACTCTGGCCTCTTGCGCATTCTCCACCTTTGCTTGACCATCAGTGGTCTTAGCTATCTAAACCAAACATTATGTAATCCTCACCCAAAACATCTCCATCTCTTTGACCAAACCTTTGGTTATCCCTAATTCTTTGGTTCAGTGTCCATTTTTGTGTGATTACTTCTCTGTGAAACATTTTTGGATATTTTCTCCATTAAAAGGGCTATATAAATGCCAACTATTGCTGTTGTGTATTTTTTTACCATTACACTGTGGGCCAATTGGCTCAAAACATCATTGGTCTTTTTATTGCTTTATTATGAAACTATATATCTGAATCCTTAGGTCCCTTCATTAACACACCCTTCAATGTAGTTCCTGTAGCTGTGAACTTCCAATCTTTGTTTTTTGTTTACACTAAAATCAAATTTAACATTTATTCACACTAAATAGATCTACTTCATATCTCTGTCTTCCTTTATTAGAAACATAGAAACGTAGAAACTAGAAGCAGGAGTAGGCCATTCGGCCCTTTGAGTCTGCTCTGCCATTCATCTTGATCATGGCTGATCATCGAATTCCTGATCGATATCCTGATCCCCCCTTCCTCCCATATCCCTTGATCCCTTTAGCCCAAGAGCTATATCTAATTTCTTCATGGAGATATAGAAACTAGAAGCAGGATTAGGCCATTCATATTCGTATTTGTACCTTATTCATAGTGTATGTGTGTCACTGGCATGCTAACATTTGTTGCCCATGCCTAATTGCCACGGCGAAGTTGGCGGTGAACCAGCTTCCTAAACTTAGGCCCACATGATGAGGGGTTTGGTACAACTAAGTAGCCCTGCTAGGCTACCTCACAGGGCAGTTAACAGTCATTCTCATTGGCCAAGGTTTCTACCATGACAGAGAGGAGCTCCATCGTGGTGAAAAAGGCAGGCGAGTCTGGAAAGTCTAAGTTATGTCACTGAACACAGCACTTCCTATTTTTGCAATTGGAGTCAGGCCAGGGTTTGCACAAGCATAATTTACAGAAGCAGCTGGCCACTTAAATCACCAGCTGCCAGCGCTGAATTGGGATTTTGGTCGGCCAGGAGTGTGAAACCCGAAGTGTGCAGATTAGACCGGGAAAGAACTTGTCTGGACTTAGTGGATTCATTTGGATTGCCAGGGCACCCCTTTGGAGAGGTCCCCTTGGATGTAGTCATGGGACAGCTTTGGAAGAGGAAAGGCACCCATTGGAATTGTTAATAAAAATGCATAAACTGATTGGAACTGTCAAAGCTGCCAAAGAACGGTCAAAGTGATCAAAAACTGTCAAAGGATACTGTTATGTAAGTTCAGTAAGAAGTCTCAACAGCAGGTTAAAGTCCAACAGGTTTATTTGGAATCACGAGCTTTCGGAGCGCTGCTCCTTCATCAGGTGAGTGGCGAGGTAGGTTTCACAAACACGGCATATATAGACAAAGGACTAATTGCCAATCTTTGTCTACATATGCCGGGTTTGTGAAACGTATGTCTCCACTCACCCGATGAAGGAGCAGCGCTCCAAAAGCTTGTGATCCCAAATAAACCTGTTGGACTTTAACCTGGTGTTATGAGACTTCTTACTGTGCCCACCCCAGTCCAACGCTGGCATCTCCACATCATACTATGTAAGTTAGCATAAAAGGGGTAAGGGCAAAGGATGGTGGGTGGGACATGGGTTGCCACTGTCTCATGGTTAGAATTCCTCATCTTTCATAACGTCCTCCTGCTCCAATGTTGTAGCTACGGGCTCATCTTTTGCCGCCCCTCCACTGCAACAGGTTGTACAGAATGCAGCACATGGCTACTATTCACAAGACCTGTGCAGGGGAATATTGTAGAGCTCCTCTGGAACAGTCATGCCGCTTGTAGAACATTTTGAGAACCAACAGACTGCTCTATTGCACTGCAGGTCACCACCTGGCTGTTGTTACAGTGTCATTTGGAATTGGATTTCAGCTGCCTAAAGGGGTTAGCAGCTATCTCCTTAAGGGGTACCCCTTGTCTTCCAAAAGCCAACCTGGGATCTGTGTAAGTGTTTGAAAAAGCTGAAGCAGTTGCAAGTTCCTCGGGCTAAGTAAGTCATGGCAGCTTCCAGGGTAGCGTGTACAGTCATGCAGGTACACATTGGTGTGGTTGCAAATCAGCTGCACATTCAGACAGTGGAAAGATTTCCTGTTCATGAAGATGCCAGGTTGATGAGTTGGTGCCTTTATGGTGAGGTGGGTATATTCATGGAACCCTGTTATTTATTACTGAAATGTGGGAATATGAGGGAAATCACCAAGACAACACATTCCAAACACAGGCCACACCGCCTGGATTAAGTTGAAGTCATGAGAGTTTTGGACAGAGTAGATAGGGAGAAACTGTTCTTTTTGGTGAAAGGACCCAGAACTAAATGATGCTGATTTAAGATGATTGGCAAAAGAAGCAACAGTGACATAAGGAAAAACATTTTTATGCAGCTAATGTGGTGGAAGCAGATTCAACCACGACATTCAAAAGAGAATTGGATATATTCTATAGAGAAAATAAATTGAGAGCAATGGGGAAAAGGTGGGCTGGTGGCACTAGGCTAACATCTTGGGCCGAATGCAATCATTCTGTGCTGTATGAATTGAGGTTTTATGACCTTTCATGCTGGTTTAAAAATCATTGTAACTGAACTTGCCCCACCATTTAAACAGACCACGTCACGGATTGAGGTCATGAGCATGACAAACTTTCAACAGCTGTGACCATTTGAACGCTGTCTTCATATTGAGCTTGTTTTTCTTAGATGCATGGTGCATAGGCAGCATGATGGCACAGTGGTTAGCACTGCTGTATCACAGCACCAGGGACTCGGGTTCGATTCCTGGCTTGGATCACTATCTGTGTGGAGTCTCCATGTTCTCCTCATGTCTACATGGGTTTCCTCTGGGTGCTCTGGTTTCCTCCCACAGTCTGAAAGACAGTGCTGGTTCGGTGCATTGGCCATGCTAAATGCTCCCTCAGTGTTCCCGAACAGGTGTTGGAGTGTGGCGACTAGGGGATTTTCACAGTAACTTCATTGCAGTGTTAATGTAAACCTACTTGTGACTAATAAACTTTGAACAATTAGTAAATCATTTTTATTTTCTTTATTCTTTCACACTACTACAACCAGTATTTTTATTGCCAATCCCTAGGTGCCCTTGAGAAGATGGTGGTGAGTCACCTTCTTGAACCTTTGCAGTCCGTGTAGTGTAGGTACAGCCACAGTGCTATTAAGGAGGGATCTCCAGGATTTTGACCCAGTGACAGTGAAAGTATGGCAATACAGTTCCAAGTCAGAATGACGTGTGATTTGGAGGGGAACTTGCAGGTGGTAGTTTCCCCCGCATCAGCTGCCCTGGTCCTTCTAGGTAATAGATGTCATGAAGGTGCTGTCAACGGAGCCTTGGGAGTTGCTGCAGTACATCTTGTAGATGGCACACACAGCTGCCACTGTGAGTCAGTAGTGGAGGGAGTGGATGTATAAGGTGGCAGATGGGGTATCAATCAAGCAGGCTGCTTTGTCCTGGATGGTGTCAAGCTTCTTGACTGTTGTTAAAGCTGGATTCATCTAGGCAAGTGGAGAGTTTTCCATCACACTCCTGGCTTGTGCTTTATAGATGGTGGACAGATTTTGGAGAGACAAGAGGTGAGGTACTCGCTGCAGTATTCCTAGCCTCAGACCTGAACTTGTAGCCACAGCATTTATATGGCTAGTCCAGCTCAGTTTGTCAACAATGGTGACCCCAAGATGGTGATGGTGGGGAATTCAACAATGGTGATGCTATTGAATGTCAAGAATAAATGGTTGGATTCTTTCTTGTTGGGAGATGGTCACTGTGTGGCATTTGTGCAATGTGAATGTTACTTGTTACTTATCAGCCCAAGCCTGAGTGTTTATGTTTGGGAAACCATGGACTTCAATGCTAATCTTGCCCTGGAGTTGTGGATCATCTTCATTGGTGGTACATTCTTCCAGTTTGTGGGCTCTTTAGAAATATTTTTCTTTATCTATCTCAATCTCTTTTGCCATCGATCTTTCCCATCAGCATCAGACTTTCTAAGTCATGATTTCTTGTTCCATGAACAAGAAATTCCAACTGTCTCTTCCCAAACTTGGTCAGCAGGGTTCTTTTGGTCTCAGGTTTTGCTGGCACCTCTTCACTGGCATGGTGACATGTCCAAGATATCTTCATTATTCACCAAAAAGCCACAACTCTGCATCCTCAATTCTGCATTGCCTCAGTGAGTATCCAATACTCGCTTCAAAATTGATGCGATGTAGCATTACAGGATTACGAGCTTTATTTTCATGGCTAATTTTGAGTTAATCATAATCTTTCTCATTTTTTGAAATGCATCTTTAGGCATCCCATTCATTTGTCTTATTTCCTGGTCACACTTTCTGCCCGATGTTATCGTACTTCCGAAGTAACAATAATAGCCTACCCGTGTGACCGTATCATTCTTCACTGTGACCTTACAGTCTGCTATGACTTTCTTTTTGGATACTACTGGACATTTTCTTAAGCTCGGTCCTTTCGACTCACTTTTATTCACTACTGTATTCAAAACCTTTCCCAGGTTCTCTTCAGTTGGCAATAAGAATGGTATCATCACTGTATCCTGTATTATTAAAGTTGGAATCTCCAACTCATAATCCAAGAAAGTTGTCGATCTCACTAAGAAGATTTTCACTATACAAGCTGAATAAATCTGTGGAGAAAACACACCCCTGACTGGCACCTCTTTAATCTTCACAAAATTGCTTAGATTGTTCTCAACTTTTATGACCACAGTTTGTCCCTAATAAAGATTTCCTATCGCTCCAAAATCCTTGCCATCAGGTCAAGAGACACTAACGTGCTCTTCAGTTCTTCATGTTTTATCTTGTCAAATGCTTTGCTATAATAAATGAAACACATGAAGTCATCTTGAGCAGAATTTTCCCAGGTGTCATAATGGCCAGAATACCGGACCGCAATCGTCCCACACTCAGTCGTGTTTTGGAGAGTGGTGAGTTTCACACTGGCACTGATGGAGGCGGGACCTAAACGCGCTGGTGAGGTCGGCTGCAGAGAGCTCAGGTTCCATTTTGCAAGGGTGCCCCAATCTCACAGTGCACTGGGTGATCCCCTCCCTCCCACAATGGGCATCAGGCCACCCCCTCCCATTGGTAATCTACTCCCCCATCCCCGACACAGGTCGCCGGTATAGGGTCCCCCTGTATGACCCCCAACATAGTCCCCATTATAACCCCCAACATGTCCCCCTCACAATGACCCTCAACATGCCCCTTTCATGATCCATCCCTGCATGATCCCACCTGCATTCCCCCTCTCCATACCACCCCCCGCCCCCTCTCCCGCCCTAGTCATAGCCCCTACTGGCACTGCCAGGGTGTCTGGTGGGCACTGACAGGGCGTCTCGTGTCCACTTCCAGTTCATAAAGTTTATGGATGGCACGGTAGCACAGTGATTAGCACTGTTGCTTCACAGCGCCAGGGAGCCGGGTTCGATTCCTGGCTTGGGTCACTGTGTGGAGTTTGCACATTCTCCCCGTGTCTGAGTGGGTTTCCTCTGCGTGCTCCGGCTTCCTCCCACATTCTGAAAGACATGCTGGTTAGGTGCATTGACCTGAACAGGCGCCAGACTGTGGCAACGAGGGGAATTTCACAGTAACTTCATTGCAATGTTAATGTAAGTCTTACTTGTGACTAATAAATAAACTTTACTTTACTTTTACTTTAATCTAGGCTGGAATTCTCTGACCCTTGTCAGCAGCTGGGATTCTCCAGTCCTGCTGCAGTGAATGGAGTTTTGGCTGAGTGCCAAATTCTCCATTCTTGCTGGCAGCAGTGGAGAATGGTGTAAGCTACAAAGGGTTGTGAACGAAGCCCAGTCCATCACGCAAAGCAGCCTCCAATCCATTGGCTCTGTCTACACTTCCCACTGCCTCAGAAAAGCAGCCAGCATAATCAAGGACCCCACACATCCCGGACATGCTCTTTCACCTTCTTTCATCGGGAAAAAGTCTGAGGACATGTGCCAATTGACTCAAGAACAGCCTAGCTATGACCATAACAGTACATTCTGCACTCTCTCCTTTCCTTCTCTATGCACGGTATGCTTTGTCTATATAACGCGCAAGAAACAATACTTTTCATATGTGACAATAATAAATCAAATTTTAAAAAAAGAATTCCGGCCCTAGCCTCTTTAATGTCACGGTTTCTATTAACTTCCTCAGCTTTATCTTGGTACAAACTACAGCAACATGGCCACTACCCCAGGGTAGGTCTTTGCTTTTTGGAATCTGATGTTTATTGTCATGTAGTTGATTTGATTTCTGGTCATGTCACCAGGGCTTTTTCAGGTGTATTTCCTTCTTCGATGTTCCTTGAACCAGGTGTTTAGAATAACTTGATTATTTGCTGTAGCCCAATCGATCCACATTTCATCTCTTCCACTGGGACCACCCAGGCCATGAGGTCCAACTATGATGCCTTTCCTGATGGAACTTTCCTTTGCATTTGAATCACATTTGCAAAACTCTCCTCATTTTTTTCACATTGATGTTTGGCTTTAATCTGGTCTTTATAGAAGCAATTAATATCCTCTTCTTCACTGACAGATATTGGTGTGTCGAGTTGGATCATGGCAAGGTTAAATGGTTGTACTCTGATTTTAACAATGATCCTTCTGTCCAAGATAGTCGAGCACACATTTTGAAACTTCTCCATCCAGAAGGATTCCGACAATTCTCTCGTGCAATCTCTTGCGTAGATGAGTGCGATGCCTTCTGACGTAAAATTACCTGCATTGTTCTAACATTTTTCCTCAAACTAAGAATGTTAACCTTCAAATACCTCATTTCATGCTTGAGATTCGTCAGTTTTCTCGGTTATGGCAAGGATCTCACATTCCATGTTCCGATGCTCTAGTTTTAGATGCTCAAAATAGTGTGATGATGTTCTGGTCTCACCTATAGTGCATGACAAAGCATACTGAGCAAGGCTTTCCTCCTGGATTGGAGGGGATTCCCTTGCCACTGTTGTGGTTTCAATGCACTTCTGGGTAACCTCCCACATTCTACCCTCTATAAGCTTGAGGTTGTCCAAAACTCTGTCGTCCAGGTCCTAACTTGCACCATGATCTATTCATCCATTATCCTTCCAGTGCTTTCTGACCTACACTGGCCCTCAGTTAAGCAGCTCCTTGATTTAACAAAACGTTTGTCCTTGTTTTCAAAGCCATCCGTTACCTCGCCCCCTGACTATCACATTAATCTCCTGGACCCCTACAATTCTCCGAAATATCTGCGCTCATCTAATCGGGATTCTTGAGCATCTCCAAATTAATCATATCAGCATTGGCCATGAGACTTGAAATTCCTCCTAAACCTCTCCACTTTGCAATCTTTCTTTCCTCCTTTAAATCAAACTGGCCCCTTTGACCAAGCATTTTGGTTATATACCTTCTCATCGCCTCACGTGGCTTGGTGATAAATTTTGTTTGCTGCTACTCTTGTAAAGCAGTTTGGCACATTTTATTACATTAAAATTCCACATATATGCAAGTTGTTGTTAGATATTTTATTTATTTATTAATGTCACAAGTAGGTTTATATTAACATTGCAATGACATCACTGCGAAAATCCCCTAGTCACCATGCTCCGGAACCTGTTCGAACCCGGGTCCCTGGCGCTGTGTGGCAGCGGTGCTAATCACTTTGCCACCATGCTGCCCCCAAATGAGTCGCTGATTGCTTTCCAGCAGTGAACCATATCAAATTTCTGTGCAGCTTGTGTTCAAATTTCTGACATGCAAATTTTTCAATGGGAATATCAAGCGCACTCCACAAAATTGCAATCTGAGTGCACAGCTTTTCCCACCAGGAACACACGTTTGTGATTAAAGTGAACATAAAGAAAATTATTTAGGGTCCGCTGACTTCACACCCAAATTACTGACAAGTGTCATTGACAGCTGAAACTCTGCAGTGGGAAATGAAGATTCATAAAATGTTCTCGATGAAGTATTATATAGCTGTGCCTTATGAAAATTTCCATTTAGGGAATGATTGAAAAACAAAACTATCAATATCGAAGATTACAAATAAACACTTCCATTCCTGATACGCTCTATATTTCACAAATCATCAACTCCAGATACTCCTTCATTCATTGCCTACCTGAAACATCTGTCTGTCATACTTTTAAACAAATATGTGCAAATCCTGAATCTAATTCTAAAATGAACATTTTCAAATTGCAGAAAAATAGATTTATTTGTGTTATACAAATCCTACAGCAGTGTTGGAGTAAATATAGATATGAATTAGTTTTTATGTGCAATCAGTAAGTGGGTCAATACAATAATCAATACAAAATATATTAGTATGAATCGCCTTATGATCTATATTTTATGACACTTTTAGGTAGTATCCCTACTGCACATATTGGTAAAATTAAAAATTATATAAACAGATAAAATACGTAATTCATTTTAAACTAACTTTCACTCAATTTTTCACTCTTTTCCCAATAAACCACATACATTTTTGTAAGACTTTCTGACACTTCATCAGTGGTTGTGACTCAGTGTTTATTCAAAAATGTGACAGACAGAGATGACTGTGGAGCAGTAGTCAGTTAGTGAAAGCTTCTTGCAGAGATTGGCGAGACATAGAAGGTAATAAACACTTGGAAGTACAATCCTGATTTTTATTTCAGAAGTGCAAAGGCCAGAAAGAATCATTTTTATGACTGAAGTAAGTTCAAATAAAAATCAGAAACAAAATAAAACAGAGTCACTTATGCTTTTGTAAGTGTTTTAAACATGGTAAGTGCTGCAATGTAGGTAATATTATTCCCTTCACTAGAGCAAAAACTCTGCCACAATTTCACACAACATTGCTGTCAGTCTATTGTATAGAATTTGATATCAGAGATTGTGTATACTGACGTGTCCCTAATACATCAAATAAATAATAAACCATTTATTATTTTCTGATTTCTCTCCAACCAGCAAACATCCAACAGCAGGACTCCAGGCTGACCAAACAACCTGTAACAAGCCCTCCTTGATGCCAGTTTATCTAGCAGCCACTGGCCACTGCGGGCCATGATGTGGAGATGCCGGCGTTGGACCGGGGTGAACACAGTAAGAAGTCTCACAACACCAGGTTAAAGTCCAACAGGTTTATTTGGTAGCAAATACCATAAGCTTTCGGAGCACTGCTCCTTCGTCAGATGGAGTGGAAATGTGCTCTCAAACAGTGCAAACAGACACAAAATCAAGTTGCAGAATACTGATTAGAATGCAAATCCCTACAACCAGCCAGGTCTTAAAGGTACAGACAATGTGGGTGGAGGGAGCATTAAACACAGGTTAAAGAGATGTGTATTGTCTCCAGACAGAACAGCTCGTGAGATTCTGCAAGCCCAGGAGGCAAGCTGTGGGGGTTACTGATAGTGTGACATAAATCCAACATCCCGGTTTAGGCCGTCCTCATGTGTGCAGACCAAGTATCTGAATATCGATCACTGCGTCATCATCATTAGTACAGGAATTTCTGCACTTCTGCCTTCAGCCAGGAACCCACCTGAACTGGAACTTCTCCCTTTGGATTTGGATTTTCAGACTCTGGCAATCACATGAACTGATATCCATCTCTGCGGTGCTTTTAACTGTCAAGTTATTCATAGGTGTAACTCCCTGCCCTCCCCGTCCCCTTTCTCTATTCTCTCACTGCACAGTTGCATATGTATGTGAACTTGTGATCACTGCTGCCCCCTCTCCCCTGCTCCCAACCCCTTCTTGCCCTGCCCCCAGATTTGAATGTGTGAATAGACATGTGATTTAATCCGAAGAGTGTTTGCTGTGAGTGACTTTAGAAATTGATTACACCAAAAAAAGGGTTTTTGGAATAGGCCAAAGCCTACTTTTAAAACTTATGGACAGATGGTAAGAGAATAAAGGAGTTCAGCTTAAAGTTTATTTATTAGTCACAAGTAGGCTTACATTAACACTGCAATGAACTTACTGTGAAAATACCCTAGTTGCCACACTACAGTACCTGTTCAGGTACACTGAGGGAGAATTTAGCATGGCCAATGCACTTAACCAGCACAGCTTTCAGATTATGGGAGGAAACCCATGCAGACACGGGGAGAACGTGCAGACTCCACACAGACAGTGACCCAATCATAGAATCCTACAGTGCAGAAAGAGGCCATTCGGCCCATCGAGTCTGCACCAACCACAATCCCACCCAGGCCCTATCCACATATCCCTACATATTTTACCCACTAACCCCTCTAACCCATGTATCCCGGGACACTAAGGGGCAATTTAGAATGGCCAATCAACCTAGCCCGCACATCTTTGGACTGTGGGAGGAAACCGGAGCACCCAGAGGAAACCCACGCAGACACGGGGAGAATGTGCAAACTCCACACAGACAGCGACCCGAGCCGGGATTCGAACCCAGGTCCCTGGAGCTGTGAGGCAGAAGTGCGAACCATTTTTGTCTTGTCTCAGTTTTGTCCCTATTTCCTGTCCGTACCCAAGCTGGAATTGAACCCAGGTCCCTGGCGCTGTGAGGCAGAAGTGCTAACCATTTTTGTCTTGTCTCAGTTTTGTCCCTATCTCCTGTCCATACCAATACAAAAACTATTTAATGAATCTGAATCTGAAAATAATTTATTAGTGCTCTGATTCTATTCTCATCCTTCCAAACGTCATTTCTGAGTCCTTGAGAGCTTCTTCCTTCACTTTATCAAGACGCACTTTGTGATAAATATTTTAAAATGCCCAGTCATTGTTGTGACTGAACCAGCTTTCATGATGGGGAAGTTCAATTAAGTTTTAGCCTGCCAATATGCATACAAAGGTATGTAGGAATCCCATTCCCTTTACTGCAGTTACTATCTCCAACACAAATTATTCTCCTCGCATTGCACTACGAAGTCATTTGGAATACGGTGTGTCCAATACAGTTTGAATCGCATGACTTAGGCACAGATGCAATAAAGAGCCTATTTCTTTGCTCCCAGCAGCTCCCATATTGTTTTCATGCATTTAACTTGTAGATTCTCCAGACTTCCACTATCTTTCAAAAAGGGCGGCATAGTGGCACAGTGGTTAGCATTGCTGCCTCACAGCGCCAGGGATCCAGGTTCAATTCCAGCCTCGGTCACTGTCTGTGTGGAGTTTGCACATTCTCCCCGTGTCTACATGGGTTTCTTCCGGGTGCTTCGGTTTCCTCCCACAGTCCAAAAATGTGCGGGTTAGGTTGATTGGCCATGCTAAATTGACCCTAGTGTCAGGGGGATTAGCATTGTAAATATGTCTGGTTACGGGAATACGGTCCTTGGTGGGATTGTGGTCAATGCAAACTCGATGGGCCAAATAGCCTCCTTCTGCGCTGAATTCTATGATTCTATGGTGTACAGCAATGAATAAATTCTTGCTGACAAGTGGTCTTTCCTCTGCTACTATGCCAGAAGGTCTATAGATATCGTGCCCAGAGTGTTACACCTTTAATTTTTCACTGTTCATTCAGTGTCTGGTACATGATGGATATTTGATGAAGTAAGAATCTGGAAAGTATATTTTCCAATATCTCATCAAAGGATTTGGTTTTTTTTAATTGCTTTCCTAAGTTGCTAATTTCCTTCTCTAATCAATCTGATACTTGTAGTAGCAAAATCCATTGTAAATTACTTAGTAGTGCAGGAAAGTCAGCACCACTGAGGGGCGCGGTTCCCCTTGTCCACGGGGATTCTGTGTCCATGGAAGGGGGGTTCCCATGTCCGAGAAGGTGGGGGGTTTGGGTGGGTTCCCCTTGTGTGTGGCTGGGGGTGCACGTGGGGTGCAAGGGGGAGTTATTTGTTTTGTATTAGAAATTTTGGATGCCCATTCCCAGCATTGACAGAATTTTCCAGCCCTGCCCTGCCAGCATGGGCCACCCCTGCAGATTTTGTTCTGCACAGTGTGCTGCACAATGTGACGAGATAAGCTGGATTTGATTTATTATTGTCACATGTATCAATATACAGTGAAAAGTATTGTTTCTCGCGCGCTATACAGACAAAACATACCATTCATAGAGAAGGAAATGAGAGAGTGCAGAATGTAGTGTTACAGTCATAGCTAGGGTGTAGAGATAGATCAACTTAATGCAAGGTAGGTCCATTCAAAAGTCTGATGGCAGCAGGGAAGAAGCTGTTCTTGAGTTGGTTAGTTTGTGACCCCAGACTTTTGTATCTTTTTCCCGATGGAAGAAGGTGGAAGAGAGTATGTCCAGGGTGCATAGGGTCCTTAATTGTGCTGGCTGCTTTGCCAAGGCAGCGGGAAATGTCGACAGATTCAATAGATGGAAGGCTGGTTTGCGTGATGGATTGGGTTGCATTCATGACCTATTGTAGCTTCTTGTGGTCTTGGGAAGAGCAGGAGCCATTCCAAGCTGTGATACAACCAGAAAGAATGCTTTCTATGGTGCATCTGTAAATGTTGGTGAGAGTGGTAGCTGACATGCCAAATTTCCTTAGTCTTCTGAGAAAATAGAGGCATTGGTGGGCTTTCTTAATTATAGTGCCAGCATGGAGGGATCAGGACAGATTGTTGATGATCTGGACGCCTAAAAACCTGAAGCTTTCGACCATTTCTACTTCATCCCTGTTGATGTAGACAGGGGCATGTTCTCCACTACGCTTCTCGAAGTCGATGGCAATCTCCTTTGTTTTGCTGACATTGAGGGAGAGATTACTGTCATCACACCAGTTCACCAGATTCTCTATCTCATTCCTGTACTCTGTCTCATCACTTGTTTGAGATCAGCTGTTTGAGATACAGGATATACAGCTACACACCAGCTTTCTTGCCTCAGTCGCCATCACTTCTCTGGGGAAGCCAGTTTGTTTCCCTGAGTAGCTCCTTCCTTGTGAAGATTAACTTTTATCTCCACATAAATTAAGATTTGGTCAATGTGAACAGGAGGGTTTCATGGAAGATACAGTAATAAGCATCCACATTTCAGATGTTATTTTCAAGAACTTCTTCCTTGCCCCATTGAACCATTTCCCCAATATCATCACAATTTAGCTGGATAGAAATCAGTAGTTGCCACAAATTAGGAACAGGAGTTGGCCAGTCAGTCCTTCAAGCTTGCTCTGCCATTCGAGTAGATCATGGCTGATCATCTACTTCAATGTCACTTTCTTGCACTATTTCATATCCCCTGATGTCATTAGTTTCTAGAAATCCATCGATTCCTGTCCTGAACATGCTCAATGATTGAGGTTCCACAGCCTTCTGGAGTAGAGACCTTGAAAGATTCGCCTCCTTCTGTGTGAAGAAATTCCTCCTCATCGCAATCTTAAATGGCCCTCCGTTTATCCTGAAATTTTGACCCCTAATTTTAGACTCGCCAGTCAGGGGAAGCATCTTATCAACATCTTTACAAAGAACAGTACAGCACAGGAAACAGGCCCTTCGGCCCTCCAAGCCTGTGCCGCTCCTTGGTCCAACTAGACCAATCGTTTGTATCCCTCCATTCCCAGGCTGCTCATGTGACTATCCAGGTAAGTCTTAAACGATGTCAGCGTGCCTGCCTCCACCACCCTACTTGGCAGCGCATTCCAGGCCCCCACCACCCTCTGTGTAAAAAACGTCCCTCTGATATCTGAGTTATACTTCGCCCCTCTCACCTTGAGCCCGTGACCTCTCGTGATCGTCACCTCCGACCTGGGAAAAAGCTTCCCACTGTTCACCCTATCTATACCCTTCATAATCTTGTACACTACCCCCTGTCATATTCTGTAGGAATTTTCTAAGTTTCAATCAGGTCACCTCCCATTCTTCAAAATCCTAGAGAACATGGACCAGTTTCCTCAATCTCTCCTCATAAGACAATCCCATCTTCACTGGGATTAATCTGGTGACCCTCTGTGGCAAGTACATCCCTCCATAGCTAAGAGGACCAAACCCGTGCACAATACTCCAGGTGAGGTCTCACCAAGGCTCTATACAATTGCAGCAAGACTTCTTTACAACTGTGGTCAAATCCCCTTGTGACGAAGACCAACATATCATTTGTGTTCCTAACTGCTGGTTGGCGGAGGACCCGCCATCTTCCCACCTCCACCCCAATGAAGCCATCGCTCACCTGTGGCCTGCGATCTGGCGACAAAACTAGGGCTTGTGTGGGTGTTGTACTGGCATCATTCACTGGTGGTGCTGCCATTCAATTGCTGGGCAGGACCTCCACCGTGAGGTTTCCTTGGTCCTGGAGAAGGTCTGCCACTGTCCAGTTAAATCAGCCTGATGTGTTTCTAATGTCTCAAATAATTCTTTCATCTTGTTACCCCTCATTTTAATTTACAGCCATTCTATTTTCGTTGTTACTCCATTGTGACAGCAATTATGTTCCTTCGGGTCGTTTTTGACCACCCCTTTTCTTATTTTGTAAATTACTGGCAAGCAGTGGCAGTAGCAAATTTCTTTTAAGCTTCAGTCAGCAAATTCCTTGCTGTCTTTTATTTCTCACAACACAACTGCTGGCTGTTTTGAAATGCAAATTTTGCATGAGCTGTCAATAGGGATTTTAGTTTTCTTCGAGTTTTTCTTTCACCTATCTGTAATTCTTTTTGTTTTTCTCTAATTGACAATTACTTTTTATGCTCTACTGCTGCTCACTGTTACCACCTTGAAGGTCATCAAAGTCCTTTGTTTCCTTTTCTACATATTCGTTCATAGGATGTAAGTACGACCAGCAAGGCCAGAATTTATTGTCCATTGCTAATTGTTCTTGAGAGCTGCCTTCTTGAGCCTCTGCAGTCCTTGTAGTTTAGATAGACCCACAGTCCTGTTAAGGTGAGAACTCCAAGATTTTGACACAGTGACAGTGAAGGAGCGGTGATATAGTTCCAAGTTGGGATGGCGTGTGACCTGAAAGGGAACTTAGAGGTTCCCATGGGTCTGCTGCTCTTGTTTGGTTACATGTTTGTAAGTCAAAGTAGCTTTGGCAAGTTGCTGTAGTGCATCTTGCAGATGGTATATATTGCTGCCACTGTGCAATGGCGAAAATGCTTACGGTGGTGAATACAGTGCCGATCAAGCTGGCTGCTTTGTCTTGGATGTTGTTGAGCTTCTTGAGTGATTGTTGGAGTTGCACTAATCCAGGCAAGTGGAGAGCATTTTATCACACTCCTGACTTGTGCCTTTCAGATGTTGGACAGTCTTTGGAGTGCCAACCACTTTGCCATCTTCATCGCAGCAAGCTTCACTTTGGGTCAGCTACCATCCTAGCAATGACCACTACTCTCAATGATGCTGCTGAGACCAGAGATCTGCCAATCATTTGATAGGCTGGCAGCTTTCAGAGGCGGAAGACCCATCTCAAGCCAATTAACGACTCGGCAGCCATTGAATGGCTATGGGGCGAGCCAGGAAATGGGAGTGGGTTCACTCCTTACATTTATGCCAGGGGTGGGGTTGGGCAGGTGGGGGTGTAGAGGTAGGTGCCTTGACTAAAACCAAACCGTCACCTCTCAAAACTTTGTCATTTCTGATCAGATTAAAATTATATGCCACGTTACGTGAACTAAAATTTATAGGCTCTGTAGATCCCCAAGAGGCATCTCAACCTACCAGAAGCTTATGCCACTGTTGTACATGCAGAGGACTAAACCAGGGAGAATTAAGACAAAAGGAACCCCAAGGCATGGGTATGTGTCTATAGTGAAGTAATGGAGCTACCCAGTAATCAATCCTGTGTTTGATAACTGTTATGGCTGAGTGAAGCTGCAGTATTGTTCTTTGCGTCACTCAATGATACCATCCCCATAGGACGATATTACATACGTGCAAAGAAATGCAGCCAAATTTCAGGCTACAGCTGACTATTATTGCCTTGCTGCATGGAGTTGAAGATGGCCCGATAGCACAGCTAACTCACATCCTAAGAAGAATAGCTCCCATCATTACTGCCAAATAATTGTGCTAGTGCCTGGAGAAATGGTTGATTACATCTTGACAGATTGGCTAATCAGATAATGTTGGCACTTGGTTACCCTAGCATGTCATTATCTTGCCGTACTATCCATAATTAGATGCTGCAAATCGGGTGTTTCAGTCGGAGATAGTCAGGTTTTCATGCAGCTTAGAAAGCCATCAGGAACCTGTTATTAAATACATCTTTGGAAACAGGGATCTTCACTCCCACTCTGCCAAAGTGAGATAACATCATTTCTGCCTGCAAATGTGGGTTTGTAGATACCAGTGAGGAGGTCTAGGGCACCTATTACAAGACCTAACCTTTCTAACCTTCCTCCATAGACCTCTACGTCTTCCAAATAGTGCAGAAATGTCTTAAAAATACTCTTCTATTCTGGACTTAACACCAATTTTCACTTGATGTGCTGCAGACGGCATTTCAAGAAATGATGGGCATGACATACCACTACTTTTATTGATCCTAATAAAGTCTGGATGGAAGCTTGGAGATCTGACAAGAAAATCCAATAGGCCATAAATAGGTGGAGATCAAGCAGAATTGATCTATGTCAAATATATCACTCCATCATTTCCCATTTTCTCCATGGGGACATAATGGAGGCAGGTATTGATCCTGTTGAGTTTCAGCAAGTCATTAATGGCAAAAGCCCATAATACAAAAATCTTATTACAACAGACTTATAAGTGAAACCACCAGGAACTGTGACATTCTGTTTGTTCTATGGCCATCCATCTTCACGTAAATTTGTAATGTAACTATCCCTAAATACAAAAACTCTCTTAAAGCACCATTTGGTGCCCAAATTTGCATTATATTTTCCACTACTTTCAGCTTTGAAACAATTGAAAATGTTTGAATATCTCCTACAAATTTTAGAGTGAATTCTCCTCACCCAACTACAGTGGGTTTGGTGGCAGGTGGGAGCGAAAAATCTAACAGGAGCCAAGAAGTCGGAAACCCACCAGCGTAAAATTGCTCTGTCCAAGACCGCAAGAAACTACAAAGGACCGTGAATGAAGCCCAGTCCATCATTCAAACCAGCCTCCCATCCATTAACACTGTCTACACTTTCCATTGCGTCAGAAAGGCAGTCAGCATAATTATGGACCCCACGGATCCCCGGACATACTCTCTTCCACCTTCTTCCATCGGGAAAAAGATACAAAATTCTGAGGACACGTACCAACCTACTCAAGAACAGCTTCTTCACCGCTGCCATCAGATGTTGAATGGACCTACCTCGCATTAAGTTGATCTTTCTCTACACCTTAGCTATGACTGCAATACTACATTCCTTCTCTATGTGCGATATGTTTTGTCTGTATAGCGCACACAAAACAATACTTTTCACTGTATATCAATACATGTGACAATAATAAATCAAATCAAATCAAAATTACATTGTAATTCTCCCAATGGCAGATTGATGATGATGGGTCGGTCATCTCATTGGCAGTTGACGTGAATGCAATTTGCATTCATTTACATCTCATGAATGCTCATTAAAACAGGTGCCCGCTGGTGTCTCATCAGGCCTTCCAATGCTGCATCACACCAATGGGAAATCACACTGGTGCCAAAAACAATTGTTAAAGAGTGGCATGCACAAGGTGGTCCTCAGTTCACAAGAGGCTTTGGGGGGAGTGGTTATGGCCTGAAATGCACTGCCTGAGAGTATGGTGGAGGCAGACTCAATTGAGGAATTCAAGAGGGAATTAGATGATTATTTGAATAGAAACAATCTGCAATGTTATCGGGAGAATACCAATGAATGGCACGAGGCGAATTGTTCATTTGGAGAGCTGGTACAGACACAATGGGCCAAATGGCTTCCTACTACACTGTAACAATTCTGTGATTCTGTGACTATTCAGTTAAGCATTTTAATAAATGAAACAAAACCTTATACAACCAAAATGCATTATTCTGTCTGCAACTGATGAACTTCAGTTTACAAATAATTAATAATGATTTTACTTTGTTAGATTGAACTGAGTATTTTGCATCTGAAACTATTCCCTCTCATGACATGAGGAGAAACCTTTTTATACAGCGAGTGGTTAAGGTCTGGAATGCACTGCCTGAGAGTGTAGTAAAGGCTGGTTCAATTGATACATTCAAAGGGAATTGGATTGTTATCTGAAAAGGAATCATGTGCTGGGTTACAAGCAAAAGAAAACTAGACTGTGATCTGAAAAGTAATAATGTGTTGGGTTACAGGCAGAAGAAAATTAGACTGTTACATCAAAAAGAAGAATGTACTGGGTTGCTGGCAAAATAGGGGGGAATGGTAGTCGATGAGTTGCTCATTTGGAAGAGTTAGTGCAAACACAATGGGCCAAATGGCCGGCCTCCTTCTGCACTGTAAAAAAAAGTCTGAAAAAATATTCTGTGACACCTTAAATCTTTCCCTTTGTGAAGTTCTGCTATTCATCTGTGGAATTTTGTATGTTTCAATAAATTAACCAGTAAGGGCATTTCAAGGAACACAGTTCATGTTGATACACAGACGTACTGTACTGCGCTGTTTACTAAAATGGATTTCATATAGCTTGGTTCCCTCATTACAATACTATTTTACTTTGGTTCCCAAGAAAAGCTTTATATACAGCACTATATCCTGCTAAATGTTATTTTACTCAGGTACATTTATCATTATTGATTTTTTTGTATCAACACAAAATAATAGACTGCAGCATTCCCACAGGTAATACAGAATTAAAAGCTGTACATTTTCCATGAAGTTTGGCACAATCACAACTGATTAGAAATGATGTACTGATGAGCATAAAGAGTCTCTAGTGCGCAAAGAGTGTGATACACACTGTTCTGAGTTACAACTTTATAATGCTAACATATAGTTAGGGCACGGTAGCACAGTGGTTAGCACTGCTGCTTCACAGCTCCAGGGTCCCGGGTTCGATTCCTGGCTTGGGTCACTGTCTGTGTGGAGTTTGCACATTCTCCTTGCTCTGGTTTCCTCCCACAGTCCAAAGATGTGCGGGTTAAGTTGATTGGCCAGGTTAAAAACAAAAATTGTCCTGGGATGCGTAGGTTAGTGGGTAAAATATGTGGGGGTAGGGCCTGGGTGGGATTGTGGTTGGTGCAGACTCGATGGGCCGAATGGCCTCCTTCTGCACTGTAGGGTTTCTATGATATAATTTATTGCTTGTTCCTTCCCTAAATTTGTATTTTCTTTTCATCTTCTTGGCATCGGCTTCCACAGAAAAATGAATGTTTCTGAAGCTGAATGAAAATTGCATTCATTCTACGATTTACAACTGATCTGATAATTCTTCATGTATGGCAGTCCGATCATGAGCATTACTATAATGAAACTAAGATAATAATTACTAAGATAATAACATATATGTTTTGTAAAAAGACATTCGTAAAAATTTACTGTATTTCCTAATATCACAGAGAAATTCAATTGATGCAGTTCATTATTCCAAAGGTACGGCCTTCATATTTACAGGAGGTGAGGAAGGAGCAGGAGTGTGCATTACTAAGGGGGTGTTCCTGAAATCCTGACAATGCAGAGGTCCTTTCGAATTTAAGGGAGGGACCTCATTATCATTCTTTTGTTACATTTGCCATCCAGAGGTCAGCCAGATTGGCAGATTGGCTGGCTACCGGGCAGGAAAGCCAATTGCAGGAGCCCACAGCTGGGACTGTAGAGGATGGTCCCCAGAAAAGTCATGACTTGTGTCAGGTTAGCCAGTTCACTTGTGTCAGGTTAGCCTGACACAAGTGAACTGTTACACATAAGAATATTGATAGATGATGACATGATCTGTTAAAAGGCATAAATCTTACAAAAAAACTGACCTCAGTAAGAAAAGATCAATGTTTCCTTACTTATCTCCTGGAAGGCCTGGCTCCAATTTTTAGGCTATGTTTCCAGTCCGAGATTCCCCAACCAGAGGCAGTAGCTTGTCTCTAACTACTTGATCAGTTCCTCTGAATCATCTTGAAAGCTTCAGTCAAATCACCCTCAATCTTCTAAATTTCAGGGAATACAATCCTAGTTACTTTATAATCTATTTGTGTAATTTAAAAAAATTCATGGGTGTGGGTGTCGCTGGCTAGACCAGCATTTATCGTCCATTCCTAATTGCCCTTAAGAAGGCGGTGATGAGCAGCCTTCTTGAACAATTGCAGTACCTGAGGTGTAGTGCTGTTAGGGAGGGAATTCCAGGATTTTGACCCAGGAACAGTGAGTGAAAGGTGATATACTTCCAAATCACATGTTGAGTGATTTGGAGGGGAACTTCTGGGTGGTAGTATTCCCGTGTGTCTGCTGCCATTGTCCTTCTAGATGGTAGTGGTCTTGGGTTTGGAGAGTGCTGCCTTAGATGCTTGGGTGTCTTAGGAACTTGAGTGAGTTCCTGCAGTGTATCTTGTGGATGGTACACACTGCTGCCACTATTCGCTCATGGTGGAGGGAATGAATGCTTGTGGAAGGGGTGCCAATCAAGAGGGGGGCTGCTTTGTCCTGGATGGCGTTGAGCTTCTTGAGTTTTGTTGGAGCTGCATTCATCCAGACAGGTAGAGAGTATTCCACCATGCTCCTGACCTCTGCCTTGTAAATGGTGGGCAGTTTTTACTGTGTGGCACCCCAAGGTGGCAAAGTGCCCATCCACCGCCAGTGAAATACCAGCCATGGTGGGAATTGGCCAACGGGAGGGTGTGCTGCCTGCCACCTTCACTGCTCATGGTAAAATACTTCTGGAGGCAGGAATGTGATGGGCATAACATCCTTCTATCACACACAATTCCACACCCCTCCAGTTCCCAGCCCAACACTGGGGTGAGTGGGAGCCAATAAAAAATTCTGTTCCAGGTCTCATTCTACTAAATCTATGAGGCAGTCCTTCCAAAACCATTTTATATTTTTCTTAATGTGCGATGCCTAGAACTACTCATGATACTATAGTCTAATCAAGGATTTTTACAGCTGTAGCATGACTTTTAACTGCTTGTATTTTAGCCCACTATATAAAAAGGCCAGAATTTGATGAGCTTTTTTTATTATTTCTTGTACCAGCAATGACATTTTCATGATCTATCAAGTTTTGTTGGATGTTTACTGTCGTTTCACCATTTAGGAAATACTCTGTTCTCTCCTTTATAGGTCCAAATGGATGATCTCACACTTGTTAGATTTAATTATTCACACATAGATATGTGACTTTTCCATTCCTTCACTAAATCATAAATAATTATGGGAATAGTTGAGTCCCCATCACAGATCCTTGCAGGGTGCCACTAATCAGATTCTGCCAATTAGAGTAACTACCCATTGATCCTACTCTGTCTCCAATTGACTGCTCAACCAATTTCCTAACAGGGCAATAATTTGCCCTTAATTCTACATTTAACTTTAGCTAGCAATCTCTTATGAGGAACTTTACCAGATGCCTTCGAAAGTCCATAAGATAACGTCTATAGGGACTTCTCTGTTCATTGCTTTAGTCAACTCTTCAAAAAAATTCAATCAGATTCATCAGCCATGACCTGCTATTTAAAAATCCAAGCTAGCTCTCTCTAATCTGCTGATATTTTTCAAGGTGTTCAGCCATTCTATCCTTTATGCTACTGATTTCCCAACAACAAATGTTAGGCAAACTGGTCTATACTTGATTGTATTTTTTCCAGAAACCATAAAAGATATGTACTTCCTATTTTTACTTCCAATATCAGCACTGCTCTGAAAAATTAAATTTGCTAGTGATCAGTCTCAGTTTAGAACTTTGTTGTATCCAAAGTTCAGCCTAGCAAGGTATTGTCACAGATATAATTATCTTGCAAATCTGGGACATTCATGTATACTAGGAACAACATTCATGTGTGTCAGGAACTAAATTACATCCACCATGGGCAGTTGGAGTACTGCATTCAATAACTCCTTCCAGTGTATTTGAGAGCTCCTAATAATTCATTCCCGTCTCCTTTCCTTTTACTATTAATGATTCCATCATGTCTTTTTGTTGTTTGGATAGCCAGTGACCTTGTTATTTCATTTGCTACTTCATCAAAGACCATTTGGAATGTTCACAAATACTGAATCATATGTCTTCTGGCGATCAGTTTGAAATACTATGTCTTCAACAATGTTTGTTAAATGAATCAAACAAAATCTACTTCTTCTGAAGAGAAATCCTTTGTCAGTTATTATGTTTCCATGTATTTCTCTTCCATTTTGTTTCTGATTATTGATTCCATCAGTTTTCCAGTCATTGTCATCAGTCTAATAAATCTGTAGTTGTGAAGGATGTTTCTGTTGCCCTACTTGAATAGGGATACTATATTTGTCTATTTCCAGTCTGTCAGAACTTTTCTCAAGTGCTGGTCAATGCTTCACAAATATTTCTCTTCTGTCAGCCCCTTGAGCTTATTTACAACATCTGTTTTACTAATGTGCATGTGACAATACAGATTACTCATCTCTGTTATAAATCTCCAAGACGCCAAGAGGCCAAAACATTGTCTGATTTCAAGAAAAAATTAGATATAGTTCTCGGGCTAAAGGGATCAAGGGATATTTTGTACAACTTTGTCTTTTATAAAGCATTTAGACAGTTACATGGTTAAGATGGCTATAGAGGGATATAGGCCAAACTCAGGCAATTGGGACTAGCTTAGTGATTTAAAAAAAAGGGCGGCATGTACATGTTGGGCCGAAAGGCCTGTTCCCATGCTGTAAACCTCTCTGACTCTATATGAGGGGAAAAGGAATCAGGATATTGAATTTGATGATCAGCCATGATCAAAATGAATGGTGGAGCAGGCTCAAAGGGCCAAATGGCTTATTCCTGCTTCTAGTTTCTATGTAATTATTTAGCTTAGTTACTATATCATGGTCATTCTGTATGAATGACCATGATATAGTATCTCATGCTGTAGGATTGTAGTCACCTAAAGGGGTAGGTACAATGCAATTTGGTTATGTTTATGCACTGAACATTTTTGTGTGTGTCCTAATGTGTTCTAAACTACAGAAAAGTGAGATTCCAATGGGTCAAAGGACAAAATGTACTGATTCAGGAGGAAGACCCAACTGAGTTTGGGAAGGAATCAATAAAGTAATCGAGTGAGAATCTGCAGTTGAAATGGTTTAAGAAAGCAAGACATGCAGCCAAATTGCTGCAGCATTATGATACAAAGATTGGAGGTGTAGTGGACAGTGAGGAAGGTTTCAAAGCTTGCAGAGGGATTTGGACCAACTAGAAAAATGGGCTGAAAAATGGCAAATGGAATTTAACGCAGACAAGTGTGAGATATTGCACTTTGGAAGGACAAACCAAAGAAGAACGTACAGGGTAAATGGTAGGACTCTGAAGAGTGCAGTTGAACAAAGGGATCTGGGAATACAGGTACAGAATTCCCTAAAAGTGACGTCACAGGTGGATAGGGTCGTAAAGAGTGCCTTTGGTACATTGGCCTTTATAAATCGGAGTATCGAGTATAAAAGTTGGAGTGTTATGGTAAGGTTATATAAGGCATTGGTGAGGCCGAATTTGGAGCATTGTGTACAGTTTTGGTCACCTAGTTACAGGAAGGATGTAAATAAGATTGAAAGAGTGCAGAGAAGGTTCACAAGGATGTTGCCGGGACTTGAGAAGCTGAGTTACAGAGAGAGATTGAATAGATTGGGACTTTATTCCCTGGAGCGTAGAAGAATGAGGGGAGATTTGATAGAGGTGTATAAGATTTTGATGGGTATAGATAGAGTGAATGCAAGCAGGCTTTTTCCGCTGAGGCTAGGGGAGAAAAAAACCAGAGGGCATGGGTTAAGGGTGAAAGGAGAAAAGTTTAAAGGGAATATTAGGGGGGGCTTCTTCACGCAGAGAGTGGTGGGAGTGTGGAATGAGCTGCCGGATAAAGTGGTAAATGCGGGGTTACTTTTAACATTTAAGAAAAACTTGGACGGGTTCATGGATGAGAGGGGTGTGGAGGGATATGGTCCAAGTGCAGGTCAGTGGGACTAGGCATAAAATGGTTCAGCACAGACAAGAAGGGCCAAAAGGCCTGTATCTGAGCTGTAATTTTCTATGGTTCTATTATTGAGTGAGGCATGCTCCAGATTTTACAAATGCTCTGTGGAACAAGATGCTTTTCTGAGTTACTGCAACTATATTATGTTTACATTAAGGAAGGGACTGATCAAGGGTATATGCTATAGATATTGATCCACATTTGGGTTAGAAACTTTGTAAAACTCCGAAATAGAAACTGAAAATGTTGCAAATTCTCAGCAGATCAGACAGATTCTGTGGAGAGAAACTGAGTTAACATCGATGACCCTTCATCAGAACTTGTTTCTCTTCACAGATGCTGTCTGACTTGCTGAGCATTTCCAGAATTGTCTGTTTCTATTACAATTTTTCAGCATCTGCAGCATTTTACTTTTGTATCTGTAAAACTCTTCTTGGGCAATGAAATTTGTTGGTTAGGAAAGATTGTCCAGAGTGCGTAAAAAGAAAAAGACTTGAAAAATCAAATACCCTTTCTTCAGCTCTTAAGTCCTCCTTTATCTGGTATCATTGTTTTGATCGAATACAATTCCATGAAAGAAATGGATCCAACAGAGCAAGACCTATTCTTGAGGTAGTGACTCAATCCAGTTCTACCACGTGCTTTAGTAACTTTGGAATGAAAAAGCGGTGTATATTCTGTCAAGTTTATTTGCAGGAAAATGCAACCTTCAGGTTCATTCAACATGAATAATACATTACTAGAAAACAAATTAAATAACTACCTAACCAGGAGTCTTTCCATTTTCCTGATGATTAAATACATTTGAATAGTCACATGGCAAGAATAGAAAAAAAAATCCTAATTTAGTCAGAATGCTATGGCTCTCTGTTCCCATTTTTCAGTTTCCCCTCACTTTCACACAAGCACTTACTCTGTATTTGTACTTCATGTGTACAGGAGAGAAAGTGAAATTCTACTCAAGATTATGTGGTATTCTTTGTTATGCGATATTACTATTTCATAGGTAAAATTTCATTTAATAAGGATGTGGAAATTACTATTTGTCTTCTGGGATAACTTAATCATTTCTAAATGTTAGTGGGCAGAATAAGGTTTCTCAATTCCATCTATTCGATATGAACAGAGCTCAATGGAATTGATATTGTGTTAAAGTACTTAGCAATCTTTCTTTGTATCTTTCCATTCATCAAAGGTCCTCTTCAAGTCTTCAAAATCACCTTGCAAATTCTCCACATCTTGATGATTTTTGTCTAACCTGTGCCATGTCTTCAAAATCTCATCTTTTATTTTGCATGCTTCCAAGATTTTCCTACTATCAGAACCAGATTTTTACAATCCTCCTGTCTTCTGATTCAGGAATCTTTTCTTCTGGTATCTGTAGAAAGCAGCACCCCATGTTCCCAAAATTCTATGCACTTTATTTGTGTTAATTTCCTTCCTCTCTATTCACCATTACTCATCCTCTCAACAAGCAGAATCTTGTGCCTTCTCATGGAGGGTTTGATGGTGGGCGGACATTTAATTGGGTGGGAAGGTGGTGTGTGGGGATCGCCACCACCTACCTGGCTTCACCTAATTATGTCTGGGACAGGAAGGTCCATGGACAGCCTTCCCTCCCCACTGCCAATTGAAACGCCTAAGTCGACAATGAATGCCCACTTAAGAGCCTCATTCTGTTGCCACTGATATTAACATGGCATGTTTGCTTGCAGACTCCCAGCAGAGTACCTTGTTCAAAGGCACTCAGTGCTTCACCAAGGGACCAAGCATTGGGAAGAGGTAGGAGGGGTGGGGTGCGGAAGCCTCTCTACCTCTCCTTTTCCGCCGAAACCCCTCTCTCACCCACGGACCCTGTCCTGCCACCACTCACCCATGCCCTTCCTCGATCCAGTTCTTCAGGTAGTTGTCCTACTTCTAGCAGCCACTGCCTCTTCAGTGGTACCGCTGAGTATGAAGAGCTGCTGACCTCTGATTGGCCAGCGTCTCTCAGCCAATGGAACCTCCTCTTGGGATCAAGGACTGGCCTGTCAAGAGCCTGAGTGGCACGTGATGTAGCGGCCCTTTTGGGAAGGAGGTGATGTGGAGTTCTTGCCAGTTCTCCAGAGATCCCTGTCAACTCCACAAGATTCTACCCAACATCTCTGAATTGCACCGGTCTTAAATCCTTAAATTTCTATGGTCTGTTCCATAGCATAGAATTTCAGCCTCGTCCTTTTCAAGTTTTCTCTGCTCCATCCACCTTTTCAAAATTTCCTGCATATCGAAGGACTTGTTCTGTTTTTCATTAGAACTGATGGGGGAATCTTGGTGACAGGAGCAGCATGGTGGCACAATGGTTAGCATTGCTGCCTCACAGCACTAGGGACCTGGGTTTGATTCCTGTCTTGGGTCACTGTCTGTATGGAGTTTGCAGGTTCTCCCCGTGTCCGCGTGGGTTTCCTCCGGTTTCCTCCCACAGTCCGAAAGACGTGCTGAGCAGGTGGATTGGCCATTCTAAATTCTTCCTGTGCATCCGAACAGGCATCAGAATGTGGCGACTAGGGGATTTTCACAGTAACTTCATTGCAGTGTTCATATAAGACTACTTGTGACACTAACAAATAAACCTAAAACCCAAACAAGTTCAAATATGGGTGGAGTATTTGAATTGGCTGCTCACAACTGAGCGATGCAAATGTTACTGCTTTGGTAACATTGAATGTCAGGAAGATCTGTGTCCAATGGGTATTCAGATTTGCTGAGCAAGGGAAATGCCGCAAAGCATTTAAAGATGACAAATCAAGACATCAACTCAGTAGTGAGACGACTGATGTGCGGAACCACAAAAGTTAATTATTAGATCTGAATTGAAGACAAAAAAAAATTTCCTGGAGGCTGCTAGGTTCTTTAAACTGCTGTGCAGGGATCTGAATGCTGCAGCGATTTCCCATCGCTCTGCCTAAAGGCAATCTCCCAAGTGCAGGCAGCTACACTGCTGGCAGCCTGCCAGAGACAGTTATCGAATTGACCCTGGAAACTTGATCTGTCAGGTGGGTGGAAGTCTTATCCCACCGTAATTCTGCTGGTGACTGCAAAGGATCTGAAACGTCAACTGATCCTCCACCCACTCCTCGTCCGAATTCTTTCTCTCTTTCTACACAGTATCTCAAAAATCACATCTCATTTTTATGGGATTTATGGGAAAGAAATGAACCTAATTCCAACTTTGACTATCCACTTGATGTTTTTGCTTCAGCTTCCCAAGATTTCTTCCCGCACATGATCCAATTCTTGCTATCCTGCATGCTGATCCATATTTGCCGAAAGCTTTCCAATAGCATATCTCCGGATACTACCTACCTATTTCTTTATTAAAAAGAAAGTGCTGAAATAGCTCAGCAGGTCCAGCAACAACTGTGGAGAGAGAAACAGAGTTAACATTTTGAGTCCATGTAACACTTCTTCAGAGCCAAAGAGAGGGTAAAATGTGATGGATTTTATACTGTTTAAGAGGGGGTGCAGTGGATGGAGTAAAGTAGAAGGCCAGGGTTCGGTGGGAGCTCAGGAGAGATTTGAGAATGATATAATGGAACACAAGACAAAGGGAGTGTTAATAGTAATATTAAAGACTAACGAATGTGGCATAGAAGTAAGATAGCAGAGTGTGTTAATAGGAGAGTAAGGGTCAGCACTCTGGGAAAGAAAAACTTCAGAACAAGTGACTGATGGCCCTGGGGAGGGTGGGTTGGGGGAGAAGGGGCTGAGAAAAATTGGTTAAAAAAGGGTCACGATTGAGATGGAGGAAACACTTTCTCCTATCCCCAACCTTCTATTTTGATCCACCTGCTCCACCCTCTCTTAAACAGTATAAAATTCATCACATTTCTCCCTCTCTTTAACTCTGGGGGAGAGTCATATGGACTTGAAACATTAACTCTGTTTCTCTCTCCACAGATGCTGTCAGAACCGCTGAGTTTTTCCAGCATTTCTGCTTTTATTTCAGATTTCCAGCATCTGCAGTATTTTGCTTTTAATTGATCTATTTCTTTGCCTCTGCTCCCAGTAGCAGCAGGTGAGTCCTCATGCCCTAAGCACTGCTGAAAGCCATCACACAGGTGCCCTGTGAGAAATGCCAGTAGCTGAAGATCTTTGACATGCACCAACCAAAAAATTAAATAAAACAATGGAATGATCCAAGATGACTGAATATCAATAATTTATGTGTTGGACTTTCCCTAGCATATTGTAGTTTCCCTGACTCAGTATGTGCATAGAGATGGTACCGTCAGAAAATGTAAACTTAACATTAAATATATGATTAACAAATCAACACTAAGTGTAATCTTTATATTAGTTCACAGCAAATAGAAACATAATATGAATAACAGTGTAGCCACTGATCTGCTTATTAGTGTATCTATTTCTTTATTTATCTGTCAATCCTTTTGTCTTTCTAGATGCCTCATCCATAAACAGTCCGCCTGCATATCTGTCCAGTTTTCTCTATCTATCTACAAATCAAAATGGGAAATTGCTTTATTGAAGATCAACACCTTTAGAATTTGTTTTCTGCTCACAGAGGCCAATGGACAACAGACTTTTAAAAATATGAGATCAATAAGCAATATAGGATGGGGAATTACCTACCAATGTCAAGATGGCTGTTCATCTTAGTAAGTCAGATCTTTCAAATGAAAATTACTGAGTCCAAATTTATAAGCTGTCTGTAAATTTAAACCCAGAACTGGTTACCTACACTTCATTATTTATGAGTTTTCATTTGTAGGAATGCTCTTCTAGCCTTCAGGGCAGGAGTTTATGACAAATTGCACAATGTATGAACTACATTATCCCCATCTCCTCGATATGTTAGCTATGCTTGATAGCTCTCGCAATGAAGTACCAAGTTAGACGGTTTAAGACCATAAGACCATAAGACATAGGAGCGGAAGTAAGGCCATTCGGCCCATCGAGTCCACTCCACCATTCAATCATGGTTGATTTCAACTCCATTTACCCGCTCTCTCCCCATAGCCCTTAATTCCTCGAGAAATCAAGAATTTATCAATTTCTGTCTTGAAGACGCTCAACGTCTCGGCCTCCACAGCCCTCTGTGGCAATGAATTCCACAGACCCACCACTCTCTGGCTGAAGAAATTTCTCCTCATCTCTGTTCTAAAGTGACTCCCTTTTATTCTAAGGCTGTGCCCCCGCGTCCTAGTCTCCCCTGTTAATGGAAACAACTTCCCTACGTCCATCCTATCTAAGCCGTTCATTATCTTGTAAGTTTCTATCAGATCTCCCCTCAACCTCCTAAACTCCAATGAATATAATCCCACGATCCTCAGACGTTCATCGTATGTCAGGCCTACCATTCCTGGGATCATCCGTGTGAATCTCCGCTGGACCCGCTCCAGTGCCAGTATGTCCTTCCTGAGGTGTGGGGCCCAAAATTGCTCACAGTACTCCAAATGGGGCCTAACCAGTGCTTTATAAAGCCTCAGAAGTACATCCCTGCTTTTGTATTCCAAGCCTCTTGAGATAAATGACAACATTACATTTGCTTTCTTAATTACGGACTCAACCTGCAAGTTTACCTTTAGAGAATCCTGGACTAGGACTCCCAAGTCCCTTTGCACTTTAGCATTATGAATTTTGTCACCGTTTAGAAAATAGTCCATGCCTCTATTCTTTTTTCCAAAGTGTACGACCTCGCACTTGCCCACGTTGAATTTCATCAGCCACTTCTTGGACCACTCTCCTAAACTGTCTAAATCTTTCTGCAGCCTCCCCACCTCCTCAATACTACCTGCCCCTCCACCTATCTTTGTATCATCGGCAAACTTGGCCAGAATGCTCCCAGTCCCGTCATCTAGATCGTTAATATATAAAGAGAACAGCTGTGGCCCCAACACTGAACCCTGCGGGACACCACTTGTCACCGGTTGCCATTCTGAGAAAGAACCTTTTATCCCAACTCTCTGCCTTCTGTCTGACAGCCAATCGTCAATCCATGTTAGTACCTTGCCTCGAATACCATGGGCCCTTATTTTACTCAGCAGTCTCCCGTGAGGCACCTTGTCAAAGGCCTTTTGGAAGTCAAGATAGATAACATCCATTGGCTCTCCTTGGTCTAACCTGTTTGAATGAAAGTTCATCGTTGTAATAGTTATCCAATCATAATTTGAAAATTACAGTCCAGGCGAATGTTATTTGATCCTTGGTTGAAGTTAATTAAAAGTGATCTTTTTCTCTCTCTCAGTTTAATAGTGCGCTCTGCACCGCATCATCTTAACTGAAATCTGCAATGATCTCAACTCCGACCACATTCCTCGATGACCAAAAAGCAGAATCACCATAAAGTACATTTTGAACCGAACTATTTGTATTATGATTCCCTGATGAATATAGTGTATCACATTTTAGAAATATGACTGACATGCCACAGCACCGACCAAGAACTGAAGTTCCAATTTTTGGAAATAAAAATTTAGATAGAAACACTGAACATCGGTGACTATTTGTTTTTGGGATCTGTTCTCTGATGCATTACTTGGGCTCAGTGCATGTTCTGTTAAATGGCTATCAGTTAATTCCGTTACACAGAAATAATTAATAGGATCGCTCCCTCCTTTTCCAATATCCGAGAGCGGAGAGGCATTGGCAGGTCCTCATCCCAAGGACACAGCTCTCCCTCTTCCCCTCCCTCCCGCAGACATGTAGCAGTGACAACTCTAGCCACTCCAGTGCACACAAAGCTGTGTCCCAGCCATCTTCCCTGGCACTGTGGGATCTCAACGTTTGTACGGCACGGTGTACACATAAACCCCCAACCTGCTCCCCCGGCCACGGTCTGAAGCTGAACCCATCACTCGCATCTATTCCGCGGTACATCACAGCTCTCTCTCTCTGAAAACTCTAAACAAGATCGCCCAGATGCGCACCGTGGATAAACCATGTGAAGAAAGGGTGTTGAGAAGGGGCCTTTGACTGGCAAGTGGAGGCAATGGAAACCACCCAATTTCCAACACTTCTCTCTAACATCCCCCACCGCCCCCCACTTCCCTTTAAACACCTTGGATCATTGGCACAATTGAGATACACTTTCTGGCTGCAGATTTTCCCTCGCTAATAGACTTCAACAGCAATTCAGATAAAGCTCTGCCGAAATAGAGATTTTGCACCATTCCGCCATATGTTTTGGAGTGAATAGCGCCGAGGAAGAGGATTAGCACACGGTTTGCTTCCCGCGGAGGCGATCAATCAGCAAAAAAAAGAGGATGGAGAAAGAATTCAACCTGTAACTGGCAGGCGTTAAAATATTTGCAACATTGCAGCAGGAAGGTGGAGGGAAGGAGGCATTGAGATTACCCACCTGCAATGTCTGGGATCATGCAACTACACGGAGTGGAGGAGGCTGGACCTCCGGGTTGTTGGCATGGAGGCAGCTGAGTAGGGAAGAGATTGCTGACCACCCCAGCGAGTGGGAGCAGCGCTTAACCCCACTGCAAAAAAAATAAAAGCCCCACTACTGACTTGCTGCACCATTCTAGCCGAGCCCTTACTCGGTAACAGACATTAGCAATGTTAAACACACACACACACACAAAATGAGAATGCTATTGAATGGAGACCCTACTCCACATGCTCCATATACACATGTGGAGGTACTTGCTGCAACCTTCACACCCCATTGACAAGCTGAGCTCTGCAACATGAACCCAGATGCAGCCCACACAGCAGAAAACGAGAGTAACAAAATAAGAATAATGAGAGAGCACCGTTCACATTAACCATTTCCATCTCATTTCTGTCTCAATTTGATGCGTTACTTCCCCCGCCCCCCCCCCCGCCACCGAGTTGGACACCAGAGACAGGATTCCGCGCGGTCCTTGACCACCCCCCCCCCCCACAAACTGAGCATGCTAGTAGGGACTATGATGGGCTGAACGGTCCTTAGCCCCCCCCGCCCCACCACACTGAGCATGCTAGTAGGGACTGTGATGGGCTGAGCGGTCCTTGCCCCCCCCACACTGAGCATGCTAGTAGGGACTGTGATGGGCTGAGCGGTCCTTGCACCCCCCCCCCCACACTGAGCATGCTAGTAGGGACTATGATGGGCTGAACGGTCCTTAGCCCTCCCGCCCCACCACACTGAGCATGCTAGTAGGGACTGTGATGGGCTGAGCGGTACTCACGGTGCTGCAACCGCTTCTCCTCCCCGGTCACATCCAGTGGGATCTTCGCCTCAGGGCCCTGGGGCTGGCGCATGCGCGCAGCGCAAATAAGATCGAGGGGGGGGGGGATAAAATATCGCTTCTCGGTCCCCAAAACGAACAAAAATCCGATCTTCCTTCTCCTGGATTTCAAAAGAAAGCAATGCCTGTGCTCCCTGCTGCTGCCTGCCTTACATCTCAAACCTGCTTGTGGAAAGGCAGCTTGCTAACGCCTCCTCAGCGGCTCTCTTTAAAGGCAGCCGGCTAGTTCAGGAATAAAATGGCAAGTGAACCTTGAATGCCACAGACAGCGAGCTAAACTGCTTCAACTGCACTCCTCCAGCCACGCAGCATCATCCTCTCTTGCCCCACACGCCCGGGGACTACAATTATCACCCCCCCCCCCCCCCCCCACACACACATTTCTTTCTCTCTCCAGTTATGTGAAATTCTCATTTAGGTGCTTTAAAAGATGTTGAGATGTCAGTGCAGATATTTGTGTCAGGGATATATGGAAACCTCAAACAAGCAAATATCCATCGAAGCACCCCGACCTAATGCAATAAACTCTTTCACAAACAAACAAAATCCATAAATCGAATCCCAAACACCAACTTACATTTGGAAATGAAGATTCCTGTTTATTATATTAAGCGATCTGCCCTTATTTAAACAGCTGTCCAAAGGGTCGCCACTTAAACATAGACAGAACCGAATTAATTGTGATTATTTATACTGTATTAAAATCAAGCAACGGCTGAGATCTGTGGCACGGATTGTGTTGGCTATCTGGTGTGACCGGGGTCCCTTACTAAAACCACGTTTGTTTTTTTATATATCAAAATACAATAACTGAGGAGCACTGATCCATTTGCAGCCTCCCCTGCCATTTTCTACACATAGCTCCGCAGCATAACACAAAACAGGGCTGGTTACCGCAGGATTGTTAATGTGATTAAATATTTTCATTAAGTTGTCGAATCGAAACTGAAAAAAAGAAAATCACGCAAAACAACAGCAGCAAAACAAATCCCCTGGAATTAAAACTGTAACTGAATATGCAGCCAAGTGGTCCAGGCAAACAGAGAGAGAGAGAAAAGGTGGGCAGATGCAACCATAAAATGGACGGTGTGGGACTCAGCGGCGATTGTTCCTGGGCATTGCTGTGGCAAATTGTAATGTATATATAAGAATGATAGAATATTTCCTTAAGCAAAAAAAATTGACCTGATACATAAATAACACTCACGTCACTTCCTTGAGTTGGCCCGATCGAATCGGGGCTCCCTGGTTACAGAGATAACGCAAAGAGCCCAGCCTGGGACCCAAACAGCCTGCTCACTAAACTGCTATTGTGTGTCAGCCTGGATGTGCTGATCATTTCAATATCTCTCAGAGGGAGAGAGGAGGAAAAGGGGAAATATACACAATCATCAGCAGCGCACAGATCAGACCTTGACACATACAACCCCAAATAAAGGAAGCAAATCAATTGTCAAATCAAACAGTGTCAAATACAATTACAAACCGGTGATATGTCACATCACTGACCGATTTTATATTATCTGAGCCACACTTTAAAATATCAACAGCAATGGAAGTTCAAACGAAAAATAATGAAGGCGAGAATAGTCACAAAATGGATAGATGTCTAATCTCATACTAACCTTTGGTATAATTTATATTCCTGGGCGAAAACGCTCAGCACATGAGCTCTCTTTAAGTTTACGGATTTTTCTCTGTGTTCATTCGTCGTTGTCAGTGAAGACGATGCACCTCGTCCGGAAGATATCTCTCCCCCGCCACCCCTCCCCTCCTTAATTTTATATATATATAAAGAGAGGTGTCAGATCACCCGGCAATAATGTATCGCTGGAGGAATCGGGCGACAGAGAGGGTTAGCACCTGGGAGTGAGCCATATCCAGAGAAAAGGGGGAATGTGGCAGCTCATCCCCACCACCCCCCTCTCCCTCAGCAGCAGCAGCAAGGCGATCGGCTGAGCATTTAAAAAAAATCTTCAGTACATACCCAAGGAGCCTTTCCGTATCTGCCCAGTGAACACATTACCAGCTAGAGCTCAGGGTATATGTCAATATTGCAACAGCTGGGCGATCGGTCAATAATAATTTATCAACACGATATTTCTAAACACATTTTCTTGTAAAAGAATCGCATCGCCACAAAATAGTGTGAAAATAAAAACAAACATGCATCAGGCAGGTGACCACAGAGGGTGAATTTCCGAGACGGGAGTGGGGCTGCCTCTGGGTCGAGGCGCCACTGAACCTCCAGAAGGAGAATCGCGATCTCACATCCAGAGGCTGCCTTGAGGTTGCCTGGCAGCGCCTTTGGATCCTCGCTCGTTATTAGTGCCGAGTGGAAGCTGCAGTGGGGGGTTTTTAACAGCAGGGCTGAAATATTGCTTTCTCACTGACAACACAAGGCGTCCTCAGCAAAAAAACCCACCTCAAATCATCAAAATATTCACCGCCAACCCTTAGGATTTTTAAACATCTCTGGTCAGTACATATGCGCTGTACACAGGACGAAATGCGGAAATGTACACAAACGTACGACAAAGTCCACCAGGTTTACCTGCTCCTCTCCCCTTTCCTCTTTCATCATCTCCAGGTAGATTTCTTATGCAAATCTGGCATAAATCAACATTTACCAAATCACAATGATACTATCGCAGCCTTTCCTCTTAAGCTGCGAATCTAATGAGCAACCTTTATCCCGTCTCTAATTCTTGGGTTTTACTCAAGAATTAAGATTGACTTTAACATACATTTTTTTTTCTCCCTCTGCCTGTTTTGTGTTTTTCTCCCATCCCTTTCCAATTTTTCATTGACTCTTGTTCAACTCACCGTGTTCGGTGTTCGGCATTTAGACGGTAAAAAAAAGGCCAAGATTATGAAATGGCGCTTAACACCAACACGAGAAATACTGCCCATGCTGGAAATCGGAAAGATAACCGAAAATGCTGGAAATGAACGCTAAGTCGGGCAGCATCTCCGGAGAGAGAAACAGGGTTAACATTTCAAGTCCACGATGATCTCTCATCAGGTGTTCTGAATGATCCAAACTGAAGTATGGGTGGCTCAGGTCTCTTCAAATTATCAAAGTGAACGACTTAATTTACACTGAAGGGGGGTAAATTCACCCCTATGCATCTAAATAACTGAAAGATTATTAGGGCGTGTAACTGTATATATATATACATATATATAACACTTGTCGTTTCACTTACAAACATCCAGGCTAAAGGTGCAACTTAAATCATGGTCCTATAAAACAAGAGTGAAATACCGAAGGAGGGATGATCTCTTATGTGAATTGGACATTATGCAGATAACTCCAGAATGTGCTAACCCAAATGGGGAATATCCCCTGGAAATCCTAAACGCTATTTGATTCTACCTGGGTAGTTAAAATATACACAACGTGAGCACTGCGCTCAGAAAACATTTAAGTATCAGTTGGTGGGAGAAAAGCTCTTTTGTTGCATCCCTGAAGAGTTCTCTTGGGCATAAGGATTAGAGACCAAAAGAGACAATGCTGGAAAATCTTAGCAGGTCTGGCAGCATCCGTAAGGAGAGAAAAGAGCTGACGTTTCGAGTCCAGATGATCCTTTGTCAAAGCTTTTTTACAGATGCTGCCAGGGCTGCTGAAATTTTCCAACATTTTCTCTTTTGGTTTCAGATTCCAGCATCCGCAATAATTTGCTTTTATCCATCAGGATTAGAGGTACATGCAGGCAGAGGTTATGATCGGAACCACTACTGCAGTGCTAGTCTCGGACCAATATAAATACGGCAACAGAACGTAACAAGAACTGAATTAACACACAAATCATTCTGAACCATCTTTGGTGTCAAATGAGTTTATTTTAGATCAGCGTGTATGTCAAAAGGGTTGAATAGCTAGTTTGTGAACAGATAGATTTCATTCCTGGTGCTCACACAATCAAAATCAGATAGTTTTAGGCATCAGTGAACAAGTTACAGATTCCCCACCATCTTTTATTTAAACTTGATCTTGGGGTGCGACTGACATTGGCAATGGTATAATTTTGATTGCCTTTCCAAGTTTATCTGGAAAAGAGATGAAGGGACCTCTCCTTGAGCTAATTTCATTGATTATAATTCCACACTCTTTTGAGGTGGGAATGCATGGATTTTGATTCCTTCAAGATGAAGTAATTATGATATTAGTCCAAGAAAGGATGGTATGTGGCATAGAGGGGATTTTGCAGGTGTTCCTGTGATTGGCTGCCATTGACCTTCTTGCTTGTAAAGGTCATTGTTCGGGTGATGCTGGAGAAGTAAACTTGGAAAGTTGCAATAGTGCAGGTTGCAGCTACATTCTGGAACTGCAGTCTGCTTATTCCGGAGGGAGTGGATATTGAGTTCAGTAACTGGAGCATTAATCAAGAATTGCACTATACTGGATGGTATTAAGCTTCTTAAGCCTTCTTGCAGCTACATCCATTAGCAGCTCACTATCACCTTCTCAAGGGCAACTAGGGATGGGCAATAAATGATGGCCAGCCAGTAATGCCCATGTCCCATGAATGAATAATATATCCATTAAAGCAAGGGGTGAGTATTCAGTGGAGTTGTGAATGGAACTGATCAACGTGGGACCATTAGCAAACAGCTCTATTCCAGTTTATGGCAAAGAGAAGGTCAGCGATGAAAAAAATGATCACATTGGCTACACTTCCCCAAGGAACTCTTGCACTGGTGTTCTGCTGTGATTATAGGTCACTGAAAACCACGACCATCGTCCTTTTTATCAGTTCCTGCTCCAGCCTTTGGGGAATTTTCCCCATGACTTCATTTATGGCTTTTTAATATCATACTCAGTCATATTTAATGTAGCAGGTTAATTTGAAACTTCAGGTGATCCCTTTTACCAGTCAACCCAGGCCCAAAAGGGTGCTATGCTCAGCATTACGAACTGTGGCAAATGGCAGAATCAATGAATTTTTTGGAATTATAGTGGAAGACCTAGAACCTCAAAGGACAATGGCTACTAACAAAAAAAATGATCATTCTGGAAGAGGACAAGTGTTTTGTTTAAGCACACATAAGAAAAGCCACAGAAACCATGTCATGTATTCTTTTCCCTCACCATTTTACTTGATGCTCAGGGAAATTGAAGATTGGAGGTTCTTGCAAGTGACTGAAGGGAAAAGCACAGAACTGCGATGCATGGAGAAATGAACAGAGGACCAGATTACCACCACTCTCAGCCATGCATCTGCCAAATCCTGACTGACTGTGACTGTCATGATGAAAGAGGAGATATTTGAGATATTAATCGGCTAGCAATTGATAAAAAAAATAGCTATTAGAAAGGTTGCCTATACTTAAATTGATAATTTACAAAGACTGGATCAGATGCATCCAAGGATACTGAGGGTGGAAATAGCAGATGCACTTGCTGAAATCTTTCAATCCTCCTTAGGTACTGCATCGTGCCAGAGGCCAGGAGGTCTGTAAATGTTACACCCTATTCAAAAACAATTCAAGCATAAACCCAGGAACTCGAGGCCAGTAATTTAACAATGGTGGTGGGGAAGCTTCTGGAAATGATAATCCAGGACAAAATTAACAATCACTTAGAACATATGGATTAATGAATGAAAATCAGCATTGACTTGTTAAGGGCAAATCTTGTTTTCGCTAATTTGATTGAATTTTTGAGATGGAACAGAGAATGTTGATGAGAACAATGTAGTTAATGAGGTGTCCATGGACTTCCAAAAGGCATTTGTGAAAGTGCTACTAAACAGGTTTGGCAGCAATGTAACCAGTCCATGGAATAAAAAGGGACAGTGGAGTATGGATGCAAAGTTAGTTGAGTGGTAAGAATGAGACAATAATAGTGAATGTTTGTTCTTTGGACTGAGCAAAATTATGCAGTGGAATTCCTCAGGAGTTAGACCGAGAATCATTGCTTTTCTTGATCAACAATTAATGATCTAGAATTGGGTGTGCAGGGCACAATTTCATAGTTTGTTAATAACATAAAACTTGGAAGGATTGTGAATTGTGAGGAGAATAGTGATAAACTTCAAGAGGATATCGACAGGTTGATGGATTTGGTAGACATGTGGCAGATGAAATTTAATGCATAGAAGTGTCAAGTGATGCGCTTTGTTAACAAGAATGAGGAGAGGCAATATAAAATAAAAGATACAATCCTAAAGGAGGTGCAGGAGCAAAGGATTGGGGTTGGGGTCATATTTACAAAAATCATTGAAGGTGGCATGAAAGCTTAAGAAAGTTGTCAAAAGGACATAAAGGATCCTGGAATCAAAACAAATAGTTCTGAATACTCAGGTGGTCTGGTAGCAACTATGAAAGAGAAACAGAGTTAATGTTTCAACTTGAATATTTCCTTTATATCGTTGGGGATCCTGGGCTACATAAATAGGAGCATAGAATACAAAAGCAAGGAAGTTATGGTGAATTGTTATAAAATATTGATTTGGTCTCAACTGGAGTATTGTGCCCAATTCTGAACATCACATTTTAGGAAGGATGTGAAGGCAATAGACAAGGTGCAGAAAAGAGTTATGACAATGGCTCCAGGAATGAGACTGCAACCAATAGAGAAACTGGGTTGTCTTCCTCGGAGAAGAGTCGGTTGCAAGAGGATTCAAAGAAGTGTTCAGGCACATGAGGATTCTGTACAGAGTTGATGGGGAGAAACTGGTTCTATCTGGATGGAGGTTGAGAACCAGAGGTCACAGATTTAAAGTGAATGGTAAAAGGACCAAAGGTGACATTAGGCCAATTTTTTTAATGCAGTGAGTGGTTAGGATCTGAAATGCACTGCCTGAGAGTGTGATGGAGGCTGATTCAATCATGACTTTCAAAAAGGAATTGGATCATTGTCTGAAGAGAAAAAGTCTGCAGGGCCATGGGGAAAAGGAAGTGAAATGGGACTAACTGAGTTGCTTTTGCAGAGAACTAGCTTGTATATGACTATACCAATGTCAACTTATATTTGTACAGCACCTTTAATGTAATAAAACATCACAAGGTGCTTCACAGGAGTATTTAAAATTAAAATATAACATTGAGCCCATGGAAGTAAAAGGTAAATAGGGGTGTGGCAAAGGCATTAAATTAGTTATCTAGAGGTGGAGAATGTACAACAAATGTAAGTAAATGTAATAAACCAGAGAAGTGTATGGAAATGTATGGAACCAAAAGAGATGGGGGAGATACTAAATGGTTTTTTTGCATCCGTATTTACTGAGGAAACGGGCATGGAGTCTACGGAAATAGGGCAAACAGATAGGGAGGTCATGGAACCTTTACAGATTAAAGGGGAGGAGGTGCTCACTGTCTTGAGGCAAATCAGAGTGGATAAATCCCCAGGACCGGACAGGGTATTCCCACGGACCTTGAGTGAAGCTAGTGTTGAACTTGCAGGGGCCCTGGCAGACATATTTAAAATGTCAGTATTCACGGGGGAGGTGCCGGATGATTGGAGGGTGGCTCATGTTGTTCCGTTGTTTAAAAAAGGTTCCAAAAGAAATCCGGGAAATTATAGGCCAGTAAGTTTGACGTCGGTGGTGGGCAAGTTATTGGAAGGTGTGATAAGGGATAGGATCTACAAATATTTGGATAGACAGGGACTTATTAGGGAGAGTCAACATGGCTTTGTGCGTGGTAGGTCATGTTTGACCAATCTATTAGAGTTTTTCGAGGAGGATGCCAGGAAAGTGGATGAAGGGAAGGCTGTGGATGTTGTCTACCTGGATTTCAGCAAGGCCTTTGACAAGGTCCCTCATGGGAGGTTAGTTAGGAAGGTTCAGTCGCTGGGTATACATGGGGAGGTAGTAAATTGGATTAGACACTGGCTCAATGGAAGAAGCCAGAGAGTGGTTGTGGAGGATTGCTTCTCTGAGTGGAGGCCTGTGACTAGTAGTGTGTAAGAAGTTTAACAACACCAGGTTAAAGTCCAACAGGTTTATTTGGTAGCAAAAGCCACACAAGCTTTCGAGGCTCTGAGCCCCTTCTTCAGGTGACTCACCTGAAGAAGGGGCTCAGAGCCTCGAAAGCTTGTGTGGCTTTTGCTACCAAATAAACCTGTTGGACTTTAACCTGGTGTTGTTAAACTTCTTACTGTGTTTACCCCAGTCCAACGCCGGCATCTCCACATCATGACTAGTAGTGTGCCGCAGGGATCGGTGTTGGGTCCATTGTTGTTTGTCATCTATATCAATGATCTGGATGATAATGTGGTAAATTGGGTCAGCAAGTTTGCTGATGATACAAAGATTGGAGGTGTAGTGGACAGTGAGGAAGGTTTTCAAAGCTTGCAGAGGGATTTGGACCAACTAGAAAAATGGGCTGAAAAATGGCAAATGGAATTTAACGCAGACAAGTGTGAGATATTGCACTTTGGAAGGACAAACCAAAGTAGAACGTACAGGGTAAATGGTAGGACTCTGAAGAGTGCAGTTGAACAGAGGGATCTGGGAATACAGGTACAGAATTCCCTAAAAGTGACGTCATAGGTGGATAGGGTCGTAAAGAGTGCCTTTGGTACATTGGCCTTTATAAATCGGAGTATCGGGTATAAAAGTTGGAGTGTTATGGTAAGGTTGTATAAGGCATCGGTGAGGCCGAATTTGGAGTATTGTGTACAGTTTTGGTCACCTAGTTACAGGAAGGATGTAAATAAGGTTGAAAGAGTGCAGATAAGGTTCACAAGGATGTTGCCGGGACTTGAGAAGCTGAGTTACAGAGAGAGATTGAATAGGTTGGGACTTTATTCCCTGGAGCGTAGAAGATTGAGGGGAGATTTGATAGAGGTGTATAAGATTTTGATGGGTATAGATAGAGTGAATGCAAGCAGGCTTTTTCTGCTGAGGCTAGGGGAGAAAAAAACCAGAGGGCATGGGTTAAGGGTGAAAGGAGAAAAGTTTAAAGGGAATATTAGGGGGGCTTCTTCACGCAGAGAGTGGTGGGAGTGTGGAATGAGCTGCCGGATAAAGTGGTAACATTTAAGAAAAACTTGGACGGGTTCATGGATGAGAGGGGTGTGGAAGGATATGGTCCAAGTGCAGGTCAGTGGGACTAGGCAAAAAATGGTTCGGCACAGACAAGAAGGGCCAGAAGGCCTGTTTCTGAGCTGTAATTTTCTATGGTTCTATGGTTCTAGGAGAGTATAGGAAGTAATGAAATAAAGGAAGACATTGATGGCAAAGGAATAAATATAGTTATGGAGCAGGAGTATAAAAAAAGGGTTAACAATAAAGTAAGAAGCAATCCTATTAAACTGAGTACAAATGAATGCCTGGCTAAAGGACTGGTCCAGGAAGGAGGGCTTCATTTTCATAGATCAATGGGAAGTTTTCAGGAGAGGATGGCACCTGTACAAGAGGGAGGGGTCACAACTAAGTTGGAAGGGCACAAATATCCTGGCTGGGAGCTTTGCTAGTGCAGTTCGGGGGGGTTTAAACTAGTATGGCAGGGGGGTGGGGATCAAACTATTAGGTCTATAAGAGTAGAGGCTGGGGACGAGCTTGGGGCTGGGACAAGACTGGCAAAGAAGAAGAGCACTCTGGGGGAGGACGACATCACTGAGCCTGGAGGTCTGGGGTGCTTATACTTCAATGCAAGGAGCGTAGCAGGTAAGACAGACGAACTTGGGGCCTTAATGCGCACGAGGAATTTGGATGTGGTTGCGGTGACAGAGACTTGGTTGAAAGAGGGACAGGACTGGCAGCTGAATATTCTGGGGTACAAGTGTTTTAGGAGAGACAGGGGAGGGGCCAAAAGAGGTGGGGGAGTAGCGGTATTAGTTGGAGAGCATATTACAGCGGTGCAGAGGGAGGACAATTCAGAGGGGTCGTGTAACGAGTCACTCTGGGTGGAGCTTAGAAACAGGAAAGGCGCAGTCACTACGTTGGGGGTGTACTACAGGCCCCCCAACAGCCCAAGGGAAGTGGAAGAATGGATATGTCAGGAGATACTGGATAGGTGCAGGAAAAATAGGGTTGTTGTAGTGGGAGACTTCAATTTCCCTGGTATAGACTGGAAATCGCTGAGGGCAGGGACTCTGGATGGGGAGGAATTTGTAAAATGTGTACAGGAGGGTTCGTTGGAACAATATGTAGACAGCCCGACTAGAGAGGGGGCTATACTGGACCTGGTACTGGGGAATGAGCCCGGTCAGGTCTTCAAAGTTTTGGTAGGGGAACATGTGGCAAATAGTGACCACAATTCTGTTAGCTTTAGGATAGTGATGGAAAAGGATGTGTGGTGTCCCAAGGGTAAGGTGTTGGATTGGGGGAAGGCTAACTTTAGTGGGATCAGGCAGAAATTGGCAGCTCTTGATTGGGAGAGGCTGTTTGAGGGTAAATCCACATCAGGTATGTGGCAGTCTTTTAAGAAACGGCTGTTAGGGCTACAGGACAAGCATGTGCCTGTAAAAAAGGATAGGAAGGGTAGGATTAGAGAACCGTGGATAACCAGGGAAATTGAGGGACTGGTCAAAAAGAAAAGAGAGGCGTATGTTAGGTCCAAGCAGCTAAAAACGGAGGGAGCTCTGGAGGAGTACAAAGAAAGTAGGAAAGTACTCAAACAGAGAATTAGAAGAGCAAAAAGGGGTCACGAAATGTTCTTGGCAGACAGGATTAAGGAGAATCCCAAGGCATTTTATTCATACGTTAGGAACAAAAGGGTTGTTAGGGAAAAAATCGGACCTCTCAGGGACAATAGTGGGGACTTATGCTTGGAGCCCAAAGAAGTAGGGGAGATCCTAAATGAATACTTTGCTTCGGTATTCACAAAGGAGAGGGATGTGTTGAGTGGGAGTGTCTCTGAGGGGAGTGTTGAACCGTTGGAGAAAATCTCCATTACAAAGGAGGAAGTGTTAGGTTTGTTAGAGAATATAAAGACTGACAAATCCCCAGGGCCTGATGGAATCTATCCAAGGCTGCTCAGGGAGACGAGAGGTGAAATCGTTGGGCCTCTGACGCAAATCTTTGTCTCGTCACTGGATGCAGGTGAGGTCCCAGAGGATTGGAGGATAGCCAATGTGGTCCCGTTATTTAAGAAGGGTAGGAAGGATAACCCGGGTAATTATAGGCCGGTGAGCTTGACGTCCGTGGTGGGGAAGTTGTTGGAGAAGATTCTTAGAGATAGGATGTATGCGCATTTAGAAAGGAATAAACTCATTAACGATAGTCAGCATGGTTTTGTGAGAGGGAGGTCATGCCTCACTAACCTGGTGGTGTTTTTTGAAGAAGTGACCAAAATGGTTGACGAAGGAAGGGCCGTGGATGTTGTCTATATGGACTTTAGTAAAGCGTTTGACAAAGTCCCTCATGGTAGGCTAGTGAAAAAGGTTGGATCTCATGGGATAAAGGGGGAGGTGGCTAGATGGGTGGAGAACTGGCTTGGTCATAGAAGACAGAGGGTGGTAGTGGAAGGGTCTTTTTCCGGCTGGAGGCCTGTGACTAGTGGTGTACCACAGGGCTCTGTATTGGGACCTCTGCTTTTTGTGATTTATATAAATGATCTGGAAGAAGGAGTAACTGGGGTGATCAGTAAGTTTGCGGATGACACAAAACTGGCAGGACTTGCAGATAGTGAGGAACATTGTCAGAGGCTACAGAAGGATATAGATAGGCTGGAAATCTGGGCAAAGAAATGGCAGATGGAGTTCAATCCTGATAAATGCGAAGTGATGCATTTTGGTGGGAATAATGTAGGGAGGAGCTACACGATAAATGGAAGAACCATAAAGGGTGTAGAGACGCAGAGGGACCTGGGTGTGCAAGTCCACAGATCCTTGAAAGTGACGTCACAGGTGGAGAAGGTGGTGAAGAAGGCATATGGCATGCTTGCCTTTATAGGACGGGGCATAGAGTATAAGAGTTGGGGTCTGATGTTGCAGATGTATAGAACGTTGGTTCGGCTGCATTTGGAATACTGCGTCCAGTTCTGGTCACCACACTACCAGAAGGACGTGGAGGCTTTGGAGAGAGTACAGAGGAGGTTTACCAGGATGTTGCCTGGTATGGAGGGGCTTGGTTATGAGGAGAGATTGGGTAAACTGGGGTTGTTCTCCTTGGAAAGACGGAGGATGAGGGGAGACTTAATAGAGGTGTATAAAATTATGAAAGGCATAGATAGGGTGAACGGTGGGAAGCTTTTCCCCGGGTCGGTGGTGACGTTCACGAGGGGTCATAGGTTCAAGGTGAAGGGGGGGAGGTTTAACACAGATATCAGAAGGACATATTTTACACAGAGGGTCGTGGGGGCCTGGAATGGGTTGCCGGGCAAGGTGGTGGAGGCGGACACACTGGGAACGTTTAAGACTTATCTAGACAGCTATATGAACGGAGTGGGAATGGAGGGATACAGAAGAGTGGTCTAGTTTGGACCAGGGAGCGGCGCGGGCTAATTGTTCTTTGTTTCTCGTTTCACGGCTTCATTCTATGATCATCTTGCTGGTGCCAGTACAGAGCGAGACTGCGGATAGTTGGGAACCTGTCTCGGGGGCAGGGAATTCATATGGTGTTCGTGGAAGTGGAAATGAATAGGGTTGGGAAGCATTTTCCGATCAGGGCCAGTGTGATCTCCTGGACTCGTTTTGATCGCCTCAGGGGGTCGGAGAGGAATTTCCCAGATTTTTTTTTCCCCATATTGGCCCTGGGGTTTTCACTCTGGGTTTTCGCCTCTCCCTGGAGATCACATGGTCTGGAATGGGGGGGTAGGGGTGAGTTAATAGGTTGTGATGAACAAAGCATCATAGCTGTGAGGGACAGCTCGGGGATAGGATATTGGTATGTAGATAGGCTGGAAAATTGGGCGGGGATCCTGGATTCAGGATTCAATCCTGGACCGGGGAGTGGCGCGGGCTTGGAGGGCTGAAGGGCCTGTTCCTGTGCTGTATTGTTCTTTGTTCTTTGTTCTTTGAGTTAAGATGTCTGTAAAACAATGCAACAGTATCTGGTCATAAAAAAAGGAAGCTGGAGGGAATCATGCATTTGGCGTAACCAGACATAGCTGGAATTTCTGAGACATGGTTACAGAAAAATCAGGGTTGAGAATTAAAAGGGGGATTTTCACAGTAACTTCAGTGCAGTGTTAATATATGCCTACTTGTGACACTGATAAATAAACAATAATACATTTAGAAAAGATAGAGAGGGAAAAATGTGAGGTCAAATAGTTGTACTTATTCAGGATAACATAACTGTAGTAGGTAAAGGGACGTAGCTATCAATGAGACAAAACATAATCCATTTGGAGAGAGATAAAAGGTAATAAAGAATCAATCACACTATTAGGTGTAGTCTGCAAACCATCTGATAGTGGAAAGGAGGTGGAGGAAGAAACATGCAAACAAATTAGGAAATTGAGTAAAAAGTACAGAATAATAACCATGGGATATTTCAACTATCCTGATTTACATTGGACAGAAGAGGTAGGTAAAGAGGATAAGGAAATAAATGTGTACAGGACACCCCTCTCACCCAATATCATAGAATCATAGAAACCCTACAGTGCAGAAGGAGGCCATTCGGCCCATCAAGTCTGCACCAACCACAATCCCACCCAGGCCCTACCCCCACATATTTACCCGCTAATCCCTGTACCTACGCATCTCAGGGACAATTTTTAACCTGGCCAATCAACCTAACCCGCACATCTTTGGACTGTGGGAGGAAACCGGAGCACCCGGAGGAAACCCACGCAGACACGAGGAGAATGTGCAAACTCCACACAGACAGTGACCCGAGCCAGGAATCGAACCCGGGACCCTGGAGCTGTGAAGCAGCAGTGCTAACCCACTGTGCTACCGTGCCGGTATATAAAAAGCCCAACCAGAAAAGATTCACTATTGGATTTAATAATGAAGAATGAGCCTGAGCAGATAAGAGAAGTGAAAGGAGGGGAACATCTTGGCAATAGTAACTATAATATAACATGTTTATTCAACATGATGATTGAAAGGGAAATAAGAATGAAGAAAGGCGGATTAACATATTGGAGAAAAACTAATTTTGAGGGGCTGAAAATCAAACTTGGGAGAATAAAATGGGCAACAGCATTGCCAAAAAACAATGGAGAACAATAATGGGAAATGTTTAAAACTGTGTTCATCAGAGCGCAGGTAAAACACATTCCTCCCAATGGAAATAAGAAAATAAACACTTGTGAGACTCCATTGATGAACAAAAAATGAAAAGAACAACTGAGGTTCGGAAAGAGGCATACATTAAGAACACATAGAGAGAGAGGAATGTATTACATAAGAGAATAAGAAAAGATTAGGAGAGAAGTCAAATAAATTGGGATGGAAAATTGGAAATATGAAATGAAATAATCAAGGAACATAAACAGAAGAGAAATATATTTTACAGGCACATCAATAAAAAAGGAAAGCTGTAACGACAATGGGACCACTAAGAGATAGACAGGATAATCCACAGGTGAGGATAGAGAGAAAGTAGAAATAGTAAATATTATTTCACTTCAGTATTTATATGGAAGATAGAATAGGTTGATATGGTATTGAATAATGATGAGATAAAAATTAAATTAAAATAAACTAAACAAACTCAAAAAGGATAAAACCTCTGGTCAAGGTGGATTGCACCCATGGATTTTAAAATAATCTAGGGAAGAGATGGCAGAGGCATCACTACTTCTATTTAATGATTCATTAGAAAAAAAGCATAGTGCCAGAGGACAGGTGGATAGCTAATGTAATTCATATATTTAAGAAAGGACAGAAAATGTCCAGCGAATTATAGACCAGTCAGATTAATATCGGTGAGAGGAAAAATAATGGAATCCTTACTAAAAGTGAGAATAAAAGAACATTCAGAAATGAAAATAAAAATAATGAATAATCAATATACATTTAAGGGAAGCGAGTCAAGCATTTGAGGGGGGAGTGAATGGAGGGTTACTATAATTGATATAGATGAGGAAAGATGGGAGGAGGCTTGAGTGAAGTACAACAATGGCATGGACTGTTTGACCAGAAGGGCCTATTTCTGTGCCATATATCCTGTGTAATGCTGTGGAAAAGATACATTAGATCAGGTGACCACCGTTGAAGGCACAGCCACCAATGGTGGAGCAACTAATAGAAAGCCGAAGGTTGGGATAAATGGGTCCTTCTCCAGTTGGCAATCTGTAACTAATGGGGTCCCTCAGGGTTCAGTTCTCAGACTGCAACTATTCACAATCTATATCAATGATCTACAAGCGGGGACAGAGTGTAACATAGTGAAATTTGCTGATGACACAAAAATACGTGGGAAAGCAGGAGATTAAAAGATTACGAATGGGTATCGACAGGCTAGGGGAGTGGGCCAGAATCTGGCAGATGGAGTTTAATGTGGATAAATGCGAGATTATCCATTTTGGCCAGAAAAACAAAAGAACTAGTTACTATTTAAATGGGAACCAGATTCAAAAGGCATCTGTGCAGTGGGATCTGGGAGTTCTTGTGCATTAGTCTCAGAAAATGGGTACACAGGTGCAGAATGTTGTAAGGAAGGCAAATTAAATCTTGGCATTTATTGCAAAGGGTCTAGGGAATAAAAGTAGAGAAGTGTTTTACAATTGTATAAGGCATTGGTGAGACCACACTTGGAGTATTGTGTTCAGCTTTGGTCACCTTCTCTGAGCGAGGATGTGGTTGCAATGGAGGTGGTTCAGAAGAGGTTCACTAGATTGATTCCAGGTTGGAAGGGCTGTCGTATGAGGAGTGGTTGAGTAGTTTGGGCTTGTACTCACTGAAGTACAGAAGAATGAGGGGGGATTTGATTGAGGTATATAAAATACTCAACAAAATTGATAAAGTAACTGTTAACCATATATTCCCCCTTCTAGAACATAAGAACATAAGAAATAGGAGCAGGAGTAGGCCATCTAGCCCCTCGAGCCTGCCCCGCCATTCAATAAGATCATGGCTGATCTGAAGTGGATCAGTTCCACTTACCCACCTGATCCCTATAACCCCTAATTCCCTTACCGATCAGGAATCCATCTATCCGTGATTTAAACATATTCAACGAGGTAGCCTCCACCACTTCAGTGAGCAGAGAATTCCAGAGATTCACCACTCTCTGAGAGAAGAAGTTCCTCCTCAACTCTGTCCTAAACTGACCCCCCTTTATTTTGAGGCTGTGCCCTCTAGTTCTAGCTTCCTTTCTAAGTGGAAAGAATCTCTCCACCTCTACCCTATCCAGCCCCTTCATTATCTTATAGGTCTCTATAAGATCCCCCCTCAGCCTTCTAAATTCCAACGAGTACAAACCCAATCTGCTCGGTCTCTCCTCATAATCAACACCCCTCATCTCTGGTATCAACACAGTCTAGAACAGTCTAGGACAAGAGGTCATAGTTGTAGAGTAAGAGGGGGGATGTTCAAGACAAATAAAGAAAAGCTACTTCTCACAGAGGGTTATGAACTCGCTACCCCAGAGTACAGTGGATGCAGAATAAATCAATAGATTCAAGAAAGAGATAGATAAATATTTGATCAAATGCGGGATAAAGAGCTATAGGAAAAAGGCAGGGAAGTGGCGTTGGGATGAGATGGAGATCAGCCATGGTCATATAGAATAGCGGAATGGGCTCGAAGGCCTGAATCATCTACTCTTCTCCTAATTCCTATGTTCCTATGTTCTAACTGACACCTAATGATATCTAAGAATACTCAAGAATACAGAAGTAGGTGAGTACAGATATCTCAGAGGATTGTGAGCTGGAGGAAATTACAGAGATAGGGAGGGTTGAGGCAATGGAGGGATTTGAAATAAGGATAATAATTAAAAATTCAAGACTTTGCTTAACTATGTGTCAATGTGGGTCAGTGAACATGGAGTGATAGGGGAATAGGACTTGGTGCAAGTTAAGGCAGCAGCAGCAGCAGCAGCATTTTGGATTACCTTAAGTTTACGGAGGGTAGAATATGAGAGAACAGGAGTGCACTTGAATAGTCATGTCTAGACATAACAAAAGCATGAATAAGGATGTCAGTAGCATATGAGATGAGAAAGCATGAAGTTGGCTGATATCATGGAGATGGAAATAGGTGGTCTTAGTGATAGCACAAATATGTGGTTGGAAGCTCTTTTCAGAGCCAAATATGATACCAAGGTTGCGATCAGACTGCCTTAATCCCAAATTGCTGCCAGGGAGGGGGATGGAGTCAGTAACGAAGAAATAGAGTTTGGAATGGGGACTGAAAAAACTGACTTCAGTCTTCCCAATATTTAATTGAAAGAAATTCCTGCTCATCCAGTTCTGGATGTCTGAGAACCAGTTTGATGATTTAGCAACAGTGTAGAGTCACAAGAATTGGTTGTGAGGTAGGGTTGGATTTGTCACCTGTGTGTGAAAATTAATACTGTGCTTTTGGATGATGTTAATGAGGGCAGTGTGTAGATGAGAAATAGGAGAAGGCCGATGACAGATCTTTGAGGGTACCTGGGGTAATAGTGTGTGAGTGGGAAGAGGAAGCAATACTTTGGGTATAATTGAAGAATAGGAATAGAACCAGGTGAGAGCAGCCCTATCTAGTTAGATAACTGCTGAGAGATTTTGGAGGAGAATAGAGTGGTGAGTCTCGTAAATGACTGTAGGTAGATCTGGACGAACAAGGGCAGAATGTTTATCATTGTTACTGTCATATAGGATGTCATTTATGACTTTGATAAGAGTTATGTTGTTACTATGTGAGGGGCCGAATCCTGACTGGATGAATTTGAATATGGATTTCCCGGAATCATATGAAGAATATAAAAATAAGCAGAGTTATAGTAGACAGGCAAAGCAAGAGAAAGGACAGATGAAGTAACTTCTTTATGATGACTTCTTTTCAACTCAGTCTTCCCCCACAGAGAATTAAAGAAAAGCTTTTTAGTGGGTGGGCATTGACAGCAATAACCTTTCCAATTTGGTTCTGGCTAAAGCACAGTTATTTCCTGGCCCAGAGGTGTAACATAACCTTCATTTTTGAGGCCTACATTGACCAACACAAGCATAATATCACCCTTACTCATGATACGCAATTAGCTGGAGAAGATGGTTTGAAATGAGAATAATATCTCATATGGTCATAAGAGAACCAGAATGATAGGCAGTGGAAACATATTATGTTAATATCATGCAATAAATTTGGAGCATTTTATTTCTCCTTAGTGCAGATGTTTTCTGTTAAGGCTTCAAGAGACAGTAAGATGATGTGGGTGAACAGATAAACAATAGTGAATAGAAATCTTTAGGATCCAGATCATTCAGTCTCCAGATAGTCAAAATCAGATGTACCCCAGAAGATATGCTAAGGGCACATTGGAAATCCCAATTCAGTGGTTTCTGTGGAAATTGCTGGGAAGTTTGAACTTCCAATGTCCATTCCGCTGCTCTCTGGGGCCCTCTGAAATATCTCCAACTCTGAGCCAGAATCAGAGTTTTCAGACAGTTCTGAGTTACTTACCTGAACAGAAAAATCCCTGTCTAACTCTTGGATAACTACAGAACTGACTCCCTAATCAATCAGATCGACCTACTCCCCTGACCCCCCTTCCCTCCATCATCACCAGCCCACCGCCACCACCCAACCCCTCCCTTGCTAAGAATTCCACTGACAATCAATTTAAAACTATCATTGGGCTTGTATTGTGGATCATTTATGCATGCTAGAAGCTATACACATTCACATCAGGGCCTTGTCATTTGCAGACAAAGGGAGCACACCCATGCATTGAATCTTTTTCAACTAAACAATAGCTTGGGGGACTGCCACTCCCTGAGACATTCCTCATGACAATGCATTGAGCATAAGACCATAAGACCATAAGACATAGGAGCGGAAGTAAGGCCATTCGGCCCATCGAGTCCACTCCACCATTCAATCATGGTTGATTTCAACTCCATTTACCCGCTCTCTCCCCATAGCCCTTAATTCCTCGAGAAATCAAGAATTTATCAATTTCTGTCTTGAAGACGCTCAACGTCTCGGCCTCCACAGCCCTCTGTGGCAATGAATTCCACAGACCCACCACTCTCTGGCTGAAGAAATTTCTCCTCATCTCTGTTCTAAAGTGACTCCCTTTTATTCTAAGGCTGTGCCCCCGCGTCCTAGTCTCCCCTGTTAATGGAAACAACTTCCCTACGTCCATCCTATCTAAGCCGTTCATTATCTTGTAAGTTTCTATCAGATCTCCCCTCAACCTCCTAAACTCCAATGAATATAATCCCACGATCCTCAGACGTTCATCGTATGTCAGGCCTACCATTCCTGGGATCATCCGTGTGAATCTCCGCTGGACCCGCTCCAGTGCTAGTATGTCCTTCCTGAGGTGTGGGGCCCAAAATTGCTCACAGTACTCCAAATGGGGCCTAACCAGTGCTTTATAAAGCCTCAGAAGTACATCCCTGCTTTTGTATTCCAAGCCTCTTGAGATAAATGACAACATTACATTTGCTTTCTTAATTACGGACTCAACCTGCAAGTTTACCTTTAGAGAATCCTGGACTAGGACTCCCAAGTCCCTTTGCACTTTAGCATTATGAATTTTGTCACCGTTTAGAAAATAGTCCATGCCTCTATTCTTTTTTCCAAAGTGTACGACCTCGCACTTGCCCACGTTGAATTTCATCAGCCACTTCTTGGACCACTCTCCTAAACTGTCTAAATCTTTCTGCAGCCTCCCCACCTCCTCAATACTACCTGCCCCTCCACCTATCTTTGTATCATCGGCAAACTTGGCCAGAATGCTCCCAGTCCCGTCATCTAGATCGTTAATATATAAAGAGAACAGCTGTGGCCCCAACACTGAACCCTGCGGGACACCACTTGTCACCGGTTGCCATTCTGAGAAAGAACCTTTTATCCCAACTCTCTGCCTTCTGTCTGACAGCCAATCGTCAATCCATGTTAGTACCTTGCCTCGAATACCATGGGCCCTTATTTTACTCAGCAATCAGAGTTGACCTGTCTGGTTTGAATTAAACAAAACCTTGGCAGTGAATTGTTCACTGGTGCACTCTCTATGGCAACACACCTGCCAATCAGAGTCCAGTTGCTAAACAATAAGAACACTCTTTTCTTGCAGTATAAATTGTTGTTCTCTTTACAATCGATATTCTTGTCTATTTGTCCTGATGAGTGCAAGATGAAAAGCTTTGACAGCATGTTTCTTTTTACATCAGTATGAGGATACTATGATTTTAAATGGTTTCAGTGACAATAGCCCTCTCATAAAGGGGAGCACCATTTTCACTATGCTAGTCAGGATGTGTGGGAACACATGTGCTGCTCTGGTTCGCTCCTGCTGCCTCCTGTTGTGCACCACCTTGTCCTATTGGAGAGAGGGAAGTATTTCAGTCTGTTTAGCTGATGGACTGTTGTGGCTGAATAGCTGGCATTGTGTGCAAAATGCATAATGTGAGTGTAAGACTTCTAGCAATGCTCAGTGTGAGGTTGAGATAATTGATAAAGATTATCAATAGGTGAGAAATCGGGGGGTTGAAGATTTAAGCAATGGTTCAGGCTACTGGTGCATTTGGTAGGTTATGGCACTTGAAAATATGTTCACTGACCTTGTGTGACATTTAGGGCATTCAGGGCTTGCCTCCTAGAATTGACCTCCCTAGCTATCTGTTCCCATTGCCTTTTGACCATGTGTCTGGAGGGTCTCCAATCCGTCTGTGGATACAAAACATCTCCCTTCCCTTTCATGTCCTTCACCAAGACCTCCAATTTGCTTCTGAAACCCTGCTGTTCCATTCCTCATTCTTTCCCTGGCCAAATCCTCTTCAACCATAACTTTCAGCACCTACTCTAGCTACAATTTCACCTTCCCTTTGAGAGATCCAGGGTAGCTTTCTGAAGTGAAGGCTAGCTTTAAGTGACATTAGCCACTCACAATATTGGCCCCTTGTTTCTTGTGTCCAGCCATTAAAAGCAGAGTTATTATTGGTTGGACACAAATGTAATGGAAGTGGCTGGGTGGAGAGATTCTTTCCACTTAGAAAGGAAGCTAGAACTAGAGGGCCAGCACAAAGTTGACATGCTACTTTACAAAGAACCAGCGCAAGTAACATTCGTACCACACAAGTGCCAGGTAATGACCATCTTCAGCAAACGACAATCTAACCATCTCCCTTGACATTCAATAGCATTACCATTACTGAATCCCCAACTATTAACATCCCAGGGGTTACCATCGACCAGAGAGTGAACTTTCTTCCATATAAGTGCTGTGGCTACAAGAGCAGGACAGAGGCCGGGAATTTTGCAGCACATAACTCATGTCCTGATGAGTGCGAGATAAATAGCTTTGACAGCATGTCTCTCTTTTCAGAATTGCCAAATGAACCATAGGGAACAGGATGAAAAACAGTTTTGTAAGGGGTTGCAATCTGGAATGCACTGGCTAAAAGGGTGACTCAGGCAGATTTAATTGTGTCTTTTAAAGTGAATTGAATAAACACCAGAAGGGGAAAGATTTGTGGGTTCAGGGAGTGGGACTAGCTAAATCTATGCAGGTTCAATAACCTGAATGGCCTCCATCTGTGATGTAACCATTCTATGATTTTATGATTCTATACTATAATAAATGTGGGAAATTAAATGCATGCGTTGCTAAATTGGATAGCCCAAGAATAGGGACAAGGATCATGATGCATAGTAACATTTTTTAGTATTCTTTTGCAGGATGTAAATGTTGCGGGATAGGGCAGTGTTAGTTGCTCAAGATCAATTGCCTTTGAGAAGGTGATGGTAAGCTGCTTTCTTGAACCACTACATTTGGTATAAGTGTACCTAGAGTGCTATTAGGAAGGAAGTTCCAGGATTTTGACTGAGGTACAGTGAAGAAGGAATGGCAATTTGTTCCAAGTCAGGATGGTGAGTGATTTGGAGGGGAACTTGCATGTGGTGGTGTAACCATGTGTATGCTGCCCTTGTCCTTCTAGATGGCAGGGGATGCGGGTTTGGAAGGCACTGTTGAAGGAGCCTTGCTGGGTTGCTGCAGTGCATCTTATGCATGGCATACACTATTGCAACTGTACTTCAGTGGTGGTGGGAATGAACATTTAAGGTGGTGGGTGTCCATTAAGTGGGCTGATTTACCTGGATGGTGTTGAGCTTCTTGAGTGTTTGTTGGAGCTACATTCATCCCAGCAAGTGGAGCATGTGCTTTGTGGATGATGGAAAGGCTTTGGGGATTACCACTAACCTGTCAGTTCCTTGCCAGAATAGACTTGGCAGAGATGGGTATCGCCCTGTTTGTTTTCAACATGAAATTTCATGGCTTCAGGTCAAACAGGACCAAGGAAACCTCCTGCTAATTACCAGCTAACATTCCTCACTTCAGTTAATGAATTAATGTTGAACACAATTTCACCTATGTGTATATTAAAGGCACTATAAAAGTTGTGATTAATAGTATTATTATTAGCATCCTGGGTGTTTTACAAAAAGATGTCCTTGATGTTAAGGTTAGTGAAGAACGTGGCAGGGAGATGGAACTCACAATACTGATCTTGATATCAGAACTAAAAAAACATGAGTAGGAAAGGCCGAAGAATGAAACTGTTGCATCCTTTCAGAGTTTCCAATAAGGACGTGTGCTCAAGTTCACCCGGTATGGACTAGCATACTTGTTCTCTTTATTAAGATGAAGTGGTCTGCAAAAGATCTTCACGGGTCAGAACTCATCCAGTCAGGCAGGTGCTAATCCTGCAATGCCAACCTTATGTTAGGTGCATGCATGGATCCAAGAATTAGGGTTCATCTGTGATATAAGTGTAAATTAGATGGGCTTTGTACATTGGGGCACTGTTAAGAACTTGAACCTGGAGGTTATAGTGGGCCATAGGATTTTCTATCCATTAATTTTAATGAATGTAGAATTCTGCAGTGTTTCTTCAGCTCTATCACTAAATCCCCATCTTTCACTTCTGGTGTTCAAAGTTCTGATCTGGGGAACAGAAATGTGCAATCTATCCTATAGCCACAATGAGGTCACTGAAGATGCATTTCACTGTGGAGTAGTGAAGCCCATAACATTATGTTGATAATTAAACTTTAGCTCGGTTCTTAATCACTCCATAAAGAATCAGTCCACCAATAAACACTAATGATGGCATGATGAGTCATTCTAGTTCCTGACATTTTACTCGAACATAATTGATTATTATTTCATTGATGTGAAGTTGCTTTATAATGAAAAATTCTTCATAATAACTTGCCCACTTAAAAAAATACTGTATTCTCAGAAATCACAAGTTTTAAAGCTATCTATTCCCATAGTTACTTCTTGTTTCAATAATTATGAAGAAAGACATCCAGTCATTTAAAGAGGAATTTTACTTTGTGTATGGGCATACTTTGCCAGGATGGAGTTGATGATGAGCATGCAGAATTAGTTTGGGAACACAAGACAATGGTCTTTGACTTCCAAATAACAAAGCAATATCAAGTACTAGTGTTACTTGGAGGCTCTGGTTTTGGCAATGACTATCTGAACCTATATGTATCTCATCTGAAATCAAATATTTCAGAGGTTGGACACACAAATATTCCTATTCCAGGGTAGCTCACAAATGCACACTTTTCATTCATCAAATTATTTTTAACAAATATTAACTGTACATATGCATGCTATATCTTACAAATTGGGATCAATAATTTACTGGGCTTTGAAAAATCCAGACCAATGTATCCACCATCTGCTTATTCTAAATTAAATCATAAATAGACAAATTTGTATTTCTCTGTTAAAGAAATGGTGGGGTGAAATTTCCATTCACCATGTGATACAGCTACACATTCTACACAGGAAGTTGATTTAGTATTCAGGGTGGGGGTGGAGTTGGATGCCCATTCCTGACTGGTTTTCTGCCATTGAAAGTTGTGTCTAGCTGCGACAGTTCAAAGGCCAAGAGCTACAGCTCAAATACCAATTCCATTAAAGAAGGAAAAGCAACGACAAAAGGAGCTACAAATGTCAAAACCACAAGATTTTCAAAAGCTGTGGTAGAGGTCATGTTGGCACAGGTAATAGCAAGAAGAGAAAGTCTCTATTATTCTAGAATGGAAATCTCAGTAAGAGATGTTTTAGGTAGTGTGCAGGGACGTAACTCAAGCAGTGAGTGCTACGTCACCCATTCTATGACTCAGTGCCAGAAGCATTTATATGGAAACAGCTTTTTGGCCAAACCAGTCCATGTCGGTGTTTATCCTCCACATAAACTGTAATACCAATCCCATATGTTCACTCAGTTCCCATATTCATTTATTCCCTTTTCCTTTGACCACTTTGCTGACCGGTTCTTAAATGTTGATACCATCTCTACTTTAATCACTAACTCTGGCAATGCATTCCATTGCCTTACAATCCACTGTATAAACAGGTTTCTCCTAGGCCTCACCCTCGATCTCTTACTTTTAATCTTCTTTCACTTTACTTTTGTTCTACAATCTTTAATCATTGCAAATAGCCTGTTCCAACCTACAGTGGGGTCAAAATTGGATTTGAGGATTGTGATGCATGATTACGCCATGCCTTTGTGTCTGCTAACCATAATGACGCTGCTGTGCAGCCCAATGCTAAACCTGCTGCTTAATGGTTATGTGTCTCAGCAGAAGACCCAGGTTCTTGCAAGGTTTGTACCACTTCAGTCTAGCCTCCCCCTCTTTAAATGGAGGCACTTTCTAGCCGCAGAAGGTAAGAATGTTGGAGAACATAAGGAGACTTGAAAGAATGGTCAGAATTGGTACAACAGATCAAAGAGCATGTCCTTAGGTTCTTGGATGAGATGCTGGAATCCTTTGGAACAAGGGGTTGATAGGAGGAAAGAGAGATTCTCTTTCCTCAGTGAGCCAGGAGGCTCTCCAGACAAGTGCTGAGAGGCAGTGGGATATGCTGCCAACAACTACAATACAGCAGCTTTAATGCAGTAAAACATCCCACAGATCCTCACAGGAGCATAATAAGGTATGACACCAAGCCACATAGGAAAGTGGTCAAAGACGTAGGTTTTAAGGAGTGTTTCAAAGGAAGAAAGCAAGTAGAGAGGCAGAGAACTAAAGGGAAGGTACATCAGAGTTTGGGACCTTGACCACTGAAGGCTTGACCACCAATGGTGAAGCAATAAAAATCTGGATGCACAAAGGCCAGAATGAGAGGAATGCAGATATCTGCAAAGACAGTGAGAGATTACAGAGATAGGGAGAGCTGAGACAATGGAGGGATTTGAAAACAAGGATGAGTATTTTAAACGTCAAGCTGTTGCTTGACCGACAGCGAGGTCAGTGGGCATGGGAGTGATAGAGGAATGGGACTTGGCGTAAGTTAAAGCATGAACAGCAGATGAGATCAAGTTGATAGAGGGTGGAACGTGGCAGAGCAGCCAGGAGTGCATTGGAGTAGTTAGCTCAGAGGTAAGAACAGCAAGAATGAGGGCTTCAACAGCACATGAGCTGAGAGATGGTGATGTTGAATGATGTGATGGATGTGGAAATAAGTGGTCTTAATGGTGGCTCAAGTATGAGGTTGGAAGCTCATCTCAAGGTCAATCGTGATATTAACGTTGTGAGCAGACCGGCTTAATCTCAGATTGTTGCCAGCAAGAGGAATGGAGTCAATAGTGAACAGAGTTTGGAACAGATTGAAAACAATGGCTTCAGTCTTCCCAGTATTTAATTGGAGGAAATTTTGCATTTGGTACAGAATGTCAGATAAATTTACTGAAATTTAACAACAGCGGGGAAATGGAGAGAGGTGTTGGAGAGGTAGAGCTGGGTGTTGTCAATGTAACAAAACTAACACCACAACCTATTTGGATGATTTCATCAAGGGGCAGCATGAATGTGAGAAATAGAAGGAACCAATGATGGATCCATTCAGGACAGTAAGAAGTTTAACAACACCAGGTTAAAGTCCAACAGGTTTATTTGGTAGCAAAAGCCACAAGCTTTCGGAGCCTTAAGCCCTTTCTTCAGGTGAGTGGGAATTCTGTTCACAAACAGGGCATATAAAGACACAAACTCAATTTACAGAATAATGGTTGGAATGCGAATGATGTGTCATCTCCACTTCATGATGTCCATTCAGGACACCAGAGGTAATGGTGAAGTCGCAGGAAGAAAAACCATTGCAAGTGATTCTCTGGCTATAAGTAGATAGTCATGATGTGGAGATGCCGGCGTTAGACTGGGGTAAACACAGTAAGAAGTCTCACGACACCAGGTTAAAGTCCAACAGGTTTATTTGGTAGCAAAAGCCACTAGCTTTTGGAGTGCTGCTCCTTCGTCAGTTAAGTGGGAGTTCTGTTCACAAACAGGGCATATAAAGACACAAGCTCAATTTACAAAATAATAGTTGGAATGTGAGTCTTTACAGGTAATCAAGTCTTAAAGATATAGACAATGTGAGTGGAGAGAGGGTTAAGCACAGGCTAAAGAGATGTGTATTGTCTCCAGCCAGGACAGTTAGTGAGAATTTGCAAGTCCAGGCAAGTTGTGGGGGTACAGATAGTGTGACATGAACCCAAGAACCCGTTTGAGGCCGTCCTCATGTGTGCGGAACTTGGCTATCGGTCTCTGCTCAGTGACTCTGTGTTGTCGTGTGTCGTGAAGGCCGCCTTGGAGAACGCTTACCCGAAGATCAGAGGCCGAAAGCCCGTGACCGCTGAAGTGTACCTGCAAAGAATCGCATTCCAACCATTATTTTGTAAATTGAGTTTGTGTCTTTATATGCCCTGTTTGTGAACAGAACTCCCACTCACCTGACGAAAGAGCAGCACTCCGAAAGCTAGTGTCTTTTGCTACCAAATAAACCTGTTGGACTTTAATCCTGGTGCTGTGAGACTTCACACTATGAGTAGATAGAGAAGACTAAAAGAAGGGAAAAGCAGTTCCACCAAACTGGATGATAATGAGAGGCATTGATGGAGAATAATGTGGTGAACATTATCAAAAGCTGCAGACAGGGGGAGGAGGAGGAGGAGGAGGAGGATACTTTACTTTTGTCATGGTCACAAAGGATGTCGTTCTTTGTCTTTGCTAAAGTTGTATTGGTATTGTGGAAGAGGCAGAAATCTAATTGGATTGACTCAACCATGGAATTCCAGTCAAGGTGGAAACAGATTTGGGAGATGACAACACGTTCAAGGACTTTGAAGAAAAAAGGGAATTTGAGGTGGGTTGATAGTTTGCAAGGACGGAAGGGTTGATGGTAGGTGTTTTGAGGAGAAGAGTGATGATGTCAGATTTAAAGGAGAGAGAGAAAGCACCCTAGGAGAGAATAAATTGTTTATCGTATTGCCTAACGTGGGGATTGGGATGGAAATTTTGGTGATCGACAGTTTAGTGGGAATAGGATTGGGGAACATGAAGTGGATACCAATAGATTAGTGCTGAACACCTGGGTTCAATGTTCCAAGAGGTTTAATGATCTCACAAGATCCTACTAACCGAAACAAAAACAGAAAATATTTAAAATCTCAGCAGGTCTGACAGCATCTGTGAAGAGAGAAAAGAGCCAATGTTTCAATTCAGGATGACCATTCGTCAGAGCTGAGAGCAAAGAAAATCAGAAAAGATTTATACTATGAGGGTGGAGGGGGGGGCGGGGGGGGGGGGCGCGTGGAGGCTATAGTTGGACAAAGGCAATGTAAATAGTGATGGTGTCGGCTGAGAAAGGCACTAAAAATGTCCATTAAGTGATTGGAATGTGTGAATGGCAGAACAGAGGAGATTGTTAAGGACTGCCTGTGGAATGTGGCAATTGCCCTGAAGAGGGGAATGATAGGGAGGGTGGGGGGTGTGGGGGGTGGGGGTGGGGGGGGGGGGGGTTGGAGACAAGATCTAGAGCAAGAAATGGAAAAATAGAAGTAGGAATGAAAGGTGATAAAATTGGATGAATAATATGAAAAGAAGAAATAAAATAAATGGAAATGGAGTGAAGGTGAAGGTTCATGCTGTGCAGTTGTTGCCTTTATCCTACTAACTGTGTCACTAGCCACATTGATTGCTCCATTCACCACCGCCCTTCACTCATCCACCAACTGTCAATGCCAATGACAACACACAGCCATATGATTCACCTCACCATCAGACACTTGTCACTGCTGCAAGCTGCTCTTATATCTCACAGTTAGCACACACTGCCAGCCATTCAACTATGGCAGGCACATCACCAAACATAAGGCACAACACTCATAGACACTCTTCTATTTCTTTTTGAAGATAATTAGGTCCACAATAGACGGCAGCAGCAGCTAACTGCCAGGGAGCAGGCACAAATATATATGCTCACCCCTATGGAAGAGACAGTGCTGGGAAAGGCCACTGACGCTGTGACTAGCAGCATCACTGAGGCCATCACAGATGACCATATGTTCATGCTGAATGCACCCTGCCAATGCCATTTCACCAATATCCTGCAATCTGTTCTGATATTGAAGTTGCATATGGTGTAACCATTCACACCTTACTTGTCCCCCTGGCACTGAAACCCTGCCTGCCCTTGTGCATTTATGCTTTCAGACACAGGTAAAGGCAATCTTCCACCAGCTATGCTAAAGCCACTGGAGTAACACTCAATATGAGCACTAATTCAGGTAAAGGCACCTGGAAGAACAAGAGGTGAGTGGTGTACAAGAATGTTTAGGTGAGTTTTATAGGTTGTTGGATAATGTTCGTTTTGAATAGTTCATTCATGGTGGCTTTTATTTCAACATTGTGATCAAGAAAAAGTTAAAGTAAAGTTTTATTTGAGACAAGTAAGGCTTACTGCAATGAATTTACTGTGAAATTCCCCTACTCGCCACAGTCCGGCACCTGTTCGGGTCAATGCACCGAACCAGCATGTTTTTCAGACTGTGGGGGGAAACCGGAGCACCTGGAGGAAACCCACACAGACACGGGGAGAACGTGCAAGCTCCACGCAGACAATGACCCAAGCTGGGAATTGAACCCGGGTCCCTGGTGCTGTGAGGCAACAATGCTAACCACCGTGCCACTGTGACGCCCTATGTCTATGTTTCTATGTAGGGGATTATAAAGATAGGGAAGGGTGAGGCAATGGAAGGACTTGAAAATCAAAATGAGACATTTAAAATCAAGACTTGTTTGACCAGGAGCCAGTGTAGGTCAGTGAGCACAGGATTATGGGGAATTTAAGACGCGGGCAATGGAGTTTTGGATAACTTCAAGTTTGCACAGTAGAATATGGGAGAGCAGCCAGCAGTGCAATGGTTAGAGGTAACGATGGCATAAATAAGAATAAGCAGCACATGAGCTGAGATGGCAAGGGCAGTCTGAGGGATAGCACAAATTTGAGGTTGGAAGAAATGTGACACCAAGGTCGCAAACAGTCAGGTATAATCTTGCCTGTTGCCAGGGAGAGGGATGTAGTCAGTAGTTAGGAACTGGATTTTAGAGTGGACACCGAAAACAATTATTTCAATCATGCCAATATTTAATTGGAGGAAATGTCTCCTCATCCAGTACTGGATGTCAACTAGCGACCTTGATAATTTAGTAACAGTGGTGGATTCAAGAGAAATGGTGGTGAGAACAAAATAAGATAAGAAATAGGAGCAGAGGAAGACCATAAGGCCCAGGTCCCTGGCGCTGTGAAGGCGCAGTGCTAACCACGGTGCTACCATGCTGCCACTGAAGACACTGGGTGGAATTTTACTGCCCTTCCCATAGATGGGATGTTTCCATCTTACCAAAGCCAATGGATATTTGAATGGCTCGCTGCATTTTCCAGCCCTGCCCCTCCTCAAGAATACTTTAAAATTCCATCCATTGTGTTGGTCTGTAACAGAGGAATGGTAATCTGTGCGACTAGTGTGCAAGAGAGATTTGAGGTTGTGTTCATTGGAATCTTAGTCAAATGAAGTGATCACAGGCAGTCCAGCTAGAAAGGGAAAGTGTTAGTTCATTCTTCCCTGTTGCTTCTGCTTGTCCTCTCCTCTTCCGCCTTCTCCTTCTCCTCCTCCTGTTCCTTAGCCGCTCACTGTATCATGGTGTCAATGGCTATAACGTTATGATGTCCAGTTTTTGGAGGATATCCAGGTAATTACAGCCTTACATCAGTGGTAGGGAAATTATTCGAGACAGGGTTTATTCCCACTTTGGTAATAAGTGGACATATTAGTGAGAGGCAACATGGTTTTGTGAAGGGGAGGTCGGTGTCTCATGAACTTGATCGAGTTTTTCGAAGAAGTGACGAAGATGATTGATGAAGGTAGGCCAGTGGATGTTGTCTACATGGACTTCAGTAAGGCCTTTGACAAGGTCCCTCATGGCAGACTGGTGCAGAAGGTGAAATCGCATGGATCAGAGGTGAGCTGGCAGGGTGGATACAAAACTGGCTCGGTCAAAGAAGACAGAGGGTAGCAGTGGAAGGGTGCGTTTCTGAATGGAGAGCTGTGACAAGTGGCGTTCCTCAGGGATCAGTGCTGGGACCTTTACTGTTTGTAATATAGATAAATGATTTGGAGGAAAATGTAACTGGTTTGATTAGTAAGTTTGCGGACGACACAAAGGTTGGTGGATTTGCGGATAGCGATGAGGACCATCAGAGGATACAGCAGGATATAGATCAGTTGGAGACTTGGGCAGAGAGATGGCAGATGGAGTTTAATCTGGACAAATGTGAGGTGATGCATTTGGAAGGTCTAATACAGATAGGAAATATACAGTAAATGGCAGAACCCTTAAGAGTATTGATAGGCAAAGAAATCTGGGTGTACAGATACACAGGTCACTGAAAGTGGCAATGCAGGTGGAGAAGATAGTCAAGAAGGCATATGGCATGCTTGCCTTCATCGGCCGGGGTATTGAGTTTAAAAATTGGTAAGTCATGTTGCAGCTTTATAGAACCTTAGTTAGGCCACACTTGGAATATAGTGTTCAATTCTGGTCGCCACACTACCAGAAGGATGTGGAGGCTTTGGAGAGGGTACAGAAAAGGTTTACCAGGATGTTGCCTGGTATGGAGGGCATTAGCTATGAGGAGAGGTTGGAGAAACTTGATTTGTTCTCACTGGAATGAAGGAGGTTGAGGGGCGACCTGATAGAAGTCTATAAGATTATGAGAGGCATGGACAGAGTGGATAGCCAGAAGCTTTTTCCCAGGGTGGAAGAGTCAATCACTAGGGGGCACAGGTTTAAGGTGCGAGGGGCAAGGTTTAAAGGAGATGTACGAGGCAGATTTTTTTACACAGTGAGTAGTGGGTGCCTGGAACTCGTTGCCGGGGGAGGTAGTGGAAGTGGATACGGTAGTGACTTTTAAGGGGCATCTTGACAAATACATGAATAGGATGGGATTAGAGGGATATGGTCCCCGGAAGGGTAGGAGGTTTTAGTTAAGTCGGGCAGCATGGTCGGTGCAGGCTTGGAGGGCTGAAGGGCCTGTTCCTGTGCTGTAATTTTCTTTGTTCTTTGATACTGCAGACCGCCATGAATCAGGAGACTCATTCTGGCGAGTACCTGAGGACTCCTCCAAAGTAGTCCAGGAGATGGAACCATTGCTTGAGCACCTCAGTCTGTTGTTTGATAATCTTCCTTGTGGGCAGCATGGCTCTCATAACATGAACGCTGCGAACGCTGTCCATGAGTGGCTGAGTGCAGAGGGAAATCTCGACAAGTTGCAGAGCAGATAGCCTTTATTGCCGAGCAGTTACCTTCTGGTTCAATGTAATAGCTAGATTATTGCTGAAACAACAGACTGTTGCAGGATGAAGGAATCATGACGACTGCTAGGAAAGTGGGCATTCACCAGCACGACGTGCGACATATGGTTGCACACTAACTGCACATTGGGTGAATGGTACCCTTGCGATTTTGGGACATTTCACCATTGAGGTGCAGTGTTGCAGTGTCCACAAAGCCACACATGTGCAGTCAATAGCACTCTCACCATGGGGACAGTCCCTGTCCTGGCAAAGCCATGAGTGCCATTCTCCGGCTTCCCTCTGTTTAAAGATAACATGAGGAAGATCGCCCTCTCTACCTACAGACTATCTGTGACTATAGGGATGCAATGGACAGTGAACTTTGAAATCTTTGCTAGATCACCTGCTCCAGCCTGAAGGAATTTGTTGGTGAAAACATTCAGGGCCATGTTCACCTTGATAGCCATCCTCACCTTGTTCTCAGGCTGCAGGTCTGTTTCCAAGAGGTGGCATAGTTGTGTAACCATCTCCCGGGTAAGTGCTGTTGACAAACCACTACCCCTGACTTGGATGCAGGTAGGAGAAATATTCCCTGAAAACCCCTAGGTAGATTACACCTTCTGTTGAGACCCCTCTTCCATCTGCTTCTAAGTAACTTGTCTTATCTGCTGTCTCTGTTTCATCTCTTTTTGATGCTCTGATGTACAACAGGAACTGTACCAACAGCCCCCATGATTGTGAGCAAGTGGTGTACTTAGCAACCTCATAGCGGCAATTGATGCCTTTCCATAATCCGGCACCACTCTCATGTGCTAATGCCCTCAATAACATGGCGTAAAATATAGGTCACACTGGAAGTAGTTGGGAGCAGTGCGGATGCCATTTTTCTGAAAAGCCAACACCTTTAGTGCCAATGTCACTAAAGTTTTGCAGTCTATGTCCATCACCTTTTAATAAAACAGCACCAATTTCTTAGCCTTTTTCCACATTATTTCCTCATTTGAAGAAAAAGCCTAATGAATCAGTGCTGTACCCTTTTTTATGTTCCTAACATTCTTCCTATAATGTGGAGCCTAAATTGGTACATGCCACTCCAGTTGCGGTCTTATTAAAGTTTAATATAGTTCATGTCATTGCAGCATTACACCAGTACGTCTAACGTTTATAATCAATCCCTTTTGAGAGAAAATCCAATATTCCATTACTTTTATTAAAGATTTATCCGTACATAGGTGGGCTATTAACACTTCATTGTTGTGAGAGAATTTTTCTTTTTGGATTTTGTCAGGGTTCAGGCTGAGGACTACAACTCCCGGCTTGCCAGCGTTCCAGCTCAGGGTGCAGAGTATGGCAGGGGGATGAGCCATAGTTCCAGGTTTCCTTTTGCAGGACGTGGTGAGATGCCACAAAAAGAATGACCAGGCATCTGAAGTTTTGACACAAAAACCTGCCCACATGATAAGAACAGAAGAACATAAGAACTAAGAGCAGGAGTAGGCCATCTGGCCCCTCGAACCTGCCCCGCCATTCAATAAGATCATGGCTGATCTTTTCGTGGACTCAGCTCCACTCACCCGCCTGCTCACCATAATCTTTAATTCCTTTACTATTCAAAAATGTATCTATCCTTGCCTTAAAAACATTCAATGAGGTAGCATCAACTGCTTCACTGGGCAGGGAATTCCACAGATTCACAACCCTTTGTGTGAAGAAGTTCCTCCTCAACTCAGTCCTAAATCTGCTTCCCCTTATTTTGAGGCTCTGCCCACCCGTTATAGTTTCACCTGCCAGTGGAAACAACTTCCCTGCTTCTATCTTATCTATTCCCTTCATAATCTTATATAGTTCTATAAGATCTCCCCTCATTCTTCTGAATTCCAATGAGTATAGCCCCTGTCTACTCAGTCTCTCCTCATAAACCAACCCTCTCAACTCTGGAATCAATCTAGTGAATCTCCTCTGCACCCTCTCCAGTGCCAGTATATCCTTTTTCAAGTAAGGAGACCAAAATTGTACACAGTACGCCAGGTGTGGCCTCACCAGCACCTTATACAGCTGCAACATAACCTCGCCGTTTTTAAACTCCATCCCTCTAGCAATGAAGGACAAAATTCCATTTGCCTTCTTAATTACCTGCTGCACCTGCAAACTAACTCCTTGTGATTCTTGCACAAGGACACCCAGGTCCCTCTGCACAGCAGCATGCTACAATTTTTTACCATTTAAATAATAGTCCATTTTGCTGTTGTTCCTACCAAAATGGATGACCTCACATTTACCAACATTGTACTCCATCTGCCCGACCCTCACCCACTCACTTAGACTATCTATATCCCATTGCAGACTTTCAGCGTCCTCTGCACACTTTGCTCTGCCACTCATCTTAGTGTCATCTGCGAATTTTAACACACTGCACTTGGTCCCCAACTCCAAATCATCTATGTAAATCATAAACAATTGCGGTCCCAACACTGATCCCTGAGGCACACCACTCGTCACTGATCGCCAACCAGAAAAACACCCATTTACTCCCACTCTTTGCTTTCTGTTAGCTAACCAATCCTCTATCCATGCCAATACATTGTCCGCAACACCGTGCACTTTTATCTTATGTAGCAATCTTTGGTGCAGCACCTTGTTAAATGCCTTCTGGAAATCCAGATACACCACATCCACAGGTTCCCCATTGTCCACATGTAATGTTCTCAAACAAAGACTTCCCTTCATGAACCCATGCTGCGTCTTACCAATGGGACAATTTATATCCAGATTTGTATCAGATTTGTTCAGGCTGGAGAGAAGTGACGGGAGCACAGCACCAGGAGTCTTAGAGCAGCTTCAGGGGCACGAGGCTGAAAGACAACAGCAGCTTGGCACCCACTGGCAGTTGGGATCAAAGAAGGCCGAGGGCACTTTATAGCTCTGTGAAACAGTGATCGAGCTGGGGCACAGGAAATGCCTGGGAGTTATGTCAGCTCAGTGAAGATGATCCCTCATCTCAGAAACCTTTGACACATTTCAAGATAATAGAAATCAACAGGTAATGGGGTTAATTTGTCCTCCACATGGCTTTTGAGTGTCTGTTGTGTGCATCTGGCTGGTTAGCAGTTCCCATTATCTTGACAGATTTACGGTGGATTAAAGCCCAGCACTTCGCATTTTTAATACCTTCCTTCAAAGTGTCCCTTTTTCAAGTAGATCTTGAAACCATGCAGGTGTGAAACTCCATGCAACATGTCATGGCAGGTCTGCAGTACAGTCCATAGAGGAACTTTCCAGAAAAGTGGAAAACTTACAGTACCAAACATCAGGTGACTAGTGGTAGCCATCTTTGGTCAGTGCATTTCCATATTTTTTTAACAAAAACAGGTCTCCTTTAAACAGTTCAATATGTTTTTAGCTCACTGCTGAAGTTATAAGTAGATCTCGCTCAGTCACAATTTCCCATCAGTGTGTCAATTTCTATTCTTAGCAGAATTCATCAGTAACACTGCAGTTATAGATCAGCAAATTAGCTCTGATTCTGGTACTGATTTGATTTTATAAGATCTTCAGCATCTCAGTGACCTATGTTAGACCCACACCTTACAGTGAAAGATTCGTGATCTGTGAGACATTGGGCCTGATTTTACCATTTTGAATCTAAGTGCCAAATCTGGGCGTCAAATAGATCTGAGCCTGGAATCCTCTTTCCAGTGCGCCCATACGCTTTTTGCCGGCTCCGGTCCGATTCGCACAGTGGACGGGGCTTAGCACTGCCGGACCGATCGGAGCTCTGAACTGCACATGCGCAGTTCGAAAAAAAATCCGAAGCAGCGCGCCCGGGCGGGGAGAAAAAAGCAGCGAAAGCAGGTCGACCCAGATCATCTGGGGTGTGGGGCGGGCGGGGGGGGGTGGGGGGGTGGTGTGTGGAGGGGGGGGCGAGAGGAAGAGAGGGGGCGGGACTCAGATCACCCTCTGGGGTGGGGGGGGGGGAGGTGGGAGGAGGAGAGGGGGTGTGACGGGTCCATCTGGCTCACCAAGTCAGTTACAATACTGCGTTCAGCCTCTACTGAACCATCTTGGATACAAAGGATAATGGCATTAGGGTTCTGCATGTAAGCCTTGCTTATGCTAAAAATTATATCCTTGGTGTCGGCAGCCATTCCTGATGTTACAGTACTGGTAGCACCAGGAAGATCGACCAGTACCATTCATTATCCTTTGTATCCAAGATGGTTCAGTAGATGCTGAACGCAGTATTGTAACTGACTTGGTGAGCCAGATGAACCCACAAAGCAGAAGGACCATCTTTGTGTTGACCAAAGTGGATCTAGCTGAGGAACATACAGCTTATCTTGCTAATGGAAGGATGGTGGAGGGAGACCAGCGATCGTGGTAGGTTGGGGGTGTGCTCTACCGAGGGGGGCCTGCCTCCCAGGGGGGTCTGATCCCGGCGGGGGGGGGTAGGGGGCGGGGGGGGGGGGGGAGTCTGCCAGGGTGGTTAGCAGGGGGGGTCCGCAAAGGATGGTCAAGAAGGATGGTGACTTCACAAGGGCAGAGAGGGCTTCGGAGTTTCCCCTGCAGAATAGAAATCCGCTTTGGACTTTTATTCTGCAGGTCGCTAAAAGCGCGGATTCGGAACGGGCCAGAAGATGGTAAAGTGGGATTTGGCGTAGGGTTGGGCACGCGGTTCATTAAGTCGATTTAAATGCATGCTAATGGGGCCGAACCCGCACCCGAATCGGGTGTCGGTAAAGCCGCGATCTGCTCAGAATCGGGTGCAGATCGCAGTATAGGCCCGACGCCCAACTTTACCACGATTTCGCACCCGAAAACGGGCGCGACATTTTGGTAAAATCGGGCCCATTGAGTGAGTCATCCACTGCGAGAAGTTCAAGAATCGAGTGTGGGTAGGAGTCTTAATATGCAACAACAAGCAATAATATATTCTAGCCAATGATGTACTTTAGAAGCATAGGCTCACTTGCCAATGGGTTTGAAGGTAGGGATCGGGGAGGGAGGTATTCATGGTGCACCGTAAATTCCAACGAGAGGCCTTTCCACCTTTCCACCGCCTACCCACCTGACGCCCCCCCCAACCTTTTGAAATCTTACAGGGAATGGGGGAGGTGTCGGGCTACCCATTCATTCTTGGGCCTGTTGAGATCATAAAATGGCCAATTAAATGATGCCACTTAAGTGCCTTATCCCATCCCTGCCTGTATTATACTCACAACAGTGGTAGCAGCACACCAGGTGAAAAGCTGCCAGGCAAGAGGAGGGCCTCATTTGCGAATCCTCTGAACCCACTGGAGGCAGCACACCACCAGCCCCCCTCCCTCCACCCAATGTTTTTACTCCTTTAACCCTTTACCCTGCCTCTTGAACCCAGTCCCTCCCTACCCCTTTACCCCTTCTCTGTGACCCCACCACCCCTACCCCAGACTTAACTGGGTTCCTTGGCATGGTAGAACTGCCTGTGGTCTCAGCAGTGGCTATCACTCCTAGCTGGCACTGCTGGCACTAGAGAACTGCTGACATCCAATTGGCTGGCAGCTCTCTAATGCAGCAAGTCTCACCCTGAAACAATGTGCACTGCTCCCAGTGTTAATTTGCTGAGTGGAAGCCTTTGGGATAATGGGGGCAGGATCCCCTTGATCATGATGAGGATGGCTGCACCTCATGAAATCCAGCCCTTAGTCATTACTGTAATTTATGAAAATACGACTGCCAATTTTTACATTGTAGGCCAAAGAATGGTGGTGAGAATAATGAGCAGATAATATTTGTCAATAATGTTGGTTAAGTGATTATAATGGCATGGACACCCAGGACAAGTCTCCTGCTCTTTTTCAAATAGAATCATGGGATCTTATATGTCCATTTGAGCAGGTGAACAAACCTCACTTCAACATATCACGCTTTCCAAGCCTCATACTTTATCCCAAAAATATTAGCCAGACTAGCTTATTTTCTTGCTTATTCCCTTGAAGGTTGTAAGGGTATCTGTTTGTAAATTCCTTTTACCAATTTCTACAGATTTTTGAGATAACTAGATCTTAAATTCTCTCATGATCATCAATTATGATGAATACAAAAACTTTGTTAAGTACATTTATCATCAACTGCTCCATCATATTTTCTACTCAATGTATCACTTTTTTCAGTTCCTACATATTGATGGAGCAAAACATTTCTTCTGATCCCTCTTTGTGTTAATTGCAAATCATTTTTGTCTTCCCTTCTTTAAATGATAGTGTGGAAAATAGTGAAGAATGCATGTTCAAATTTTTGATACTTGTTCCCAATGAGTAAGGCTCCAGGCCAAATTAAAAAATGACTACATGGGAGCGAAATTGGTTTGGGGGCAATAGCATAAAACATCTGATAGCAAATTGGCAGCTCATTTTATGCTCTGCCCGATTTTATTTTCCTCTTAAGTTGGTTTGTTCTTGCTCATTTTATACTGCTCCTTCTATCTATATCAATCGAATTGTCTATCAATCTGAGTATCTACAAGGTGTTAGTGTCCATAATACTTTACCACAAATGAAATGAATCTGGTGAACACAAGTGAACACAGCTCTGAAGAGTTTCCTGGTCTAGATTTTCTGACCCTGGAGATGAGCCAAACATTATTTGTAGCTAGTTGTATAGAAACAATTGATTTCAGGATCTAATTACAACCATTAGGCCTTGTGGGGTTAAAAGGACCCAGCAGAATAGCACATTGTGCATAATAAAGCTTCTCTATCCATAAAAAAAACATATCCTCTTTCTTATCATGTGATATCCACAAATATACATTAATATAACTGAAACAAGAATGAGTCCTTTGGAAATTAGGAATAAATATCGTTATAGAAAATTCATGATCAATGTCAGGCCAGAGTTTAAATTCACCAAGTCTTATTAATTCTGAGCTAAGACAAAGTAATCTATTTATAAGTGTCTACACAATTGGATTTGTCTGTTGCAGCCACCCACAGAACTTACCAAATTCTTTGTAATTTATGGCTGGCTGCTTTGTCGAGAACATCGGAGCCCAGTAATTTCAGACAGTACCTCTATCTTCACCAGGGGAAGTGAAAGAGACTATTTCAGTTCAATAATCCTGGTCTGCCTTTCAAACTTCTGTAACCTCACTCTCTAACCTCTGACTTCAACCAGCCCTAACCCACCTCTCCAGCTGTTTGCCTTTGACTCCCACTTGCTGCTGGTCCACCTTCGCAGACTCTCACTTCCACCCATCTTGACTTGAACATTGGCTGCATATGTAATTCAATAATTGGGGATAATTCACTTTGAAATACACTAGCTCCTGATTAGAACTGTGAAGAGTGGCTACTTTAAACACATAATCACTCATAAAGTTGATAGTAAATATAGGGTTACTGTATTTACACATTAAGTTTATGATGTATCATTCATTGTGCTTTCCTACATTATAAAATTTCAAATGTGCTTCTTTGGTTGCAACGGACTTTCGGACATCTGTGTTCTCTTCCTTTTCTTCTTTCTAAAAATCTGACTGGTGGTGACACATTCTGATTTTTTAACTCTTTCACAGGATGTGCGCATCTGTAGCAAACACAAACATTTGTGGCTTGCTAGGCCAATTCAGAGTCTCATTGCTGTGAGTCTGGAATCGCCTTAGACTTTTACATTGCAGATTTTTAAAAGTTGGATTCCAATTCCACCATCTGCTGTGGTGGGATTCGAACCCTGGTTCCAGCATTAGCCTGGGTGACTGGAGTATCAGTCCAGCTATAGTCCAAGTAGCGAACAAAATGTCATTGTCAGATTCTTAATAGTATATTGTGATGTGCGTTCAAGAATGCAAATCTGTATGGTATCACTTTGTCCGGAAGCAAAATCAGTTGCTATGAGTGAACAATGTTTTTTACAATGAGAGGATTGAAACTCAACCAACAGGAGATGAAGCAATACCATCCAGTGAGACAAAGATAGTCCTGTATTTCTTTTTCAATATCAGATGCAAATATTTTCAGATGTTTGTACTTCAGTTTTCAAGTATTGACTCAAGACTATCCCTCACATCACACATGATATTTTCCATTTGCAATAGAAGCAGAAAAAAGAATTGACTATGCTACCAAAACAGAATGCAGAACAATCAAAAGGGACTGAAAGCGTGTTACATCTTAGATATAGTTATAGTAACAGGTTAACTGATAAAGTAATTCATCACTGGCAATATTCCTCTTTTGCGGACATGGGCAACAAACTACTATCAAAGATTTGACAATGGTTCCGACACTGACAAAAATAGATCCTGGGCCATCAAGTGCTGCAATTTATAATCATTAGTTAATACTTTGTCTCATTAACTAATTTACATATTACTATTTCATGTGGCAGCATCATTTTGACAAAAACATTTTAACCAAAAACTGACAATTAAGTTGTTTTATGATAACCAATAACTTTATAAAAACTTCATTCTCTTAAAGTTGACTTTAAACCTCTTACCCCTGCCTTAGTTACCACCACCCCTCCTCACCCGCCTCCCTGCCAGATGGACTGCTGCAAGCAGACGAGAATCCTAATGTAAATGTAAAAGGCATAGCCTGATGATAGCAAAGCCGTAATCTGGATGGATGCAGGAGAGTGACTAGAAAAGGCCAAAATAAGTTTATTTTTCATTCTTCAGGCTGATTCTTTGCTGGCAGACGGGTACACGAGACCTTGAGTCTCGAACGCCCCATCCTTCCTGCACCAGCATCCTTTGGGCCTCCTGGCTACCAGCCTTGTTATCATTCTCCCTGGTTTTGGGCAGGAGACCAAATTCAGATATAAAAGAAAGCACTGCCATTAAAATTATTTATGTCTCACGAGCTTCCAGACTTCCAGGTATCCCAATCGTTTTGGATCCCCCACACACCGACCCTGTCCGAGTTAAATTCATCCCCTCTGATACTCAGGGACCTTTGTTAACCACCTCCCCACAGTCTGATAGAAATCAGCCTTGGGGGGGGGACAGAGTGGAGAGCAGTTCAAATTGAGTGAAGACTGACTGGTGGCAGCAAATACACCCACCTCAAATCAACTGGTGCTTTTTACAGATCAAGCTCTGATGGCATTGTCATCACTCAATCAATTTAATCTGAGTCATGAGTGGGGCAGAAGTACAAGCTACCTTTTAGAGATTTAGAAACTAGATAAGGTGATTGAGGAGAGATTGCTTCCACTTGTAAGAGAATCCAACATTAGAGGCCATAAATGGAAGATAGTAACACGTCTAATAGTGAATCAAGGAGAAATTTCTTTACTCAGAGAATAAGGTGACTCACATGGAATAAAAACATCAGGATGTGCTCCCAGTGCTACATGTTAGTCAGAGTAGAAATGTCAGGAAAGTTCAGATGAATATGTGGCTTGAGAGATGGTGCAAAAGCGAGAGATTCAAATTCCTGGAACATTGGACCAGTTCTGGGGGAGGTGCGACCAGTACAAATCGGACGGTCTGCACCCGGGCAGGACTGGAACCAATGTCCTAAGGGGAGTGTTTGCTAGTGCTGTTGGGGAGGGTTTAAACCAATGTGACAGGGGGATGGGAACGGATGCAAGATGTCAGAGGGAAGTAAAATGGGGACAGAAACAAAAGGCAGTAAAGGGTAAAGTCGAAGGCAGAGAAACCAAAGACAAAAATCAAAAAGGGCCACAGTACAGAGTACAGAGATTGTGGAGAACTCAGTGAATGGGTCCAGTAAGGCTAAGAGAAATAAACACAGGGAGAGTGTACAAAACATGACAGGACAGATGGTCTGAGAAAGCAGTGATGTGGAGATGCCGGCGTTGGACTGGGGTAAGCACAGTAAGAAGTCTCACAAAATCAGGTTGAAGTCCAACAGGTTTATTTGGTAGCAAAAGCCACAAGCTTTCGGAGCGCTGCCCCTTCGTCAGGTGAGTGGGAGTTCTGTTCACAAACAGGGCATATAAAGACACAAACTCAATTTACAAAATAATGATTGGAATGCGAGTCTTTACAGGTAATCAAGTCTTAAAGGTACAGACAATGTGAGTGGAGAGAGGGTTAAGCACAGGTTAAAGAGATGTGTATTGTCTCCAGCCAGGACAGTTAGTGAGATTTTGCAAGCCCAGGCAAGTCATGGGGGTTACAGATAGTGTGATATGAACCCAAGATCCCGGTTGAGGCCGTCCTCATGTGTGCGGAACTTGGCTATCAGTCTCTGCTCAGCAACTCCGCGTTGTCGTGTGTCATGAAGGCCGCCTTGGAGAACGTTTACCCGAAGATCAGAGGCCGAATGCCCGTGACCGCTGAAGTGTTCCCCAACAGGAAGAGAACACTCTTGCCAACCATTATTTTGTAAATTGAGTTTGTGTCTTTATGTGCCCTGTTTGTGAACAGAACTCCCACTCACCTGATGAAGGGGCAGAGCTCCGAAAGCTTGTGGCTTGTGCTACCAAATAAACCTGTTGGACTTTAACCTGGTGTTGTGAGACTTCTTACTGAGAAAGCAGGGCAGAGAGCAAGGGAAGTCTAGATTAAACTGCATTTATTTCAATGCAAGAGACCTGACGGGCAAGGCAGATGTACTCAGCGCATAGATGGGTACGTGGGACTGGGATATCATAGCAATGACTGATACATGGCTAAGGGAGGGACAGGACTGGCAGCTCAATGTTCCAGGATACAGATGCTACAGAAAAGATAGAACAGGAGGTATGAAAGGAGGGGGAGTTGCAATTTTGATTAGGGAGAACATCACAATAGTACTGAGAGGGGATATATCCGAGGTTCACCCACTGAGTCTATATGGGTGGAACTAAGAAATAAGAAGGGAGAAATCACTTTGATAGGGTTGTACTACAGGCCCCCAAAATAGTCAGCGGGAAATTGAGGAGCAAATATTTAAGGAGATTACAGATAGCTCCAAGAAAAATAGGGTGGTAATAGTAGAGGACTTTAACTTTCCCTGCATTGACTGGGACAGCCATAGTATTCAGGGCTTGGATAGAGAGGAATTTGTTGAGTGTATTCAGGAGGAATTTCTCATCCAATATGTGGATGCCCGCCTAGAGAGGAGGCAAAACTTGACCTCCTCTTGGGAAATAAGGAAGAGCAGGTGACAGAAGTGTTTGTGAGGGATCACTTTGGGACGTGACCATAATTCCATTACATTTAAGATAGCTATGGAGAATGATAGGTAAGGCCCAAAAGTTAAAATTCTAAATTGGGGTAAGGCCAATTTTGCTGGTATTAGACAGGAACTTTCAAAGTTAATTGGGGGAGTCTGTTGGCAGGCAAAGAGACATCTGGTAAATGGGAGGCTTTCAAAAGTGTGTTAACCAGGATTTAGGGTAAACCCATTCCTTTTGGAGTGAAGGGCAAGGCTGGTAGAAGTAGGGAACCCTGGCTGACTCGGGATATTGAAGCCCTGGTCAAGAAGAAGAAGGAGGCATATGACATGCATAGGCAGCTGCAATCAAGTGAATCCCTTGAAGAATATTGAGGTTGTCGGAGCAGAGTTAAAAGAGAAATCAGGAGGGCAAAAAGGGGAAATGAGATTGCTTTGGCAGATAAGGCAAAGGAGAATCCAAAGAGCTTCTACAAGTACATAAAGGGCAAAAGAATAACAAGGGAGAGAGTAGGGCCTCTTAAGGATCAACAAGGTCATCTATGTGTGCGGATCCACAGAGATGAGTGAGATCCTAAATGAATATTTCTCATTGGTATTTGCTGTTGAAAAGGCATGGATATTAGGGAACTTGGTGAAGTAAATAATGATGTCTTGAGGAGTGTACATATTACAGAGAAGGAGGTTATGGAAGCCTTAAAGTGCATCAAGGTAGATAAATCCCCGGGACCTGATGAAATGTATCCGAAGATGTCTTGGGAAGCTAGGGATGAAATTGCGGGTCCTCTTGCAGAGATATTTGAATCATCGACAGCCACAGGTGAGGTGCCTGAAGATTGGAGGGTAGCAAATGTTGTGCCTTTGTTTAAGAATGGCTGCAGGGAAAAGCCTGGGAACTACAGATTTGATGAGCCTAACATCTGCAGTGGGTAAGTTGTTAGAAGGTATTCTGAGAGACAGGATCTACAGGCATTTAGAGATGCAAGGACTGATTAGGAACAGTCACCATGGCTTTGTGAGTGGAAAATCATGTCTCACGAATTTGATTGAGATTTTTGAAGGGATAACCAAGAAGGTAGATGAGGGCAGTGCAGTCGATGTTGTCTACATGGACTTTAACAAGATCTTTGACAAGGTATCACATGGTAGATTGTTGCATAAGATTAAATCTCATGGGATCCAGGGTGAGTTAGCCAATTGGATCCAAAATTGGCTTCTTGACAGAAGCCAGAGGGTGGCTGTAGAGGGTTGTTTTTCAAACTAGAGGCCTGAGACCAGTGGTGTGCCTCAGGGATCGGTGCTGGGTCCGCTGTTATTTGTTATTTATGTTGATGATTTGGGTGAGAATTTATGGGATATAGTAATTTGCAGATGACAGTAATATTGGTGGCATAGTGGACAGAGAAGAAGGTTATCTAGGATTACAACGAGATCTTGATCAATTGGACTAGTGGGCTGATGAATGACAGATGGAGTTTAATTTAGATAAATGCGAGGTGATGTATTTTGTTAGATTGACCCAGGGTAGAACTTACTCAGTTAATGGTAGGGCTTTGGGGAAAGTTATAGAACAAAGAGACCTAGGAGTACAAGTTCATAGCTCCTTGAAAGTGGAGTCACAGGTGGACAGGGTGGTGAAGAAGACATTCAGAATGCTTGGTTTCATTGGTCAGAACATTGAATACAGGAGTTGGGACGTCTTGTTGAAGTTGTACAAGACATTAGTAAGGCCACACTTGGAATACATGTACAGTTCTGGTCACCCTATTATAGAAAGGATATTATTAAACTAGAAAGAGTGCAGAAAAGATTTACTAGGATGCTACAGGGACTTGATGGTTGGAATTATAAGGAGAGGCTGGATAGACTGAGACTTTTTTCCTTGGAGCATAGGAGGCTGAGGGGTGATCTTATAGAGATCTATAAAATAATGAGAGACATAAATAAAATAGTCAACATCTTTTCCCAAAGGTAGGGGAGTCTACAACTAGAGAGCATAGGTTTAAGGTGAGACGGCAGAGAAACAAATTAGTCCAGAGGGGCAATTTTTTCACACAGAGGGTGGTGAGTGTCTGGAACAAGCTGCCAGAGGTGGTAGTAGAGGCGGTCACAATTTTGTCTCTTAAAAAGCATTTAGACAGTTACATGGGTAAGATGTGTATAGAGGGATATGGGCCAAAGGCGGGCAATTGGGGCTAGCTTAGTGGTAAAAATTGGGCAGCATGGACAAGTTAGGCTGAAGGCCCTGTTTCCATGCTCTAATCCTCTATGACTCTATGACTCAACTTCCCCTCCTGATCTACACATTATCCAAGATTGTAAACAGTTCTCTCTTTCAGTTTTATCCCTCTCCTCAAAAAAACAACCCTCATCCTACCACCCTTGTAAATTACCATCCCACCTCCAACCTCCTCTCCAAAATTCTTGAGTGTCTTGTTGCCTTTTCCAGAGTTCCATGTTTGAATCCCTCCAATCATGTTTCCACCCTTGCCACAGCACTGAAAGTGCTCTCATTAAAGTCGCAAATATCATCCTAAATGACAGGGATAAAGGCAAGCATTCCCTTCTCCTCCTTTCAACCTGTCTGTAGTTTTTGACACAGTTAGCCACTGCATCCTTCTCCAATGCCTCTCCAATGTTGTCCAACTGGGTGAGACTGCCCTCACCTGGTTTAATTCTTATTTATTTAATTGCAGCCAGAGAATCCCTTGCAATGTTTTCTCCTCTTGTTCCCACACTGTTATCTCTGGTGTCCCCCAAGGATTTATCCTTGGACCCTCCTACATCTCAGCTACATGCTGCCCATTGGCAACATCACTTAGTGACATCATCTGAAAGCACAGCATAGTTTTCATATGTGTGCCAACCACACCCAGCTCCACTTCACCACCATTTCTCTTTCGCCTCCTCCACTACTGCTAAATTATCAGACTGCTTATCCGATATTCTTTTCTTTCATTCATTCGTGAGACATGGGCGTCGCTGGCTGGCCAGTATTTAATGTAAGAAGTTTAACAACACCAGGTTAAAGTCCAACAGGTTTATTTGGTAGCAAAAGCCACACAAGCTTTCGGAGCTGCAAGCCCCTTCTTCAGGTGAGTGGGAATTCTGTTCACAAACAGAGCATATAAAGACACAAACTCAATTTACATGAATAATGGTTGGAATGCATTCCAACCATTCATAGAAATCATAGAAACCCTACAGTACAGAAAGAGGACATTCGGCCCATCGAGTCTGCACTGACCACAATCCCACCCAGGCCCTACTCCCATATCCCTACATATTTACTGACTAATCCCTCTAACCTATGCATCTCAGGACACTAAGGGCAATTTTTTTTTAGCATGGCCAATCAACCTAACCCGCACATATTTGGTCTGTGGGAGGAAACCGGAGCACCCGGAGGAAACCCACGCAGACACGAGGAGAATGTGCAAACTCCACACAGACAGTGACCCAAGCTGGGAATCAAACCCAGGTCCCTGGAGCTGTGAAGCAGCAGTGCTAATCACTATGCTACCGTGCCGCCCTATTATTCATGTAAATTGAGTCTGTGTCTTTATATGCTCTGTTTGTGAACAGAATTCCCACTCACCTGAAGAAGGGGCTTGCAGCTCCGAAAGCTTGTGTGGCTTTTGCTACCAAATAAACCTGTTGGACTTTAACCTGGTGTTGTTAAACTTCTTACTGTGTTTACCCCAGTCCAACGCCGGCATCTCCACATCAGTATTTAATGCCCATGCCTAGTCACCCTTGAACTGAGTGGCTTGCTAGGCCATTTCAGAGGGCTTTGAGTCAACCACATCACTACAGCTCTGGAGTCACATGTAGGCCAGACCAGGCAGATTTCCATCCCTAAAGGACATTAGCGAACCAGATGGGTTTTTCCAATAATCAACAATGGTTTCATGGTCATCAGTAGACTCTTAATTCCAGATATTTTTTTATTAAATTCAAATTCCACCATTAGTTGAGTTTTTAGATTAATAGTCTCGTGATAATACCACGAGTCCATTGCCTCCCCAATTCAATACTGGATGAGCAAAAAGTTCCTCCAATTAAATATTGGGACGGTTGGAGCCATTATTTTCAGCCCTTGTTTCAAATTCCTTTCCCTCGCTACCAACTCCACTCCTCTCCTTGGCAACAGTCTGAGGTTAAGCCAGTCTGTTTGCAACTTTCACATTTGACCCCAAGTTGAGTTTATGACATGCCATTCATGCCATTACTATGTTTGCCCATTTTCACCTGTTTTCTCACCCTACTATCTCTACCTCTGTTCTTCTGCTGCTTAAATCCCCGTTCACGCCTTCTTACTCATAGACTCGACTATTCCAGTGCATTCTGGAAAACACTCCAGTGCATAAAATGCTGCCATGTCTTAACTTGCAAAGAGTTCCATTCCCCTATCATCCCTGTGCTTGCTGACCTACATTCCCATCCTTCTTTTCTAATACCTCCATGTCTTCACTCATCCCTATCTTTGTAATCTCCTTGAGCCCTTCAACCCTCCAAGATGTCTGGCCTCTTGAGCATCCCTGAATTTAATTGCCCCAGCATTCGTGGTCATGCCTTCAGTTGCCTACGCCCTAAACAATACCTTCCTTTACCTCTTCACCCTCTATTTCATTTTCCTCCTTGAAGATGTTGCATAAAATCTACCTCTTAGACTAAGCTTTTAGTCACCTGATCATATATCACTTTAAGTGTCTCAGTGTCATATTTTGTTTTATAATGTTCCTGTGAAGGGCCTTGGAGTGTTTTCTTATAACTGTGACTGCGAACTGGATTGCAACATGACTTTATGGGACAGGTTTGATGGACTGGCTGGCCTTTTTATATATTCCATTTTGTACCTTCTTCCCTTTGCTATATCTCAGGATTTGCATAACTCCACAGCTGATAATGTGGTCAAGTGACTTGCTCATGGTTTAGTGTCATTTTTGAACTGCATCTTGCCTAATTTCAGGCTTAATTGTCCTTTGATTTCCATTCCATGATATTGGAAAGTGGGAAGCAATGTTGTCTCAGGATGCTGTCCTAAATGATGACTTGCTGCATGGTGAAGCTCAAGCATAGGTGTATAATCTGTCACCCCAATATGCAGCATTTAAAGCAATATCATCACTCATGCTCCTGGACTATGCGTAACAGGGAACAACAGTACTGTTTTCCCTCAACTTCTGCTTCTCTTATGAAAGTGATAATTCATACTGGGTAAGGCTTCAGAGGCATCAGGAGGCCCAAGATTAATAAGCTGTCCATTCTTCACAAGAACAAAGATACTGCAAATACCTATCCTGTAATCAGCATCTGCCCCTCTCTTTTTCTCTTGCAACAGATTAACCCCACTGTATTTCACTTATATTTGTTTTAATTAGATTTCTGCAGCAGCTTTTCTCTCCCTCTCTACTTTTCTTTATGTTCTCTTGCTTTAATTTTCAGCCACCATTCCTGTGTCACATCATCTTTCCCCCTTAACTATTTGTACATGTTTTAGTTTCTTTTTTGCATCTTGGCATCATCTTACTTCTGAGGTGGGAATTTCTTCAGAACTGCATCCTCTCCTCTGGGACTGAATTTTACCACGGGGCCCCGGCATTGGGGTGAAAAGTGGGTCCTGGGCCCACACCTGCTTCAACAAGAGCTATTCAATGATTCTTCCAGAGTTTGCCTCCTAATGGGTTGCTGCCAGGCATGCCATCCATTTAAGGATGGAGGGCGGGCTCTCAATCCTAATGGTCCAATCACAGGGCCTCAGCAGCGGCACTGGGAGAGGGTGGGCACTGTTGAAGCATATAAGAGGCCTCCAACCTCAGATGGGTATGTGGAATAAAAGGTTGGTGAGGCCTGAGAGCAGAATGCCATATGGATTGGAAGTGAAAACCTTCCAGGGGGATTGTTGGGGTGACAAGAGCTGGGTTCCTGCCTGCAGCCTTTTTTATGGCCTATGGATCATCTGGCCTCAGTGAGGTTGCTGCAGGGAGGCTGCCTCCATGAAGCTGGTGGCCTTCCCATGTGGGTGGGAGGTACCTTACCATTGGCAAAAATGTCACTAGCCTCACTAAATGGCCCCTAATTGCGTGCTTAATTTAGCAAACCAAGTTCTACCTCTGTGGAGTGGGCAGGCAGCCAATATCTAATTAGGCCTGCTTCTTGTTAACTGCTGAGAAACAGTCCTTGTACTGGGACAACCTCTGGGGGTTGTCTTGACACAGTCTTCACTATTTTACCAGTTCTCTCAATCAAAACTGCTCTTGTAACCCGTGGGTCAGTAAGGTTCAGTCTCTCAGTAACTGTGTCAGAAACCCTAATTACATGTGTAAACATCTGGCAAAGTTTCGGTGATGAAGTGGGAATAGCACTGAGGAATATCCCAGCCATGGTGTTTTATGATGAAACAGCTTTCACTATTTAACCCACTCTCCCTCTCTGTTCACTGTTACTTTTCTTATAGCCACTTGACCCCACTTTTTTCTCTTTGTGTTTTCTAGCCATATAAAAATGTCTTTCTGTTTTGCAATCTTTCATCCTGAAGAAGGATAAAGACTGAAAATATCCAAATCTTTATTTTCCGTTTTACAGGTACTGACTGACTTGCTGTGTATGGTCCATTTTCCTTGTATTTTGCTTTATGTCAGAGGTTGGGTCCAAGGTTTGTGGTTAACCACCTGGGGAGGAGGATCTTAGTTAAGTTTGGTCTCTGCTCATCCACCAGGACACCTGGTAACTTGAAGATATATGACTTTGTTACCAAAAAGTTCAGATACCATCTCCCATTCTCTCTTCATGGTCAATTGTGTAGATGACTCCTGGATCATTCAGAAGTTCAAGGCAACTCAAACTTCTCATTTTGACTTCAACTCTGCTTCTTTAGCCACCCTCCTGGTTTGTGATATCGGTTGTGCCCAGCTCTGTTCTTCTGAATCTTTTTAAAAATTAATTCATGGGACATAGACATCGCTGGCCAGCATTTATTGCCCATCCCTAGTTGCCCTTGAGAAGGTGGTGGTGAGCTGCCTTCTTGGAACACTGCAGTCCACGTACTATGGGTTGACCCACAACGCTATTAGGGAGGGAATTCCCAGATTTTGACCTAGTGACTGCAAAAGGATGGTGATATATATTTTCAAGTCAGGATGGTGAGTGGCTTGGAGGGGAACTTGCAGGTGGTGGTGTTCCCATGTATTTGCTGCCCTTGTCCTTCTAGATAGAAGTGGTTGTGGTTTGGAAGGTGCTGTCTACAGAGCCCTGGTGAGTTCCTGCAGTGCATCTTGCAGATAATGCACACTGCTGCTCCTGAGCGTCAGTGGTGGAGGCAGTGGATGCTTATTTTGATCATGTACTCGATCATGTATCCTCCCATCCCTCAGCTGTTTCCAATCCTATTCATCACCAACAGCAACATCAACTCTTATACCTTCTCTTGAATTTTAATGGATCAATAAGGTTAAGTGTGGCACAGTGGTTAGCATTGTTGCCTCACAGCACCAGGGACCCTGGTTCAATTCCAGCCTTGGACAACTGTCTGTGTGGAGTTTGAACGTTCTCCCCCTGTCTGTGTGGGTTTCATCCGGGTGCTCCGGTTTCCAAAGCAGGTTAAGTGGATTGGCCCTTACCGTCCCAAGGTGTGTAGGTTAGGTGGATTAGCCATGGTAAATGCACGAGGTTACAGGAATAGGGCAGAGGGGTGGGCCTGGGTAAGATGTGGTGTCGGTGTAGACTCGATGGGGTGAATGGCCTTCTTCTGCACTGTATGGTTTCTGTAGGTCTGATGTGTTCTCCAATTGAATTTGCTGTGGACTTTGTTGGAACAATATTATACATATATTACTATGTTTAGTGAGACTAGAATTATAAGATTTTCCATCATTTCAATTGATTCAGGATTGTCATTATCCAATTCATTGATACCATGATTCTGATTTTATTGAGTGCAACAATTTTGTGATCTTTACCTGTTGAGCAATTGATTTTCTAGCATTGTCCTTATTCACTGCTAACAATGTGCTGAAGTATTATGAAAATATATTTTTTTAATGCATCTTGAAATTCTCTGCCCAAACCCTCTAACCTTGCTTAAGTTCTTGCCACCTTTCAAAGCTTCCTTAACTCCTATGGGTTGAATCCTTCCTGGCCTGCACGACTTGACCCAATGTTCATTGCTGCATTTTCTCTCTGAATTATCGGGGGAATGGCAAGTGTTTTTAATTCCATAATGTCTTTCTCACAAAGCACATTAAATGCGTTTCTTTGGCCTGTGGCATCGCTGAGTATTGCCAGGTGGTTGTGTTGCAAACGAAAGGATGCTGCTGAAGCTTGAGCCTTTCAGCAACAAAATAATTTTTTAAGCTTGAGTCTGTAGGTGGAATATCAGACAGTAATTTGCCCTATCTTCTTACCCTGAGGAGGAAGCTTGAAACATCATTTGTCTGGTCTGACAGCATTTACTTTTCTTCAGTTCAACAGTCAGTAGCAAAAGGGCTGGAAGTCACACAGCTGTTAGAGCTTATTTATCCAGATGTTCAACTAATAAATGTCGCTTGAAACTGGGTTCATATGAGCACGAGACAAAATAATGTGAGTGGTGAGTAAGATGTTCTGTAAAATAAAAATAGCCACCATTCTTGAAGGTGACATATTGGATAAGCCCCAAAGCAGCTTTGAATATTACTGCTACAGGTGACATTTATGGTTTGAAATAATGTATTTTGAATATGTTATTTGTCTAGATAGAGGCGTAGAGAACAACAGAGGCAAACGGGACAGAGAGCTCAGCCGAGGTAGAGACAGTGACTGAAACAGAGATGGAGACAGAGAAAGAGAGACAATCAGACAAAAGGCAAGCCAAATGTCCTGTCACATTTAGCAGAGACATGAACATTGACACTTCATTGTATAAGTCCAGCATCTTCTTTGTTCTGTTTTTTTCATGTGATTTTTGCTTTTTAATCATTTTTCTCACTATTCCAGCAAAGAGCACAGAGATCAGACTTGAGTGATGTGAAATTTGGATATGTAACACGTATTTCTTGAATGTTGTAAGTGTCTTTAGAACTCCAAAGTTACATCAGTCGCATACTTCTGGTGTGAGTTACATTGAAACTATATTGGAATGGGCTTTAGTGAACATGCAATGAATCACGCTGTCACTGTAATGGTGATTTAATACCAGCAATGCCATGTTTAAGCTCAGTGCCCCAGCGAACAGGGCGGCACGGTAGCACAGTGGTTAGCACTGCTGCTTCACAGCTCCAGGGACCTGGGTTCGATTTCCGGCTCGGGTCACTGTCTGTGTGGAGTTTGCACATTCTCCTCGTGTTTGCGTGGGTTTCCTCCGGGTGCTCCGGTTTCCTCCCACAGTCCAAAGATGTGCGGGTTAGGTTGATTGGCCAGGTTAAAATTGCCCCTGAGATGCGTAGGTTAGAAGCATTAGCGGGTAAATATGTGGGGGTAGGGCCTGGGTGGGATTGTGGTCGGTGCAAACTCGATGGGCCGAATGGCCTCCTTCTGCACTGTAGGGTTTCTATGATCTCTTAATCAGGCATGGTTGATAATTTGTTCAACAGCAAGAAGGACCCCCCACTTGTGCTATTTAAAGGGATCACCAACTTCTACAGGTTGTGGCTGATTGATCACTACTGCCTGTTGTTACAATTACACAAGTGTTTGGTGCTTCTGAGAGTTCTTTAAGATTGTTAAAGTCTACAGGGAGTGGTGTGGCATGCGCTGTCGGACTCACCCTCTTTTCAAACCATTTGCTCCCAGACATGTGTTGTAGTTGTTGGTATTTCCATTAGAATACAGCATGATGGGGAAAATGACGAGAAGAGATGCCGAGCTGGACAAGCTACTAGAAGAGGGAGGAGGAGATGGGAGAAGAGTTTTCCGCAGAGTTTTCCATATATCCACACAGGGTGTCCAGGGAGCTATTCCCTACCTGAACCTCAATGAGGAAAAATATATTAAATGTCTGAGCTTCAGTCGAGACATCCTCATTACAATCTGTCACCTGTTACAACCATGTGGCTATGAACTTAACTGTGGCAATTAACTTCTTTGTGTCAGGCTCCTTCCAGTTCGGAGCTGAAAATATCTGCAATATATTGCACTTTGTCATCCTTGTGTAACGGAGAATCTGCCACTGTTTAGAATGCTAACTATATTTGATTCCTACTTGCTACAGAGCAGTACGTGGAGCAAACATGGTGCTTTGCAAGGATTGCACTCTTCCAAACAGTGCAGTGACTGTGTGCAGATTGCTTTCTCAACTCTGAGATCTACCACAAATGAAAGGGATTCCACTCTCAACAATGTTCAGCTAGTGTATAACCATTTACAGTGAACCATGCAGGTGTCAGGAAAATTGTGAAGACGTGAAAATATCAGGGAAATCCAATAATTGGAATGCTTTCAGCTGGTTGTACATTTTTAAAAACTATTGGAAAATGTAAGCTGCTTAAAGGCAGTGGTTATGCGAATAGAACTGATGCTTTTGTTATATTGTTAAGCCTGGCAACACTGCAAACAGATGTTTACCTAAGGCAAGCTGGTAACAATGGAGAACTGAACATAAAAGGTTTGAATTAAGTGTTAGAGTTTCAAAGAAGGAGACAAGGGCCATGGCTTTCCGGTCCTGCCCACTGCAGGAATTGTAATGGGCTGGAAAGAAAATTTGGTGGACCATTTAAAGGTCCATTGACCTCGGGCTGAAATTTCTGGTCTTAGGACGCATCTCGCCAGACAATCATGCCCAAGGTGTGAAAAGGTAGACTCACAAAGTGAAGGTAATTAAGTTTGACTTCTGTAAAGCTTCGTTCAGATAAGGAAGAACAAAATGGAAAAACATTGGGTGGGATTTTAGGGCCTCGCTCATCCCAAAACTGTAAAATCCCACCCGAGGTCAAGTCAAGTCCTGTAAAATACAGCCTATATCTCAGGAGATTATTAAACCAATGCAAGGATAGCTGCTTCAGATCTCAGCCACAACAGCAATAGCTGTTAACTCCCAGCAGGCTGGGTCTATGAATAAAGTCTGTCTTGAGGAGCTAGTTTTCTGTTTTACCTCAGAAGCAAACCCCAAAAAGATATAATTGCCTGGTGTGGCAATTGTTACTGGATTTTCAGTAGTTTAAAATAAATCTATAAGATGTTGTGGAAAGCTCGGGGTGAATTAACTCAGAAAGTAGTGAAATAAAGATGGTTGGAACTGGGTAAAGTTATAGATACTGTGTTTGTCATTGTTTTGGTTAAGAGTACATTTGGTTTATTTTATTGTTGTTTATTTTGTTGTTTAATAAACCTATATTTTATTAAAATCGTCACAAAACATTTGGGATGTTATTCTCTGGATTTCAAACTTTTCCTCACATTATAACAAATTGCAAAATATAGTTTCAGGCATTGCTTCAAGTTTCCCTTCCAGGTAAATATAGAAACTAGAAGCTGGAGAAGGCCATTCAGCTCTTCGAGCCTGCTCCACATTCACCTTGATCATGGCTGATCATCAAATTCAATATCCTGATCCCCCTTCCTCCCAAACCCCTTGATCCCTTTAGCCCCAAGAGCTATATCGAACTTCTTCTTGGAATCAGACAACATTTTGGCCTCAACTACATTCTGTGGTAGTGAATTCCACACATTCACCACCCTCTGGATGAAGAAATTTATCCTCACCTCAGTTCTAAAAGGTTTACCCCTTATCTTAAACTATGACCCCTAGTTCTGGACTCCCCCACCATTGGGAACATTCTTTCTGAATCTACCCTGTCTAACCCTGTTAGAATTTTATAAGTTTCTATGCGATCCTCTCTCACTCTTCTGAACTCCAGTGAATATAATCCTAACTGACTTAGTCTCTCCTCATATGACAGAGCTGCCATCCCAGGAATCAGCCTGATAAACCTTCGCTGTACTCCCTCTATAGCAAGGACATCCTTCCTCAGATAAGGACACCAAAAACTGACACAATACTCCAGGAGTGACCTCACCAACACCCTATACAATTGCATCAAAACATCCCTATCCCTACACTCAAATCCTCTCACTATGAAGGATAATATACCATTTGCCTTTTTTACTGCCTGCTGTACCTGCGTGCTTACTTTCAGCGACTGATGCACGAGGACTCCAAGGTCTTGTTGAGTATCCACCTCTTTCAATTTAAACTCATTCAGGTAATAATCTGTCTTGGAATAACCAGGCATTTACCATGTTCTTAACACAGGCTAATGCCCAATGTTGGGCAGCACTCATGATACCTTCATTTTCTGACAGTCTGTGATGCCATCTGCATTTGAAACACCATGGTAAACAAAAGGGTGACCACTGAGTGACAAAAGCTATCCTTTGGCGACTTGACTTACAACTCCTGTTCAGAACCCACGCACAGGTAGACAATGTGCATGTACTGAAAAGCGCGGTGTGACTTGAGGTGTGATTAAAGCAGACCATTAGCACACTGAGAAAATGCTTTTTTTTCTTGCTGGGACCATTATAGGAGGAGCCCTGCAGTACTCAACAAAATGTGTGTCAAGGTTTCTGTACCATCATGAGGGCACAGTCCTAATCACCAGCTATATGATGAGCAACTAAGGAGGAAAAGGATGGGAGGAGCCATGCTAGATATTTCTTTTCTGACCAAGTTGCTCTATCTGGATACCAGTAAATGCAACCTCAATTCCACATTCACCAATAGTCCCACGATACTTTACCTTTCCTCCGTTATTGATAATCATAGTTTGTTTGGTCACATTGCAAAATCCAACAGAAAATAAACTAATTTTATAAATTGAAGTATGCCATATTGTATACACACATCAATTAATCAACATTGTGTATTACCTTAGTGCTTGTCTTCCATGAGCTTTTTCCTGTCCTAATACGCTGATGCAGGGCTACCCTGGTGGCTATAGCATGGCTGGTGAAAGGCTGCCGACATATAATGGAGGATACTGCAGATGGTTTTGGAGGCCAACTTCGAGGAGCTTAGGCTGAAAAAACTTGGCAGAAAATGGCACCATCTTGATGTGGGCAGCAGCAATCTGGGCTGGCTGGCAACAGCAAAGTCACTGCAGGAGTGCCAGTAGTATAAGGATGAAGTGAAGTGAAGCTTATTTATTTGTCACAAGTAATGCTTACATTAACACTGCAATGAAGTTACTGTGAAATTCCCCTAGTCGCCACTGTCTGGCGCCTGTTCGGGTCAATGCACCTAACCAGCACGTCTTTCAGACTGTGGGAGGAAACCGGAGCATCCGGAGGAAACCCATGCAGACACGGGGAGAACTTGCACACTCCACATAGACAGTGACCCAAGCTGGGAATCGAACTCAGGTCCCTGAGGCTGACGCTGTGAAGCAGTAGTGCTAATCACTGGGCTACCGCGCCACCCCTGAGAGAGGAATGCAAATTCAATCTGATCAGAACCACTGAACTTCCCCAGGGCAGTGCCTCAGCATTTCTAGTAAGTTATTGTATCATCCTTTCACAAGATGTGGATGTCACTGCCTAGCCCAGGATTTGTTGCCCATTCCTAATTGCCCTTGAGAACGTGTTGGCTAGCTGCCTTCTTCAATCACTGCGGTCCTTGTGACATAAGTACACCCATAAAGTTATTAGGCAGGGAGTTCCATGTTTTTTACACAGCAACGATAAAGGAATAGCAAATAATTTCAAGTCCAAATGGTATGTGGTTTTGAGGGGAACTTGCAGGTGGTTGTGTTCCAATGCATCTGCTGCCATTGTCATTCTAGGAGGTAGAGGTTGTGGGTTTGGAAGGTACTGTTGAAGGAGCCTTGGTGAGTTGCTGCAGTGCACCTTGTAGATGGTACACATGCTGCTACTGTAAATTGGAAGGAGTGAATATTTAAAGTGGTGGATGGGGTGCAAATCAAGCAGGCTGCTTGTCCTGGATGGTATTGAGGGTGGCACCCTCTGCCACCCTCCCACCCTCCTCTGCCACCCTCCCACCTGATTAAGTGTTCCTTGCCACCAGACTCATCAGAAGGAAGGGCACAAGATTCCATCCTGCATCAGACCTACCTGGGCAATAATTGCCACTCATTAAAGAACCAAATTGTTCTAATTCCACTGATTTCAATAGGTGAGTGATCTGCTCTGCGCAATTACAAGCTTGTAAGAAGTCTAACAACACCAGGTTAAAGTCCAACAGGTTTATTTGGTAGCAAAAGCCACTAGCTTGGAAAAGCTAGCGGCGTTTGCAGCCAAATAAACCTGTTGGACTTTAACCTGGTGTTGTTCAACTTCTTACTGTGTTTACCCCAGTCCAACGCCAGCATCTCCACATCACAATTACAGCCTTGGCAGTGAAGGCAAAGATCTAATCATCTGAATCTATCTTCAATTTCTGTTTGAAAGTTACAATAAAATGTGGGCTGTTCACCAAATTCATTCTTAGCGAAATATTTCATTTAAGATATTGATCCTTCAAAATATGATGAACAACAAATTTATAAGCAGTGATTTACTGAGATATTTCTGAGTTCCGAGTTTGGCTATTAAAAGAAATCAAATCCGATTTTCTGGAAGATAAAATGCAGACTGAACTACTGCCTTAACCAAACCTCATTGCATCAATACCTCACCACAATAATATAGTACTGTGTATATTTGTCTTCCATAAACATAAAACTTTGTGTTTAATGAGATTTAAGAGATTAATTTGTTAGCAATAAGTAGTTACTCATTTCAAAAGATTATACGTTTTCAGGCATTTTGTGGATAATGTGAACACATTGGAAGTCACAGCCTATATGTCACCTCCTCCCCTATGTACTTGTATTAGTTTAGAAGACTGCAATGAGTTAATTAACTAACTACTGAAACCAACAAAATGTTGGACACAAGTGTTAAAAATTACAGAAAATACACATTCACAGAACAAATTGAAACCTGCAATTGCAAGAATTGAAAAATAGTTAATACTTGCATCTTATCATGCAGTAAATGCATTTCCATTTGAACCTTCCACGTGTACATAATCATATTTTTTATTACTGCACTTGGAGATTGTTAGGAAAATCTCTCCAGTAAAAATAGAAGATGTAGCTGAATCAATGCGTCAGAGATGCAGTCACCCCAGTTTACCAGAAGGTGGTAATACAACACAATGCTTTATATTGATATTCAGTGGAATTTTGTGGACTTCATCCCTGCCAGAATGGCAGGACCATATTTGCGTCAGGAACCTGATTTCATAATGGGTGATATTTGGCAAGAGTCTTTCCCCAGACAGAAGGCATTATCATCATGCTTCCAGACTCCACAGCCAAGCAGGGAGGACAGGATGGATCAAATCTCCATTCTGGATTTCTAATTTCAGAGATCGTGGCGTGGGTTACAAGATCTCATCAGCACTTGGATCTTTGAGGTTCCAGCAACCAAAGGAATGGAGAAGAGACCTGGGAAAGTCCCTCACTCTTAACTGGAGGTCCTGCTGAGGGATTTGAGGGACTGCAGTGAGGTGACCTTTCCCTGGTGAAAGTCAGAGAACGACCTCTGTAACCAAGGTGGTATGGGTGGAAGTGGTCAAGGAATTCTCGTTGCTGGAATGCGGTCCTTCCAACTGGACACAGTGCATCAATAGGATCCGAGACCTCAGGAAGGCAGGGCATAACACTTACTGCTGCCACGTCTCACATTCTGACTTTCCCAGCATTCTCTTGCGCAGCACAGCTCAGTTTGGAAGGTGCTGTTGAAGGAGTTTGGTGAGTTGCAGACACTTACAGATGGTACACACTGCTGCACTGATGGTGGAGGGAGTGAATGTTTAAAGTGGTGGATGGGGTGCTGATCAAAGGAGCTCCTCTCTCCTGGATGGTGTTGAGCCTCATGAGTATTGTTGGAGCTGTGCTTACTCAAGCAAATGGGGAATATCCCATCACACAGCTCTGAAGAAGAGTCATGTGAGCTCAGTGCATTAACTCTGGGTAGGATTTTCATAAAGGCCTCCTTCTACACTTTAGGGATTCTATGATTCTCTGGCTGGAATGTTACCTTCACACCCGCTCAGAAATCTGGGCGGGCGCGGTGCGCAGAACAGAATTTTCCTTTGGCCTCGGGCGGGATTTTACGAGCCTCGCCTGAGCGAGGTCATAAAATACCGGCCTATGTCTTGAAACTATTACATGACTTACATCTTTTATTTCATAAATAAATCATGAAGGGTCTGGATAGTGTAGGCAGGAAGAAAGTGTTCCCACTCATGCAATATGAGGAAAATCTTTTTCGTGATGAGTGGTGCCTCAGACAGTCGTGGAGACAGGTTCAATCGAAGTATTAAAAAGGGAATTAGACTGTTACCTCATAAGAAAGATGTACAGGGTTACAGGAAGAAGGCAGGAGAATGGCACTCATTGAGTTGTTCATTTGAAGAGTCAGTGCAGACATGATGGGCCAAATGGCCTCTTTTGGTGCTGCAGCTATTCTGTGACCTTGTAGTCCAGCTAAATTTGTGGTCAGTGGTAATCCCAGATTGTTGATAGCAGGAAATTCAGCGATGATAATGTTGTTGAATGTCAAAGGGAAATGGTTAGATTCTCTTTTTTTGGAGATGGTCATTGCCTGGTATGTGTGGCAGGAGGTTATTTGCCACTTATCAGTCCTCAAAGCTGAATGTTGTGCAGGTCTTGCTGCTGCAGACACAGACCTGGTGGGGTGAGTAGCTGGAGTTCCTGCTCAATTTAACAGCAGGAGCTTGTTGACATTTTACTGAGCATTTCCTGCCCAGGAGCTGGCCAAACTGATTACCCTACTGGCTGTCAGGTGGGAAAATCAGCATCAAGCGGGCTCAGTCTGTTAGCCCTGGGGATGGTCAATGGCAATACATTCCTCAATGGTCAGCAATCAGAACTACAAGTTAAAGCATCAGTAGCAGCGATCTGAATATATGGTTCCATTAGTCAATAATAAATGTATGAGTTATCATGGAAATAATTAGATGTCATGACTGTCTGTGTGGAGTTTGCACATTCTCCCCATATCTTCGTGGTTTTTCTCTGGGTGCTCCGGTTTCCTCCCACAGTCCAAAGATGTGCAGGTTAGGTGGATTGGCCATGCTAAATTTCCCTTAGCGTTCCAAGATGTGTATGTTAGGGGGATTAGCGGGCTAAATGTGTGGGGTTAAGGGAATGGGTGAGGGAAGAGTCTCTGTCTAAGATGCTCTGTCGGAGAGTCAGTGCAAACTCGATGGGCCAAATGGCCTCCTTCTGCACTGTAGGGATTCTACGATTCTATGTCTTGAGACTATTGCGTGATTTACATCTTTTGTCTTTCTGTACAAAAGAAGAACTAGATAAATTGAGATTTGGGCTGGAATTTGCCAGCTGTTCATGCCGGCGGGGTACTCTGGTCCCACTGCAGCAAATGGAGATGTGGCTGAGTATCAAATTCTCCGTCTTTGCTTGCAGCGGCGGCAGGGCGTGAACGGTCCAAAAATTCCAGCCTACATCTTTACTTTGATGTATTTTGTGGCTATGTATCTGTAATATAGATCACTTGGCATTGATCGTGGATATATTTTTTAATTGAATACAGAAATGGATGTTTCATTTTTCCTAAAAAATGAAATATCACCTGGCATGTCCGGTGCAAATCGGGTCGTGATATTGCCGCACTTGGTCGCTTTTTGGGTGGGGAGTGGATTTTGCACCGGTTTGGAGAGGAGCGGGGCCTAGACACAACCAAGCCGGACTTCAGAGATCAGGCACTGTTTGTAAAAGGCGTCCCAAATTCAAAGTGAAATTAAAGATTCCTCTCTTCCCCCATGGACACTGGGACCTCCCCACATTGAAGACATGTGGGTGTTTTTCTAGTTGGCGATCAGTGACTAGTGGTGTGCCTCAGGGATCAGTGTTGGGACTGCAATTGTTTACAATTTACATCGGTGATTTGGAGTTGGGGACCACATGTAGTGTGTCAAAGTTCACAGATGACACTAAGATGAGTGGTGGAGCAAAGTGTGCAGAGGACACTGAGCATCTGCAAAGGGATATAGATAGTCTAAGTGAGTGGGCAAGGGTCTGGCAGATGGAGTACAATGTTGGTAAATGTGAGGTCATCCACGTTGGCAGGAATAACAGCAAAATGGACTATTATTTAAATAATGAAAAAAATTCCAGCATGCTACTATGCAGAGGGTGTCCTTGTGCATGAATTGCAAAAGTTGGTTTGCAGGTGCAGCAGGTAATTAAGAAGCAAATAGAATTTTGTCCTTCATTGCTAAAGGGATGGAGTTTCAAAGCAGGGAGGTTATGTTGCAGCTGTATAAGGTGCTGGTGAGGCCACACCTGGAATACTGTGTACAGTTCTGGTCTCCTTACTTCAGAAAGGATACTTTCTGGCACTGGAGGGTGTGCAGAGGAGATTCACTAGGTTGATTCCGGAGTTGAGAGGGTTGATTTATGAGGAGAGGCTGAGTAGACTGGGACGATACTCATTGGAATTTAGAAGAATGAGGGGGGATTTTATAGAAACATATGAAATTATGAAGGGAATAAATAAGATAGAAGCAGGGAAGTTGTTTCCAGGGGCGGCACGGTAGCACAGTGGTTAGCACTGCTGCTTCACAGCTCCAGGGTCCTGGGTTCGATTCCCGGCTTGGGTCACTGTCTGTGTGGAGTTTGCACATTCTCCTCGTGTCTGCGTGGGTTTCCTCCGGGTGCTCCGGTTTCCTCCCACAGTCTAAAGATGTGCGGGTTAGGTTGATTGGCCATGCTAAAATTGCCCCTTAGTGTCCTGGGATGTGTAGATTAGAGGGATTAGCGGGTAAAATATGTCGGGATATGGGGGTAGGGCCTGGGTGGGATTGTGGTCGGTGCAGACTCGATGGGCCAAATGGCCTCTTTCTGTACTGTAGGGTTTCTATGATTTCTATGATTAGCAGGTGAAATTAGAACTAGGGGGCATAGCCACAAAATAAGGGGGAGCAGATTTAGGACTGAGTTCAGGAGGAACTTGTTCGCCCAAAGGGTTGTGAATCTGTGGAATTCCCTGCCCAGTGAAGCAATTGAGGCAACCTCATTGAATGTTTTTAAGGCAAGGATAGATACATTTTTGAACAGTAAAGGAATTAAGGGTTATGGTGAGTGGGTGGGTAAATGGAGCTGAGTCCACAAAAAGATCAGCCATGATCTGATTGAATGGTGGAGCAGGCCTCCTCCTGCTCCTAGTTCTTATGGTCTTAGGCCCTCTTCATGCCACCCCCTTCATACACCACCTCTATGTTCCCCTTAAGCCTCACCCTCCTCAGATTCCACCCACTTCAAGCCCACCCCCAGGGGCCCACCCCCTGTGGCACTGGCCCCTGGCACCCTGGTAGTGCCAGGTGGGCACTGACTAGCCTTGTACCGGACTACCTGGGGGCTTCAATAGCCTGCAAGCTCCCCAGCATTTGTGGTGGTCAGTAGTGATTCACACCAGGTTCCCACTGACCCAAGGGTTGGAGAATCCTGGGAGCAAGGAAAATCCAGCTTGAAATGAATATCTAAACGTGTTAATGTGGCTCCTGCCCTCGCTGAGTGGGAACCAGGTTACTTCTGAGTTTGGGGGTGTGGAGAATTTCAAAGGAGTTTCTCACCTGCGCTAAATGTGCGAGTCCCCTCTGTGGTGAACCATAGTTGGTTACCACTATGAGTGCTGAACCATAGATGGTCAGCACTATGGGTACTTGTAGATATGTTACTGTTGTCACTGTTGGGGTTAGGGATGGGCTGTTCTACCTGTTGATATTGTTCTGTGGTACACTCCAGTTGGCTCCGCCTAGCTGTAGGAGTATAAAGGTCACTGCACTGCCTGGTGACCCTTTAGTCTGGGATTGTATTGGATATAGTATGCTCCATTCTTGTTAGTAATAAAAGCCTTTATTTCCCGGGTACAATCCAGCCTCCCGAGTGATTTAATCGCGCATCAATTTTATTACTAACAAAATTTTGGTAAAAAAAAAACCATGGAGCAAATGTTGAAACCCGATCGGCTTACTTTAGATCCACGTGCAGCGGGAGCGTCAAACACTTTCGACCATTGGTTAAAGTGTTTTCAAGACTACATCGATGCCTCAACAGCCATTCAAAACTATGCCGATAGACTGCGGGTCCTCCATGCAAGGGTAAGCGACACCGTATACTCATCAATCTGCGATGCCCAAGACTACAAAAGGGGCCATCGAACTACTTAAGAAACTGTACAACAAACCGCCAAACGAGATCCATGCTCGACACCTTCTAGCCACTCGACGGCGGCAGCCCGGCGAAACGACAGGACATTACCTGCGCGAACTTCAGCAGCTCGCCAGAGCCTGCAACTGCAAGCCAGTGTCGGCGGCCCAGTATACGAACGACTTGATCCGAGATGCGTTCGTGGCGGGAATCGGCTCATCGTATATTCGCCTGTGGCTGCTAGAGCAAGGTAACCTAGACCTCGCTAAAACGGTGGAATTGGCTGACACGATGGAAACAGCCTCCAGAAGTCTAGAAACTTACCCCACCGACCACGTGGGAACATCGTGGCAAGTACAGCCACCGACTCAACTCTACCCAGCGGCTCCGAAAAACTGCGCGATTGTGATTTCAACCTCGGACCTGACGACGGCGGCAGCTCCAGGAGGCCCGCGGTGCTATTTCTGTGGATTGGCAAAACACCCTCGGCAGCGATGTCCAGCTAGAACGGTATTTTGCTCCGCGTGTGGGAAGAAAGGGCATTATGCCAAAGTCTGCAGGGCCAAACCACCCTCCAAGCATAGCAGCGCGGCATGTGATTCTCCAGAGCCTGTCTCCTTGTCTCCAGCTTCTTCGAGGTCTTCCACCACGTGTGATTCCAGAGCGCCGCCATTCCTGACGACGAAGAGGCAAGACACGTGCGACCTGCAGGGGCCGCCACTTTTAGCGCCACCGACCACGTGCGATCCATGGGCGCAGCCATTTTGGTCGGCACCGACCGCAGACGACCAGCAGGGGTCATCATCATTAACCATCTCAGCTGCCTGCAGTTGCACTCAAGACCCAATGGTGGCGTCAATCATCCTGGACCAGGCCAAGCCTCACAGACTCGACAAGTCCATGATGGGCATAGAGCTTGCCTGAGTCCAGGAGATTGTCACCACCTCGAGGCGTGCTCGAGTCCAGCAGATTGTCACCACCTCGTGGTCCACCTGTCCGTGAGGAACTGGAGGAGTCACTGGACACCGCCTTGGAGAGAAGGTCCCCACGGTCACCAGAACCGGCGTTACCGCCAGTGTTGAGGAGGTCGCAGAGATGGTGCGGTCCTCCAATACGACTGAACTTGTGAATATATGAACAGTTGTTCTGTTTTTTTTGCCCCGCCGGCCTTTGTTTTAAAAGAGGGGTGAATGTGGTGAACCATAGTTGATTACCACTATGAGTGCTGAACCATAGATGGTCAGCACTATGGGTACTTGTAGATATGTTACTGTTGTCACTGTTGGGGTTAGGGTTGGGGTGTTCTACCTGTTGATATTGTTCTGTGGTACACTCCAGTTGGCTCCGCCTACCTGTAGGAGTATAAAGGTCACTGCACTGCCTGGTGACCCTTTAGTCTGGGATTGTATTGTATATAGTGTTCTCCATTCTTGTTAGTAATAAAAGCCTTTATTTCCCGGTTACGATCCAGCCTCCCGAGTGATTTAATCGCGCATCACCCTCCCCTGTGATTCTCCGACTCCACATGACCTGCATTTGAGTGGACAGGGTTGGATAATCGCTCCCAGTGTTTTCCTGTCCACTGCAGGCAGATAGATAAAGAAATAAACTTATCCATTACATATACTGCCGTTATCTACACAAATGAATAACACTGTGCATGTAGCAGGCATCAAGTAAACAACCACTTGAAAATAGTCACATCAATTTTCTTGTCAAAATTGTCAAAAGTAAAATTTGTTTTGATCCAAAAAAATCCAAACCGACTGGCATCGTCCTCATAATGGCTTCCCTAGTTTCAGCATTGCTAATCCTTTTAACTGGTTTCCCTGCTGTTAATCCTTTCTTGTCATTGGAGAAAAGAAAAAGAAATTGGGGATCTGTGGAAATTGAGAATCTGTGAACGCCTAGTTTGCTGTTGATTGTATAAAAATATCCTTGGAAAATCGGATAGTGAGGTGGATTCAATTCTGATCTTTAATTTTTGGGATTTGGATTCAGATGCAACCCAGATCAACAGGATCAAATGTTTCCCTTCTTACTTGCTGTAAAACTTTGACAAGAAATATGTATGGGAAACCTCAACTGATTTCTGAGTGGAGGCCTGCAGCACCAAGTTGCCCATTAATCAGCATTCTCACTCAGAGATTGCAAGTATGGATTCAAAAAGAATTTTGCACAGACATTGTTTTGAAGTTACAGCTGAAAGATGTGTAGCAGAACACTGGGTGTGTTACTGTGCAGTTAGCTGTGATAAACCTGAGCTGGGAGTGTCTGAAGCCGATGTAAGCTTCCTGAAGTGGGGTGAGTTTTATTTTCCAGCACTAACACCCTTCACCTTGACAATCACAAAGCATAATAAATCGCAGTGCATTATTCAGCAACCCCAAACCCCACCTCATGGCTCCCTGCTCTGACCGCAAGAAGCTACAAAGGGTTGTGAACGTAGCCCAATCAATCAATCACGCAAACCAACCTCCTATCCATTGACTCTGACTACACTTCCCACTGTCTCAAAAGAGCAGCCAAGGACCCCATGCATCCTGGACATACTCTCTTTCACCTTCTTCCGTCAGGAAAAAGTCTGAGAACACGTACCAACCAACTCAAGAACAGCTTCTTCTCTGCTGCCAGCAGACTTTTGAATGGACCTACCTTATATTAAGCTGCTCTTTCTCTACATCTAATCTATGATTGCAACACTATAGTCTCCACTCCCTCCTTTCCTTCTCCCCTAAGTACTCTATGAATGGTATGTTTTGTCTGTATAGCGCAAGAAACAATACTTTTCACTGTATCCCAATACATGTGACAATAATAAATCAAATCATATCAGACTGTGATGTTATTCATTAATCTTAAATCTTTGCTGCATTCTCGAGTTGTAGCGCACGGATTGATGAATTACAATTGACACATTCTCAAAATTATATCCACAGTATGTTCGCTGTGACATAAACACATTCTGTGAGTTGTAGTCTGGTATCTGGCTGAATATCCACCTGACAGAATAATAAGTGCCATGACTCAAACCAAGACTTTGCATTCCTAGAATGGAAAATGCAGTTGGGAATAGTTTAAATACTAAAAAGCAACTACAGAAATAAGTTCAATTCTTTTCTTCTTATGTAATTCTTTCATGTTCTTATTCTGTTGAAAATCCTATTTCCAGTATTAAGAGGCTACAATTCTGGGAGTCGTGTTCCTCTGGCAGAGATTTGCTGAGTTGTTTCCATAAATAAGATTGGCCACTCCCACGTTGACATCAGTTCTAGCAAGTTAATAACCATTGATCTCATTGCTTTTTATGTACATTTTTCAGTAATTTATCAAAATATTTTTACATGGTTTTCCATTAGGTTCGATTGCTGTTACCAGGCACCAGTCAGTCAAAGTAAAAAAATGAGGGGCCTAAAGTCAGTACTGTCCAAATGTGTGTCCATTTCATTGTTGGCTGGCAGAGTCCATACGGGGTTTTGAGTTCACTCAGAACCTTTCAATTATTCTCTTTGAGAATAATCCCAGACTATGTCCTTCACAATATATAGGGATGGTACAGTGGCACAATGGTTTGCACTGCTGCCTCACAGCGTCTGGGACCTGGGTTCGATCCCCGACTTGGGTCACTGTCTGTGTAGAGTCTGCACGTTCCCCCCGTGTCTGCGTGGGTTTCCTCTGGATGCTCTGGTTTACTCCCACAGTCTGAAAGACGTACTGGTTAGATGCATTGGCCATGCTAAATTTTCCCTCAGTGTACCTGAACAGGCGCCGGAGTGTGGCAACTAGGGGATTTTCACAGTAACTTCATTGCAGTGTTAACGTAAGCCTATATGTGACACTAATAATTAACTTAAACTTAATATAGAAGAGTGTGACAACTGAATCTGCAAATTTAACCATGTACCAAAGCGAGCTGAGCATGATACTGGACACTAGCATGAACATTCAATAAAGTGTGCAAAAAAAGCACAACATTGTTTCTTCCACAATAAAGGAATTGTTCCTCACTTCCCTGTAACAATGAATGTGTCAACTATGATGAGCGCCGGCGCATTTAGCTTTCTGACTAAACTAGTTTCAACAAATAATGATGATGCACTCATGAATAAATCGAAACCAATGTAATGTGAAGTATTTGTGAGTGATATTTAATTTTGAAAAACATCCTTTGTGCATTTTATGTAAATGTTTATTTTATTTATCAGTCACAAGTAGGCTTACATTAACACTGCAATGAAGTTACTGCGAAAATCCCCAACTTGCCACATTCCGGCACCTGTTTTGGTACACTGAGGGAGAATTTAACATGGCCAATCCACCTAACCAGCACATGTTTCAGATTGTGGGAGGAAACCGGAGCACTCGGAGGAGACCCACGCAGACACGGGGAGAACATACAAACTCCACAGAGACAGTGACCCAAGCCGGGAATCGAACCCGGGTCCTCCTGGTGCTGTGAGGCAGCAGTGCTATCCACTGTGCCACCAGGGAATGCTAAAGTAGATTGGTTGCAAAATTGTGACCAGGATGAAGAGTCTTCCTGTTTGACAAGGAGGCTCTCCAATAGCCCACCAATACCTGCTGCATTTTCAGCTGATGGCAGTTTTCACCAACGAAAAGCTTCCCCTGCACTGAATCGCAACGTCTTCCAAGCATGCTGCTGGCACTTAGAATTTTAATTGTACTCACGTGTGGAATGGGAGAAAAGAGAATGTAACTGGCACACAGTTCCATTTATGACGTTGGGGATGACATGCTGTTGCCAAAGTCCCAGCTGTTAACTCTGTTTTTCCCTCCACAAATGATGCCTGACCTGCTGAGTATTTCCAGGAATTATCATTAAAATATCAGGCACCATACTCCCTCTTTCAGCTATGGCAGCAGTTGAGAGCCAGGATATGGAGTGGCCTATGCTCGGTGTTCTGTGATCAGTCAACAGTCACACAAGGTTGGTTGGTCCTATACAAGTCTAATGAAGCAAAGAGGAATTGCTAAATGGCCTAACGCTAATTTTAAAATTATGGCCTAGTGTTCTTGACTATTACTGCCACAGGAAACAGTTCATCTATATCAATCCTATCAGGTCTCTTAACATTTAAATACTACAATTAGATCATCTTTCAACTTTCTAAACTCAGGGGTATACAGGGCAGATTTCTGCAACCTAAGAATACTGAGTTCTAGCTTGGAGATTGGAGCTCCTGAGGTGACATCACAAAAGTGATGTGGGGCAAGTGGAAGCAGCTGACTGGGTGAGTATGGCCGGATAAGCATTTGCTACTTTTATTGCTTATAGTTTGCAAGGTCTTTATTATGTGGTTTATAGTTTGTAAAAACTATTTTCTGTAGTAACGATGAACAGGGAAGAAGAGCCCTAGAGTAATTGACATTTGATTTTATGTATCTTCCAAAAGGTTTAATTTAAAGGGCTAAGTCATGACAGGAGAGCTCAAAGCCGTGGGTGCTCCTCTTGCTCTATGTGAGAAACTGGGAACATTTCCAGTGTCTGGAGCCAGCATGTGTGCAGGAAGTGTCTTCAGCTGCAGCTCCTGGAAGCCATAGTTCCAGAGCTGGAGTGGTGGCTGCGGACACCATGGAGCATCCGCAAGGTGGAGAGTATCGTAAATATCGGCTTTAGAGGGGCTGTCACACTGCAGGTTCAGACTCCACAGGCAGGAAGGGGTGGGTGACCAAAAAACAGAGCAAGAAGACTAGGCAGGCAGTGTAGGAATCTCCTGTGGCTATTCTGTTGCAAAGCAGATATACCGCTTTGGATACTGGGGGTGAATGGCCTCAGGGAAAAGCAGCAGCAACCAAATTTGTTGCACCACAGTTAGCTCTACTGCATGGGAGAGGAGTAAAAAGCATGGGAATGCAATAGTTATAAGGGAATAGATAGCTGTTTCTGTAGCCGCAAACAAGACTCCAGGATGATATGTTGCTTCCCTGGTGCTAGGGTCAAGGATGTCTCGGTGCAGCTACAGGACATTCTGGAGGAGAAGGATGAACAGCCAGTTGTCCTGGTACACATTGGTAAGTGACATGGGTAAGAAAAGGGATGAGGTCCTAAAAGCAGAATATAGGGAGTTAGAAAGTAAGTTGAAATAAATGACCTCAAATGTAGTGATCATAGAATCATAGAATCCTACAGTGCAGAAGGACGACATTCGGCCCATCAAGTCTGCACCGACCACAATCCCACCCAGGCCCTATCCCCATAACACCATGCATTTACCTGGGCTAATCCCCCTGACACTAAGGGGCAATTTAGCATGGCCAATCCACACAACTCACATCTTTGGCCTGTGGGAGGAAACCGGAGCACCCGGAGGAAACCCACGCAGACACGGGGAGAATGTGCAAACTCCACACAGACAGTGACCCAAGCAGGGAATTGAACCTGAGGCTCTGGCGCTGTGAGGCAGTAGTGCTAACCACTGTGCCACCTCCATCTCAGGATTACTGCCTGAGGATGTTACCCCCAGGATGTTGACAGGAGCGATCTCAAGATTACTGCCAGTGCTACGTGCTTGTCAGAGTAGAAACAGCAGGATATATCAGACGAATACATGGCTGAAGGGATGGTGTGAGGGGGAGGGTTTCCGATTCCTGGGACATTGGGACCAGTTCTTGGGGAGGTGGAGCCTGTACAAACTGGACAGGTTACATCTGGACAGGACTGGGACTGATGTCCCAAGGGAAGTATTTGCTAAAATGGCTGGGGAGGTTTTAAACTAAAATGTCAGGAGGATGGGAAGGTAGGCAAGAAGTCAGAGGAGAGGGAAGCAAGGATAAGAACAAAAGACAGAAAGGGGAATTAGAAAAATTATAATTAAACTGGGTCTTGGCAACTGTAGGCACGGCCACAAATGGTGGACCAATTTTTAAAAATTCATTTATGGGATGTGGGTGTTGCTGGACAGACCAGTATTAATTGCCCTTGAGAAGGTGGTGGTGAGCTGAGTTCTTGAACCTCTTCAATCCTTGAGGCGTAGGTACACTCAAAGTGCTATTCGGGAGGGAGTTCCAGGATTTTGACCCATTGCCAGTGAAGAATGGCAGTATATTTCTAAGTCAGTATGGTGAGTGGCTTGGGGGGGAACCTCCAGGTGGTGTTGTTTCCAGGTATTTATTGCTCTTGTCCTTCTAGATGGCAATGGTTGTGGGTTTGGAAGATGCTGCCTAAGAAACCTTGGTGAGTTCCTGCAATGTGTCTTGTAGATGGCACACATTGCTGTCGCTGTGCATTGGTGGGGGAGGGATTGAATGTTTATGGAAAGGGTAGCAATAAAAGGTGCTGCTTTGTCCTGGATGGTGTCAAGCTTCTTGAGCATTGTTGGAGCTGCATACATCCAGGCAAGTGGAGACTGTTCCATCACACTACTGACTTGTGTCTTGTAGATGGTAGACAGGCTTTGGGGAGTCAGGAGGTGAGTTACTCTCTACAGGATTCCTAGCCTTTGATCTGCTCTGGTAGCCACAATACTTATATGGCTATTTCACTTCAGTTTCTGGTCAGTGGTAACCACGAGGATGTTGACAGTGGGAGAGCCAACTTCCATTGAATGTCAAGGGGCAATGGCTAGATCCTCTCTTGCTGGAGATGGTCCTTGCCTGACGCTTCTGTGTCGTGAATGTTACTTGCCACTTGTCAGCCCAAGCCTGCATATTGTCCAGGTTTCGAGCACTGTCACTCTCACCTCAAGTCTTGCATTCAACTCTTTTGTCCATATTTGAACCAAGGATGCAATGAGGTCAGCAGCTGAGTGACTCTGTTGGAACCCAAACTGAGCACCTGTGAGCTGGTTACTGTTGAGTAAGTTGTGCTTGATAGCACTGTTGATGCCCCCTTCCATCACTTTACTGATGACCGAAGGTAGACTAATGGGGTGGTACTTGGCTGGGTTGGATGTTTTTCCTGTTGTGTACAGGACGTTGCTGAGTAGATGCCAGTGTTGTAGTTGATGATTGGGGATGCTGAAGAGTTACTTACCACAGGATTCCGCGACCACAAGTTATTTCAAGGGAGAAACTGCCGAAGCCGCCAGAAGAGCTGTGGATCGTGACTGGAACCAGGGACTGCATCGTGACTGAAGCCGCCAGACGAACTGCGGGTCGTGACTGAAGCCAGGAACTGCGGGTCGTGACAGGAACCGGGGATTGCATCGTGACTGGGGCTGGGAACTATGGTGTATAAATACCCACACTTATTTGTATTCAGAAAGAAGCTTTGCAGACCGCTTTTAGGAACCAACTTCTCCCAAAAGCTTTTGTAATAAAGCCACTGTACTTTGACTCACGACTAGCCCCAGAGGTATTATTTTACCTACAACAAGGAAGGAGCAAAGGCTTGGAGGATTTGAAAACAAGGAAGGGATTTAAAAATTGAGACATTGCCTGAATGGAAGCCAATGTAGGTCAGTGAGCAATGGAGTGGAATGGGATTAGTTGTGAGTTAAGACACAGGCAGCAAAATGTTGGATGACCTCCAGTTTATAGAGGGTTGAATGAGGGAGACCAACCAGGAGTGTGTTGGAATAGTCAGGTCTGGAGGTAACAAAAGCATGGATGAGTGGTTCAGTGGCATATAAGCTGAGACACGGGTGAAGTCTGATGATGTTACAGAAATGGAATTACGAGTGTTAGCACAAATATGAGGTTGGAAGCTCATCAATGTGACACCAAAGTTGCGAGCAGATAATCTTAATCTCAATCTGTTGCCAGGGAGAGGGATGGAGTTAGTAGTTAGGAAGGGAGTTTGGAGCAGCACTGAAAACAATGTCTTCAGTTTTCTTAATATTGAATTGGAGGAAACTTCTGATATTAGCAATAGTGGAAGAGTTGAGTGAGATGGTGGCTGGGTGCTGTCTGTGTATGTAAAACTAATGCTGTCCCTTGGGATGATGTCATCAAGGGGCAGCATGTTGGTGAGAAATAGGAGGAGGTCAGGGATAGATTTTTGGCGGATACCAGGTGTATCATTCTTGTAAATCTACACACTACCACTCCTTGAGTTAGTCTACATTTCCAGATGCCTGGTGTCCAAATCTAAATGTAATACTGCAGATGGGTTCAGATCAAAGTTATATGTGACTGAAGTATAATTTCTTCACTTTTATACCCCAGACCCCTTGAGATGAAAGTGTTTTATTTTAATAATAATGTTTTAAATCTGTGCGCTGGCTTGTGATGTTTGCAGATAGACACCTGAATCCCTTTGCTGCTTTTCATCATTAAGAAATTATGTTGATCTGTCTTTCTCAGATCCAAAGCAGATTACTCACACTTCCCCACATTTAATTCCATCTGTGATAATTTTGTCCCCTCCCATTGTACATCCATGTCGCTTTGGAACTTCCTGCAGAAACAGCAACACTGGAAAATTAAATCCAATCAAATTAGCCATTTTCAGAAACAGTTGAAGCCCCTTGGCTCTTTCTAACTTCATTCAACTCCTACACAATGAATTCTTGCTTCTCCTCTGCACATTCCCATGTGTGAACTGACTTTTTGTTCTGGGCTAATGGGCAGTTCTCGAGCAGTGCAGAATATATGAATAACAACAGGATGATGAGGTTCCACAAATATCCCCATCCTCAATGATGGGGGAGTCCAGCACTTCAGTGCGAATGACAATGCTGATCCACTTGCAACCATCTTCAGCCAGAAGTGCTGAGTGGATGATCCGTCCTGGCCTCCTCCAGAGGACCACAGCATCACAGATGGCAGTCTTCAGCTAATTTGATTCACTCAATGTGGTATCAAGAAATGACTGAAGGCACTGGATACTGCAAAGTCTATGGACCCTGACAAGATTCCATCAATAACGCTGAAGACTTGTGGTCCAGAATTAGCCACCTTTGCCAAGCTGTTCCAGTACACCTAAAATACTGGCATCTACCCAGCTTTTAAATTTTTTCACTAACGCCCTGTCATCAAAAAAAAGGACAAATCCAACTTAGCCCATTACTGCCCCATCAGTCTACTATCAGTCATCATCAAAATGATGGATGATATAATTGACAGTGCTATCAAGCAGAACTTACTCAGGACCTGCTTACTGATGCTGAGTTTGGGTTTTGCCAGGATCACTCAGCTCCTGACCTCTTTACAGTCTTGGTCCAAACATAAACAAAAGAACTGAACTCAAAAGAGAGCGACTGCCCTTGACATCAAGGCATCATTTGACTGAGTGTGGCATCAAGGAGCCCGAGAAAAACTGGAGTCAATGGGAATCAAGAGGAAAACTCTCCATTGATTGGAGTCATACTTAGCACAAAGGAAGGTGGCTGTGGATGTCGATGGTCAATAATTTCAGTCTCGAGGTATCACTGCAGGGGTTCCTCAAGGTAGTGTCCTAAGCCCAACCATCTACAGCTGCTTCCCACCATCATTCTAAGAGAATTAAATGGGAGGAGGTAACATCATTATCCTGTCTCATTTTCCTGTCTTATTGGTGAGGCCTTATGCAGGAGAAGTAAGCCTTAGACCTTGCATCCAGTGGGACTGTAAAATATTGCATGTATGTATGTAGGGCAGATTGTAATGGAGGAGAAGTCCTGAATTATTCTGAGGACTAAGCATGCGAGTAAACTCTTCTCTTTGTTCTGATTCTAATAAATGTTTGCATTACCATTTCTCTGTGCTGTATGTGGGGGTCTGAACCCTCCAAAGAATTACAGTGACTTTTAAGGGGCGTCTTGACAAATACATGAATAGGATGGGAATAGAGGGATATGGTCCCCAGAAGGGTAGGGGGTTTTAGTTCAGTCGGGCAGCATGGTCGGTACAGGCTTGGAGGGCCAAAGGGCCTGTTCCTATGCTGTAATTTTCTTTGTTCTATTACAGCTATATATTTGTATGTGGTACTTACGCTTAGATGCCTGAGCGATTATCGAGTCTTCTTAGAATAGTGCATTTCCATCTTTAAATATTAATATAAATTATAGGCATCAGGAAAGTTTTTAATCTCCATCAATTCTATTGTGTTTCTTATTTGTGAGAATTTAATGTGTTACCATTAGCTTTCTGTGTGATAATTTTAGTGGGGAATCTCACACTGTTACTGGCCTTCACTTAAATTTGACCTTTTCAGTTATATATCTGATGTTATTCTGCTCGTTTTCACAGTGATCTTTTGATTGAATTTCCACATATTCATGCTGAGTAGAAGTTGGTCTTGTCAATTCTTTTTGTAAGTGCAACCAAAAGTTGTCAATGCTGGCCACTAATTGGTATATGAATATGAAGTATGCACAAAAGGAAATGTAACTCCATTAAAATTATTCTGAAAGGCCACTTACCAGATTCTTGATAAGCTTCAGAATAATGTTGAAATTGCAAGTTATTGGTTATTTATCCATGTATACCTTTTGGGTTTGGGACTGCAATGCAAGTACTTCCTGTATTGAGAACCAATCGAAACATGATAAATAAGTGAAGCGGGCACCCGGTGGAGTCCACACCTCCCCCTTGCTATGTTAACGTTATTACAATTTTGAAACTCTTCTTTGTGGATCTTCCCCCCTTTGGTTGATGTCCTGAAACTACAAAGCTGCAAAAATCATTCTTTTTATTCAGAGCTTCTATCTCACTGAGGAGGCTTCAGACCAATCTACATTGAACAACCTGCTCTGAAAACTCTGTTTGCATTTTGACAGCTATGAAAAATTCCACCTCACAGCTGAGACAATCCACAACATTCTAAAGCAATCAACAACATTCGACATCAAACAACCCATAGCATTCTAGAAAAAAGTCAACTTGTTCTATCTCCCAATGTTAACAGATCTTTTAAAAATTCTAGGTTATATATCCGTGCCTAGATCTGCATCTTTGCCAAGAACTAGTCAGTTCTTCCTTGGGCCATATCCTATGTCTGTACCATTTTTCATTGAAATCCATCTGTTAATTTTCAAGCTCCGTTGGTTACAGGCAGAAAGACTACCAAACAGAGGCAAAAACAATACCTCTGTCCACCTTCAGTGCAACTGACAATCTCTTTGAAGAACATTTAGGTATCAAGAGTTGCTTGTGGTTGTCTGTATTCATGCAGTGAACAGGAGATGCTAGTTGTAGAAATTGCCAAATTGAATATTTTATTGAGTTATATTGTGATCAATACCAATGGTATCAAGGAAAATAAGTGTTCTTACAATCTCTAACGGGTACAATATAGTCTTAGAGGTTTACAGCATGGAAACAGGCCCTTCGGTCCAACTTGTCCATACCACCCCTTTGTTTTTAAATCACTAAGCAAGTCCCAATTGCCTGCGTTTGGCCCATATCCCTCTATAGCCATCTTACCCATGTAACTGTCTAAACACTTTTTAAAAGACAAAATTATACTCACCTCTACTACTACCTTTGGCAGCTTGTTCCAGACACTCAACACCTTCTGTGTGAAAAAAATTGCCCTTCTGGACCCTTTTGTATCTCTTCCCTCTCATCTGAGTTCTATGTCCTCTAGTTTTAAACTCCTCTACCTTTGGGAAAAGACATTGACTATCTAGCTGATCTATGCCCCTCATTATTTTATAGACCTCTATTAGATCACTTCTAAGCCTCCTACGCTCCAGAGGAAAAATGTCCCAGTCTATCCAGCCTCTCCTTATAACTCAAACCATCAAGTTCCGGTCGCATCCTAGTAATTTTTTTCGGCACGCTCTCTAGTTTAATAATATTCTTTCTATAGTAAGGTGACCAGAACTGTACACAGTATTCCAAGTGTGGCTTTACCAATGTCTTGTACAACTTCAACAAGTCCCAACTCCTGTATTCAATGTTATGACCAACGAAACCAAGCATACTGAATGCCTTCTTCACCACTCTGTCCACCTGTGACTCCACTTTCAAGGAGCTATGGACCTGTACCCCTGGTTCTCTTTGTTCTATAACACTCCCCTGCCATTAACTAAGTCCTGCTCTGGTCCGATCTACCAAAATGCATCATCTCGCACTTATCTACATTAAACTCCATATCAACAAATATTTACTCTTTCATATTGTCTTTCATGAAATTAAACCTCCCAAGGCATTCTACAAAGGGATGAAAGAAGAGGGAGAAAATCAGTGGAAATGGCAAAAAGTGTGACGTTAGTGTACCTTTATGAGATTTTTTAAAAAATCATTCTGTCTGCAGCTCTCAGCGTTGCCAAGTTGTCTCTAAAAGCCATTTTATTGCTCTTTCACTGGTTTAAATGGGGTTTGTTCATTTTTACTCTGGGTTGTTTTATGACCCTGCATTGTTAGGAGGAAGATCATGGCCGGAATATTACTGGCATGCCCGCCCCGGAATCGGGTTGGGTGTGGCTCACGGAACAGAATTCTCCATTAGCCTCAGACAGGATTTTACCAGCCTCACCCGGGCAAGGTCGTAAAATATCGGCCTGTGTGTTCTGGACAGTTTTTTTTTCCTAGTGAATTTAAAGTTTCATTTTCTGTTTGGCTGCAGTCAGTGTTTTCGAAGGGATATCACACTGAAAACAAGGCCCCTCTCTCTCTCTCTCTCTCCCCCTGGTTTTGGAAATTCTGCTGGTTAACTGAAAGCAAAGCTTCTCACTTTTCTGCAGTAGAGAATCTGCTGTTGGTGGCTTGACCAGAGTCTCTCCCTGGAGCTTTGGGAAGCTGTTCTGACTTCAAGCTGTTCTGGGTGTATCCAGAGGGCTGCTGGCATTTACAAAGCTGAGAAGTCAGGATTTTCAATTCTCCAACCAAAGGACTCAGTTCCAATATCACGTGAACATTAATCTTTGCTGTGTTAAACCTGTGGAAGAATTTTGCATATGGGTTTTGTTTGGTTGGAACATCTTAAATATATTTGTTAAGGGTTATACATTATTATGGTTATTTTGTTTTTGTTTGTAGTTATTGCTAATTTTCTTTCCATACATGTTAATTAGTTTCTTAAATAAACTTTGTTTATGGGTCATTTGAATCATACCTGAGGCGAAACATATCATGCTTATCCTAGCCAAATTCAAGGTGCAAAATGTATGATCGAGATGGGTTCCATAAAACACTTTGAGTTTCTGACCTGAACCATAACAAAAGCCAAGTCAAAGTGGTTGAATTTGAGGAAGGCAGCAAGGCAGAAGGATTTAGGAACAGAATCCCAATCATGAGGGATTGATATTCATTAATGATGAAATATAGGGACAAGTGAGAAACACAGTACACTGGAGGTGGAAGAACAGAGGGTATGAGCTAAGATGGACAGTGGTAGAAGATTGCATAGGAAAGGATGTTTAGAAATTTGAAAATAAAGGTGGGTATTTTATAAAACAATGTGCTGGGGAAAAGAAACCAATGAACATCATTATGGACAGTGATTTTTTTAAAGTTTATTAGTCACAAGTAAGGCTTACATTAACACTGCAGTGAAGTTGCTATGAAATTCCCCTATGGTGATAGGGGATGATAGGAGAGCACCATTTAGTGTGGAATAGAATAAAAGTGAGAGTTCTGAATGAGATGAGCTTCTGTAGGAGGAATCAAGCTGGGAGCTGATAAATGTATAAATTAAGTTTTCTGAAGATGCATGACTTGTCTATTCATTTCCTTGTAATTGATTCTGCTCTTTCCTACATTTTTTTCAAGAAATATATCCTCTTAATGAATTGTGATACATCCATATTACATGTTGATGAATGATTCCTCGTAGACTTATCTTGAGCTCTTCATTAGTATTCATTATACTTGACACATATTTTAACATATTAACAAGCCAGTGAATGCATAGCCAAGTTAGAAATATATATTACATTGACATTTACATTGACAAAGCTAATCTCGCTATGATTCTCTGAGGCTCCACTGGAAATACAGCTCAGAAAATTGGGCATTTGGCCTCACAAGCATGAATTATGTTTTGTTAATGACTTAATGAAGATGTTGCACCTGAGTGGGCGATAGCTAAGAAAGAATAAAATTAGACAGTGACGTGCCGAATGCTTTCCAAAGGACATGAAACTAATTTCCTTGCTGTTTGACAGTTTTTCATGTTTATTCCACAGCGTCTGCTGTAAATGTTGTAAACAGAAACTAAATATACTCGTTTATCACCAATAGACAAGTTACATCAAACAGAATAACTCCTCTGTCACTAAAACGCTTGTAAAAAAAATCATGGTCAGAACTTTCCAAAAAAACGACTTAAGGGTTCGATCTTGCAAAAACAATTCTAAGTCCCGAATGAGTGAGAAAACGGGAAAGTATGGCAACGGTTTTTTTGGCGATCCGCGAGTCGCAATCTTACTTAGTGCATAAAAAATCCCCAATGTGATTCTCATCAGTAGGTGCGGGAAGGAGCCAAAGCTCGACGGTGAAGCCTGGCTGCAGAATGCTTGCAGCGTCATTGCTCAGGCACACTGATCTCCCAGTGAACTGGGAGAACCCTTACTGATCGCTCAATGTGCCGGTCTCTCCTCCCTGTCCCCCTGCTGATCATTCCCTGCGCTGGCCTCTGCTCTCCCCCTCTCATCGATCACCCCCCATCTGCAGAGCTCCCGTCCATTTCCAACCCCACCGATCAGCTCCTGTCTGCAAAGTCCGCTCCCCGTCAATCACCACTGTTGCCTCCCCACCTTGCAGAGCTCTGTCCTTCCCACCACCTTGCAGGGTTGACTCACCTGAAGAAGGGGCTTGGGGCTCTGAAAGCTTGTCTGGCTTTTGCTACCAAATAAACCTGTTGGACTTTAACCTGGTGTTGTTAAACTTCTTACTGTGCTTCCCACCACCTGCAGAGCTTCCCCCTTGCCTCCCCAGCAAGCTGATTTCGCCAGCAAATCAGGGCCCGTAATATCATGAAAGGTGAGGAAACGGGTGTGAAACTGATTTTCCATGTCTCAGGCAATCTTACCACCTTGCCTTGCTGAACGAAGGGCAGGCTGACGTTGCAAGATTATTCCCCAAGTGTCATAATGGTGAGAATGAATGAGTGATATGTGCCTCTCAGGCACGCACCGCACTGCAAGTGTCCCACACTCAGTTACTTTTTTGGAGAGGGGTGAGCTGCGCACCGGTACTGAGGGTTGCAGGGCAGGGCCTAATCATGCCAGTGAACCCGGCTGCAGAGTGCTCAGGTGCCGTTTTACAAGGGCGCCACAATCTCAATGCACTAGGAGACCCCCTCCCTTTTCCCACGGACATCAGGGCCCCCCCTTCATCAGCAGTATGTTCTCCCACCCCTTCCCCGACACGCGTCACCAGCATTGGGGCCCACCTGATGGGACCCTATAATGATCTCCAACATGATCTAGATGAAGGAACTGAGGTAATTGTGGCTAATCTTGCAAATGATACAAAGATATGTAGAGGGATAGGTAAGTATTGAGGAGGCAGGAAGACTGTAGAACGACTTGGACAGTTTAGAAGAGTGGGCCAAGAAGTGGCAGATGGAATATAACGTGAGAAAGTGTGAGGTTATGCAAGTTGGTGGGAAGAATAGAGGCGTGGACTATTTTCTAAATGGGGAGAGAATTCAGAAATCGGGAGCGTAAAGTCCTAGTTCAGGATTCTCTTAATTTCTCTCAACTTGCAGGTTGAGTTGGTAGTTAGGAAGGCAAATTCAATGTTAGCATTCATTTTGACAGGACGAGAATACAAAAGCAGGGATGTACTGTTGAGGCTTTATAAGGCTCTGGTCAGACCCCATTTGGAATATTGTGAGCAATTTTGGGCCCCCAATCTAAGGAAGGATGTGTTGGCCCTGGAGAGGATCCAGAGGAGGTTCATGAGAATGATCCTGGGAATGAAAAGCTTGTCGTATGAGGAGCGTTTGAGGACTCTGGGTCTGTATTTGGAGTTTCGAAGGATGAGGAGGGATCTCATTGAAACTTACAGAATACTGAAAGGCCTGGATAGAGTGGACATGGAGAAGATAGTTCCATTAGTAGGAAAGACTAGGACTTGATGGCACAGCCTCAGAGTAAAGGGACAACCCTTCAGAACCGAGATGAGGAGGAATTTCTTCAGCCAGAGGGTGGTGAATCTATGGAATTCATTGCCACAAAAGGCTGTGGAGGCCAGATCATTGAATGTATTTAAGACAGAGATAGATAGGTTCTTGATTGGTAAGGGGATCAAAGGTTACGGGGAAAAGACGGAAGAATGGGGCAGAGAAACATATCCGTCACGATTGAATGGCAGAGCAGACTCGATGGGCTGAATGGTCAAATTCTGCTCCTATATCTTATGGTCTTCTGATCCATCCCTCCATGACCTCCGACATGATCCACCGCTGCATGACCCTCCAACAGAGCCTCCCCCTGCATAACTCCCCTTGCATAGCGTCCCCCCCCCCCCCCCGTCATAGACACCTCTGTGGTCCCCCATTGTAGCCCCCCTCATGGTCCTACTCAGGTTCCACCCCTTGGCACTGCCCCTGACACACTGGCAGTGCACAACTGGCACTGCTGGGGTGCCTGGTGGGCGCTACTGGGTGTCTGGTGTGCTCTACCAGGGTGTTCCAGGGGACTGCCAGTGTGCTAGGTGGGCACTTCCAGGTGGACATTGCCCGATGGGCACCATCTAGACCAGGGCTTCAATTGCTTCCAAGTCCCCCCATGTGGCCATCATGCAAGATCTCCGCTAGAGGAGACCAATAGTGATTTGCGCCAGCGTGACCTCCCGTTGGAGGTGGAAACATTCTGGGAGGGGAGATGATGGAATGATCACATGACGAACTTGCTAATGCAATTGAAATCCAGTCAATCTCATGCTAATAAGCCTCTGGGTATGATCCAGTTCGCGGTAGTAGACAGGGACTGGGATGTTTGCAAACTGTTTAGCGTCAGGTGCAAAACCGATTTTTAGACCTCCACGTTATTTTCTGTGATCGGCGAGATCTGCGCCTGGCATGGCAAAGTGGGAAAATCACCCCTCATGTGAAGAATGGGAACTAATGATAGAAATAAACAAAACATTGAATAAAAAGAACTTTAAAAAATGAGCCTATTTTATACCAGTGAGTGAATGTCACGATTGAAATTCACAATTCAGTCAAAAAAATGTAGAAGTGCAAAATTACGATTCCAGTCCAGAATATGCTGTGCAGAAAGCTTCCTCGTGTCTATGAACAGTTTTGCAAAAAATTTAATACATGCACATTCCAGGTTCCTGTCGTTTAGCATCTGTCTTTAGAATTTAACTGTATTGGAAATAATTAAAAATGGCACAGACAGATGCTTGTTTCCTTGCCTGTATAAGTACGGATTATATGAGAACAGTTGTCAGAAATATAAACGCAGCTGTTATATATTAATAGGGTCATTAAATCAATGAAATCTACTACTGCAAATGGGCTGAAAAACATAGCTAACAATTTATATTCTGTGACACATAAGGAAGTTACAGTACTTTGTAGATCAAGTAAGAAAAATTGCAAACAGCTCCCATGGAAGTACAACTCCCCTGAGTTTTCCATTCTTTGACTCCAGCCTCTTATGAATCCATCCACCTACCCCACACACCCACTCAGCTCTCCGTTCATCCCACCATTAATGGTTGTGTCTTTAGGCCCCTAGGTAATGTTGGAGTTATATTGAGTGTTAGTTAGGCCACAACTGGAGTATTGTATGCAGTTCTGGTTACCTCACGATAGGAAGTATGTGATAGCACTCGAGGGGGGGGGTGCAGAGGAGGTTCACCAGGGCGTTGTTGAGATGGAGCATTTGAGCTAAACGGAGAGACTGGATAGGCTAGGATTGTTTTCTCTCGAGCAGAGAGGGCTGAGGGGGGACATGTTTGAGGTGTATGGACAGGGAGAGTAGGGAACAGCTGTTCCCGTTTGTTGAGGGGCCAATCAAGAGGGGGCACAGTTTTAGAGTAAAGGTCAGGAAATCAGCGGGGATCTGAGAAAAAATCTTTTTTCTCAGAGGGTGGTGGGAATCTGGAATTGGGGAGGTTGTCAAGGCTGGAAGTCTTACAACTTTTAAAAAGTATTTGGATGGCCACTTGAAATATTCAAGGATATGGGACAAATGCTGGAAAATGGGATTAATGCTAGATATTGTTGGTGCAGATTCGATGGGCTGAAGGGCCTTTTTGCACTGTGTGACTCTATGACTAGGTCCCACATTCTGTAATTTCCTCTGTAAAAGTCTGCCTTCTCTTGGTCTCCTTTTTAAAAACGTTAAGCCCATCTTTTTGCAGTGTTTAATTATCCCGCCCCCACCATATTTCCTTCTTCAGATTGCTATGTATTCTCTCACACATCTGAGAAGCTCCTTGTGATTTTTTTTTCCAAGTTAGAAGGTACTGTATAAATGCAAGTTGTTGTTACCATAGAGTTGGCCATGGATGCATCAAACTGATTATATCCCCATTTGTAAATGGCAAAAATTTTACAAAAGATTGCAGGGCATAAGGCATAATGTTTTAATGTGTCTTGGCTCAGTGGTGGCACTATTGTCGCTGAGTCAGGGCTTTCAAAATCCACTCCAGAAACTTGAGTGCACTAAAAAAATAGTTATCACTACATTAAATAACAATTCCACCATTTTTGTAGAAAACTAACATTTTTTAAATACAGAATAACTGCATTTTATCTTAGCTCTTCCTGTTTCTATTACCAGTTATTGTAAGAGAAACGGAACACTTTGGGTCCGATTTTACCATTGCATCACGCCTGTTTTTGGGCACGAAAACGTGGTAAAGTCGGGTGCGAGGCCATTAACACGACCCGCGCCCGCGCCCAAAACAGGTGCAACGGCGATTTAAATGCATTTGCATGCATTTAAATTGAATTAATGAACTGCCCACCCAACTTTATCAGCATTTCCCCCTTTACCACCACGTTTGCCAATCTGGAACCGCGCCGTAATGGACCTGCTAAATAAAAGTCTGAATCGGGCGCTCCAGCTGCTGAAGAGCGCGTTCAGTGTTTCCAACGGCTCTCTGACTCAGATCAGTGGTGGGGGGAAGGAGGGAGGCGGGTCAGATCATTCTCTGGTGGGGGTGGGGGGAGGGGGGAGGGGAGTGAGGCCAGATTGTTGTCTGTTTGAGGGGTTGGAGGTAGGGGGGGGGAGGGGATGCGGGTCCGATGTATCTCTGGTGGGAAGGGGGGGTGGAAGGCCGATCGTTGACTGGTGGGGAGGGAGGAGGAGGTGGGTCAGATGTTCCTCCGGGGGGGGGGGGGGGGGGGGCGGCGGAGTGAGGCCAGACCATTCTCTGGGGCGGGGGGGGGGGGGTAGAATGAGAGTGTGGCCAGATCATTGTCTGGTGTGGGTGGGGGCGGGGCGGGGGGGGGGGGGGGGTGGAGGCCCGATCGCTCACTGGTGGGACGAGGAGGCAGATGGACCTCTGGTGGGGGGGGGGAGCAGATGGATCTCTGGTGGGGGGGTCAGATGGATCTCTGGTGAGGGGGGGTGCAGATGGACCTCTGGTGGGGGAGGGGGGGCAGATGGACCTCTGGTGGGGGGGGGGGGCAGATGGACCTCTGGTGGGGGGGGGGCAGATGGACCTCTTTTTTGGGGGGGGGCAGATGGACCTCTGGTGGGGGGGGGGAGGGGCAGTTGGACCTCTGGTGGGGGGGGTGTCCGCTGCCACTCTGTGGCGATCGGTGGGGGGGGGGGAGGGGGTAGGGGTGGATAAGGGGGACAGCGATGTGTGTGGGTAGTTGGGGGGTGGATAAGGGGGATAGTGATGTGTGTGGGTAGTGGGCGGGTGAGTGGATAAGGGGGATAGTGATGTGTGTGTGGGTAGTTGGGGGGTGGATAAGGGGACAGTGATGTGTGTGGGTAGCGGGGGGGTTGGATAAGGTGGTGTGTGTGGGGGCCATCACTCCCGCTTGTCACTCCCGGGCCGCTTTCTCCGCTTTCTGCGGCCCGGGAGCGATCTGACACAGGCGCGCCTTTTCAAATTTTTTTCTAACTGCGCATGCGCAGTTCAGAGTTCCGGTCGTTTCGGCCGTGCTAAGCCCCACCCACAGCAAGAATGGGATTGGCAATTTTTTTTTCAGGCTGAGTGCGTATGGGGGCGCCTGAAAGCAGATCTCCAAATCGGATCTGCATTACGCCCAGATTCAGCACTTAGAATGAAAATGGTAAAATTGGGCCCTTTGTTTGCGCTTGACAAACACTGCACTCATTTCGCAATTCTTAGTGACAATTCAGCGTGGTGTTGATGGAACGCTGTGCTGTTGGACATGTCACCTTTAGGGCGTAACATTAAACGGTGGCTTTGGTCGGGATTTAATGGAGTGGTGCTGGCTTGCCCAACAGTCAGAAAGTTGGAGCAGCCCTGGATCCACTGGCTCCAGAAGTGACGTCTGGGTTTTACATTGAGCAGGCAGTTAATTACCTATAGTTGTGGTCTCCAAGCTTGCTACTGGGGCGGGAATGAAGTCCCAGCCTTTGCCTTATCAGGGGAGGCATAAAGATAACAGTTGCACTCTTTCATTGTTTGATAGATATAACCATGCTACGGTGAGGAAACATTCTACCTGCAAATTACAATTGGAAATCATCTTGTCACATTGCATATAAAGATGCACCTTGAATAATTCTTCAGACAAAATATGAAGCACACTTATTTACTCACATACATGCTGGAATGCAAGATGGGTTCTTGGGTACTGGTATATTTGAGACTTCAACATCTCAACAGTACTTCTCTTTTTACAGCACAAATTGATTTATTACATGAAGGAGCAAAAGCAAACAGGAGAAATGTCTTCAAGTTTCAGCTCTCAGTCATTGAAGAGGCCACTTTGGACATAGTGGAAATTGAGGACACAGGAAGTAGGAGGGGTTCGGTGAGAGGTTGTGGTGGTGAATAAAGCTGAAGTTCTTCCCAAATTGAAGGCTAATGTCATCCTTTTCCTTCTTCACTCATTATTCACTCTCTCATACTCTCAAGCACAACCCCATGAAACACAGTATATTGATATGGCAGCATTGTTAGCTTGCAGCCAGGAGTTTAACATAAATTGATTTCTATAGTCATCCTTCAAGTTGCTCTTGTCATTCTCAGCGAATTGGAAGAAGGTCACACCTCACACAACTCTCCATTACTCACTTAACTTGTCACAAGATATATCACTCCCGGGGTGAGAGAACAATTATATGTTCCAGTGTTACTGAAGGAATTACAGACCGTATGTAAAGGAGAAAATGATGGCAGTGGGAGTTCAGGACCAGGAAGCTATTGGTTGTGGGCTAGCTTCTGTCCATTCTTCAGCCGCAGCACTGATTGCTGACATCACTGTGGGACTAGCTACAACATAAGGGCTGCAGCGGTTTAAAAAGACAGCTTACCATCACATTTCAGGACAATTAGCAACTCTCATATCCATTGAAAGAAAAAAAAGATCATATAACAGATGGTTATATGAGGGTAACTGACAGTGAAGAAGAGAACCTTCTGCTTTGGTGTTGTGTTGCTGGGTGCGTTTCTCCTTCACATAGATCTCACATTTTTCAGTACTATATTAGAGCGGACAGCTCTCAGACTCAGCACTTTCCACCCATCTCCCAAGATTGACGTTATGTGTTTATATTTTTCAATGCACAAGCTGTAACATTTAATGGAGCAAAAGACTTGTTTCACCATCCAGGATCTACAAATCATAGTGGATCACATGTGGGAATAGCAAAATGATGTTGGATTAAAATGAGAGAAAAAAATGAAGGAGTGAACAGAAAGAAGAGTGGAAGAGAGAGAGGGTAGAGGAGTGCAGGAGAGGGAGAGAGGAAGAGTGAAGGAGAGAGAGAAGAAGAAAGAAAGAAAGGTTGCAAAAGGAGAAAGATTGAAAAGGAGAGAGAGGACCAGAGGGAGGAAGGAAATGGAATGGCGGTAAGGGTTGGAAGGAAGGAGGGAAAAAAGGACATCAATTGTACTGTACCTTATCATGTGACTCAACAATGTCTCAAAGCATTTCATTGAGGTTTAATTACCATATCCAGAAGTCGCAACATTTAAGGCTTGGACTATAACATTATTATCCCAAATTGCATACCATTGACATTGTCCAATTCATGAATTAGAGCATAAAAGTGCAGTTACTGCTGTTATCTGGGCAAATGGAGTGACAAGTTTGCCCGTCACAAGATCCCATCATGAGCAATGAGATTGCTAAGAAGCTCACCTGTTTACAGTGGTTTTAAATGAGAAAGAAGTATTGGCACAGATTCTGTAAAATAGTGTCATGTGATTTTCAGTCATATTGTCATAACTCTTAAGGTGGATTTCAAATCCAAGGCAGCCATAGCAATTGTCAGACTTGTAAAACTTCTAGAGGCCAATGAAAAACCTCATGAACCAATGATCAAATGGACAAGAAGCTACATCCTTATCCTATATGTCACTGTCAACATTATTTTGATATCTGACTTAGCTTACATAAATGGTCCTTCAAAGGATCGCATTGGATGGCATGAGGAGATTGGCTATAGATGTATTAAGAATATTAGCAGAGGAGATGGCCAATCAGTCCCTCAGATATCTGCCATCTGAAAGAGTGGCCATTTTCCATCCCTTGGCAGTAGTGGCGTAAATCTTAGAATTTTTAATGCATTAGAATGCCTTGCAAGTTGTAAAAGTTTTCTGCTTCTAACTACTCCCCGCCCCCCCCCCATCACTACTCTCTGCTTAAAATAATTTTCCCCTCATCTCCCCTTTATTCCTTCAGCTAATCACTTTTACTCCTCTGCTATGAGAAATAATTTCTTCCATATTCACTATGTCAATGTTCCTTCAGAATTTTATGCACTTAAATTAAATCTTCCCTCAGCTTCCTCTATATCAAAGATAAAGGGGGCGATTCTCCCAGCTTGCTGCACTGCATTTGTAGTGCAGCGGGCCAGGAGATATCAGCAGATGGCATTTAGCGGGCTCCCTGCTGGGCGCCATGGCCTCTGGGCGTCTCCGGCCATGGATTTCAGGCATCATCAGCTCCATGCGGAAATCGGTGTGGAGCTGATTTGAATATAATAATCCTCATTTAAATCTTATTAATGGGCCTGGGACTGAAGTCTCCAGGCCCGCTAGCCTCTCCCCATCCCTACCAGGAGTGGTTCACTCCAGTGGGGTTTACAGCAGCTGCCCACTAACAGGAAGCTGGTGGCCTGAACCTGCTGGAGTGAAGGGAGGCCATAGGGGCCCCCCAGGAGGTCAGGGGTAAGGGGGTGCCCCCTGGGCATTGCCAGCCTGGCAGTGCCAGCCTGGCCCCCTGGCATTGCCCAAAGGACAAAGTGGCAATGCCCAGGGAGCACTTTGGCACTGCCCACCGGGCATCAGGCAGTGAAAAGGGGCAGAGGGCAGAGGGGGACAGGGCCTATGGGGGTGACATCAGTAGGGGTGGACCAGCTGCTGCTTCTGAAAACAATAACACTCTGCACTTGGTATCAATGACAGAGGGAGGGTGGACAGCAATTGGGGCTGGCCATTGGGGTGGGGTGGGGGTCGGCTTTGATTTAATTTATTATTGTCACATGTACAGTGGAGCCCCATTGTAACGCGCCCCGATTTAGCGCGAAATTGGATGTGACGTGATGAATCATTGGATCCTTTTTTTAACTATTTCCGGTTTAGTGATTTAGCGCGACCCCGATTTAGCGTGACCCCGATAACATTCGCGATAACATTTTATGGACCTCAACCATCGCGTTACATCGGGGCTCCACTATATTAACATACAGCGAAAAGTATTGTTTCTTGCATGCTATACAGACAAAACATACCGTTCATAGAGAAGGAAACGAGACAGTGCAGGATGTAGTGTTACAGTCATAGCTAGGTTGTAGAGAAAGATCAACTTAATGCAAGGCAAGTCCATTCAAAAGTCTGACAGCAGCAGGGAAGAAGCTGTTCTTGAGTCGGTTGTTTGCTGGTTGGGGCGGGGCAGGGTGGGGGGCGGTTGGTGATGGGGTGGGGGGGCGGTGTCCAGCGCTGCCGGGGGTGGGGGACCAGGAGATCAGGACTGCTGGAGGGGGGAGATTGAAGCAGGTCAGTGAGGGGAGGGGGGGCATCAGTGCTGGCCCGGGGAGGTTCAGGAAGCCAGCGATCAGATTTGGGGGGATTGGCGGGGCAGCGATAGGGGTTGCTGCTGGGATTTACTCCAATTTTTACATAAATTCAGCACTTAGAATACTTTTGGGAGAATCCTGACCAAATATACCAGTGTATCCAATCTTGAGGCTCGGCAGAGTGCAAAAAATACAGGAAATGAGAAAAGCAGAAAAATTAGAAGCTTTACAGGTGAGCTGAGAAAGGAAATGGCAAAAAAACAGAACTGGAAAGCCTTCTGCTTTCTAGGAGGGCTCAGAGGCTTGAGAATAAGTGCAGTGTTTAAAAAAATTGGACTAGATAGAACAGCTGTGGAGAAAAGAGGCAGTGCTTCACAATTAATAAGGCATGAGGTGATTGCATCAACAAGCAAGCTTTAATCTCCCCTGGGCTTTCAGGCAAAAAGCTTTAGCTACTAATGCTCCCTGTGTCAACAAACAAAGGCTAATCCTTTCTTTGATGTGGTTTGAGCTGTCAGTCTAAAAAGTCAAACAATTAGTGGACCACTTGCTGCTTCTGGAAACAAAGGCTAATCCTTTGATTGATCTGCTGTGGACCTGTCAATCAAGCAGCATCCTGAAACTAACAAGAGCAGAAGGTGATGTTGCAAATAAACTCTAATAGAACAAGTGAACCTGGCCGCCTCCTGTCAATCACAGCACTTCAAAGGGCCTAGAGGCTACTCATTGTATGTGAAAAGGGGAATTCCCCAGTGAAACTCAATCCCTGCTGTCAATCAAATTACTTCAAAGGGGCCAGGCAGCAGGAGCAGCTCTTTCAATGTTAAAGGGGGATCTCTCCAGTGAATCTAATAACCTGCTGTCAATTAAAGCACTTCAAAGATGTTTCAGAAAGCTGGGCTCTATCATAGAAAGCATGGGGATCTCCCTGGTAAAGCTGACAGGTCCTTTCTACAAGAGCACTTTAAAGAGGTTATTTAACACCTGGAGCTTATGACATGAACCAAGGTCAATATCTACTGTGTAATGGAGTGCTGCGGTGATTTTGAAGGCTTCCAGGTGTTCATGGGGCATGGTTTGTAATGTGACCCGGCCAATTCAAAGGTTTTAAAGGACAGAAACAATAATGAATCTCTTTACTAGAATGGTGTCTGAAATCACCATCCTGAGAATGAACATCACTTTTTCCAGGACAACAAGGGCAGCCACTAGACCACCGCGGTCAAGACCCCACAAACCCAAATTCCCCAACCACTGTGTCCCTTGGCCAAAGAGGTCCCTGGACCTATGTAATATGGTCCCTTACATTTCCAAACTGGTACCATACCTTGTCAAAGAATGCTGATAAGTTTAGGCCTTTTCCTGTTATTTTTCAGAAATCTGGGTGATGAAAATCACATCTGGGTGAAGGCAGCTGCAGTTTTACATGTGCAGCTTCCTCCATGAACCACAGATGTGCAAACAATGACCCCCCTCCACATCCCCTGCTGAAAATGGTATGTTCTGTGCTCAGAGACAAGACTGTGGAATCGAGGCTCCGGTGCCATTTTGGCTAAGCCTGAAACCCTCTTCACCCCAGGAAACCTTCAAGGCAGGATCTGCCACATCATTAGTGGGAACATTGTGGTCAATACCTACCATTTAAATCTGTGTCCTTCTACATTACTCACTAAACGGATAAGAATTTTATTGAAAATTTGGCACCTTCGGCCAACATTTTAGGGAACAAAATACAGATTATAACAGAACTTGAACTGCACAAATCTGCTTGTAAGGACAGCTGGAAACATTTTGTGGTAAAATATTGTGTGGAGTAACCAAATTGAGTTACATTCGAGTGGTTTTCCGGGAAAGTATTCATTATAGTTTTATAGGATCTAAACAGAAAAGCAGTTGCCATTAACTGGAGATTCTCAAAGATAACTAGAAACACAGGGAGTATAGAAGAAGACCATCAATTTCTGTAAAGAGAAAGGACAGGTTAGGATGTACTTAGGAGAACTGAATATTGAAAGATAAATGAACATTTTATTTACTTGGGACAAAAATATAGAAAACGAGAGGGAAGGGGAGAGGAGAGAATCAGCAGATACAATAATTACAGCAAGGGAACTCATGGATAAATGACATGGAAAGTACTGAACAGTCTCTCCACAAACATCACAAATGCCCACTGCTATGAAGAAAATGGAAGATGTCGGTAAGGTCAGTGTTCCCAACTTTTACTTCTTTGCAGCATTTATTCATTTCTGAATAACCTATCCAGAAATAGTGTTGCACTTCCCAAAGAGAGAATCAAAATTCTACCAATTGCTGATGTTGATTTAGAACATTTGCTTCCTTCTCATTTTTACTTGCTTTGCCCTTCTATTTAGGTTCCCCCAAGATTTGCATTTCCCATTTCAATAAACAAGATATGACTTGAAGATTTTGGTAGCCACTCTTACCCAAACAGTATAGCTCCAACAGCCTGCTTGATCCTTTCACAATATTATACACTCATTTGAATAAATAGTAATATCAGTGAGTGGGTTAAAAGTTGAAAAATGTGCTGAAAATGACATGACTTACAATCATTTTGTAAGTAACAATTGTTCTACTGGGGTAGCTTTTAGAGAGATTGATGAAATTCAATCCATGTAGACACTCCTGTTGTCAGTATTATTATATGAATACTTAACATACTCATATCAAGTTCATTTCAGATATTTTGAGGGATCCTTTAATCCATTTAAAATAAAGTAAGGCCTCTATTCAAAATAGCCAAGATAGGAACTTGAATGCATCAAATGTTTGTGCGATAACTTTGTCAACAATGGTTTCTACCCTTTTGTTTCAAAAAGGAATGGGAGTTTTGCAGAAGCAGTGTGCATTAAACTAAACATTCGCTGAAATCTTGCTGTCATTCACAGATCATAAGATCAGCCTTCAACACCATTATTCCCATGAAATTCATCTCCAAACTCTGTGGCCTGGGCCTCGGCTCCTCCCTCTGCAACTGGATCCTGAACTTCCTAACTCACAGACCACAATCAGTAAGGATAGGCAACAACATCTCCTCCATGATCATCCTCAACACCGGTGCCCCACAAGGCTGTGTTCTCAGCCTCCCACTATACTCCTTATACACCTATGACTGTGCGGCCAAATTCCCCTCCAATTCGATTTTCAAGTTTGCTGACAACACCACCATAGTGGGTTGGATCTCAAACAATGACGAGACAGAGCACAGGAATGAGATAGAGAATCTGGTGAACTGGTGCAGCAACAATAATCTCTCCCTCAATGTCAACTAAATGAAGGAGATGGTCATCAACTTCAGGAAGCGTAAAGGAGAACATGCTCCTGTCTACATCAACGGTGAAGTAGTAGAAAGCGTCGAGAGCTTCAAGTTTTTAAGTGTCCAGATCATCAACAACCTGTCCTGGCCCCCCCATTGCCGACACTATAGTTAAGAAAGCTCACCAACGCCTCTACTTTCTCAGAAGATTAAGGAAATTTGGCATGTCAGCTACGACTCTCTCCAACTTTTGTAGAATGCACCAAAGAAAGCATTCTTTCTGGTTGTATCACAGCTTGGTATGGCTCCTGCTCTGTCCAAGACCACAAGGAACTACAAAAGGTCGTGAATGTAGCCCAATCCATCACGCAAACCAGCCTCCCATCCATTGACTCTGTCTACACTTCCCGCTGCCTCGGCAAAGCAGACAGCATAATTAAGGACCCCACGCACCCAGACATTCTCTCTTCCACCTTCTTCCGTCAGGAAAAAGATACAAAAGTCTGAGGTCACGTACCAACCGACTCAAAAACAGCTTCTTCCCTGCTGTTGTCAGACTTTTGAATGGACTTACCTTGCAATAAGTTGATCTTTCTCTACGCCTTAGCTATGACTGTAACACTACATTCTGCACTGTCTCATTTCCTTCTCTATGAACAGTATGCTTTGTCTGTATAGCGCGCAAGAAACAATACTTTTCACTGTATATTAATACATATGATAATAATAAATTAAATCAAATGAAGTCAAATTGGAACCATAAGTCAATGACACTTAAATTGACAAATGACTATACTGGTATGACTGGCAGTCAAAACTGGAATACGAAAATATTCTGTTAACAGTGTGAAGCTGGCATTTTAGGTATTATTATAAACCTTAAGGAAATTGTTTCATCAGCTATAAAATGTGTCCTTTGAGGATTCATAACCTACAAAATTATAAAAGAAAAAATTAAATGAAAAAAGACATGCTGTTGAAGGTTTTCATCTTGCACTCATCTGGACATTTTGCATGAATACCAGTTGAAAAAGGAACAACAATTTACACTACACTAGAAGAGAGTGCTGATTGTTTAACAAATGGACACTGATTGTCGAAACATCGCCATAGAGGATGCACCAGGGAACAGTTAACTGCCAATTGTTTGTTCAAATTCAAACCTGGCAGGTCAACTCTAATTGGTCAAGGCATTGCTATGAGGAATTAATTGGGGAATGGCTGTCCACCAAGCTTTCGTTTAGTTGAAAATTGTGCAAAGTTTGGGCATGCTCCTTTTGTCTGCAAAGGACAGGGCTCTTGTGTGAATATATGTAGCTTCTAGCATATGTAAGCCACACTGCCCTTTGCACTCAGAGGGAGCATGTCCACACATTGCACTTTTTTCAACAAAGCAAAACTATTCCCTGGTTCATTCCCCATGGCAATGTCTTGACCAATCAGATCAACTTGCCTGGTTTGAATTTAAACCAATGTTGGGCAGTTAACAACTGTCCCTTAGTGCATTCTCCATGGCAACACCTCTACCGATCAGCATCCACTTGGCAGCCAACCAGCACTCCCTTTTCATGCAGTATAAATTGTTATTCCCTTTACTATTGGTTATTACGCAAATTGTCCCAATGAGTGCAAGATGAACAGCTTCAACAGAATGTCTTTTTTTTCACCAAACTCAAGTTCTGTACTACCAAATGACTATACAACTTATTTTGCTTGTCTATTCATTGATTATTTATAAGAAGCCAACACTATTATTATTTACAATGAAATGAAGGAGAATAGAATTTTTGAAGAAATTACTGAATAAAAGATTCGGTACATTCTATTTTATGATATTTCATAATTTCCGATTCACAGCAAAGCACTTTGTTAAATGTTCATGATTTATATATTTGAAAGCTGCAAAGGAAACAAAGGGATAAATGAACAAGCATCTGACTATAATCATGAGAATGTTTCCTTCACAAGTCCTCAGGTGTATTGGACGAAAACCAGAAAATGCGATGCAAATCAGGTAGCGTCTGTGGAACGAATCAGATGCATTGGTCCTGCCACCAGCCTCATTAGACATCAGTGCGTGATGGTGTCCGATTCAGTTACAATCCCATTTTAACCACACATTTCAGTTCCACAGGATATCAGCACTTAAGTTTAGCCTGCACCAAAAGTAACATCTGCAGCACTGATATGCAGTATTCTTGAACACTGACATAAATAAATTGTATTCATCAAGAAACTGTCAAAACCATCGAGTAACATTACTCCCTGATTGATTTACCCCAGTTTGTGAACAGAAATGCTGCAATTCTATCGCCACATCCACCTCCAACCCCAGTACATTATTCTTCCAGTGTGGCTGCTGATTCATTTGTTGCCATGGGAAACAATAAAGATCAATGTCAGCATTCTCAGCCCACAGGGGAAATCGAACGTGTCAGACTTTGTAAAAATTAGAATTTCCCACAAAATTGGGGTGTGCCACATAATTCAGATTATAAATAATGCTTCCACTATGCAAAACAAACAATTGTGCTGCTGAAGGTGAAAATCATGGGCAGAATTTTATGCTCTCCCACTCCAAAGATGGAGACTTTACAGGAAACAGGGTATGAGGAGTTGTAGCCAAGGTTGCTATAAGTTTATAATGAATATTGGTCAGTCTATCACTGGAAATGGAGATAGAGAGATTAAGGAAGGGAAGTATCGTATCGGAAATGGACCTTGTGAAGAGAAGCGAGGGGTGAAAATTGGAAGCAAAATTGATAAATTTTTCCAGGTCCATATGGGAGCATGAAATGGCACTGATACAATCATCGATGTAATGGAATAAAACGTGCAGGACTGGGCCTGAGTGGGACTGGACCAAGGAGTGTGACAGGGCACTCAACCGAGTTTGACTCAATCCCCTCTCTCTCAGAACCATGGTAGGATCCCTCTGTCCTCACTTTCCACCCCACTAACCTCTGCATTCAAGGGACCATCATCCACCATTTCCACCAACTCCAGCATGATGCCAGCATGAAACACATCTTTCTCTCATCACCCCTGTCAGCACCCCACAGGGATTACTTCAGCCATGACACGTGGTCCACTCCTCTGTCATGTCCAACTCCCCATGCCCTTCCCACAGCACCTTCCCTTGCAATCACTGAAGGAGCAACACCGACCCCTTTAGCTCCCCTTTCCTCACTATTCAAGGCCCAAAACACACTTTTCAATTTCACTTGCACTTCCTTTCATTTGATTTATAGTATTCGCTGCTCCCAATGTGGTCTCCACTACACAGGGGAGACTAAACGCAAACAGGATGACTGCTTTGCAGAACACCTTCACTCCATCTGCAAGCCTGACCCCAACCTTCCTGTTGCTTGTCATTTTAACTCAGCACCTTACCTTCATGCCCACACATCCATCCTTGGCCTGCTGCAGTGCTCCAGCGCAAGCTGCAGCCCAGTGCAAGCTGAAGGAGCAACACCTCATCTTCTGATAAGGCACATTACAACCCTCAAGACTCAACACTGAGTCCAATAACTTTAGAACGTGATCTTCCTTCCTGTCTGAAATAAAATCTGTAAAGATAATCGTTCACCAGCTTAGTGCAAACACAACAGCCGGGATTCTTCCAAAAAAATTCTAAGTCAATTCGCATAAAAATTAAAGTAACCTCCGCTGTTTTTTTAAAAAAATGGGATTTTCAAAATTAATCTCCCACACTGAGCACTGCAGAGTGCCTCAGAGAGATTCATGCTGAAAATCCTGGGTGGGCGGGGGGGCTTATTCCCGCTGGAAAGGCTGGCAGCATAGCACTGAGTGGGCCACTGCACATGCACCGATCTGTCAGAGCGGAGATCAGCACATGCGCAGCACCCTCACCAATCTCCTTCCCATAGGCCCCACCCCAGTGACCCCTTCCCCTTGGCTCTGCCCGGTGCCTGGTGTGCAGTGACAAGGTGCTCCTTGGGCATTGCAACTTTGCCCCTTGGGCAGTGCCAGGGTGGGACCCCCCTTACCGCTAACCTCCTGGGCGGGGCCTCCATGGCCTCCCTTCACTCCAGCGGGTTCGGGCCACCAGCTCCCCATTAGTGGGGATCTGTTGTAAACCGGGCTGGAGTGAACCACTCCTGGTGGAAATGGTGGGGAGAGACTAGTGGGCCCAGAGACTTCAGTCCCAGACCTGCTAATAGGACGTAAATGGTAATTTTAACATTTGACTCAGCCCGTGCCAATTTCCAGTGCAGAGCTGATCTTGCCAGAAATCCTGGCCCCAGAGATGCGTGGAGGCCATGGCGTCCAGCTGGGAACCCACTAAATGGCCTCTGTTGATGTTTCCCGGCCTGTTGCACTGCTAGAGCAGCACAGCAGGCTGGGAGAATCACCTCCCACTTGTTTATTTACAGGATAAAACTATAGAGAGGCTTACAACCTTGTGGCAGCAATCAGTTCCCAAAATAACTCTAAGTAAGGAAGGCCACGCTTACCAGGGTGTTCCCCTACCCTGCTTCTCAATCCCTGGGTCATGTGATCCTTACTCTGCAGATTGATCCTTAAAGGCACAATCACATCGATATCCCATACATTAATTGTCTCAATGCAATAACGCTCCCTTTCCCTTCTCTCCACCATTGAGATTGGCATTTGGTTAGAACCCCACAAAGTTTCTACCTTCCAGTAACCTTGTCGGATGTGCGTGAACATTGGTAGCAACTACCTAGATACATAGGAAAAGGGAGATGGTCCTGCTGAAAGGGAATCAGGAGTCAGGCTCTAAATTATAAAGTAGGAATTAAAGGGTCTCGACTTCTGGATTATTATCTGAACCATGTGCAAATTAGCACAGGAGCAGACAGATTAGGAGAATTAACATGTGACTAAAGAGCTGTCGAACGCTAACACCATTTCTGGGGCAAGAAGGAGCTGTACCAATGGGATGGGATCTATGTCACGGTAATGGGGAGGTGGCAAGTCTTTAAGTAAAATCGGGGGAGGGAGCTACAAGAAACATAAGCAGCCTAAATGAAAACAGAACAGGGTAGTAGAGTATAGGAAAGGTAAAAGTAAAGGAGGACATGGATGACAGAGGAATAAGTAGATTTGTGGAACAGAGTCTAAAAAGATAGTTAAAATTATGTGAAAAAATCCTCTTTAAAATGAGTTGAAATGTCTGTACAATGCACATATTGTCCATAATAAAACAGGGGGTTAGAGGTAATCATGCATAAGGAGGAAAGACTAATAGATGGGATTACTGAGGCATACAGGAAATTCAGGATTAGGAATTAAACAACTGAGGGCACAACATATTTAGAAAAGATAAAGAGGGAAAAATAGGAAACGGTATGGCTGTAATTATTCGGGATAACACAGTAACTAGAAAAAAAGGATGCAACTATCAGCAAAACAAAACAGAATCCATATGGAGAAAGATAAAATAGAATGCAGAATCAATCATGCTCATAGGTGTAATCTACAGACTAACTAATAGTGGAAGAAAAGTAGCAGAAGAAATATGCAGAAAGTTAGGGAACTGATTAAAAAAAAACATAGAATAATAATCATGGGGAATTTTAACTACCCTGATATTAATTAGATAGAAGGGTTAGGTAGAGGAAATTAGGGAATGGAGTTCCTACAATGTGTCCAAGCCTCCTTTATAACCCACATGTGAAAAACTGATCTGGAAATGGGGAATGTACCAGAGCTGATAAGAGAAGTAAAAGAAGGGAAACACTGAGGCAATGGTTAACAATAATCTATCACTCCTTAAGGCAATGATAGAGAAGGACATAAGTATGACATAACTAAGTTAATAGACTGGAGAAAAACTGAGATTTGAGAGTCTGAGAATAAAGCTGGGGAAATAAAATGAGTACTAACATTGTGAGATGATAGATAACTATAGTGGGAAACATTTAAAATAGCGTTTAACAGAGTGCAGGAAAAATATATTCTGCTAAAAGTAGAGAACAAAATAAACACTAGTGATGAATAAAGACATCAGGGAACAATTGAGGATTAGGAAAGAGGCTTACATTAAGTGCACAGAGAGAGACAAGTGCATGATAAAAGAGAATACAGAGAGAATAGGAAATAAGTCAAAAAATTGGGATAGCAAAGAGGAACAATGAAATTAAATGATCGAGGAACATACAACAAAATGAAGAACTATTTTACAGGCACTTCAATACTAAAGAAAAACTGTGATGGTAATGGGACCATTAGAAGATAGACAGGATAATCCACAGGTAAGGAAGAGAGATGGCAGAAATATTAAACAATTATTTCACTTCTCTATTTACGCGGAAGATTGAACAGGGAGACATGACATTGAGTGATGAACTGAGTAATAAGATAAATGCATTTAAAATAAAAAAGGATGCGATGGATGAAATAAGCTGTCCAGCTGGATTGCATCCATGGATTTTAAGTGAATCTAAGGAAAAGATAGAGAGGCATTACTATCATATCTAATGATCCATTCGAAAAAAGTGTAGTGCCAGAGAGCTGGCAGATAGCCAATATAATTCCTATATTTAAGAAAGGAGACAGAAAAGGTCCAGTAAATTATAGACCAGTCAGATTAACATTATCCTAAATAAAGGAGAGAATAGAAGAAACCCAAATGGGAAATCCTGGCTTGACCAATCTTGTTGAACTTACAAGGAAGTAACAGGGGAGGCAGAGGTAGTGGCGTAGTGATATTATAACTGGACTAGTAACCCAGAACCCAACGTAATGTTCTGAGGACCTGGGTTCAAATCCTGCCATGGCAGATGGTGAAACTTGAATTAAATGAAAGTCTTGAATCAAAAGTCTATGGAACTATTTCAAGTTGTCGTAAAAACCCACCTGGCTCACTAATGTGGGAAATTTGACATCCTTACCTGGTCTAGCCTACATGTGACTTCAAGCCTACCTGTGACTCCAGACCCATCAAAATGGGCCTTGCAAACCATTCAGTCCAAAGGTGCTGAGGCATTTGAGGATGGGCAATAAATGCTGGCCCAGCCAGTGGCACCCACATCCCATGCAAGAATAATAAGCACAGAGAGAATAGCCAATGGTAATGTAGTGGATGTAATTTATCTGGATTTTCAAATGGCTTTTTGATAATAGATTAATGAATAATTAGAGCATGGGGAAAGTCAGGAGAGAAGTGCCAGAATGGATTGCTTATTGGCTTCAAGAAAGAAAGCAGACGGTGAAATTTAAGGAATAGTTACTCAGAATGGCACGGGTCCTCCCACACTCCAACGATGTGCAGATTATGTTGATTGGCCATGATAAATTGCTCCTTAGTGTCAATGGGAATAGCAGGGTAAATATGAGGGGTAAATACAGGGATAGGGTGAGATTGTTGCTATTGCAATCAGCTCCTGAGATGATTCTTTGTACAAAATCCCATTCTTACCAGGGTGATTCCCCCCCCCCCCCCCATACTTCTCCCTGATTGGTTTCCCCAGACCATGTGACCTTTAGTTTGCAGATTGATCCTTAAAGGGATAATCACCACACTGGTTGTCTTTAAAAGAACCTCCTGGGCACAAAGGGAGGCTCTGCATCACAACAACAACATGGTTGCTAAATGCTGGGGCTATCTTTCCCAGATGGCTGCATTCTATTCAGACTCCCCCTATGGTGCTGCCTGCTGCTGGTGTTGACCGACAAGAATTCTCATTTGTTACAGTGTTTCTTCCTGTTGCTGAGTTTGCAGGAATGATCGGTATATGAGACCCATAGGTATTCCAGCAACTGAAGAATGTGGAGAAGGCAGAGAGTGATAGGAGAATGTGTGTGTCCATGGGTTTCACCATAGAATTGATGAGCAGTGAAAATTTTAACTCCCTCCATTGTCGACCCATCACGTCTATCCTGGCACTGCATGTACTTCTGGAGATATCGCAAAACTGGCCATTGTAAACATTTGTGCTAAAAGCTGTTATACTGCACTCTCTTCCGCCTGTCACCTTCACGCTTGATCCTCCCAACATCACATTGCACCTCCTGCCCATAACCCTTCAAAGTCATCCAATTATCCTGGACCTGGTCACCCTGCAACTGTACATGTCAGCTCTCCCCTTGTGCCGACATTCCCCCTTTGACCCTAGACTCTGCCAGCATCATCGTTTGAGTTTTGTTAGATCTTGTGACTTACTGTACAAGACCTTTGGCTATCCCAACCTTAGGCTGGGCCTGTCTTCCTGTCAAATAGATCTCCCCCTGATTGTGACTGACTCCGTCAGTCAACACACTGAGATGGATCCGCAGGTGGACAATACTGACCGTGCCCTTTAGGTCCCTCACTTTCTTACCTTGACAGACTGTTCCCACCACACACAGGACATCAGGCCCTTTTCACTTTACTCTCCCATGCCCCTGACTCCAACCTCTGTCTTCCTCTGGATCCATCCTCCATTCCTCCTTTTTCCCCATTCCACTCCACTCCCCTCCCACCACTGACTCATCCTTGCTGGTTCCGAGTCCCTCTGTCACACTGCTGCCCACCCCCGCATGCTGCAGATTTAAACAAGGAAAATCTTACAAATGCAGAAAGCTGACTGGTGTATATCACATGATCATGAACCAGGTGCCACAAGATTCTTATGTGCCACTTATATTATCCCACAGGTAGGACAATATTAAAAACTATTTCAAGCGAATGAGTATCATGCCATGCAAATATATTGCAAGTAAGAACCCACTTCAGGTTGGCATAATGTTCGACACGCTGCTGACTTTACCTCTGCATCTCTACCCACTGTCGGGAAATCAAAATTTTGCATCCAGCCTCATTAAGTCACCCACCTAATGCCACCTTTCCTACTCTTGCAGACTCCATAAAATCTCCCCCACAAATTTCTGAATTTGTGGATGACAAATTGGGGGGGAATAGTCAGTATAGAGGAGGACTACAACAAATCACAGAATGTCCTTAATAAACCCGTAGAATGGGCAAATAATTGGCAAAAAGTTCGACACAGATAAATGTGAGGTAGCGCATTTTGGCAGGAAGAAGAGGGAGATCATTTATTATTTGCAAGCTGAAAGTCTAGGTGGATTAGAGGAACAGAAGGATTTCAAAGTACAAATACATCAATCACTGAATGTTGCATCGCAGGTTAGCAAGGCCATAAACAAACAAGCATTAGTTTTATTTCTATAGGAGTAGAATTGAAAAGTAGTAAACTTATGCTAAAACTGTGTCAAACCCGAGTTAAACTACACTTAAAGTACTGGGTGCAGGTCTGGTCACCATATTATAAAAAGGATATCGACTCACTGGAGAGGGTACAATGATGAGTTGGGTTACTTCCTGACATCTCGGGTGGGATTTTCCAGTCATACTTGCCCCAAGGCCGGAAATTCCCACCCAAGGTCAACGGACCTTTGTAATGTCCGTGTCCTACCCACTAAGATTCCCATGGCGGGCAGGACAGAAAAATTCCACCCCTTGTTCCTGAGTTCTGCATGAACCCACATACACTTCCAATTCCTCCCCAGTGCTCCCTCCTCCCCAGGGAGCCAGGGTCAGGCTGGAGTCGGGGTCACCTCCTCCAGAAGCAAGCTGAGGTGGGAACACAGTCAGGCAAATGCCAAGGCTGGCAGTGTAGATAATATAGATACCCACTTCTATTCACTGTGATCAAATTCATCAATAATGATTTTGTAAGTAGCAGGTTAATTTAACATTAGAATCACAACTGATCCATGTACATTTAGACAAAGGCCCTGATTTTCATTCCCCAGTTGGGCGCGCAGAAATGGGACATTTCCTGGCTTCACCAATCCAATCCAGAAAAGGGAGGCCCAGTAGGTCAGTTTCTTTCTGGGAGACAGGCTGGGTTAGAAATTGAGCCTGCCACCCCTGGAATGACACAGAGGCTGCTGGGTGCAGAGGGGAGCTGGATAGAAGACCTGCCTCTGTGTTCTGGCACTTTGTTAATGTTATCCAACACACGATTAAATGAAAAGAAAAACAGAATCCTTCAAGCCCTCACCCTTCACCTTACTGAACCCTCACACACTGTCCATGCTGCGCCCATGCCAACCTATGCCATCTCATGCTCACACCAACCCCCATAGCTCCTCAGACCTCGAATTCCACCCTTTGTCTCTCAAACCAACCCCCATGGCCCTCATGTCTCCTATGGCAACCAATGTAACCATGATAGCACTTTTCCAACTTAGTGCCAACTCATGACAACCCATGCCACCACCCACCACTCTTTCTCCATACCCCTTCCATATCAGCTCATGTAGTATCCACCATGGGGAAACATCAGGACCCATAAAGAAATAAAATAATGTTATGGGTGGAATTTTCCTGTCCCGCCGGCACGGGAATTGTAGTGGGCAGGACAAGGATCATGCAAAGATCTGTTGACCTCAGGTGATATTCTCTGATCTTGGGACCACTGCAGCTGGAAAATCCTGCCCTATGTGTCTATTGATGACTTCATATTAACAAAAAGTTCTTGGATAAAAATAATATTCAATACATTGAAATTCTTTCAACTAATCTCTTACAAAGCAAACATTTCTATTCTATAACCACTTGGAGTTGTCTCTCTTAACAGGCATGACACTGTAATAATGTTGTGTTGCAAAATTAGTCATGAAGCACCTATCCTGCAATGGTAACCCTCAGGCATATGTCAATAGCCAAAATGAAACAGCAGGCACTGATTTTCTTTTTCAAACCCGGAACATTTTTCTGTAAAAACAGCCCAGTAGAATTAAACTCCCGACGGCTTTGGCAGTTCTCATGGATTTTGTCGGTTCTTTCACAGATTTCAAAGTTTTTGTGACAGTTCCAATGGGTTTGTGCACTTTATATGCACAATCATATCCTTTTTTATAACAATCCCATAAGGTACCTGGCCTACCCTTTAGGGTTCATTGCCTCTCCAAAATGGTGCCTCATCTGACCCCAAAGGTTCCCCGGACCACATCCAAAACAGTACAGTACCTCTCTAAAAGGGCAAAGTAAATCCAAAAGGTTTAGATGGCACGTACAATCATATCAGCATGTGTTCAGTTAAAATCAGAAGTCCTGATGGCATTCTAAGCCATCTGGTCATGGTTTTGAGTATGCGCAGGGTGTCTGCTTTTATGCCTCATTTACAGGTTCTTATCAGGTAAAATCTGCACATTTTGAGTTTCAGACAGCTACAATCACATTAGTGGAGGCAGTTGCTTATTTATACGGTCAGCTGCCTCCATGAACCACGGATGTGCAATTTGTAACCTGCCCCTATTCCTCAGCTCTACAAAAATGACAGAGGCCAGATTCAGGTGCGAGCCTCTGCTGGCAAGTTCACACAGACAGAGAGAATCTCCATGTGCATGAACATTCAGTCCTAAATGTAGCTTCTATCATCTCTCTTTACAGTCCTATAATTGGTCCAGGACAATGGATAGAGTAGAATAATGACTGAGGTCAATTCTTACTGTAACAGAATATTCTCAGCAGCTGCTGGCGGTTACCAAATAAAGATACACAGAATAGCATCACAAACAGGCTAATTTCCAAAGCTGTTGCAAATTGCAAGGCTATTTTTGGCAAAAGGTTCACCCTTGACCATTCCAGCAAGTTTGTTTAAATACGCTTATTATTACGTCTTGTTATAAAACTGATCCCAATTTTAATTATCATTTTTACCTGACGAGTAGTTTATTAAAAAAGAAATGTTTGAAATATCATTGATTAGGATTACTTTAAACAATAGGAAATGCCAACCACAGGAAATTTCACAGAAAGTACAATAAATATTGCAGTATCAATTCAAACAAGGTATGATTATCTTCTGAAAGAAATTAAAACCAATCATATCAGGTAGAAAGTGACAAGTAGATTGTAGCTGGTGCTGTTGATTTTTTTTTTGCAGTATTTGGATTCTGCAGTGCAGTATTTTGCCCCAAGTTCTTCCACTTCAGTCTGGGTTCACTGGAACAATGGAAAACTAAAACGTTGCATCAGAATCTCTCATAAAATGGAAACAATAAATCTATTGGACTGTTTGTTTTACAGAAAACATAATCAGATAAACACTGAAAAATGATATGGTTTCAATGGTACTGATCATGCAATGAATTGTGGGTTCAGCATATAAAAATATACAAAGAAATGCATGCTGTACAACTCCAACCTGCAACATTTCAGATAAGCATGGTGTGGGCTGAAACAAAGCGGGTAAAACCTTTCTTATAGGTGACTTACAGAAATGTATTTTAATTGTGTTTCTCTGCAGGATGTTTTGTCAGCACTGTGTTGTCTGTAGCTGGTGTCCTTTACTATTACTGAAGCAGTATCATTTAAATCATGTTGATTTTAATCTGAACTAATGCAGTGCTCTGCAGTTTTAATTGTTCCCTTGGGATTGCTGAGTGGAGTGGAGTGGACGGCATGATGACACAGTGGTTAGCACTGCTGCCTCACAGCTCCTCTGTCTGTCTGGAGTTTGCATGTTCTCCCTGTGTCTGCGTGGATTTCCTCCGGGTGTTCCGGTTTCCTCCCACAGTCCAAAGATGTGCGGGTTAGGTTGATTGGCCATGCTAAATTGATCCTTAGTGTCAGGGGAATTAGCAGGGGGTTTGTTGCCGGTGCAAGCTCAGTGGGTCGAATAGCCTCCTTCTGCTCTGTAGGGATTCTATGATTGAGGGTGACCGAGGGACAGCCATTTTTCACAGAGCATTCAAGTTTTAGTTTCGGTTTTTCAGAAACTGTTTGAATTTGAGAGAAACTGCAGTATTTCTTTCCTCTATCTGGAATTGGAGTTTTTGCTGTGTTGGAAGCTGCCACAGAGTGGGTTTCCCTCTGAGGTTTTGCTGTTTGGAGGAAATCTCCTTCTCTGAAGACAGCTGTCAGATTTGCTGTCCAGAAGTGTTAAAAAAACTGGAAATCTGATATCAGGGCGAGCATACTTGTTTTAATGCGAACTAATGCTGGAGAAGGGTGTATGTTTGTGGGATATTGCTTTACATTGGAATAACAGAGATAGCTAGCTGTTAAGAGTTATACTGTGTCATGTTTAAGTCTCGTAATAGATAAAAGTTATGCCAATTCTTTTTGTTATTTTCTAACTGTGTTCTTATATAAACTATGTTTGATAAAAGTTTCCCAATGAGTCACTTGAATCATACCTGGAGTGAAACAAATTATGCTCACAAAGGCCAAAATCAAATGTAAAACATAGAGTCTAGGCTAACTTCACAGAACACCTCAGAGTTTCTGGCCTGGGTCTTAACAGAGGACTAACTATTTTTGCCCCCCAAAATGGGATAATCTCAGGGCCTAAAAACTAACATGCCTGTTCTGCTGTCATATTCATGGCAGAGCAGAACTTATTTCTGCTGTCTTGCTAGAGGAGAGATTCATTGTGGAGACTCGCTTTGGTAGGGCGGAGCAAACAGAGCGACATGAAGCAAACAGGCCCTTTTCAGCTGATTAGGAATTTTTATGGTTCCTGCTTTGCCTATGATAGGCCATCAAAAGTAACCTAGCTTTTCAACGTTTAAGAAAACTGCTTCCAATGGGAGGTGATCTTGGATAGTAATGTAGGCCTACCACATGTTGACATATTCAATATTGTGGGAAATAGAGACAGGATTGGCGAATCCCAGGATCCTGTGGAACCCACTTTGGGAAATGCTACACTAAAGGACAGTGAAAACATTGCTACTTTGCTCTTTGTATTGCTTGGCCACTGGCTACATTGTAATGATGAAACAGGCAAGCTGGAGGAATTAGCACCTCATCTTCCAATTTGGCATTTTACTGCATTCGGGACTCAGCACTAAGTTCAATCACTTCAGACCATGAACTTGTAATGACTTCAATCAGGCCATTGAGGTTGGCCTATTGGAGTATGATGTCCCTGATTAAGGATCCAATTCTGTGCCCGTTGGGCACCGCAGGGACTGGGGTATATTATTGACCCCCTTAATCACATTTTGATTTGATGTTTTAAGTTTCCTTTCTGCTTTGTCTTTGGTTTCGGACTGTTCCCCTCCTTTTAGGGAGCTTTTTGAGTTGTCCTTCAGTCAGTTTGATTTCGCTTATTTGGTTCAACACAAAAGATGTCCATGATTAAGGACCCAATTGATGGGCCAATCTGGGACTCTTTGCCTTGTACTTAACCGGGAGTGTCAGTTCCTCTGCCACCTCCCCGGAGGTAGACTGCTAACTGATAGCGCTCTGTGTACTGCTGTTAGAGTTGGTAGATAAAAGGATTTTGGTGAAGGAACTTCTGCCTCCGCAGACTTATTACAGAACTCTGCCCTCCATTTTTAATTTTTTTCCCTCAAGTGCCAGTCTGTATCTTGATGTTATGTGTTTGCTTTCAGTTAGCGCTAAGCTTTATTCTACTATTAACACCTACTCTGGACCAATGCTTTGTGGCTTTAACACTATCATTACCACTTTGCCTTGTGTTCCATGACACCTTTGCTAATTAATCTCCTCATCCCTCTGATCTATCTGTGACCTTCTCTTTTTCTCCACCTTCCCCATCCCCGACTCTTCAACAGCATGTCATTATCACCTTCCCACCTCTCTTCAGTTCTGAAGAAGAGTCATATTGGACTCAAAACATTAACCCTTTTTCTATCTCCACAGATGCTGTCAGACCTGCAGAGTTTTTCCTGCACTTCCTGTTCTTATTTCACTGTAACTACACTGATTAAATTTTATATAATTTTTTAAAAATCACAGGCGAAAAGGTATAGTGTCATTTGTTTTTGCCAAATATTAAAATGTAATCAGTCAACAATGGAGCTCTTTGCATTGATCTCATTTGTAGAATAAAAACACTGTTGGAAACAGTTGAGCCAAAAATAGGCCATTGTTATCATTCAAATAGATAAGCAGTGATTAATGGAAACCAGCTGCTAGTAAATTAAGGTTCCCAATCAAAATCTCACTGCTATTTTTAAAATCTACTGCCACAATCACCTATTACATGTTAAAACAGAAATGCTGGATAAACTCAGCAGATTCATTTTGATCCGAATTCTGTCTCTCTCTCTACAGATGCTGCCAGACCTGCTGAGCTTATCCAGCATTTTCTGTTTTTATTTCAGATTTTCAGCATCTGCAGTGTTCTGCACCTATTACATAATTTAGTCAGAAATGCATATGAAATGTGCTGGTGAAAATGCAACACAGTTGAGTCCAGGCGAAGACACAATTACCAGTCTCATCTTTTCATAATCTAAGCAATGTTCAGATGGTGAAGTGCCACATTTATCTGTAATCAGAAGGAATGGAAATACATGGAAAATGAAAGAACTAAATGTTCAACTTCGATGAACTGCCTGAGATTCTCAGAAACTAATTAGTTGCCTGAAGTAACTTGTAAAAACAAAACTGAGAGTAGTACTTAAAGAGCAAAAGTAAACTGCCATTCTGATATACCACTGAAGAGGAACTGAACTTGGGCAAGGAATTAGAATGCAAAACACCTTCCAGGGATACTGCAGTTTGGACAGTTATCTTGGAGCTTCAGCTGCTAAGATTATGGGTTAACATTTCCTTACATGCAACCTTCTGAGACAGCAAAATACCTATAGTTAGAAATGCACAGTGATGAAATGTAATGTGTAGAATAAATGGTAAGAGTGGTAAGAACAGGTCTATATTTTGCTGTCAGCTTAGGCTGAATGTACTGCCAAGTCAATAGTAACTTTCAAAACGACATTGGATGTATACTTGAGAAGGGAAGAAACATTGCAGGGCTGGAGGGAAAGAGGCTGACATTCACACTTTAAACTAATACATGTTGTGGCCATTGCTCAGGTAGAAAAGGTACCATAAACAATAAATCTAAAACAAACAGGAAGAAATTATTGTAATAGTCAGGAATCAATGTGTTTGGCTCGATGGGTAAAGGGAAAACTAAGAGATGTGAAGTAATTAAATCAGAGATGAGAAATAAGGAACGTGTGAGAAAACCATGAGAGCAGGAGGACAGGTTAGAGTGCGTGGGTCAAATAAGAATACTTTTTTTACACATATACAGAACAGATTGAATGAACTGTAGGAGAAAATTCAACTTAGAGGGCACAACACTTTAGCCATTATGAGGCACGGCTACAAGAAGATCAGGACTGGGTATTGTATTTACCAAGTTATGAAAACTGATAGAGGATGGGAAGCGGTCTTAATAATTACAGATGAAATTACTTCAATAGAAAGAGAAGATAAAACAAGAGATAAGCAGGCAATGGAGACTTGATGGATAGAAATAGGATTTAAAGCAATAATGGGTATTGTGTGTAGGTCCCCTAGTAGCAGCTGTGAAGTGGCAAGAGTGCAAAAATGAAGCAATTAGGCAATTGTGTAGGAAAGGGAGAACGCTTTTGGGGGGGCTTTCAACTTTCTTGTAGATCTGGATAAGCAGATGTGCTCAAGTAAGAAAGGACTACTCATGAGGGCACTAAAGACCTCATGAATTGAGGTTGGTTCAGCCTGCAACTAGGTTCTAAGGATGGGGAGGTGCGGGGGGTTGCTGGTGGTGGTGAGGCAATGCCAAGATGAGGTGGAGGATGGTGGTGCTGATCGATATCAGGCTGGTGACTGCCTATTGCGTATTTCTGGAGACAGAAAGTGGAATCCTGCTTCTTCTGCTGCCACAGGAATAACATTTTGAAGAAGTATTGCTGCTACTTTTGAACAGCTGTAACATCTGTTGGTGTAACATCTATTGGTGAAGCCATTGAAGACTTGGCACAACAAAGCAGAGCTTGTATAGTTCACGCACTGCCCATTTGCAACTAATATTTGCATTAGGGCCCTACAACTCATCCATTTACGAAATGTCTAATTTAGCTTCGGGGGGACTTCAGGCACAAATGGGCAGCAGCCCCCTCCTGATTTTTAACACCTGGCTGTTCAGTTTTTAGATGCAAAATGGATAGCTCTTAGTTCCTCCCACAGTGTCTCTGAAAATTGAAACTTCTTTTCTTATAATATACAAATTATTTTCTGGAAATTTATTTTTCAAAAGCCAAACGTAATGTCATACTTTAAGATAGCTCCCCATTATCAATAGCTTTCTCATCAAAATAGTTCACCCAGCATGATGCTGCACTGCTTGTTTTCCAAGGTAATCAGCAACGATTAATAGATTAATTTCAGATTTGTATCAATATTATCATTAGTTTGGGGTTTGTATGTACACTTACAGTTCCAGTCACAGACCAGATTTAACCACGACCAGATGTATAATCAGAAATCACTCTTATCCCTCTCTACGAGTACACTAATACAGGCTATCTATTAATTGCTTGATAGTACAGAACTTGAATATTGCTGAAAAGACAGACATGGTGCTGAACCTTTCCATCTTGCACTCACCAAGACAAATGCAAAAATATCAAATTTCAAATGACTGCAACAATTTATACTGCAGGGGAGAAGGGTGCTGAATGGGTGGCATCAACTTCGATTGGTTGATGTGTGATGTGTAAAAGCAATGGGAAACTCATGGCTTCCCTAGCTAATTCAAAAAGGTGCAAGACTTGAACATGTTCCTTTTGTTTGCAAAGAATGGAGCCCCGCACGAGAATGGGTGTCGCTTCGAGCTTGACTGATTATCTTAAATTGCTTGTCATTGTATTTATGAATGCAATCAGGATTGTTCAGCAAATGCTACCCAAATGTGGAATCACATCTAACAGTGAACATTTCACTTTGGGTTTTGCAAGCATTGGCTAGTTGAGTGTGGTCAGTACTCTGCCTTTATGAACGATCAAAGGAACAAGCGGTTTGATTCGATCAGTCAAACAGGGTAATATATGAGTATGGATTAAGAATTAGTTAATAGCCAAAAACAGAGAGGAATAAATGGATCAAGATGGCAGGTTGTTAGCCATTGTTCCACAAAGATCAGTGCTGGGGCCATAGCTGTTCACAATCTATACAATGGATTTGGATGTGTGCACCAAATATACTGGGAGAGATTCAGCAGTGCAGCAGGCCAGGAGCCATCAACGGAGGCCGTTTCGTGGGGCTTCACGCTGGGTGCCACAGCTGCTGCGAGTGTCCACGACTAAGATTTCCAGCGTAATCAGTGCCATGCCAGAAATCAACGAAGAGCTGATTTCAATATGGAAAGCCCCATTTTCATTTAAATAATGGGCCTGGAACTGAAGTCTCCAGGCCCATTAGCATCTCCCCCAACCCCCTGTTGGGAGTGGTTCTCTCCAGTGGGATTTACTCCTCTGCCCCACTAACGGGGAACAGGCAACCCGACCCCACAGGAGGGAAGAAAGGCCATTGAGGCACCCTCCAAGGAGCTTGGGGGTAGGGAGTGCCCCTTGGGCAGTGCCAGCCTGGCCCCCTGGCACCGACCAAGGGGCACCTTGGCACTGCCCATTGGGCACTGGGCAGTACCAGGGTGAGACCAGAGGGGGGCATACAGCGGGATGATCGGTGGGGGTGGGGGGACCCACTGCCACTCTGCACTTGAAATGACTGGGAGTGGGAGGGAAGTAGTGATCAGGGCTGGCCATCTGGGTTGGGAAGGGCGAGGCTGCCGGTGGGGATGGGGCGGGGATGGGGGGGGGGGGGCTGCGGTGGAGCTGTAACCAGCATCAGTTTTGAAAAGTTAACTAATGTAGCTGTGGAGTGACCCAATTATTTCAATAATGGCTGAATATCCACAGACATAAGTCAATTTTAGTGACCTGGTCCAGCTAGTGTTCGGACCAAATTTTAATCCCTGATCAGTAAACTGGTGGAGTGGACCCTGAGTAGAACAATTGAAATAAATGGAATAAAAGACAGGCAGGATATACAACAAGGAAGGTGCTCTGTGTGCTGCAACCCAGCACCCCCATCCCATGCCCCCCTACCCCCTTCCCCCACTCCCCACCAGATTATTGCGATTACACACTGGGCATTGAGGTGCTTAGCACTGCTGCCTCACAGCTCCAGAAACTTGAGTTCAATTCTGGTCTTGGGCAACTGTCTGTATGGAGTTTGCACGTTTTCCCAGTGTCTGCGTGGATTTCCTCCAGGTCCTCCAGTTTCCTCCCACAGTCCTAAAAGTCAGTTATGTTAATTGTGTCAGGAGGACTAGCAAGGTAAATAAGTGGGCCTGGGTGGAATTGTGATAAGTGCAGATTCGATGGGCCAAATGGCCTCTTTCTGCACTGTAGGGGTTCTATGACTCTAGATTGCTGCGAAGATGAAGATGGATAAAAAAAGCCAGTGATATTTTTATCGCATGAGGACAGCCCTCAAAAATAATTTAAAGATAACAAGAATTGTAGTTTTATGATTTACTAAAGAGCAGAAAAGTAAATCAGCAATATTACTGTATAGCAGTGTCACATGATGCATGAAGGAAAGCTATCATTAAATACATAGGCCAAAATGTTTTAGTCACATAGAGGAATGTTATTAATAATGTAGCAATTAAGACAGTACACATAAACATAGCAGACTTACACATGGTGCAATAAAACAGTTGCAAAGAGAATGTACTGGAAGAAGGAATTCCTATGGGCCAAATCATCTTGTTTTAATCTACAATGCTCATAGATTAAAAACAAAACTAGTACATATCTGCACAACACAACACAAAACAAATAATGGACTCTATCAGCAGAAAACTTTTACTGCATGTAAGCAATAAAAATAAATGTCTTTAGCAGGATGCTCCGAAAGTTTTATGTGTTCAATTTACCACATGGTCCAGTGGTAAATATTGGCTTATGCTCAGGGACTCATAGAAACTGCTGATGAATTCCTGGTGAACCCAGTAAATGGCAACATAAATGAAGTGTTGTTCAGTTATCAAGTAGAAAAATACAGAAATTGAATGATGGATTAGAAACCAAATGATTTTATATGCCCCCTCGACTCCTTGCAAGACCACCCTGACTGCTATCTAATTTTTTGGGTCTCCAATTGTCAAATTCTGAAAACAAAACCGGAAAAACCTACAGGCTTCAATAAAACAAAAATGTTGGTGCCATTAGGGGCAGAAACAGCCCTTCTCTGACCCTCGATTTCTATTGATTCCAACAACTGCACTGTCATGCAAGGTCAACTGATTTGGAATACACATGTGGCCCATGGACAATTTGCAATTTTGGGATCACATTATCAGCTCCAATTCATTTCCTCTACAGAGCAAGCACAGTTCTGTTCCTGCCAGATAATCGCTGCTTCCATGGTGTGGAGCAAAAAAACTCATCTATACTATTCAACTTTTCCACTGCTGTGGTGACAGCTCACAACATTCACATTCATTCAGTTCATTAATGTTAAGCTTGCCCTATGGTTAAAGAGGTTATATCCTACAACCATCTAAATATGCACTAGACTTTCATGATCAGCCATAACAGGTCCTGAATAAGTGAAATATTTTGTTTGGTAAAAACCATGAGGGCGCTTGAGATCAGGAAGAATCCTTAGGGCATTATGAAACCCAGGCAATCATTTACTTTGCACTTTCTATCAGCATAACACCGCTTAGATTTTTGATAATATTATTGAAAAGAGAAAAATATGACTTTGAGTAGCAACCAGACCAATATAATCTCCTCTGCTAAACCAGTTCATTAAAGTCCAGTTAGTATGGGCTACATTTTCTGGTACATGTACAGATATAGTTCAATTTATTCAACACAAAAAGAGGCCAGAGACTGTAAAGGCAAAATATCATATTTTCCATGTTATTGGTTTCAAATAAAATGACACGGCCATGTCAAAAATAATACTTCATCATATACTCACCATTTAGATGTTACTGACAGATAGCATCTCAATGTTAAATTATTAAAGTGGTCTTACACAACATTTACCTTAAGTAGCTGTAGCCCTTCATTTTTTTGCTCATTTTCAATTTGGATGATTTCCGTTGCTTGGCAACCTTCAGCATATTGCCGAGCTCTGACCTGAGTGGAGAATCTTCTCCACATTGAGGAAAGTTGGAAATATTCCCGGACTCCAAATAATCTTCTTTTGATTGACAGGAGGACACTTATTTATGGTACACTTAGGCTTAATTTTCATTTGTAGGTAGCTGTTTATATTCTCTCTCCTCTCAGGAAAAGTTCGTAAATGTTAAAGCAGAGTCTCCATAACCTGTTTACGGTTGAAGTGGCAAAACAGGATTATCTACTGTCAATGAAAATGTGCCTTATCCAATGAGCATTAGAACAACATTCAGGCTTACAGATTAACCGCAATTTTGTGCAGCTGTTTAATAAAGAAACAAATAAAAGAATACACCACATTTCCCTATCTGAATCTCGAAAGTTGTTTTAAGCTATAGCCACATCTAGTCATTTCCAACACTGTTTAAACAGTAAAATGACGAAGCTCTAATCTCCTTATCAATAGCTGTATTCCATTTCTGCACTGTAATGCCTTGAGCTAGTATTAGGAGTTATTACATTCCAAAGAACAGATGGTCTTGTCTATGTGATAATCCTTTGAGTACTATTGAAGGCATTCAGCTTAACTAAATTAGTGTGCGAGGTGTCTGCATGTGGCATGCTTCTTCTAAATTTAACCTGTCAACTAAAATTACCTTCTATTAATATTCAGTTTGCTACAATGATGTGGCAATAATCTTTTTCAAATAGATAAAGAAGAACTGTACTTATTTTGATTTTAGAAAGGTACACATGTCTGAAATATATTCATAGATCAAAGCTTTCACCAAATGCACTGAAGTTTTGTTGTAAAGGGCATCTATTCAATTAAGATTGGTATGTGCAGTGCCTATCTCAATAGGATGGGATTACAGCATCAATATCCCCAATATTAACAGGGAGAGGTACTGGGAGCTAGAGGTAGGAGTTTGGTATTGTATGGCAAATATAGATATATGTTTAATGCATCAGTTAATAGTTTCATATATAAGGCACCTCATTAACATTTTGCATACAGGTTTGTCATCCAATCCACAGCAGTGGGTGTGATTTCAATTTCAGTATTTAAAGGGACAATCCAAAGATGCAATTTGAGGCACTGGAGTTAGAAAGAGCAAGTTAAAGAGGGGAGCTGAGATATTCTGAGGCTGAGTCCTTGTTCACCGATGCCTCCTCCAATGTGCTGCTGGGGGTTGGCTGTGAAGAGTTGAAGGGGCCATACTATTCCCCAGCAATGAGAAGAAGAAACCTATGGCAGAGACAAGGAGTGTATGGTTAGAGTTTGCCTGGGAGATGAGCAGCAGGAGAGTACAAGCTCTCGGATGCAGTGCAGGAATGACCTTAATGACCCAACCAGACAATAAAGACGATTACAGCTGCATATTCACCCATATTCTACTGTGCACATCACTCCTTCCCAACCCCATTACCCTGTCTTCTCCAGCCTACTCCATCATATCTCACATCTCACATATAGTCACCTTGAAGATGCACCCAGTCCACTCTGGCTTTGCATTTCCTCACAACCCCATCCAGCTATCAACCATTCACACTCACCCGCAATGTTATGTCAGTTCATGCCTCTCCCTGATACTCACCCTCACCAAGTGGAGTCCATCCATCAACTAATGGATTGTTTTTATAGTCACTCAAAGGTCTGTTTTTTTCCCTCATTGTGTGAAAAAATCCAGCAGGGAACGAGTCTTCTCCTAGGAGGTGCAGACGTCTGCCACCACCTGGAGTGAGTGTGTGAGCCTCTGGAGACACCGTGCATACATATTGAGGAAACATAGCATCCATCTGGACACTCTGGGCAGGATTTTATGGCCTCGCTCATCCCGAAACCGTAAAATCCCGCCCGAGGTCAATAGACCTTCCTATTGTCCGCTCCTCGCCCATTCTGATTCCTGGGGTGGTAAAATTCCAGCCTCTGTGTCCAGGTAGTGTCTCCTTGAGCTGCACCACTCAGCTGCTGCCGACTCTGCTCTATCCCATGCAGTGGCAGCTCTGTGACCTGCGGGTTGCTGCAGCTGCTGTAGGAGCTATTGCTGACCATGTTGCTCCCATCTGAGGTCCAAAACACCAGCAATCCTAATGTGAAAAAACAAATGTTCAAAGTTTGAAGAGTAACTCTCAACAATAGTACAGCGAACAATCTGGTGAGAAGCAGCTTCAAGTACCGTGCATTTATTATCAAATTTTCATGATTTGATTTGATTTGATTTGATTTGACCTCCTCAATTGCTATGGTGTTCTTGTCTTGCTTTTACTGGTGAACCTGGACAAACAATAGACCAAACGTTAATGTCAAAAGTCTGTGTAAATGTCACTCTAATTGAATGATTAACATACGCTAATTATCAAACCACCTGTCCTAAGGATGTTGCACACATAGAGCCTAACACACTAGCCCTGAGTGAACACACATAAAAGTGTCATCTGTACCCTGAAGCTCACTGACTGAGGTTAGAGTGGTTCCAGCTTTGCCTTGAAGATTGAATTATTTGTTCTTCTGTAGATTATCTCCATGCCGGTGGGTAATTTGCTGGAGGTGAGGTGCAGTATTGCAGTGAGGAAAATGGAGAAGAGTGTTGGTGCAATGACATGGCCTTGTTTGACCCCAGTCTTCACTGGGATAGGTCCTGTGGTTGTTCTGTTGGTGAGAAGATCATGGGTTGCATATCATTGTGGCAGAGGATGCTGATAAATTTCTGCGGGCTGCCAAATTTGAGGAGGATACTCCATAAGCCATCATGTTTGACACCCAGAAAACTAAGATCCTTTTCCACTGTGCTCCCATTGCGCAACACCTCTCCCGCCAGTTGAGATTAATGGCAAGATCATTGTGGACCATTTTACATATCTTGGGAGCGTTTCTTAATAAAGGTAGATATAGATGATGAATTTCATCGTTACCTCCAAGGTGCTAGCTCAGCCTTTGGCTGACTGGGGTAAAGAGAATTTGAGGATTTGCATCTCAAACCCAAGACTTATGTCATGGTTTACCAAGCAGCAGTGATCCCTGCACTCCTGTCAGTCTGTGAGTTTTGGACATTTGGACAATCTCAAAGCACTGGAGAAATACCACAAACAGAGGCTTCACAAAATCCTTCAAATCCAATCTCAGGAAAGACAGTTTAACAGCAGTGTCCTCTGCCAGGTCAACATGCCTAGCATTGAGGCATCATGAATCACTCAAAACCAGCTCTGCTGTGTGGAACACATTGTTTATATGCCGGACACCAGACTCGCGAAACAATTGTTCTATTCAGAACTTGGTCATGACAGGAGGCTCCCAGAAGGACAACTGAAACACTTTCAGGATCTTCTACAAGTATCCATGAAAAGGTCAAACATCCCCACTGACTTATGGGATTCCTTTGTCTTGGAGAAAGTTTATTTGGAAAGGCACAAACAGATTGAAAGACTTTGTCAGCCGCACACAGAGGCGAAGTCAAGATATCAGAGAGAGTGTACAAACCTCCAACCACCTTATCTGCCTGATCATTCAAATGCCATCTGGCCCACATGTGGTAGAGTTTGCGGATCATACATTGGACTTTTAAGCATCTCAGAAACCAGTGAATTGAGTGGGAGCAAGTCATTCTCGATCTCAAGAAGAAGGGGAAGACACTGGAGTGAAATAAGGAAGTAGGTGGATTGGAATTGGTCTCCTGATACATTGTCATTTTCCTGGTTTTAATCTTCCAAATGCACTCCAAACCCAGACTTTCTTGCATGTTAAAATTTATTCCCACCATCATGTAGTTGCATAGTACTTGCAGAAACTTTTACTTATACCACATCTATTTAACTGTTGATCACAATCTGAGGTATAAGGCAATGGACAAACATTAGCACAATCTCTGCCTCCAACTTCCATTCTTCCATGCCCACCCCAGCCTAGTGGTCAAATCATTAAGCCAGAAACAGGTCATTATGTAGCTGGTTGCATGTCCCAAGGTTATTAGCACTCAGTATGTTTAGTACTACATCCAGGTGACAAAGTTTACTGTCAAAATACAGCTCCATCTGGACCACTCTCCCTCCAGTGACACATTTACCCGAAACAAAAGCAAAATATGCAGATGCTGGACATCTGAAATAAAAGCAGAACTTTCTGGAGATCTGTGGAATGAGAGACAGAGTTAACTTTTCAAGTCTGTGAGCTTTCAGCAGCCCAACCAGTCCTCAGCACCCTCACATTTAACAGCTTTGTGTTCAACTCCACTCACTTCCTCCAAATAAAAGGTGTTACTATGGGTACCTGCAAAGGGCCTAGCTCTGCCTGCCTTTTTGTGGATATGTGGAACAATTTCTCTTCAGTTCTCCCTCTCTGAATTCTTTTTTTCCAGTATATTGAAGAATGCATCAGTGCCACTTCCTGCTTTCACTTTGAACTGGGAAATTTCATCGACTTTGCTTCCAATTTTCAACCTTCTCATTCCTTCACGTGGTTTATCTTTGGCTCTTACTTTCTCTTCCTTGACTTCTCTGTCTCTATTTCAGGGGATAGGCTATCAGCCAATATTTACTATAAGCCCACAGAATCCCACAGCTACCTTGACCACACTTCCTTGCAACCAGTTTCCTGTCAGGACTCTATTCCATTCTTTCAGTATCCCTGTCTCCATCACAACTGTTTGGACAATGCAACCTTTCAAATTCATGCTTCTGATATTTCTTCCTTTCTCCTCAACTAAGGATTGCCTCCCCACCGTGGTTGACAGATTTTCTGCTCTGTCCATTTTACTTCACGCACTCCTGCTTCCCTTTCTTCCAGGTTTCCCTCGTCTTCATCTTCCACCCCAGCAGATTCACCAGATCATCCTCTGCCATTTCAGCTACCTCCAGTATAATGCCATCACCACATAAAATTCTCATTCCCTTTCAGCATTCTGAAAGAACCTTCCTTTTGTGATTCCCTTATCCAGTAACCATTAACAGCCTTTCTTTTCCAATGACACCTTTCCACGCAAGCACACGAGATGCAATATCTGCTCTTTATTTCCTACCTCCACACTGTCCAAGGCTCCATAATACTTCTTCCAGGTTCACTAATCTCCTTTAGGGAAGGAAATCTGTCATCCTTATCTAGTCTGGCCTACACGTGACTCCAGAGCCACTCTTAATTGCCCTAAAGGGTGAGCAATAAATGCTGGCCCAGCCAGTGACACCCACATCCCATAAACGAATGAAAAAAAAGTTGAAAAGTGTACACTTGTACTCCTTTCAATTTAATGTACTGTATTCACCACTCACAATGTGGTCTCTTCTACAATGGAGAGACTAAAAGCAGACTGGGTAACAGCTTTGCATAATACGGCCATTCAATCCAACAGCATGACTCCAAATTTCTCATTGCCTGTCGTTATAAATCTCCACCTTGGTCCCACTCTGACCTCTCTGTTCTTGTTCCAGTACAGTGTTCCAATGAAGCTCAGTACAAGCTTGAGGAACAGTACCGCGGGTTGAATTTAATGGCTGTGGTAATGGCCCCACCCTGCAGCGAGCCACCTCTGGCCCTTGATGCTGGCCCCTCCTACACAACCCTGCACCCTCTACCCTGTAACCCCCACGCTGTGAAATTCCTCCTGAAATTACTTACCAGTGGTTGTGATCCTGGGCCTGCAGGAGATGCCTTTCCTGCAGCAGCTACAGCCTCCCCTGTGGCACTGCCAAACAAAAGAGTTATCGGCTGCTGACTGGCCAGCCAATCTTGGTAGGCAGGACCTCTCTTGCTGCAGTCATGATTTGGGGAAAGCTTTACCTCTGGCCTCTCCAATGCCTGGCTTGTGCTTCAGCAAGTCTTCCCCACAGGAGGAAATGTGAGACTCCCACCTAGTCTCCAGCCAGGAGCTGACATCCCAATTGCCTCTTCAAAATTCCATCCTCGGATTCCCCCCTTCCCCATCTGATCTCAACCAAAATGAATGTTTACTTAGCAAGTACTGTTGTAATTTAAACAGAGAACATTAAAATCTATTTCTTGTACTTCGGATGAGATTACAGAAGATTTGTAACAGACCATAAATGTAACAAGAATGCAGAGGATCAGTGAAATATCGCAGATGTGGTTAGTCTAATTCTTGCAACTAGCAAGCTGGAGAGAACATTCATTTTTCAACTCAGTGAGCCCAGAAAATATTTCACCTCAAACTAGTCATCAATTCAAGCATTTCAGCAACAGCTCCATGTATCATAGAGTAAACATCACTATTCATAACATAGCGGATCTCACATTTTAAAATTATACTTCAGTCCAATTTTACAAATGCACATTGCCAGAATGGAGCTCTGCCTGCCAGGAGGATGTATTGCAAAATTATGGGGTGTTTCTCCTCTCCTTTCCATCCAATTTGTAAAATCAGCTGCATTAGTTTTATAATTGTGAGACTGCTGGGAACACAGGATCTGGCCATCTATAAACTGATTTTAGGATTTTGGAATGAGTGCCAGAACTCAGCAGGGAAAAAATGGTGCTTTAAAGGAAGGCAGCATCTTTGTGAAGTTAAAGATTTTTTTAATGAGGTGTCAAACTCACAATGCCAATGTAAGCATCTCTAAACAAAGAGCCCTCCATTTCCTTGTAAAATGGGTGAAATAGTCAATAGTAAGAAAGTTGTGTTTGGAGTGTGTGGTGAACCATCGTTGGTTACCACTGTGGGGTTATTCTAATGTTGTTGTTGGGCTAGGGTGTTCACACTGTGGGGTTGTTATAATGTTGTTGTTGGGCTAGGGTGTTTACACTGTGGGATTAATATACCTGTGGTGGTTGCTGTTGTGGCACATCCCAGTCGGGCCCCGCCCCCTGGGAGAGGTATAAGACCCTTTGCTCGGGCGGGACCCCTCCAGTCTGGAATGGTGTACTCGTGTTTAAATAGTTCCATTGTTAGACAATAAAAGCCTTCAATTGCAGAAGCCTTGTGTCTCGTGCTCGATTGTCGCGCATCAATTTTATTGTCTAACACGAAACTCTCGACAGAAAGGAGAGTATGGAACAAATGCTAAAACCAGAGCGTCTGACGCTGGATCCACGTGCGGTCGGCGCCTCTAACACCTTCGACCACTGGCTGAAGTGTTTCGAGGACTACCTGGCAGCCTCTGCAGCAGTCATCACGGATAACGACAGACTCCAGGTCCTCCATGCGAGGGTAAGCGACACTGTCTACCTCGCGATTCGTGCGGCCACCACTTACCCGAGGGCCCTCGAGCTTTTGAAAAAGTGATACACGAGACCTCCCAACGAGATCCACGCTCGTTACCTCCTCGCTACACGACGTCGGCAGTCGGGCGAAACCATGGAGGATTACGCCAATGAGCTCTTGCAGCTTGCCAGGGGCTGCGACTGCAAAGCTGTGTCGGCTGAGCAGTACATGTACGACCTCGCCCGAGGTGCGTTTGTGGCAGGGGTAGGGTCTTCGTACATCCGGCTCAAGCTGTTGGAGAAGGGGAATCTCAACCTGACCCAAGCTATGGAGATGGCTGAAATGCTGGAGGCGGCGTCGAAAAGCTTGGCCCTGTATCCGGAGGACCACGTGGAGACAACGTGGCAGGAGCAGGCACAAATCCCTCCTCGCCTCACGGGCTCGCGCTCCCATATCGACCCGACGACGGCGGCAGCCCCAGGCGGCCCGCGGTGCTACTTCTGCGGAGGAGCCAAGCATCCACGGCAACAGTGTCCTGCTAAAACGGTGGTCTGCCATCAATGCGGTAAAAAGGGGCACTACGCGAAAGTCTGCAGATCGAAGCCCAAGAACGGCAGTGCAGCCTGTGACCCTCCAGAACGGAGATCATCTCCATCGACGTCGCAGTACCCACGAGGTCCGTCCACGTGCGAGCCCAGGACGACGCCATTGTGGCTGGCGGAGTCGGAGGAGGATGACCACCAGGAGTCGCTACGCTTGGCGCCCTCAACCATGTGCGATTCATGGGGGCGGCCATCTTGGTCGACGACGACCAGGACCGACCAGCAGGGGTCCTCAGCATCAACCTCGGCTGCCTGCAGTGACGTCCAAGGGCCAACGGTGGCGTCGATCACCCTGGACCAGGCTAAGCACCACAGGCTTGACTGTTCAATGATGAACATTAAGGTAAATGGTCGTACTGTTTATTGTCTGTTTGACAGCGGGAGCACCGAGAGTTTTATTCACCCTGACACTGCAAAGAGGTGTGGACTCCGGGTTCTACCTGCCAAACAGACAATTTCTATGGCATCACGGTCCCGGTCTGTACCGATCCAAGGACGTTGTGTGGTAACTCTGAAAGTGCAGGGCACAATTTACGAGCGATACAGGCTCCTTGTGTTGCCGCATCTTTGCGCGCCAATTCTCCTCGGACTAAACTTTATGGTCCACATGAAGAGTGTGATCCTACAGTACGGTGGGCCACTCCCTTCGCTGACAGTAGGGGATCAGCCGCAGCCTCCAAATTGTCCAAAGCGCCCCGCATGCAATCTTTCCACACTAAAGATCACCACACCCTCTTTATTTAAGAATCTGGTACCAGGCTGCAAGCCCATCGCTACTAAAAGTAGGCGTTACAGTGCTGAAGACCGGATCTTCATCAGATCTGAGGTTCAGCGGCTCCTCAAAGAAAGGATCATACAGTCCAGCGTTAGTCCGTGGAGAGCACAGGTCGTGGTGGTTAAGAGCAGGAACAAACCCCGGATGGTCATCGACTACAGTCAGACGCAGCTGGATGCGTATCCTCTCCCGCGCATATCTGATATGGTCAATCAGATTGCGCAGTACCGGGTGTTCTCCACCATAGACCTTAAGTCCGCCTACCACCAACTCCCCATCCGCCCAGAGGACCGACATTACATGGCTTTTGAGGCGGATGGTCGTCTGTATCAGTTTCTTAGGGTTCCATTTGGTGTCACCAATGGGGTCTCGGTCTTCCAGCGTGCTATGGACCGAATGGTGGACCAGAACGGGCTGCGGGCTACCTTCCCGTACCTGGATAATGTCACCATCTGCGGCCATGACCAGCAGGACCATGACACAAATCTCCAGAACTTTTTGCGCACTGCATCTCGCCTGAATCTGACCTACAACAGGGAGAAGTGTGTATTCCGTACGCGCCGGTTAGCCATCCTGGGATACGTAGTGGAAAACGGGGTCATTGGCCCCGATCCCGACCGTATGCGCCCCCTTACTGAACTTCCTTTGCCCGCTAGCGCAAAAGCACTGAGGAGATGCCTCGGCTTCTTCTCCTATTATGCGCAGTGGGTCCCCAACTACGCGGACAAAGCCCGTCCGCTTATTAAGTCCACGACTTTTCCACTCACGCCAGAGGCCCAATTGGCCTTCAAGGCATTGAAAAGCGACATTGCGAAAGCCACGATGCACGCGGTGGATGAATCCATCCCTTTTCAGGTGGAAAGTGATGCATCTGATTTCGCCCTGGCCGCCACACTAAACCAGGCAGGCAGGCCCGTCGCGTTTTTCTCCCGCACCCTTCAAGGTCCCGAAATTCGGCATTCAGCGGTGGAAAAGGAGGCCCAGGCTATTGTGGAGGCCGTCAGACACTGGCGCCATTACCTGGCGGGGAAGCGGTTCACCCTGATCACGGACCAGCGGTCTGTGGCGTTTATGTTCAATAATACGCAGAGGGGCAAGATCAAGAATGACAAGATCTTGCGGTGGAGAATTGAGCTCTCCACCTATAATTACGATATTATGTATCGTCCAGGGAAACTCAATGAGCCCTCGGATGCCCTCTCGCGCGGAACATGCGCTACTACGCAGGAGGACCGCTTGAACGCCCTCCATAATGACCTGTGCCATCCTGGGGTCACTCGGCTCTACCACTTCATCAAAGCCCGCAACCTGCCCTACTCTGTGGAGGATGTCAGGTCAGTAACAAGAAGCTGTCGGATTTGCGCGGAATGCAAACCGCACTTTTACCGACCTGACCGGGCACAATTGGTCAAGGCCACTCGCCCCTTCGAGAGGCTGAGCATGGATTTTAAGGGCCCCCTTCCCTCAACGGACCGGAACGTGTACTTTCTTAACATCATAGATGAGTACTCCCGGTTCCCGTTTGTTGTCCCCTGTGCGGACACGTCGACTGCCACGGTGATCAAGGCATTCCGTGATCTTTTTACCCTGTCCGGGTACCCCTGCTATATACATAGCGACAGGGGCTCGTCGTTCATGAGTAACGACTTGAGGCAATTCCTGCTCTCATACGGGATTGCCTCTAGTAGAACCACGAGTTACAACCCTAGGGGCAACGGACAGGTGGAGAGAGAGAATGCTACAGTCTGGAAGGCTGTCCTATTGGCGCTGAAGTCCAAAGGCCTTCCAGTCTCCCATTGGCAGGAGGTCCTCCCAAATGCGCTTCACTCCATTCGCTCCCTCCTGTGTACGGCAACCAATGCTACTCCCCACGAGAGGATGTTCTCATTCCCTCGGAAGTCGTCCTCGGGGATATCTTTACCAGCCTGGTTGACGTACCCAGGACCCGTCCTTCTGCGGCGACATGTAAGGGCCCGCAAGTCCGACCCCTTGGTCGAACCGGTCCACCTCCTCCACGCCAACCCTCAGTATGCCTATGTGGCATATCCTGACGGGCGAGAGGACACAGTCTCGATCCGAGACCTGGCGCCCGCAGGGGACGTAGCAACTCCTGTCGCTCCCATACCCCCAGTCACGAATCCCCTATCACTTATTTCTCCCCTGGACGTGGCGCGGTCAGCACCGGGACCAGTGCATAACAGTTATACTCCACTGTACAGCTTGCCTGAGACTCGGAGATCGGCGCCATCGCAGAAGGTACCGGGATCCCCTGCACTACCGCTTCATCAGGGTCAACCGGCCCGTGAGTCCTCGAGGGGACAGCCGGACGCTGTTTTGGAGAGAACGCCACCGCAAGCACCTGCTCCGGTGTCACAGCCGGTATTGAGGAGGTCACAACGACGGTGTGGTCCTCCAGACAGTCTGGACTTGTAGATATTTTTTGTATATATAGTCTGTTTTCGCACCCCGCCGGCCTTTGTTCTCAAAGGAGGGGTGAATGTGGTGAACCATCGTTGGTTACCACTGTGGGGTTATTCTAATGTTGTTGTTGGGCTAAGGTGTTCACACTGTGGGGTTGTTATAATGTTGTTGTTGGGCTAGGGTGTTTACACTGTGGGATTAATATACCTGTGGTGGTTGCTGTTGTGGCACATCCCAGTCGGGCCCCGCCCCCTGGGAGAGGTATAAGACCCTCTGCTCGGGCGGGACCCCTCCAGTCTGGAATGGTGTACTCGTGTTTAAATAGTTCCATTGTTAGACAATAAAAGCCTTCAATTGCAGAAGCCTTGTGTCTCGTGCTCGATTGTCGCGCATCAGAGTGGGAGGCCCTGAACTTGACTGTGCAAAGTTGTTGGAAGTTGGTGGTGGGGGAGCAGAGAGGGTTGTCCTGGTTAAAAGGGAGGGGTAAAATTTCTAGTCCTGCACACTGGGGGAATCGTCATGGGTGGGACATACAATTTAGGATGATACAGTCATAGAGCTTTACAATATGGGAATAGGCTTTTCGGCCCAATTTGTCCATGCCACCCAGTTTTTACCACTAAGCTAGTCCAAATTGTCCATGTTTGGCCCATAGCCCTCTCTACCAATGTTACCCATGTAACTGTCTAAATGTTTTTTAAAAGGCAAAATTGTACCTGCCTCTACTACTACCTCTGGCAGCTCATTCCAGACACTCACCACCCTCTATGTGAAAAAAAGTGCCCTCTGGACCCTTTTGTATCTCTTCCTCTCACCTTAAGTTTTAGACTCACCTACCTTTAGGAAAAGATGCTGACTATCTATCTTATCTGTGCCCCTCATTATTTTATAGATCTCTATAAGATCACCCTTAAGCCTCCTACGCTCCAGGGAAAAAAGTCCCTGTCTATCCAGCCTCTCCTTACAACTCAAACTATCAAGACCCGGTAGCATCCTAGTAAATCTTTTCTGCACTCGTTTTAGTTTAATAATATCCTTTCTATAATAGGGTGACTGGAACTGTACACAGTATTCCAAGTGTGGCCTTATCAATGTCTTGAACTACTTCAATAAGTCATTCCAACTCCTGTATTCAATGTTCTGACCAATGAAACCAAGAATGCTGAATGCCTTCCTCACCACTCTGTCCACCTATGAGTCCACTTTCAAGGAGCTATGAATCTGGACCCCTTGATCTCTTTGTTCTATAACTCTCCCCAATGCCCTACCATTAACTGAGTAAGTCCTACCCTGTTTCGATCTACCAAAATGCATCACCTCGCATCTATCTAAATTAAATTCCATCTGTCATTCATCAGCCCACTGGCCTAATTGATCAATATTCCATTGCAATCGTAGACAACCTTCTTCACTGTCATCTGCAAACTTACTATCTATGCCTCCTAAATTCTCATCCAAATCATTAATATAAATGTCACCCTCTTTCTTCTGTTGTCAAGCCAATTTTGTATCCAATTGGCTACTCACCCTGGATCCTGTGAGATTTAACCTTATGCAACAATCTACCATGTAGTACCCTGTCAAAGGCCTTGCTAAAGTCCATGTGACAGTGTCGACTGCACTGTCCTCATCTACCTTCTTGGTTACCCCTTCAAAAAACTCAATCAAATTCATGAGACATGATTTTCCACTCACAAAGCCATGCTGACTGCCCCTAATCAGTCCTTGCCTCTCTAAATGCCTGTAGATCCTGTTTCTCAGAATACCTTCTAACAACTTTCCCACTACAGATGTTAGGATCATCTGCCTGTAATTCCCAGGCTTTTCCTTGCAGCCTTTCTTAAACAAAGGCACAACATTTGCCATCCTCCATCTTCAGGCACCTCACCTGTGGCTGTCAATGATTCAAATATCTCTACTAGGGGACCCGCAATTTCCTCCCTAGCCTCCCACCATGTCCGGGATATACTTCGTCAGGTCCTGGGAATTTATCTATCTTCAGCTTTTGCTGGTAAGTGCTCTCAGAAATTAAACACACAGCAGCACTAGTATCAATCTCCATCCTAATAGATTGTCCATTTAACTATGGAATCACCCAGAATCTAAATGATTCACCCTATATGGATAAAATGTTTAGTTGGAGCTCTTCATCATATTTCTGGATATTCTCTTCTTGTTCACACTCATGATTGTCATCTTCCATGTTGTAAATTCTTTTTGTAGAATGCAACTTGTTCTTCTTCCTGGTGGTACCCAGATTTTTTTTCTGAATATTGTTCTTAGGGGAAGTTGGTCTAGTCCAACAAGCTGTTGCAATATGACTCATTTTGTCATTCTTTCATTGACTATCCTTACTCCAGCATTCACTCACTGAATGGCCCATTTTGACACATCTGTGACATACTTGATGCTGTTTTGACTTCTTATCGGGAGGTCGCAATGTGTGGACCTTCATTCCTGCACCAAATTGTGAGGCTTCTTTCGCAGCCAGTTCCATCGACATTGCGATTTCTACTACTGTCTTTAAAGTCAAAGCATATTCAGTAAGCAGTCTTCTTTGGATAACCTCATTTTGGAGACCACAAACTAGATGATCTCGAAGCATATCTTCGAATGACTCAACAATCTCACAGTGTTGTACCAGTCCTTTTAAGCAATGTTTTTGCCTTCTACCTGATTCCTTCAATGGAATCTGAACCTTTCCACAATGATCAGTGGCTTTGGAAAGTAATACTCTTCAAGGCTCCTCAATAAGTCATCATAAATGTTGGTTCTTGTCTTTGTTGGATTAACCAAGCCCTGTATCAAATTGGAAGTTTACTTCCTACTGTACTGAGAAAATCTGGTACAATCAACTCATTTGCAATTTTATTTGCTTGTACAAAGTACTGAAAATGCTCCACATACGATCTCCATGATTCATTTTCTTCATTGAAAGGATCCATGGCACCTAGTTGACTCGCCATTTCTCTTGCAGTCATTAGCAACTTGAGACTACCCAGTACATATTTTTTACTGTCTTCCCAGGTACTCGTCCCTTTACCCAGGAGACCATTGACTCGATGCATTATTTTTTTCTAACAGCTCCAGCCATACAGTAGAGCATTCCTTTGTGATTAAAGTGTGCAAATTTATATATATATATATAGTGGGTGGAATTTTACAAGATTTTTTCTAAGTGTCCAGCTAGTTTGAAAATAGGAGAGTTCCAGATCCAGTTTTTGGGCGAGTTTTCACGCCCAATCTTATGCACTCTGTCTCTAAAAAGATGGGCTAGTCAGTTTCTAGCCAGGGAGGTTGTGGGCAGGGCTTAACTCGCCAGCCAGCCTGTAGAAGGAGGCATTTCGCATGAGCAGACCTCTGATGCTGCGCATGCACATTAACAGTAGCAGGGGTCTGAGAGACAGGGAGAGAGTTGTCATGCCCCTGCTACTGCAGGCAGCCTCAACTAGCTCCCCGCACAATCACAGGGGCCTGCGGCTCATGATGCAACCCCCGCTGACCCCCAGCACCACCACCCCCCCCCCCCCCCCCCGCCGCCCAGACCAATCATGGCCCCCCTCCCTGATTGCATGCAGAGTGGCAGGGGCTCTCTTCCCCGAATGGCCCCCCCCCATTGGCCCCACCCCCTGGTCTGCCCCCACAGGCTCCGCCCCATTTGCCCCACTCCAGGCACTGCCCAGTGGGCATTGCCCATGTGCCAGGGTGGCACTGCCCAAGGGGCACCCCGGCCTTGCACTTGGCCTCCCCGGGGGAGGGGGCCTCAATGGCTTCTGGTTCCAATGGTGAGGCCAACATGACTGTTCCCCGTTCATGGGGAGCAGGTATTTTCTTCACCGGAGAGAAACTCTCCCGACGCGGCCATAAAGACAAGTGAGCCCGGACGATTGAGTACCGGGCTCGCTAACCACATTAAAATGAACATATACACAAATTTAAATAAATTAATCAGCCTCGCACCCATTTCCGGTGTCATAAAATCACAACAGGTGCGAAAACCTGCACCATTCACGCTAGCCGTTTTATGTCCGATTTTATGATATTTTCCCATCGCAAAACGGGCGTAAAGCGGCCGTAAAATTCTGCCCAATGTGTTTTTTTTATGTTTAAGGAGAATGTTTAAAAATTCAGCTTCATGCTACAGGTAATCGGTATGTCTGGCAGGAATACAGCTCAGATGCTGGGAGAGTGGGATAATTACTAATGTAGTGTTTACTTAGGATAGAGCTAATGGTTTTTCTTTATAGCTGGAGGTCTCCCCTGGGGTTTTGATTAAAGGAATGGAAGGTGGGTTTAGGTATGTAGGGTCATGTGATGATGTGGTTAATGGGAGGAGCTAGGTCTGTAACAGAGATACCGATTTTTAGTTTTGGCTGGGAATTGCTTGGAGACAGAAGTTTTCCGCAAGCTGCTGAAACTCATTCTCTCTCCCTGAAAGGCTGTCTACACTCATTATAGCAAACATATATATGGTTGCTAACTATATTTAAAGTGACATTTTACATTTGTAAGAGGAATGTTGCTTATTTGGAACTGGAACAGTGATAAATTAGAAATTAACGTTGTTTCCTTTGCATTTTAAATATCATTCAGCTTTTAATAGTTAGGGTGCTTCATTTGTTAGCATTATATTTAAACTGTGTTATTAAATAAAGTTTATTTTACTATAAAGTGTCCCCAATTTGTCAGTGGAATAATTCCAGGAAGGAACTAACTTTCCTCACATTTCTGCCAAAGTGGAAAGATTGTTGGGGGTCTAGTCTGGCTTCATAATATACCTTGGGATCCTAGTCTGGGACCCTTTTCAAATACGCCAGATACTGCCTGGAAACTCACTCTGATCAGGAAAATAAAACCTCTTTTAAAACCACACAGAGTGCTCCCACCTTTTGTTTTACTTACTTGGTCTTTCTTAACTGGCACTTCAATCTTTAACCTGTTGTTGATTTTTCCCAGCCTTCTAATGTTCGAAACGTGAGGATCCACAAGGTTTTTTTCCTACTTAGAATCTTTACTTGATGTTCTCGATGAAACAAAATCATAACTCGTTACCAATTTTCTTTTTGTGATGTCCTATGCTGACTATGTTAGGAGTTGTGGGTTTTAAACTAAAAGAAAAATATATGGTTTGCACATGTAGATTGAAAGTAACAAAAAACAGGTTTTATTGAAAGAGATGTTCTCTGCACAGAACTGAAAATGAACCGAAACTGAAACCTGTGAAACACCGAGATTACATCATCGTCAAATCATGTGACCCACTCTTAAATCATTCATGCAATCCTTAAATATATAACAGTCACCTAAAGCATTTTATTCGGGCGGTTTGAGTCATGACATTGGGAGACAGAGGGCACAGTAATATTCAAAGGAGGCATCTGGATCCTGTATGCCTGTAGCTGAAAAGTCATGGGGACATATTGGATTGTCTTGTAATGGGGTCGGGGTAGAGGAGCAGGTGGCATGGTTCCCGAAGTGTGCATGTGGGCCCGAGAAGGGGAGGAGTCATGGGGACATCAACATCAAAGTGTTTTGGGGGGCTGAAACAGGAATATTCACATGAATAATAATTGGGTCAAGGGTAATGGGGAGGCTGGATAGCGACAGGAGGAATGGGAATTAGGAGGAGGTGACAATGGGGGCAGATCGGAAGAGCTTGGTGGGTGATGGCTGGTGTTTGGAAGCTGGTCCAACTTGTTCACAATCAATGAAGAATGACGCAGTTTGTAAAATGAACTAGAAGAAATTAATAGTGTAGGCTTCCCAGGGTGTGTGGGAGGAGTTCAGCAAAACAATTTATGGCTGATTGAAGAGGATATAAATTTTTTGCCCAAATCAAGGAAATGGGAAAGTATTGAATTTGACTCCTAATTAGTGCCTTGGTTGGATGAATGTCACTTCAACAACACTCAAGAAGCTCAACACCATCCAGGACAAATCAGCTCATTTGATTGCTACCCCTTCCACAAACATTCAATCCTTCCATCACCAACACACAGTGGTAGCAGTGTGTACTAGCTACAAGATGCACTGCAGGAACTCGCCGGGGTTCCTTAGGCTGCACCTTCGAAACCCATGTCCCTAGAAGGACAAGGGCAGCAGATACATGGGGACACCACCAACTGGCAGTTCCGCTCCAAGTCACTCACCGTCACTAGCAACATTCCTTCACTGTCGCTGGATCAAAAGACTGGAATTTCCTCCCTAATACCACTGTGGATATATCAACATCACATTGATTGTAGCGGTTCAAGAAGGCAGCTCACCACGCCCTTCTCAAGGGCAACTAGGGACGGGTAATAAATGCTGGCCTACCCATCAATGTCCATTATATAAAATAATTTCTAAAAAATAAAGAAAATGTAATGTAAGGGCTTTGGGGAGTCAGGAAGTAGGTATATTACCAAAGAATACCCAGCCTGTAGCCGGCTCTTGTAGCATCAGTATTTATGTGACTGGTACAGTAACCCCCAGGATGTTGACAGTGAGAAATTCATTGCTGCTAATGCCATTGAATGTCCAAGGGAGGTGGTTAGATTCCCTCTTGTCGGAGATGGTCATTGTCTGGCACTTGAGTGGCACAAATGCTACTTGCCATGTATTAGCCCAAGCTTGAATGTTGTCCAAGTCTTATTGCATATGGAAATTGACTGTTTCAGTTTCTGAGGAGTTGTAAATGGTGCTGAACATTGTGTAATCATCAGTGAACATCCCCACTTCTGATCTTAGATGTAGGGAAGGTCATTGATGAAGCAACTGAAGATGGTTGGGTCTAGGGCAACTATCCTGAGGACCTCCATTAGTGACCTCCCACAACCAAAACCATCTTCCATTTTGCTAGGTATGACTCCAATCAGGTAAATGGTGCTATAGAGATACAAGTTGTTGTTTTATTCGAAAAGGTCCTCACTTGCCGTCATAGAAAACTGGAAGCAGATCAAACATCCATTGTTATTTCATTCTTTTAAGCGTTTCAGCCTTAAAGATGTCCATGATATAATTCCCATGCTGGTCTGTCCTTTAAAATTGTCCCACTCCATTTCTCTTCTGATGCTTCTTGTTGCAGTTTGGTGCTGAACACCACCTGAGTGAATTAGCAAATAGCAGTTGGCACATGGTGCTTGTCATTCACCAGTAGGTGAAACCTGATCATCATTGGTACAGATCTCTTGACAATGTCATTGGGTGGGAGGGTTGCTCTGCCAACTGCCTGCCTAATTTACATTTGATATAAAATTGACCCCAAGCATTTTGATTCAGTCAGTAAGTACAGTGAAGACTGAATAAGCAACAAAAATCTGTATAATCAGATTGCCGGACAATAATATTTGTAAACTTTGCTCATTATATTGATTTTTCATTAAGTGGTAAATATACTTATTTGTGTAAGAAATTCTAAAAAGTTAAACGATTCAGTATAAAATGCACATTCAGAAGCAAAAGGTTGCCGATACATTCTGGAAATGACCAGAACAACCTACCCTGATGGGAGGAAGTATATTGCAACAATTACATTTTTGTATAAAATCCCTACAGTGCAGAAGGGGCCATTTGGCCCATCGAGTCTGCACCGACCACTACCCCACCCAAGCCCTATCCCCATACCCCACATATTTACCCTAGCCAGTCCCTCTGACACTAAGGGGCAATTTAGCATGGCCAATCCACCTGTGGAAGGAAACTAGAGCAACCGGAGGAAACCCACGCAGACACGAGGAGAATGTGCAAATTCCACACAGACAGTGACCCGAGACCAGAATCGAACCCAGGTCCCTGGCGCTGTGAGGCAGCAGTGCTAACCACTGTGCCACCATGCTGCCCTTTGTTGTTTATGATGGGAATGTTCTAGATCAGGCTTGCCCAACAATTCAAAGTTTTTTCATGCCCAAAGGCCCGATGAGCAAATTTCAGAAAGATAACATTTGGCCCAACATTAAACAAAAATATTTTAAAAACCGAGATATGAAAAAACAAATTTGCTGAGCAAAAAAAGGTGATAAATAAAGCAGAATATTAGCGTGAAATAAAGTGCTAGTGTATGTTTCTGGCTCACTTCCAGGCTCAGGGACCTCACTCACTCATCCTCATCCAGTGTGAGAGTGGGTGGGAGTGGATGATGGCGTGCGTGGGTGAGGTTGAGTGAGAACCCTGATACTGGACGTGAGCCAGACTTATGGACACATTCTGCCCCCACACCCCTGCAAACTCCCACCTGCCCCCACATTCTCTCACTTACCCACACTTTCACACCCCCTCACATTCTCTCACCCCCACTCATACTCTCTCACCCCCCACATTCTCTCAGCACCCCACCCCCCCACTCTCACCCCCCACATTCTCTCAGCCCCTCATATACTCTCACCACCCCCCTCATGTTAACTCCCTCTCACACTCTCTACACACTCAAAATCTCTCAACCCCCCCTCACACTCTCTCATCCTCTTCTTAAACTCTCTTCCCCCTTATATTTTCTCTCACACACTTTCTCTCACACTCTCTCCAGATAGTCACTCAGTCGGATGCCAGGAGGCTCCACTCATGTTACCTCGCGCTCTGCTTTAGTGTGCTTGGGCCATCTCTGCTCCCCAGCACCTCTCTTGCCCAGCATCTCTGCTCCCAGGGTCTGGTACCTAGGCATCTCTACACCCTGGGCCCTGCGACCTGGCACTCTACTCCAGAGCCCTTGACTCCCAGTGCCCCCTCCTTGGACTCTGGCTCCCTGGCTCTCAGCTCTGTGGGTCTTGATCCTTAGTTCCACGGCCCTCAGCTCCCCAGGCCCCGAAGTCACCACCGCTGGTGCTTGCTGCTCCTCCAATCATTAGTGAGTCTATCAGGAACAAACATGTGAAAGAAATGGCTTGTGGTTGGAGCAGCAGCTCCTTGCAGATTTTTCACATCTACCTGTTTGGCCAGTATTTTAATAACTGACTCTGGGGCTGCATAGAAAGCCTTTGGAGGCTGCATTTGGGCACATGTTGGACAAACCTTTCTAGAGGGTTTGGGGATAAAGGCAGTTAGTTATAACACACAAATATAAGTGATTATTCAGACTTAACAGCCTGCTGTTGTGTCAGAACTTATGGAGTACTTTTCTGGAAATTTGAGTTATATTTTCTTAATGTTTTCTGTTGTTATCGATTTCACATAACTTCTGCAGTCCATCCCATCAAAGTAAGCACATCCTTTCTTAATTTTGCTTCCACAGCTTCTTTATTGATCCAATCCCCATGTTCATGTCCGTGGTCCAGTGTAAACTGCTTTCCAGTTTCCTTTCATCGGCCCCGCAGAGAAAACAAAAGTGATCTGAAAAGAATTAGAGTGGCAAAGAGGCAGAAAGACAATTAAAGGAGTTTCATTGTGTCTGTGAGCAACACCGGGGAAAAGCAACCTATAATAAATACACTTTAATAATTTGTTCTTGGGATCTTGGAAAGGCTGTATTTACTGCCTAACCAAAAGAGAAAATCCTGGAAAACCTCAGCAGATCTGGCAGCATCTGTAAGGAGCGAAAAGAGCTGACATTTCGAGTCCAGATGACCCTTTGTCAAAGCTATTGACAACCTTTGACAATCTCACAATATTAACTTAGAAATTAGGAAGCTAAAGCTATGGCTCAATTTTGTGGCCACATTCGCCGCGAGCATAACGGTGATCACAAGAGTCAGAAAATGAGAATCTCGCTGACAAGATCTCCTTTCCCCACTCTTGTCGGTGACCTAACAAGGTTCCTGCCTAGAAAGGTTGGGAAACCTTATTTCAATAAATTAACATCTCATTAAAGGGCTTCCCCACCATATGTTCTCCCCACATTTGGAATTTCCCCCTTGCCTGTGTCACATCACATCAGCAAGATTTACAATTGCTTTTTAAAATGGAACCAGGTGAAGGGAACCCACATGGGGGTGCATAGGGGGTAAGTAAACCCCCGGGGGGAAGAGGATTATGCCTGGCCAGTACTCTAACACTGCAGCCTGGCAATCTGGCACTGCCTCTTGGCACTGTCTCTGGCACTTTGGCATTGCTTCCTGGCACTTGTGCCCTGCAATTGGCACCCTGGCACTGCCCCCTGACACCTCCAGGGAGCAGCGCCAAGGAGGGGCCCTTTGAGGAGCTCCATTGGGTGCAAGGTTCCCCTTATCTATGTCGGGGGAATCCTCTTGTGCATGTTGTCTCCATGTACATGGCGAGGAAATTCTTTGTTTTTTATCAGAGATCAGGGCACCCTTTATAAAGGGCACCCCAACCTCAGGATGCACAACATTGCCAGCTTTTTCCGGCCCTGCTCCGTTAGCAGGATGGCGTGGGCCACACCTGGAGATTTCTTTTGTACAATGAGGAGGGAAAAACCGGTTGTGCAGCTGATGAGCTGTTCACTGGCTTTCCTGCCTCAGCCAGCACTCTGTGCAAAAATGGGAAAATTCCACCCTCTGTCCAAAACAAGATAGTGAATGGTTAGGAGGGAAACTTGCTCTTGCTCTTTTTAGTAGTAGAGGCCTCAAGACTAGGAAGTGCTGGATCGCATCTTGCAAACTGCAGCCACAATGAAGCAAATTAATTTTGAATCAAATATCAAGGCAACCAGCTGGGAGGACTGCACTCTGCTGGATGGTGTGAATGTTAGCATGGTTCCACCCATTGCGGTAACCGGTGTGTATTTCATTATGTTGGGCGGTATCAAATTTTGAATGACAACATTCCTGTGAGGAGGCTTGGCATGTTTTACGACTTCCAACGTGCTATAAAAACTCACGTTGTTCTTATAGGTAGTAATGTGCGTTGTGGCCAATAAGCAGCCACCCTGCAGGAAGGAGGCTACTTATTAGTGTCTTGGAAATTTACTTCCTGACCACTAAATATTTCTCCTTGTTTCCTTTCAACCTTTCAGTTATTATCAGGGTCAGGTTCTCATGCATGTTTTTCAGTGCCACAACAGTCAGCTCTTGTGACTTTGAGTGAATATACAAAATTAATATAAAGATGCTTCTTTTGTTGCAGCTACTTGCACAGTGGAAAATGAAACACAACTTGGTGTGAAAGCCTAACTTGTGGGAATCGGCACTCACCTGAATACCAAGCAGCAGAGGGTTAATGCTGTGGCCACAGTTCGAATTGCTGAGGCCTCCTGCCCTCACAATCATTCCTATTATTCATTGAAAGAACAAAAAAGATCTTTAAAAATGTTGTTAAAAACCATACAGATACTGCCAGAATCTACTGGTACATTTAACCGTGGTTCCACTGGCAGGCTCTTTCTACCACCCTTGTGCGGCTTCATTTTGGCTGACGTAAAAAACTGCCAATAGCTTTAACATTTGACCTGTAAACAATGCAGCAGGTAATGAAAAATTGTAGCTGTTTGGGCTGTTAACAGCTTGTTAGTTAATACTTACAAAATGGTGGGGTGAGCTGCCCATTTTGGGTGCCCATGCGCCTCCCATATTATGGGAGATTGGTATGATGATATTGGGTGGCCGGCCTGAGGTCACCACGGCAGATTTTCCGTCAGCGCAGTAAGGGGCAGCCCGCCCCATTTAGGGACATAAATTCCAACCCAATGTTAATGACCCTGATCAGTTCAGCTCCGGTCAACAGTGACCCTGGTATGTTGATGGTTGGACATTCAGCAATCATAAAATCATTGGAAATCTTGGGCAAGTGGTTAGGCTATTTTATGGTATAATGCTCCGAGTATTATAAAATAGTGTATCAGTAAGATAAAAAAAATCTCACTGATTTATCTCCAACTGTTAAAGGTACCAGAATGTTGCTCTCAGTTATTAGATTTTTTTGGTTCAAGAATTTCTGGTCCATATTTGACATTTCAATCCTTTTCTTTCGCTTGAGAGCTAGATTTGCTGCCCAGATTTCAGCAGTGGTTATGCTGCCTCAGAACACTGCTTTCAAATGTGGAGCTGGATTTTATGGTCCCCTGCTGGGCATATTTTTGATGAACACTGTTAAAATATGCCAGGTGTCCAGCCCACCTCCTTCTTGCCCATTCCTGATTGTTCCCCATAAAATGGGGGGGGGGGGGGGGGGAGGGGGGGGGGGAGGTGGTAAGACATCAACTAGGCCATCCACCCATGGACCAATTGAGGTCCTTAACTGCCCAATTAGGGGCATTAATCCACTTCCACTGGCATAAAACGCTGGGCAGTGGCAGGTGGGCCAAAATTAAAAGGCCATTTTTGAAAGGCTTTTTTGAAAAGACGGGAAGTAAGAGGAAGCTCATCAATTGGAAGATGTGTATATCGGGGTACACCCGCCAAGATTTCACCCTCACCAACTTCCTGGGTAAAGAGTTAAAAAAAATCACAGCTCTCCGAGTGGTGGAATTTCTTCTTATCACAGTCCTAAATGGCCTACCCCTTATTGTGGGAATAAGGCCGGAATTCTCCAGCCTCCCAGCCACATGCTTCCTGCTGGCGGGAGGTGGCGTGTTGTTTGCTCGCAGTGGGATTCTCTGGTCCCACCACTGTCAATGGGAATTCCCACTGACATCATCCTATGCTGGCGGGAAACCCATGGGAGGGGTGCATTGCCGGCAGGACCGGATAATCCCACCAGCATCAACGGTCGGAGAATTCTTCCCTCGATTCTTAGTTCAAGACGCCCCTACAATAGGAAATATTCTCTCGGCATTTAGGGTGTCAAACCTTCTCAGAAACTTGAATAATTTCAATTAGATCACCGTTCATTCTTTGTAACACCATGGAGTACAAGCCAATTTAGTCAATGCTCCTCATAGGTTAATCTTCAAATCTTAACTTGGTGATTTTTGGTGATTGTCTCTTTATGGGCAACACAGCAGAGTAAGGGTCATCTGGTTTGGGGGAACAATTAGGACATAGAGTGGGTAATCACCCCAGGGGATAATCACCCCAAGGGGGTGGAGTCCTCTCCTAGGCAGCAGACATGGAGGGACCTACCAGTAGCCATGTGGCTGCTGGCCTCTGTACAGTTTTTCTTATTAATAAATACCTTTTGTATTTCTAATCAAGTCTATGAAATTGCATCATTACACTCAGGAACCAAGTTGATACACAGCTTGTCCTAGTTATTCCCACAGTTTTGAAGGTTACTTGCAATTTTGCAATTACCTTTGTCCCTGATTGACCTTCGAAGTTTTGCTGACTTCTAAATGAGCCTCAGGTTTTGACCTTTCAGCAGGTCTGGTCTGTATCTTCCGTCCCTGGTGTATATTTACTCTGATCATATTCTCTGACCTCCATCCATTATTATTTTTCTTCTTAAAATCACTGTCACTTTTGTTTCATTTCACACGCACACTAATTGCCATCCACAACATGCTCCCATATTTCCCAACTCATTTCATTAAAGGTGAATAACCTTCCAAATAAAACTTCCCCAATGAAGTGCATTGAGGTATTTCTGAAACGTGATTACATGCTATTCTTTAAAATAAAATACTTAATTAGCTGTAAAGTGCTTTGAGAGGTCCTGATGTTGTGATAGGTGTTATATCAATGCAAGTCTCTCTATTTTTATTTTAAAACACAACTAAAAAGTAAAATTCAATCCCAAAACCCTTTGCAGGAGAAAGAAAATGGCCAGCAATCCTGAAATGAGGCAATTACCAGTTATCAGAATTTGTTTGTATATAAATTTATTACATGGCATTATGGAGGATTTTGGGTACTGAATGATAACTTTCTTTTTGTTTCTTGCACTTTAGTAGTTCTTAGTAGGTACATTTCAACTTCAATTTGAAGATCTCAAACTTGTGCAACACTGAGGCGACATTCTCAAAGATCCCAAATGATTACTTTTTAGTCATGGTCAACTTGAGTAGCCTCCTCCTAAACATACTTAAGCTTGCAAACTTCAGGAGATTTCTCTGCTTCTCCTAAAATGGCAATGCGTTTGGAGCTCTTGGTAATTAGGCTTTATTCACAGCTGATTGTTTATAAACGTGTTGATATTATTGCACACAGAATTTGAACAAACAAGAGAAAAATAATGCAATTAATAAGGGACCATAAAGAACAGACACTAGCAGATGGAAAGCTGATAGGATCAGAAATATTCATTAAACAACACATTTTAGTGACATGATTTTATTTCTGAACCACGAGAATGAGGATTCCTGTAAAAATTACAGTGGACAAGTCATTTTATAGTCCCCTTATTAGCTGTAATCATTAGAAACTAATGGAGGGTGAAGTTCAGGACTCGGGGGACGATTCTCCCAGGACATTGTGCTGCTCTAGTAGTGCGGAGCTGATTTCAATATTTAAATCCACATTTAAATACCATTAGCGGGTTTATAAAGTAGCGACTTCAGTCCCAGGCCTGCTAGCGTCTCCCCCCACAAACCTACCCCAGCAGAAATGGCTCCATCCAGCAGGGTTTACAACAGCTCCCCACTAAAGGGAAATAGGTCAGCTATTGGGGAGATCGGGGCTGGCCGGAGGGGGTTGGGACATTGGGGCTTGCCCGGAAAGGTCTGTGAGGCCAGTAATCGCAGTAATTGGCGATCAAGCTGGCCAGCAATTGGGAGGCTGACAGTGTGGGGCCAGTGCGCATACCCCGGTCTCTGCTCTGACAGATCGGCACATTCGCAGTGACCCACTCAGCGCTATACTGCAGGCCTCTCCAGCGGGAATAGGCCAAGCCCCCTGATTTTCAGAGAGAAAAATACTAGGGCACTCTGCAGTGCTCAGAGTGTGAGATTCATTCTGAAAATCACGCTAAAAAAAATAATCAGCAGGAGTCACTCCAGTTTTCACGTGAATTCTGCACTTACAATTTTTTTTAGGAAAATCGCCCGTAGATTTTGTATTTCCATTTAAATAAAGGCTTCACAGTGCCACTTACTTTTTCAAATGTCACTATCTTATGTTGCCTGGGGAAATCTATAGAATGATAAATAAATATTCTATAACTATATAGAAATCTACATGAATTCAATTGTGGATGACATTATTCAACTCCATAAAATGATGCTCAACATAATCAATTTTCACTGGAATATTTTTATTCCCAATGGGAAAAGATTCCCTCTGTGTGATATATGTAACTACATTGTAAACCTATTCTTTATTAATTTTATAATTTTATTTCACCAAACGCACAAGGAAATTCGTTTTGTCCATTTGAGTGTGACAGAACACGCTCAAAGATTAACCTCTGACTACTGGTGAAATGTTGTTCTAAATAATAAATGTTCCCTTAGCAACCACATTGCCACCAATCTGCCACACTTTTTAATGTAACCAATCAATCTCTGCAATCACAGCCATGACAACTTCAGAGCCAATTGAAACTGTACGAGTAATTGGCAATTGAATCAGGAGATTTTTTTTCAAAGTAAAGGTCTTCTCCCTCCAAAAAAGAAATAGCTCATTAAAATTCAATATCAAAATGGAAAATAATATATTTGTAAATATGGATAAAAGCCTCTGGCAAAGAGAATTAAATGAAAAAGTTCAACTTGACATGGAGAGTGAAGAGACCTTCCAAGTTCACCGTAACCGATTCAGGGGAAAAAAAGCAAAATCAAACGATGCAAAATGACAATAGTGAAAGCTTATTCAGAACAACTTTAAAATCTAATAACATAAGCCGTGAAGTACTAAACAGCTAAAGAAAACAGACTCTGAAACTGCCGAAGATGACTTTGACTTACCTAATAATGCCCAATAAATAAAAAAAACTGCAGAGCAGAGGCAGCAATATTACAAAGATATGTGGCAGTGGTATCTAGGCATGACTGCTCTTTTGTACCGTGCTGAACAACATCTTCACGAAATTGCATCAATTACCATACTGTTTGTTCTGTTCTCACATTTTGCATTAAAGATACATTTTAAATTCCTGTTACTATGCTGAAAATTGATTTGGAAGGTATATAATAACCATCATTTGAGTTCGTAAAATCACTCTTTTGTTATTTGCTAGTAAACCTTCTGAGGTTTGGCCATTCAGCAGTTCAGGACTTGATGTTCACCACTTGCTGTTCTGTGGTAAGAGTATACAGCACAACTTGTTTGTCACTGTAGTTTGCAGAAAATGCTGAAGCAATTTGGCATAAAGCAACCGGCAGGTAATTGTACTTAGTGCATGCAGGCTATCAGCAGTGGTTTCATAGAATTATAGAATCCCTACAGTGCAGAAGGAGGCTATTCAGCCCATCAAGCCTGCACCGACAACAATCCCACCCAGGCACTATCCCCACAACCTCACGCATTTACCCCACTAATCCCACTGATACCAAGGGCAATTTAGCATGGCCAATTCACCTAACCCGCACATCTTTGGAGTGCTGGAGGAAACCGTAGCACCCTGAGGAAACATACACAGACACGGGGAGAATGTGCAAACTCCACACAGACAGTGACCTGAGGCCGGAATGGAACCTGGAACCCTGGTGCTGTGAGGCAGCAGTGCTAACCACTGTGCCACTGTGCCTCCCCCAGTGCAGTGTTTGCAAACACTAGATATCACCTTAAATAGTTTCAGACCTTGGCATTAAATCGGATGAATGATACTCTAGCCTTGGCTGTTCAGAACCCATAATGTGGAGCAAAGTTTTAGGCCACACTTGGGTTACTGTGTACAGTTCTGGTCACCCTATTATAGAAAGGATATTATTAAACTAGAAAGAGTGCAGAAAAGATTTACTAGGATGCTACTGGGACTTGATGGTTTGAGTTATACAGAGAGGCTTGATAGACTGGGACTTTTTTCTCTGGAAGTAGAAGGCTAAAAGGTGATCTTATAGAGGTTTATAAAATAATGAGGGGCATAGATCAACTCGATAGTCAATATCTTTTCCCAAACGTAGTGGGGTCTAAAACTAGAAGGCATAGGTTTAAGGTGAGAGGGGAGAAATACAAAAGAGTCCAGAGGGGTAATTTTTTCACACTGAGGGTGGTGAGTGTCTGGAACAAGATGCCAGAGGTAGTAGTAGAGGCGGGTACAATTTTGTCTTTTAAGAAGCATTTAGACAGTTAAATGGGTAAGATGGATATAGAGGCTTATGGGCCAAATGCAGGCAATTGGGACTAGCTTAGGGGTTTAAAAAAAGGGCGGCATGGACAAGTTGGGCTGAAGGACCTGTTTCCATGCTGTAAACCTCTATGACTGTATGCGCAAAAGTGCCAACCTGTTGCTGCACCTCCCCCCACTCTCTCCAATCAGAAGTATAAAAGTAGAGAAATGTTGCTGCAATTGTATAAGGTGTTGGTGAGACCACATCTGGAGTATTGTGTCCAGTTTTGGTCTCCTTATTTGAAGAAGGATGTGGTGGCATTGCGGGCAGTTCAGAGGAGCTTCACCAGATTGATTCCCGGGATGAAAGTGTTGACATATGAGGAGAGGTTGAACAGTTTGGCCTTATACTCGCTGAAGTTTAAAACAATGAGAAGGGATCTGATTGAGGTATATAAAATTTTAAAAGGGATTTATAAAGTAAATGTAGACCAAATGTTTCCTCTTAAGGGGCAATCTAGAACAAGCGGTCACAGGTATAGGTTGAGAGGCGATATATTCAAAACTGAGATGAGGAAGAATGACTTCTCGCAGAGGGTGGTGAATTTGTGGAATTTGCTGCCCCTTAGCACGGTGGAGTCTGAATTGTTGAATGGTTTCAAGAAGGAGATAGATATATTACTAATAAAAAAGGAATAAGGGGAAATGGGGAACAAGTGGGGAGGTGGATTTGACACGAGGGAGAGATCAGCGATGATCTGATTGAATGGCAGAGCAGACTCGAAGGGCTGATTTTTCCTACTTCTGCTACAAATTCCTATGTTCAAAAGCCCACAAGCTGCTTTGTGTTCCAATTTGTTCCTTCATGGGTGCAAACGAAGCAGTTCTTGAAGGGACCTCCTTGGGCTCCAAGACTCAGAGAACTTTGGCTAAGAACATCTCAGCAGTCAGAGATCTGAACAGCCTGCCTCTAGCTCTACTGAAGCCACAGAGGATGCACTACCGAGCTGTGGTTAGAAAAGGATGATTAAATATTTTAGCTGCACAAGGATCTGTACTGCACCAGGGACCCGGGTTTGATTCCCGGCTTGGGTCACTGTCTGTGTGCAGTTTGCACGTTCTCCCCGTGCCTGCATGGGTTTCCTCCGGATGCTCCAGTTTCCAAAGACCCAATCCAAAGATGTGCAGGTTAGGCGCATTGGCCATGCTAAATTCTCCCTCAGTGTGCCTGAACAGGCGTCGGAGTGTGGATTTTCACAGTAACTTCATTGCAGTGTGAATGTAAGCCTACTTGTGACACTTAATAAATCAACTTTACTTTACTTATTAATTCACTTTACTGTCTTGCTCATACTTTGTTGCTGTTTGGTAAGTGGCCTTTTTAGTTGTTTGATGATGAATGGAAAGACATAAATGGACAGTGATAGGTCAAAGAAGACCTTCCCATTCAGAGATTTTCTCCCTCTCTTCCCCCTCCTTGTTCTCTGCTGTGCTGCCCTGTTCTCAAATTACAGCCATGATGTGGAGATGCCGGCGTTGGACTGGGGTAAACTCAGTAAGAAGTCTCACAACACCAGGTTAAAGTCCAACAGGTTTATTTGGTAGCACAAGCCAGAGCCCTGCTCCTCACCTGATGAAGGAGCAGCACTCCGAAAGCTAGTGGCTTGTGCTACCAAATAAACCTGTTGGACTTTAACCTGGTGTTGTGAGACTTCTTACTCAAATTACAGGCCAAGGGGGTGGCAACTACAGCAACCAGGAGCAGGTAGTCTGACCAGGACCCTTGAAATAAAAACTAAGGCCTTCTTCACTTACAGCACCATTTCCTGCTGATCTCACCAATGTTGAACAGTTTTGAAAACCACTAAGCGCCTCTACACAGTCAAAGAGAGCCAATAGAAATTAATCAGCAACTAACCTGAAAGTGGTTGAGTATCTTTTGATTATGAGATCCAGACTTATCTTGTCATTGGGAGGCTGAGAATTACAGCTCCCAGCACACTTTGGGAGTTTCCACACATGCACAGACCGGGAGCGGGCTGCACATGCACAGTACAACATTCAAAGTCTTTCAGGCTAAGGACACAGGCCCAGTGTGCCTGTGCAAAAATAAAGGCACAAAATCCCAGTCATGTGACGGGGAGTGGAGAACCATTGCCAAGAAGTGTCGCAGGAAGGGGACAGGAAGAGATCCTGATCTACTATTTACTTATAAGATACTGATTTAATCGCGAGAGGAGCAGAGAAAGAGGCATGGAAGGGTTCCTTCCAGCTAGTGAATAAGGAAGGGCATTCACTGGAGTGGTGAGGTCAAAATAGCAACATTGGCATCAAGTCAGTGTTATACTTACATCACCCACCCTAATGCCTTCACAAACATAGTGCTCAACACAGGGCATACCAGAAGTGTGTGCATAGGACATGGACACCACTTTGGAAGCAAAGTGGCTGCTGTAGCAAAATTATGGATGCTGCGGGTATCTAATGTTTCCATTTTTATTGTTTGTAAAATGTTTTAGAATTCAATTTGTCGTTGCCTTTTCTTGTAACTTCAGCATTGGCAATTTCAATTCTCTCCATACTTTCCATAATCTTCTTGCTTATTAACTGAATCTTGCTTCTGACATTTATCATAAGTATCCTTTTTCTGTTTTATACTAACTTTTCATTCCTTTGTCAGTCATGGTACATTATCTTTGGAAGCTCAATCTTTTCCCTTCAAAGGAATATGCTTAGTTTGCACCTGAACTGTTAGCTCCCCGAATGCCTTCCATTGATCCGTTAACTAGGCAGCCACTTTTACAATCTGCCTTGTGCTAGTTGTTGAGGGTCAAGTCACTGGACTAAGAATGTTAATTAATATCAAAAATAAGAGTTGATTTTCATGACCTTCATCAGGCAACATTCAAAGAAACAGTGTTCTTAAAATCATGACAGGCAAGGTGGTGGAGGCGGGCACACTGGGAACGTTTAAGACTTATCTAGATAGCCACATGAATGGAGTGGGAATGGAGGGATACAAAAGAATGGTCTAGTTTGGACCAGGGAGCGGTGCGGGCTTGGAGGGCCAAAGGGCCTGCTCCTGTGCTGTATTGTTCTTTGTTCTTTGAACATAATGCCCCATCCTTGACTCCATTCCTTCAGCTGCCATTTTACTTGGAATCTTTACAGTAGCATGCCTGGCCTCTGGCTGTTTCAGGCAGTGGTTTACTGGTCATAAGCGAATTGGTATTCTATGACACATGTTGGAATCCAGTGCAATTTTGAGTTATCCATTCCCAAAAGATCACCGATTATGCTCCATAGATACCTCATGTCGTGTGGTCTAACTGGTGATCCTTACAGGGACTGCCACCGTTTGCTCAGAAAAATGGGAAAGGTAAATCTTAAAGGTTTATTTTAGAGCCAGGAGCCTCCTTATGTCCTGAAAAAATCTTACTCGCCACACAGGGCCCCTCTCTACATGCCTCCCACATTTGCCTTCCCAATTTATGTTAGCATTTCTGGTTCAGCTTTGGTTAATAGCCGCCAGACTGCCTGCCTTCCAGCTGAATGGTGAACTGACCTGTGACCTTTGATTCAGAGCTCGCAGCTCATTGTGCATATTAAAATAAAGTCCAGCCATGTTAATAGCTCAGGCCTCTCAGCAAGGATGTACCCGTACAGTTGCATTTTATGCCTTCCATCTATCATAGAATCATAGAAACCCTACAGTGCAGAAGGAGGCCATTCGGCCCATCGAGTCTGCACCGACCACAATCCCACCCAGGCCCTACCCCCACATATTTACCCGCTAATCCCTCTCACTTACGCATCTTAGGACTCTAAGGGGCAATTTTTAACCTGGCTAATCAACCTAACCTGCACATCTTTGGTCTGTGGGAGGAAACCGGAGCATCCGGAGGAAACCCATGCAGACACGAGGAGAATGTGCAAACTCCACACAGACAGTGACCCGAGCCGGGAATCGAACCCGGGACCCTGGAGCTGTGAAGCAGCAGTGCTAACCACTGTGCTACCGTGCCGCCCTAATGTGCACCTAGGGCAGAATTTTCCCATCCCGGGGGAGGGGGGGTGGGGTGCTGGAGTCGGACCATGCAAAGGTCCGTTAACCTTGGATGGGATTTTCCAGTCTTGGGGCGAGCACGGCCGGAAAATCCCAACCCTAAAGTTACAATCAACTTTTTTCCTGTGACCTATTCATTTAGTTTTATAGAATAAAATAATGTTTAGTCAAATTACGTATAGATATCGCTAGACAGCACTAAGATTTTACATATTGTAATAATTCCTGTTCAACAGGTAAACTGCAATGTTCATTATATATTTAACTATAATACCAGGCTTGCAGCCTCATGCTTGAGTTCACCAGGGTGATCCCCCCACTGCTCCCTGATTGGTTCCCTGGGTCATGTGACCCTTACGCTGCAGATGGATCCTTAAAGGGACAATCACCACATATAATCTTCCTTAGCAGATATTTAATACCTTAGGTATAAGGACCACATGGGTTATTCATTTTGGAAGCTGTGCATTTGCAGCTACATAACATTGTGCTCATCCTCAGTGATGTGCGATTAAATCACTCAGGAGGCTAGATTGTACCTGGGAAATAAAGGCTTTTATTACTAACAAGAATGGAGCACACTATATACAATACAATCCCAGACTAAAGGGTCACCAGGCAGTGCAGTGACCTTTATACTTCCCCAGGTAGGCGGAGCCAACTGGAGTGTACCACAGAACAATATCAACAGGTAGAACAGCCCAACCCTAACCCCAACAGTGACAACAGTAACATATCTACAAACACCCATAGTGCTGACCATCCATGGCTCAGCATTCATGGTGGTAACCAACTATGGTTCACCACACTCAGCACATCCAAATGTTCTTTCTTTGGCAAACATGACAACTAACTTGGACTTGACAATTGGTCTACAAACAGTTATTCATCCACCTTTGGAGGTATTTATGAAGGAATAAATATTGTTCTTCCTTAGTTTTCCTAAGAAAAGAACAATGGAATCCTTTGCATCCACCCGAATAGACCAATGTGGCTTCATTTTAACATTTCATCTGATAGATGACACTTCCAACCTTAGAACTGGTGTGTCAGCTCAGGCAATGAGCCTAGATTGCAAGAGTGGTTCTGAGCCCATGATCCTCTCATTCGAAAGTATGAATATGGTTGCTAGGCCACACACATTCTGCTGCAACTAAGCTGTTGTGTTGGTGTCTGTTTTGATGTCTTTTCAGTAGACTACTTGTAAAAACCTGGTAATTTACTTTAGTTAATACCATTACTATGGGAAACTAATGTATAATCTTCTGAATTACTTGTGTTAATTTCTGTTTGATTTTTAACAGTTTCAATGTTTAACATTACAATATAAGGTTACTTATTATAGCAAACATTCCAGTGGTATAGTTAGGGCACACCCGCACAAATTTTCCTCATTTTTAGATTCCTGGAACGTTGAGATCAGCTCTGGGGTGATGGGATCTGTACAGGCCAGGCGGGTTGCACCTAAACAGAGCCAGGGACAGAGTTCCTTGGGACGTTTTGCTCATGCTATTGGGCATTACTAACTTGGCAGAGGTGTTGGAACCTGGCTGTATATCAGAGAGAGGTACCAAGGTTCACAGAGTACTAAGAGAGGTAGATAGCATTGGAGTGGGGCCAAGGTAAGGGAGAAAGGTTGAATTTTTACATTTTTTTGACTTGGAAAAGCAGTATGTAACCGGTCAGCTCCACTGTTGACTTTCCACTCCATATTCTTTGATGCTTAGTCAAAAAGAATCCTGAAGGCAGGTCCCATGACATTGTGTTGGCTGGGTGGGATCTGAATGAGCCCACCCACCAGGGTGCTCAGATCCAAAGACAAGTTACAAAAAGGATCCCAGCCACAGACACAGGAACCCCCCCCCCCCCCCCCCCATCTTCACGTACAGGGGACAGTGCCATGGTGCAGTGCTAGGAGGCAGTGCCCAGGCACTGTCAGGGTACTGCCTGGGCATGACCCTCTCCTTCTGTTCGCTGTGCTTACCTGTGTGCCCCTGACGGGGACCTTTCACCGGGTCCCTGGTTGTCAAAAGCTGTTGTAAGCCCCGCTGATGTGACACCACATAATCCTTATGTGGGGGGATGATGCAGCAGAGAAGCTGATATTTAAATGTATGGTGATGGGTTTCCTGAGTTTTCATGGGGGGAATCCCATTACATCAGTGATGGGGCACAGGAACAATGGGAATGAAAAATCCCACCGGCATAAAAATCGTTTGGAGACTCCCATTGGATTATCTGCTTTCACCAGCTTCCCTACCCACCAAAAATGGGGGTGGAAAATCCCCACCAAAATAATAAAGTCTAAATCCGGGTTACTGTGCATGTATGTGATTGAATGGAATGTATTGCATAACATTGATGAGTTATAGGTGCAGATTGCTCTGTAGAAATATGCTGTTGTGGCTAGAATAGAGAACTGGTTCAAAGAAGGGTGGAACTGGGTATAAATATTCCTGGATATTTAATACACAGATCATTTGGACCAAAATAGCGAATATATATCATCACCTACCTGAAAGAGGCCTTGAACCGCCTCTGGGAGTTTGGGATGGAGGCGTTGGGTGACTGTGGACCCTGGAACACATGGTAGTCTGTGGACGGAATTCCACAAGGGGTGGAATTTACTCACTGTGGCAGAGATGGGGAGTGTTTTCCTCCTCAGAGGCCACTGGAAAATCACATATAACACGAGACCCCTGCCTCATTAAATATGCATTGGGGAGTTTTGTGATGTCTCGTGCGGTGGGCGGGCTGGTTCTCTCACACCCCAGCATCATTTCCGAGTCCCATTTTTAAAAGGCGTCTGGACATAACTGTCCCACTGTTTAAGAAAGAAGGTGGACCTCTAGGCACACTCTGAAGCTGGAAGATCCACGTGACAGATGTTCTATCCACACACTGCCGTATGTTCCAGGGTCCACAGTCACCCGACACCTCCGCCCCAAACTCCAAAGGCGGCTCAAGGCTTCTTTCAGGTAGGTGATAATATATGTTCACTATGTTGGTCCAAATGATCGGGCAGGGTGGGGCAGGGTGAGTGGGGGATGGGGGATGAGGATGGTGGATGAAATCCTGTCAGCCTTTCGATTCCACTCATTAGTGGGATTCAAATCGGTTGCATGCTGGCCTCTGATGGAAATTGCAGCCTGCCATGCCTAATGTTGAGCAAACTTTTGTGCTTCACCACATCATTGTTATGATTCTGGCCATTTTTGGTGTTTTTGGGGTAAAAACCTGATTGCAGGGTTTAAACAGAAGGATGTGGAAAGAGGAGGAAGAAATCCAGTAGTTGAAAAGGGGGTAATGATGAGGGCAATTTTGAAAATTAGGATTTCTGTTGCCATGAGGCAAAGCCTTTTATAATATTGTCAGAAACTGAGGCTAAGAAGGGAAATCAAGTGGTCAGGAGTTTAGTGGGAATGGATTCATGGGTGAATAGTAGTATGTCTCTTGCCTGAGATGCTCGAGTGATTGTGACCATGTTGAGACACGAGGGAACATAAGAATCACATGTCAAGTAGAACAGAATTGGGACCAAATTAAGCTTGGTTAGCAAGGAAAAACAACGGACACCTGAATGGATTGTTTTGACATTAGAGATGAAAACTCCATAAAACTTTGCAATTATTGTTAGGCGAACAGGCTGTGTGCTTTTGAGAAGTGGCTGCTAGCAGAGAAGAGGAGTCTGTCTTTACACTTACTGGAATGATTCTCAACTAGTCGGCTGTTTTGACAGAGGAAAGTTGGCCAGCTAGAGCTTGCTGAAATCCAGTTAGATCCTGGCCTGAACTTTTGTGGAACTTCTGCGTCTAGTTTCTTACCTTTAATTTTGTTCGATCCTGCTTTGCTCAAACTTCTGATTCAAGCCAAGCAAGAAGTGTGCAGGGCAATGTGTTCCTGAGGCCTTCAGTCAATCGCTCCTGAAGCAGAGGCAAGGAGTCTCCCTTTTTTACAGCACTAACTGCTGTAAAGCAGGTATGTTTAAAGCTCCAGCCAGGGTTAAATGTCGTTAACAAGCCAGGGAGAAAGTAAATGTATCAGGTAAGTAGGTTGGGATTTTGGTGGGGGGAGAGTCAGGCCTTGGCAGGTGAGGGGGTCAGGCCTATGCGGGCCAGGGAGAAGATTGGGTCAGTTTGGATCTTGGTGGGATCAGGTCCGGTTGGATCTTGGTGGAGGGAGGGAGGGGGTGGGTATGAGAATCCCGTTGCATTTGTGGGAGTCCTGCAGACAGGGAGTAGCGAGGAGGTGGAGGGAGTCCCCTGGGTGTTCAGGGATGTAGAGGGCTGGGATCGGTCTGTATAGTAGTTACCCAGAAGTTAGAAGTGCTTTTAAATTTTCTAACTTTTTCTAGGTAACTATTGATGTTGGAACCATCCAAAGTTTGTGATCTTAATCACATTTTTGGATGGTTTCCAGTGCAAGTCAATTGTCGAAAGGAAGTTTGCATTTCCTAGGCAATTCCCATGCAAACCTTATCTGTGAACATTGGGAGGAGGGGCCGGCCCAGTTTATCTTTGGGGTACCTACCTCAGATGTGACGTCCTGCCACTTGGAAGTTATGCCCCCAAATAATGGATGCCTGAACCAGTTATGCACCACGTATGCTCAAGCTGCGTGCTGTTAAGAATGAAGGAAGTGAAAATGGCGACCATGCCAGTGGAACAACTCGATAGGGAGATAGTTAAGGTTTTACTGAGGACAAGGACAAAGAAAGGGCAGTGAATAATTGAATCTAATGCTGCAGCGATCCTATGATGAATGAAAAATCAAAGGCTAGTGAAATCTCCTCAACACCTCTTTGCTTCTCTCTCCTCTCTTTTAAGACAGTCCTTAAAACTTACCTGTTTGACTAAGCTTTCAGTTGTCTAATTTAATATCTCCTTATGTTGCCCTTTGTCATAGTTTGTTTTATATTGCACCTGTGAAGTGATTTGGGACATTTTATTATGTTAAAACTGCTTAATTTTTGTTATAAGTTGTTACATTTTCAGTTCCTTTGCATTGTAACACTCAACAAAGGTTTGTTTGGATGTTCATCATGAGCAATTTTGTCATTTGGAAACTTTCACTTCCTTTCCAGTGGTTAAAGAAAAGGGTTCAAGGTCGGCGGTTGCATTTTAAAAGATTGTTTCCAATGTTCTTGCTAGTATATCATGATCATGAAGGCACACACTGAAAGGTTGTTGGAGGTTGAACATATCATTGTTTGACAGATTGGTTAATATTTTGCAGTTCTCGACCTTTAATCAAGTTCCCAATTCATATAGTTCCAACTGAAAATAATGAAGCAAAATTAGTCTCTTTGTAAGTGCTGCATAAAAACAAGATTGTCTGACTTCAGCACGAAATCATTGCACAGCATGAATCATACAACCTCCATGTATTTCAAAATAACTATTGCAAAAACAATTAAGAAAATAGCAGAGGCTGTTTTCAGGGAAGTGGTTACTTCCTGATTTTGCTGTATAATATAGATTTGAACAAGTTATAATCTGGAACAATCTCATTTTAAGTCTAAAATAAAATTATTTTAAGAGTAAAACGCTAAGAGTACAAAACAGTTCATTCTGTGTGGAGAGGAGACACTTCAATGTTTTAAATGGTGTAATCCTTCTTTAGAACTCGATTTTTCTATATTTTCCTCCCTCTCCCTATGCTTTGATCATATTTAAATGCTGTTCATTTTCCATTTGCCCAAAACATTCACCACAAGATTCTTGGATTTGGTGAGGGAATAATTTGTCTACTCCATCTGTTATGGAGAAATTTCAAGAGATGGCCAATTGTGTCTTAAACTAAGACAATTCGAAACTCGCAAGGCAAAAATATCTGTGCAAAAGACATAATAAATTTAAAACATAAAAACACGAGACAATACAATACGAACGTACAGCCGACTGGACTCTCACGAAGGGTTAAATAGCTCCAAGGACAGAGCGATAGAACCTCTCCAAAAGAATTGGATTACAAAGTCAAATACAGATCAATTATACTCTTTCATTATCAATAATTCCGCCTTTCATTAGCTTAAAATCAATTCAATTTAACAGTTATACATCAACACAAATCTTTGCCAAATATCTCAGTCAGTCATAAGATACCTAATAGCATGGTGATATCTTATTTGTCCAACTGATTCCGGATGTAGTCTCCCATTTTGGTACTAACTAACTCCCCGTTGCTTGGTAATGGCAGACGCTACCACAAGTTCAAAATGGACATTCCCACTGGCTCACTGCCAAGTTGAATAGATATGCGTTCCTGCATCTAGGTTCATATCTATTCTGTGTCTGGGCCATGAATACATCTATTTATAATGTTACATAATACATCCCCTCTTGGGAATGCCACCCGATAAGACTTGCTGATTAACCTGTTCCCAGACCCTTGGTTTTAAACCATTGACTTCTACCACCATGCCTTTCGGTAACTTTGCTTGACTAAAAGTGTACAGTACATTGAAATACATTTAAAATATCAGCATATATGTTATAAAATCATAATTACTTGTTTTGATTTGCTTACTGCTTTCACATATGTGTAAGCTGTTCATGTTAGCTTGCCCAATAATCATTTAACTCTTTCCTGATTCCTTGTCTTCTGAAAGACTGCTTCTGCTTATAAATCTTATTGGCTGCTTAGAAATCCCCTTCCACAACATCTTTGACATTTTTTAAAATCAAAAAACAAAGTCACAATAATTTAGTTCCAGGACACTCCTGACCCTTTGTAACCCACCATTACGCAATGTTGTCTCATCTTTGAAGGGCCAGGAATTTCTGATGGGGCCAATGGATTCTAGAATTCTGCTGCCAAAATGTCCCAGTATAAATCCTACCAATTTTCAAGCTGCAGTAAAGAAGCAGACCATTACAGTAATGTGAAAATTATTGAGTTAGGATAGGTTGGCCCACTACTTTGTAAATATAATTACTTCAACTTTCTAATCTGAGTTTGAGGATGTGTATCTTTATTTAGAAGTCAGTTTGTTAGGAGAGAGTCATCAAGATAGAAATACTTAATTAGTTCAACACAGCTGACTGAGAATGCTTATGGAGATTTCTGGCCCTTTGTAAGAACTCAGTACAAGTATTACAAAAAATACTTGTTATTACAAGAAAAATCACTCATACTTAGAAAGTTTTCGTATACATTCTTCATTCTGCATTGCATTCTGTTTCAAGCCTATTACTGAATAACTATCTGAGGGTAGTATAATGGGCTACCCAGTGGAAATTCTGGATTTTATGAGATATATAAATGCTGAAATAAGGGGAACAGCAGGTAAATCAGATTAATCAGGCACCACCAGGGGAGAGGTGGTGCTATTGCCCAACCATAGGAATATATGAACACAGCTCACTTTCTGAGATTTTTCCCAAGAGGCCTGACTCAAGTTGATCTCTTTGTTGCAACCAGATATCTAACCAAGGGCCACAGTGCTTAGTTCTCCGACTGTGGAAGAGAGAGAGAATTTTAAAAATTAGCCAAAGGCTAATTGCAGTGAACCGCAGAGGTTTTTGCCAGTTTAGCCAACCTGATGTGCACTCCTCTAAAAAGGAAGTCACCAATAGCCTTTTTGCCAAGGCATCTCAATGTATACAATTTAACGGATGACTGAGATCCATTGCAGATACTTAGCTACAAACTGGGCAAAACTGGGAATGAAATTTCCAGGCTATAGGATATTGAGAAAGGAAATGGTAATTGGAAAAGGAGGAGGAGTCACAATATTGCTAATTTACATAATTTAAGCAGGTATAAGGTTAGAATTCAGTAAGGGCTGTCATTGATGTAAGCACGATCAGGTGGTGGAAACAATGTGGTAGAGTTAAGGAACAGCAAAGGATGCAAGACAGGATTGAGATGTTTATGTTCCTCCTGACAGGAGTGATGTTACGAGGAGATGTATAACTATGAGAATCATGGAAGCAGAAAGGAAATACAGGTGCAATGGCAGATTTCAATTTTCACATTTTAAAAATTCATTTATGGGATGTGGACATTGCTGGCAAGGCCAACAGTTATTGCCCATTTCTAGTTGCCCTTGAGAAGATGGTGGTGAGCTGCCTTCTTGAACCACTGCAGTCTATGTGATGCAAAGACACCAACTGTGCTGTTAGATGGTGGACAGGGTTTGTGGAGTCAGGGGATGAGTTGCTCGACGCAGGATTCCCAGCCTCTACCATTCTCTTTGTTGCCACAATATTTATTAGGCTAGTCCAGTTCAGTTTCTGATTAATGCTGAACCCTCAAGATGTTGATAGTGGGGATTCATTGTGGAAGAAATAAAATTAGACAGGTCAGTTCACTTACCAAAATTCTGAAAATGGAATCAATATTTTTGGTAGTGACATTCAACTGCTAACCGCCCATTTGGCCCCTGAAGAATGGACAGCCAGCAATTGAAAATCAGGGAGGGGAGAGCAGCATGGTGCCTCAATGATACACAAAGCAATTATGAGACCAACCTAAAACTTGCATATCAATGAGAAAGTATTCTGCTTACCTCAAACGTATGGCAACAGATCAATTGCAAGTATCTGGACAGTGCATTGTGCATTTTTAACTATTTGTTCTTTAAGTGACCACTGGAGGAAGCACTCAAAATGGTCAGGAAGCTTCAACCAATGTTTGCCAATGTCTTGCCCTCATACAGCTGGGGAGTTGAAGCAGGGTGCCTGCCTGCTGCTGTAACTCACTGGCATCATGTTAATGAAGTCTGGGCCGCAACAAAGCTCAGGCCTCATGCTGCTTTCAGCAGTCCAACAGCAGTTGCTCTGAGCTGGTGCCTGTTTTGGGTGAAATTGAAAATGTGTCATAATATTCTGTTCACTCAAATGAGTCCCAGAAAATGTCGCTGTTTTTAGATTTTGTCATATGTATCCTTTTAATTATAGTTTGCTTTTCATTGACCCATTGAAGGTTACAGCAAAGTTGGAGACCATTCATCCCATCATGTCTGTGAAATATCTCTATAATTTGCTTGTTTCAGCCCTGCCACAAACTCTTATCCATGCTTTTCTTACCTCCAGACTTGATTATTCCAAGTTCTCTTGGCCAGCTCCCATCATAGAATCATCATAGAAACCCTACAGTGCAGAAAGAGGCCATTTGGCCCATCGAGTCTGCACTGACCACAATCCCACCCAGGCCCTACCCCCATATCCCTACATATTTACCCACTAATCCCTCTAACCTACGCATCTCAGGACACTAAGGGGCAATTTTTAGCATGGCCAATCAACCTAACCCGCACATCTTTGGACTGTGGGAGGAAACCGGAGCACCCGGAGGAAACCCACGCAGACACGAGGAGAATGTGCAAACTCCACACAGACAGTGACCCAAGCCGTGAATCGAACCCAGGTCCCTGGAGCTGTCATCTTGCGTCCTTTGTAAATTTGAACTTTTATAAACTGTGCTGTCCCTATTCTAATTCATACCAGGTGCCTTTCACCTATGAGTTCCAGGTTTACTGAGCTACCTTGAATCCTGGCCCTGCTGTGTTCTGATTTTAAAATTCTCACCCTTGTTTTCATATTTCTTTATGGCCTCACCAGGGTCTGGCACGATAGCACAGTGGTTAGCACTGCTGCTTCACAGCGCCAGGGACCCGGGTTTGATTCCTGGTTTGGGTCACTGTCTGTGTGGAGTTTGCACTTTCTCCCCGTGTCTGCATGGGTTTCCACCAGGTACTCTGATTTCCTCCCACATTCTGACAGACGTGCTGGTTAGGTGCATTGACCCGAACAGGCGCCGGACTGTGGCGACTCGGGGAATTTCACAGTAACTTCATTGCAGTGTTAATGTAAGTCTTACTTGTGACTAATAAATAAACTTTAACTTAAGTTTAACCTTTTCTCTGGAACTTCTTCAACTCTACATTCCTCCGAGATTTCTGCAGTCCTCCTATTGTAAACTCTTGTGCGTCACCAATTTTTTTAATGCTCTTTGGTTGACGCCTATGCCTTCAGCTGCCTAAGTGCAAGTCTCTGGAACTCCCTCCCTTCACCTTTCTGCCTTCCTTTAAGATGCTTCTTAAAGCCTCCCCTTTGACCAAGCTCTTGGTCAGCTCTCCAAATTCCTTTGATAATGCTTCTGTGAAGCATCTAGGAATGCTTTAACAACATGGAAACAATATATATTGCTGACTTGAAATGTCCTGAAATCGCCATTATGAAGACTACGTCTTTGGAGAGAATAATAGACTGGGTGAGTTTTTTGCAAGATCGGGTTACCCTGAACAACTTGTGAGTGACAATGGGCCACAGTTCCTTTCGCAAGAATTCACAAGTTATCTAAAGATAAATGGAATCCAACACATCCGATCCACTCCATATCATCCTGCCATAAATGGGCTGGCTGAAAGGTTTGTTCAGTCAATGAAGAATTCCCTGAAGGTAACTTGTGAGCAAGGATTATTGTCTAAACAACTAAGCCAATTCCTGATGACATACAGGAATACAACACATTCGACAACCCAAAGTTCTCTGGCATTACTCATGATATACAGTCAGTTACGCACAGCATTTGATTTTCTGAAGCCACCTAAGACAGAGAAATTGTCGAAGAAGCAACAAAGTAGGTTATATGACGGGAGAACAAGGCTAAATGCCGTGTTTTTCAGAAAGGTCAGGAAGCATTGGTAAGGAACTGTACCCACCTGCCATCTTATTAGCACAGACAGGACTGGTCTCCGACACATTTCAGCCATGGGGCGATGAAGTGTGGAGAAGACATGCTGATCAACTTTCAGCAACTGGAACTAGTTTGTCAGAGACAGAGGGTGGAATTTTCCCAAAAAAAAGCCAATGGTCATAACAGCGAGAAAACCCAATCATCCCACATTCAGAATTTTTTGGGAGAGTGGTGAGTCGCACGCTGGTTCTGGGATTTTTCAAGATCGCATGATCTGCACCAGGCGTAGCGAGATCGCAAAATCATCCCCAGAGTCAACTGAGAGTCTGTAACAAACTATGTCAACTGAAGAGGTAGATATTCGGGAGAACCTGACAATCCTAGAAACAACTGCTGGGTGGCACAGTGGCACAATGGCACAACGGGTTCCATTCCAGCCTTGGGTGACTGTCTGTGTGGAGTTTTCACATTCTCCCCGTTTGCGCTGGCACCAGGCAGTCTATCCTAACAGCCTATAGAGTAAACACATTTCCATTAAAACTTGTGTTTGTCTGTACCTTTGTGGTCTGCAAGCCTATCTTTTAAAGATCCCACAGCTACCTCTCTCTCTCTCGTGCACACACACACACGCACAAAAGAGTAAGATATACATTTATGGGCAACAACAATAAAATAAAACCACAGATATGAGTCTTAGTTCATATGATTTCTGGAGTTCAGAAAGTCAAAGTCCAAAGGCTGTTTCCTTCATGGTGGAGGGGGCAAGAAAGGGTGGGGGAGGGTGGGGTAAGAAGGAGCGAGAGAGGATGGGGGTTTGGAGGGAGCAAGAGAGCACAGTGGGTGAAGATAGAGAGAGTGAGTAAGGGGCCGCCATCAGGAAACTGACATTTTCATTAAATCCAAATTCAGTGTCGGCACCGTCCATAGATTCTAAGAGATTGCCAAAAGTATGATGTTGGACTAAGTGGCTTATTATTATTCAGTTTATCCTTCTTCTGTTTCCTGGTGTTACATTTGATATTTTCCAGTCCCACAGTACTATTTGCATAGTCAAAAAAGATTGAAAACCTATGGCTACTTCCTTTCTGGCTTCACTTTAAGACCTTAGGATGCATGTCGTCAGGGTTCAGAGAATAATCCTCCTTGATTTTTTTATCAGTTTTGTTGAAGCAATTCAGTTTTTGTATTTGCCTATCCTTTTCTAGTTCCCCAACTTTCTTACTTCCATCATCGTGTGCTTGTGAAAACCAATGCACAAAGTTAATCTAATATCTTATCCATATCATCATCCTCCACATATCACTCTCCTTCATCCCTGATTGATTCTGCCTGCTATTTTATAATTGTAACTATAACTTCATATAAACTCAGACAAGCACTATTTTATATTTCTAACTCTATTGTGTATTATTACACTGCTTTCAATACAGTATACATTGAAGGCTAAATGAAGCTAAATTTTATTTTGTATTCTAGAACTATGGGCTATGCACTAGATTGATGAGTATTTTTAGGTTGTGGATAGATGGCATAGTTGACAGAACTTTTACCTCAGAATCAGCAGGCTGTGGATTCTATAATCCAGACTGCTCACTTTGGTATTCTTTGATACTCTGTGCCAGTGGAGCTGCCCTCCTATTTCTATTCTCCTCTGGAACACTTCTGCAGTTGCATCTGACAAATTGGGGCTCTCCATCGTTCATAGCTGGGTTCCACCTACTTTACATTGGGTAGGGTCAAATTGTCTGCTCCTCCATCTCCTCTCTAAAGAATATAAGAGTGAATTGCCAACCAGTTTTCACTCAATTCCCTTTTGTGAAGCATCTGCTGTCATCTGCATCCATCCCCCCAACTTTATGGCCCTTATATGAAATACATAAGATGAAGTATTACGGTAACAGATCTATACCCTACCATTCTTTAGTCAGCACACCTAATCACTACTCTATCACACTTCTAGATGATGACATAACTCTACTTTACTGTAAACTAAGGTGAGTAAGACAAACATTACTCTATTTTCTGCTTTGAAGTTGGAAGTGAAAACTAGGCATCAGCGTAATTTTTCGGTGGTCTGCAGATTCATTGAAAATTTAGGGTAATGATACAAACTGGGTTAAAGATCTGTAGAACATTTCAGTTGTTTTTCCTCAGTAGTTTTCTCCAGTTCTGACCTTTGTTCTGACCTTTTTACCAGTTTATTTTCCTATGACTATTAATTTTGATTTCCTCACTGTTTCTAGACCAAAGCTTTTTAACTCATTATTTTGAAATGACTGATAAGACTTCAAAGTCAGTGCTAAGAGGTTCTTACCTTCAGTCATGACATTCTACTTCTTCCTTAAATCAATTTTCCTTCCCAAATGTTCATCATTCAACAACTGAATGTTGCTTCTAATTTTCTTGTTATTCTTTGTACATCATTTCCCCAGTGTTCCAACTATAGAATAGAATCATAGAAACACTAGAGTGCAAAAGGAAGCCATTCGGCCCATTGAGTCAGATCAATTCTCTCTCATAGAGCATTTTACCCAGACTCTATCTGCATAACCCCTCGTATTTACCCCACTAATCCCCCAACCTACACATCTTGGGATATTAAGGTGCAATTTATCATGGCCAATTCACCTAACCTGCACATCTTTGGACTGAGGGAGGAAACCAGAGCACCCAGGGGAAACCCACACAGACACAAGAAGATAAGGCTCTCCACCACATTAATTAATTCCAGCGGCAGCCACGGGCTGTGCATAATATCCCCTATCTGGGCTCTAAGACACAATTGCACAATTTCTCCAGGGACGTAATATGTATAAAATTTGTGTTACTGATGTACACAGAACTTTGTAAACATGAATAATCAAACTACACAAACTCCACACCTGCAACTGAATCAAGCCAACAGTTTCCAAACCAACAGAATCAGCCAAAATCAATTAATAGAGAGGAGCTGGATGATGGCCAGTAGAGTCTGGCACTATTACCTTCACATTCCCAGAAAACAAGTTGTGAAACAAGACTGCATTTTGATAAGTCTATATCCTACTTAACATATGAATAATCAATGTATTTATTACATTATGAAGCTAAATACCACACAAAAATGTTGTTATATTTTATGTTGCCATTCCGCCATGTTGAGAAAACTTGACATTCAGGACAGGTTTTTACAATGAGATATAATGAATGAACTAAGGTCTTCAAAATATGCTATGTATGCTCCCCTCAAAAACCAATCTTTATCTCCATGTCTGCCCATTTAGTTCACATTGATGCCAACATTCACTAAGTCCTTCTATCCTCAATTCATCTTCTTCTTTTCCTCCCTCATTTCAAAATGACATCTTCCTCCCCCTCAGTCTATGTTATGTTGATCACCTTTTCAACCTGTGTTTGTGAAAGCTGTACTAACCATGGATAGAAAATTGGCTGACTGGCAGAAGGCAGAGAGTAGGGATAAAGGGGTCCTTTTCAGGTTGGCAGCTGGTGACTAGTGGAGTTCTGCAGGGGTCAATTTTGGGACCACAGCTTTTCATTTCATACATCAATGATCTAGATGAAGGAACTTTTTTCAAGGGTTTAAACTAAGGGAAGTGGGAGTAGGCTGCAGGGGATTCTGGGAGATTGTGTTTTTTTAGTATAAAAGTCACTCTATACAGCGGGCAGCGTCGGGAGTGGGGAGTAGAGTATGAACTTGCTTTGGCTCACAGGGCTTCGGCGAGGACAGGCAGAGGCAGAGGCAGGGTAGGGTTTCACTTTTAAATTACCCCAACTTATACAAGGTAAATTGGTATGGAGGGATATGTAATGTGCTGTTTCTGCATGATGTGGGAGCAAGTGGACACTAAGGTGGACCCCAGGGACCATGTCTGCAGTAAGTGCTGGTTGCTGGAGGATCTCCAGCTCAAGATAGATGAACTGGACTCTGAGCTACAGACACTGAGGCTTATCAGGGAAGGGGAGAGCTATCTGGATAATGTGTATAAAGAGAAAGTCACGCCCCTTAGACTGACTAACTTAGCTGGGGGTCAGGGACAACAGGGAGTGGCTGTGGGTGAGGCGGGCAGTGGGGGGAAGAAGGCGGGCAGAGGGGGGAAGAAGGGAAGTAGTTGGCAGGAGGTAAAGTCCCAAGAACCTCAGCCCTTAAATCTTTGTAACAGATTTGAGGTTCTTGCCACCAGTGTAGATGGGAAAAATGACTGCGAGAAGGACGAGCAAACTGTCAGCAGTACCAGGGTGCAGGATACTGCTGCAACAGAGAAATCAAAGAGAAATGTAGTAGTGATTGGGGATAGTGTAGTTAAGGGCATAGACACTGTTCTCTGTGACCAGGAGAAGCAATACTGTAGGTTGTGTTGCCTGCCTGGTGCTCGGGTCCAGGATGTATCATCTGGGCTGCAGAGGAATCTGGAGTGGGAGGGTGAAAATCCAGTTGTCGTGGTCCACGTAGGTGCCAATGACATAGACAAAACAGGAACTAAGGATCTACAGAGGGAGTACGAAGAGCTGGGGAACAAATTAAAAAGCAGAACCAACAAGGTGGTAATCTCTGGATTACTACCTGAGCCACGCGCAAATTGGCGCAGGGTTAATAGGATTAAGGAGACGAATGCGTGGCTCAAGGATTGGTGTGGGAGGAATGGGTTCGAATTCATGGGGCATTGGCACCAGTATTTGGGCAGATGGGACCTGTATAGATGGGATGGTCTCCGTTTGAACCGTGCTGGGACCAGAGTCCTAGTGAATCGTATCACTAGGGCTGTAGATAGGGCTTTAAACTAATTTATGGGGGGGAGGGTACAGAGGTAAGAGGAATTACGAAATCAATAGTAGAGGAGAGGGAGTGAGTGCAAGTGAATGAGGGCATTCAGGTAGTTAAAGGAGTAGAGGGCGAGGGAGAGGTTGATAGCGTTTCATCAAATTGGGTCCAGATAAAAGCTGGAATAAAGACACTTTGCCTGAATGCAAGAAGCATTCGGAACAAAGTTAATGAGTTGATGGTGCAAATCAGCACGAATGGGTATGATCTAGTGGCCATTACAGAAACGTGGCTGCAGGGGGACCAGGACTGGGAGATGAATATCCAGGGGTATCAGGCATTTAGGAAGAATAGACAGGAAGGAAACGGTGGTGGGGTAGCTCTGTTAATAAAAGATAATATCAGGGTAGTAGTGAGGGGTGACATAGGCTCTAAGGAACAAAACGTGGAATCGCTATGGGTAGAGATAAGGAATAGTAGGGGGAGAAAGACACTAGTAGGCGTGGTCTATAGGCCCCCAAATAATAATGTTGAGGTGGGGAGGGCTATAAACAAGCAAATAATGGATGCGTGCAAAAACGGAACGGCAATAATCATGGGGGACTTCAACCTGCATACTGATTGGCTGACTCAAGTTGGAAGGGGTGGGATGGAGGAAGAGTTCTTAGAATGCTGTCGGGATAGTTACCATGAACAGTATGTTACAGAACCGACGAGGGAACGAGTTATCTTAGATCTGGTAATGTGTAACGAGGTAGGTAGAGTTAAGGATGTTCTTGTGAAGGACCCTCTTGGGTCAAGTGATCACAATATGGTTGAATTTCTGATACAAATGGAAGAGGAGAAAGTAGGGTCCCATACCACTGTCCTCTGTTTGAACAGAGGGAAGTACGATAGGATGAGGGCTGACTTGGCTAAGGTGGACTGGGAGAGCAGACTGGTAGGTAGGACAGCTGAGGAACAGTGGAGGATTTTTAAGGAGATCCTTTTCAGTACTCAGCAACAATATATTCTGGTGATAAAGAAGGGCTGTAAAAAAAGGGATAACCAGCCGTGGATAATGAAGGAAATTAAGGAGAGTATTAAATTAAAGACCGATGCGTACAGAGTGGCCAAAAATAGTGGAGAATCGGAAGATTGGGAAAACTTTAAGAAAAAACAAAGAACGACTAAGAAAGCGATAAAGGAAGGAAAGATAGGTTATGAAGCTAGGCTAGCTCTAAATATAAAAAATGATAGTAAAAGCTTTTACAAATATATAAAAAGGAATAGAGTGGCAAGAGTGAATGTTGAACCCTTGGAGGATGAGAGGGGGGATTTAATAGTGGGAAATGAGGAAATGGCTGAAACTTTAAATAAGTATTTTGTGTCGGTCTTCACGGTGGAAGACACAAATAGTTTACCGAATATTAACGATAGAGGGTTGGTAGGAGGAGAGGTACTCAATACAATTAATGTTACCAGGGAGGCAGTGCTTGGTAGACTAACGGGACTGAAGGTGGACAAGTCCCCGGGCCCGGATGGAATGCATCCCAGGGTACTGAAAGAAATGTCAGAGGTAATAACGGATGCGTTAGTGGTTATTTATCAAAATTCGTTGGATTCTGGGGTAGTGCCGGCGGATTGGAAAACGGCTAATGTTACACCGCTGTTTAAAAAAGGAAGTAGACAAAAGGCAGGTAACTACAGACCGGTTAGCTTAACGTCTGTAGTTGGGAAAATGCTGGAATCCATCATTAAAGAAGAAATGGCAGGCCATCTGGATAAGAATGGTTCGATTAAGCAGACACAGCATGGATTCATGAGGGGAAAGTCGTGCTTGACGAACTTGTTGGATTTTTATGGAGATGTGACTAGTGCGGTTGACGGAGGGGAACCGGTGGATGCGGTGTTTTTGGATTTCCAAAAGGCATTTGATAAGGTGCCTCACAAAAGGTTGCTGAAGAAGATTGGGTCACACGGAGTTGGGAGTAGGGTGTTAGCGTGGATTGGGGATTGGCTATCTGACAGGAAGCAGAGAGTCGGAATAAATGGGTGCTTTTCTGGTTGGCAGATGGTAACTAGTGGCGTGCCGCAGGGATCGGTACTGGGGCCTCAACTATTTACCATTTATATAGACGATCTGGAGGAGGGGACTGAGTGTCGGGTAACAAAGTTTGCAGACGACACAAAGATAAGTGGAAAAGTGAATCGTGTGGAGGGCGTAGAAGGTCTGCAGAGAGATTTGGACAGGCTGAGTGAGTGGGCGAGGATCTGGCAGATGGAGTATAACAGTGACAAATGCGAGGTTATTCATGTTGGAAGAAATAATAGCAAATTGGATTATTATCTAAATGGAAAGAAATTACAACATGCTGCTGTGCAGAGGGACCTGGGGGTCCTTGTGCATGAGACGCAAAAACCCAGTCTGCAGGTGCAACAGGTGACCAAGAAGTCAAATGGGATGTTGGCCTATATCGCAAGGGGGATAGAATATAAAGGCAGAGATGTCTTGCTGCATCTGTACAGGGCATTGGTGAGGCCACAGCTGGAGTACTGTGTGCAGTTTTGGTCCCCTTATTTGCGGAAGTATATATTGGCCTTGGAGGGAGTGCAGAGAATGTTCACCAGGTTGATACCCCTCCTCAGCATTATGAGGAGAGACTGAGCAGATTGGGTTTGTATTCGTTGGAATTTAGAATGCTGAGGGGGGATCTTATAGAGACCTATAAGATAATGAAGGGGCTGGATAGGGTAGAGGTGGAGAGATTCTTTCCACTTAGAAAGGAAGCTAGAACTAGAGGGCACAGCCTCAAAATAAAGGGGGGTCGGTTTAGGACAGTTGAGGAGGAACTTTTTCTCTCAGAGGGTGGTGAATCTCTGGAATTCTCTGCCCACTGAAGTGGTGGAGGCTACCTCGTTGAATATGTTTAAATCATGGATAGATGGATTCCTGATCAGTAAGGGGTTATAGGGATCAGGCGGGTAAGTGGAACTGATCGACTTCAGATCAGCCATGATCTTATTGAATGGCGGGGCAGGCTCGAGGGGCTAGATGGCCTACTCCTGCTCCTATTTCTTATGTTCTTATGAACTGAGGGCACTTGCAGTTTGCAGATGATACAAGATGGAGGGACAGGTAATATTGAGGAGGCAGGAAGGCTGCAGAAGGAATTGGACAGGTTCGGAGTATGGGCAAAGAAGTGGCAAATGGAATACAATGTGGGAAAGTGTGAGGTTATGCACTTTGGTTGTAAGAATAGAGGCATAGACTATTTTCTAAATGGGGAGAGAATTCAGAAATTGGAAGGGCAAAGGGACTTGGAAGTCCTAGATCAGGATTCTCTTCAGGTTAACTTGCAGGTTGAGTTGGGAGTTAGGAAGGCAAATGCAATGTTAGCATTCATTTCGAGAGGACTAGAATTCAAAAGCAGAGATGTACTGCTGATGCTTAATAAGGCTTTGGTCAGACCTCATTTGGAATATTGTGAGCAATTTTGGACTCCAAATCTAAGGAAGGATATGTTGACCCTGGAGAGGGTCCAGAGGAGTTTCATAGGAATGATCCCAGCAAAGAGAGGCTTGATGTATGAAGAGCATTTGAGGACTCAGGGCCTGTACTCGATGGAGTTTAGAAGGATGAGGGGGGATCTCATAAAAACTTACAGAATACTGAAAAGCCTGGGTAGAGTGAACATGGAGAAGATGTTTCCATTAGTAGGAGAGACTAGGATCTGAGGGCACAGCCTCAGAACCAAGATGAGGGGGAATTTCTTCAGCCAGTGAATTTGTGGAATTCATTGAGACAGAAGGCTGTGGAGGCCAGGTCGTTGAGTGTATTTAAGACAGAGACAGATAGGTTCTTGATTGGTAAGGAGATCAAAGGTTATGGGAAAAAGGCTGGAGAATGGGGTTGAGAAACATATCAGGCATGATTGAATAGTGGAGCAGATTCGATGGGCTAAATGGTGTAATTCTGCTCCTATACCTATGGGCTTATGGTCTTTAAATTCTGCTTGTTGACTGTTTGTACTCAGAAAGTAACTTTTACTCATAATTAATATTTTACACAATTTAATATTTTTAAAATGTATAGAATCTTACCAGAATACCTTATTATTGGCCTTATGTGAAGCAAATTTAATGAATTGCAGGCAGAAATTCAACTTGAATTCTTAAATTAACAACTTGCTGGAAGAGCCGCAATAAGCAATCAAATAGGTCAGAAAAACAAATCCTGTGGCTCTGACATTATTCCAGCTGAAATATTCAAAGCTGTTGGGTTTTTTTTTTTCATTTCAAGACCCCATGCAGTCATACTATGGATTTGGGAGGAAAAAGAACATCCCTTTCCACCCCTGATTTCAGGGATGTGACAATTGTACCTGTAATAAGTTGAGGGTAACTCGTTGTGACTTCAAGTTGAGAAGCATTTAATTACCAACAATGTATATACAAGCAATGATCAGACAGAACTAAATACATGACAGCAAAATCTCTATCAAGTGTAAAGCCAACAGCTTATGAGGAGAGATTGAACAGATTGGGTCTGTACTCATTGGAGTTTAGGAGGCTGAGGGGTGATCTTATAGAGACATATAAGATAATGAAGGGGCTGGATAGGGTAGAGGTAGAGAGATGCTTTCCACTTAGAAGGGAAACCAGAACTAGAGGGCACAGCCTCAAAATAAGTGGGGGCCGGTTCAGAACAGAGTTGAGGGGGAACTTCTTCTCTCAGAGGGTAGTGAATCTCTGGAATTCTCTGCCCATTGAAGTGGTGGAGGCTACCTCGTTGAATATGTTTAAATCACGGGTAGATAGATTTCTGATTTATAAGGGAATTAAGGGATATGGGGAGCAGGTGGGTAAGTGGAACTGATTCGCCTCAGATCAGCCATGATCTTGTTGAATGGTGGGGCAGGCCCGAGGGGCTAGATGGCCTATTCCTGCTCCTATTTCTTATGTTCTTATGTTCTTATAATTCATTGTGGTACATTTGAGGAAAGGATAACCAGCTCAGTTCATCCGCATTTGATATTTGCATACCTGGACGATGCTGGAAAGAGTATCCATATGCATCTAGCAATAGAGCCCATCTCTGTACACTCACATGAGGGTACAGGGATGATCTTTGTTGCCAAACAAATGCAAGAAAAGTGTTAGAAAAATCTTTGTTTCACTCATCAACCTGACCAAAGCATTTGACTCAGTAAATCATGAGGCACTGTGGATTGTACTTCGCAGGTATCCTAGAAATTTGATCACAGTCTTGAAATTGCTTTGTGATAATAGAACTCCAACTGTCTTAAGTGGGAGGTCTGAAACTGATGCCTTCAAAATTTGAATCAGGCAAGGCTGTGTGATATCTATCTGATAGTGGCTAATCACTTCATTAATTCAATTTGGCCTTTCGAGCCTGCTCCACTGTTCATTATGGTCATGGCTGATCATTAAATACAATACCCTGATCCTGCCTTCACTCATATCCCTTGATCCCTTTAACCCCAAGAGCCACATCTAATTCCTTTTTGAAATCACATATTTTGGCCTTAACTATCTTCTGTGGTAGTGAATTCCACAGATTCACCATTCTCTGGGTGAAGAAAGTTTTCCTCACCTCAGTCCTAAAAGGTTTTCCCCTTATCCTCAAACCATAGCCCCTAGTTCTGAACTTCCCCACCATCAGGAACATTCTTTCTGAATCGACCCTGTCTAATCTTATTAGAATTTTATAAGTTTCTATGAGATGTCCTCTCACGCTTCTAAACTCCAATGAATATAATCCTAACTGACTGAATCTCTCCTCGTATGACAGGCCTGCCATTCCAGGAATCAGTGACGGCTTTTAAGACAAGAATTGCATAACACACACTCGGGACAAAGTAGGATGAAAGAGTGCGTCTGAAGTTATGTTAAGTGGTAGGGCATTGATAAAAAAATCAAAAAGATAGTGTCCAAATTGTGAAGCCCAACACTTCCTCTATAGCAAGAATGTCCTTCCTCAGATAAGGACACCAAAACTGCACATAATACTCCAGGCATGGCCTCAACGATGCCTTATACAATTGCAGTAATACATTCCTATTCCTATACTCAAATCCTCTCGCTATGAAGGCCAACATACCATTTGCCTTCTTTACTGCCTGCTGTACCTGCGCACTTACTTTCAGTGACTGATGCATGAGGAAACCAAGGTCTTGCAGAGTAGCCACCTCTCTCAATTTACACTCATTCAAAAAATAATCTGCTTCCTATTTTTGCTAACGAAGTGGATAACCTCACATTCATCTACATTATACTGCATGTGCATATGCCCTCACTCAGCCTGTCCAAATAACACTGAAGCATCTCTGCATCCTCCGCACAGCTCGCCTTCCTACCCAACTTTGTATCATCTGCAAATTTGGAGATAATACATTTAGTTCCCTCATCCAAATCATTAATATATAATGTGAATAGTTGGGGTCCTAGCACACATCCCTCTGGTACCCTACTAGTTACTGTCTGTCAATCGGAAAAAGACCCATTTATTCCAACTCCTTACTTCCTGTCTGCTAACCAATTTTCTATCCATCTCAAGACACTACCCATAAATCCCATGTGTTTTAACTTTACATAGTAATCTGCGATGTGAGACCTTGTTGAAAGCCTTCTGAAAGTCTAAATAAATCACATCCATCAGTTCTCCCTGGTCAATTCTACTAGTTACATCCTCAAAGAATTCCAGTAGATTTGTCAAGCATGTAAATACATGCTGACTTTGTCTGATTATACCACTGCTTTCCAAATGCTGAGCTATGAAATCCTTGATAATGGACCTGAGCAACTTTCGTACTACCGATGTTAGGCTCACTGGTCTTAGTTCCCTGTTTTCTTTCTACCTCCCTTTTTGAATAGCATGCTTACGTTAGCTACTCCCCAATCTGTGGGAACTATTCCAGAGTCCAAAGATTTTTGAAAAATTACCACCAATCGATCTACTATCTCTAGGGCCATTTCCTTAGGTACTCTGAGATGAGGATTATCAGGCCCTGGGGATTTATCTGCCTTCAACCCCATTAATTTCCCCCAAACTATTTCTCGGCTATTACTGATTTCCTACAGCTCCTCACTAAAACTTGTGTTTCTCAAAACTTCTGGTACATTAAAGAATATGGGAGTGGGTTAGATAGTTTGTTTGAGCCATGATCTTATTGAAAGGCAGAGGAGACCTTGGGAGCCATACTGCCTTCTCTGTTTTTTTTTATTAGTGTCACAAGTAGGCTTACATTAACACTGCAATGAATTTATTGTGAAAATCCCCTAGTCGCCAAACTCTGGCGCCTGTTCGGATATTCTGTGGGAGAACTTAGCATGGCCTAACCAGCACGTCTTTCAGATGACGGAGGAAACCAGAGCACCCAGGGGAAACCCACGCAAACACTGGGAGAATGCACAGACTCAGACAGTTATGCAAGCCGGGAATCGAACTTGGGTCCCTGGCGCTGTGAGGCAGCTGTGCTAACCACTGTGCCATCGTGCCGCCCTGATGACTCCTACTCATATTGTCAAAAATACAATAGGGGGGTTGCTGAGTTCAGTGAGTTAAAATGGGTTCTGGCTCAGGTGGATTGGAATCAAAACTTGGTGGGCAAAATAATAAATGAACACTGGGAGGTATTCACAAAGATAGTTTGATTATGGTGGGGCGAGAAATAAACAAAGAAAGAAACAAAGAAATAACTGATGCATGTAAAAATGATACAGCAATTACCATGGGAGATGTTAATCTACATATCAATTAGTCAAATCAGGTCGGTCAAAGCAGCCTTGAGGAGGAGTTCATAGAATGTATCCGCGATAGCTTCCTTGAACAGTATGTAATGGAACCTACGAGGGAGCAAGCTATCCTAGATCTGGTCCTGTGTAATGAGACAGGAATAATTAATGATCTTGCAGTTAGGGATCCTCTCGGAAGAAGTGATCACAGTATGGTTGAATTTAAAATACAGATGGAGCGTGAGGAGGTAAAATCCAATACCAGTGTCTTGTGCTTAAACAAAGGAGACTACAAAGGGATGAGGGAGGCATTGGCTAAGGTAGACTGGAAGCAAAAACTTTATGGTGGGACAATTGAGGAACAGTGGAGGACTTTCAAAGCGATCTTTCACAGTGCTCAGCAAAATTATATACCAGTGATAAGGAAGGACTGTAGAAAAAAAGATAATCAACCATGGATATCTAAGGAAATAAAGGAAGATGTCAAATTGAAAGAAAATGCATACAAAGTGGAAAAGATTAGTGGGAACCTAGAGGATTAGGAAATCTTTAAAGATCAACGGAAAGCCACGAAAAAAGCTATAAAGAAAAGTAAGATGGATTATGAGAGTAAACTAGCTCAGAATATAAAAACAAATAGCAAAAGTTTCTACAAATATATAAAACGAAAAAAAGTGGCTAAAGTAAACTTTAGTCCTTCAGAGGATGAGAAGGGGGATGTAATAACTGGAAATGAGAAAATGGTTGTGGCATTGAACAGATATTTTGTGTCAGTCTTCACAGTGGAAGTCACAAATAACATGCCAAAAATTGATGACAGGAAGGCTATGGCAGGTGAGGACCTAGAAATCATTATCACGAAAGAGGTAGTGTTGGGCAAGTTAATGGGGCTAAAGGCAAGTCTCCTGGTCCTGATGGAATGCATCCCAGGGCACTAAAAGAGATGGCAGGAGAAATAGCAAATGCACTAGTGGTAATTTACCAAAATTCGCTGGACTCTGGGGTGGTTCCTGCAGATTGGAAAACAACAAATGTGATGCCACTGTTTAAAAAAGGAGGTAGACAAAAGGCGGGTAACTATAGGCCGGTTAGCTTGTAGTAGGGAAAATGCTTGAATCTATAGATATAGATTCAAGGAATAGCAAGACATCTGGATATAAATTGTCCCATTGGTAAGACGCAGCATGGGTTCATGAAGGGAAGGTCATGTTTGACTAATTTGGTGGAACTCTTTGAGAACCTTACATGTGCAATGGACAATGGGGAACCTGTGGATGTGATGTATCTGGATTTCCAGAAGGCATTTGACAAGGTGCCGCACCAAAGACTGCTACATAAGATAAAGGTGCACGGTGTTACGGGTAATAGATTAGCATGGATAGAGGATTGGTTAACTAACAGAAAGCAAAGAGTGGGGGTAAATGAGTGCTTTTCTGGTTGGCGATCAGTGACTAGTGGTGTGCCTCAGGGATCAGTGTTGGGACCGCAATTGTTTACGATTTACAAAGATGATTTAGAGTTGGGGACCAAGTGTAATGTGTCAAAATTCACAGATGACACTAAGATGAGTGGCAGAGCAAAATGTGCAGAGGACACTGGAAGTCTGCAAAGGGATATAAATAGTCTAAGTGAGTGGGTGAGGGTCTGGCAGATGGAGTACAATGTTGGTAAATGTGAGGTCATCCATTTTGGTAGGAATAACAGCAAAATGGACTATTATTTAAATGGTAAAAAATTGCAGCATGCTGCTGTGCAGAGAGACCTGGGTGTCCTTGTGCAAGAATCACAAGGAGTTGGTTTGCAGATGCTGCAGGTAATTAAGAAGGCAAATGGAATTTTGTCCTTCATTGCTAGAAGGATGGAGTTTAAAAACAGCAAGATTATGTTGCAGCTGTATAAGGTGCTGGTGAGGCCACACCTGGAGTACTGTGTACAGTTTTGGTCTCCTTACTTGAGAAAGGATATACTGGCACTGGAGGGGGTGCAGAGGAGATTCACTAGGTTGATTCCGGAGTTGAGAGGGTTGGCTTATGAGGAGAGACTGAGTAGACTGGGGCAAATTCAGAAGAATGAGGGGAAATCTTATAGAAACATATAAGATTATGAAGGGAATAGACAAGATAGAAGCAGGGAGGTTGTTTCCACTGGCAGGTGAAACTAGAACGAGAGGGCATGGCCTCAAAATAAGGGAAAGCAGATTTAGAACTGAGTTGAAGTGGAACTTCTTCACACAAAGGGTTGTGAGTCTGTGGAATTCCCTGCCCAGTGCAACAGTTGAGGCTACCTCATTGAATGTTTTTAAGGCAAGGATAAATAAATTTTTGAACAGTAAAGGAATTAAGAGTTATGATGAGCAGGCAGGTAAGTGGAGCTGAGTCCACAAAAGGATCAGCCATAAACTTATTGAATGACGGAGCAGGCTCGAGGGGCCAGATGGCCTACTCCTGCTCCTAGTTCTTATGGAGGAGGGACATTTCTCTGAAGTGGATATTTGTTTTTCAATTTCTGAAGACATTGGTTTTGGATTGGATGAAATGCGGCATCCTTGTTAGTAAACAATAGAACATAGAACATAGAACATTACAGCGCAGAACAGGCCCTTCGGCCCACGATGTTGCACCGACCAGTTAAAAAAAAAACTGTGACCCTCCAACCTAAACCAATTTCTTTTCGTCCATGAACCTATCTACGGATCTCTTAAACGCCCCCAAACTAGGCGCATTTACTACTGATGCTGGCAGGGCATTCCAATCCCTCACCACCCTCTGGGTAAAGAACCTACCCCTGACATCGGTTCTATAACTACCCCCCCTCAATTTAAAGCCATGCCCCCTCGTGCTGGATTTCTCCATCAGAGGAAAAAGGCTATCACTATCCACCCTATCTAAACCTCTAATCATCTTATATGTTTCAATAAGATCCCCTCTTAGCCGCCGCCTTTCCAGTGAAAACAATCCCAAATCCCTCAGCCTCTCCTCATAGGATCTCCCCTCCATACCAGGCAACATCCTGGTAAACCTCCTCTGCACCCTCTCCAAAGCCTCCACATCCTTCCTGTAATGTGGGGACCAGAACTGCACACAGTACTCCAAGTGCGGCCGCACCAGAGTTGTGTACAGTTGCAACATAACGCTACGACTCCTAAATTCAATCCCCCTACCAATAAACGCCAAGACACCATATGCCTTCTTAACAACCTTATCTACTTGATTCCCAACTTTCAGGGATCTATGCACACATACACCTAGATCCCTCTGCTCCTCCACACTATTCAAAGTCCTCCCGTTAGCCCTATACTCAACACATCTGTTATTCCTACCAAAGTGAATTACCTCACACTTCTCCGCATTAAACTCCATCCGCCACCTCTCGGCCCAACTTTGCAACCTGTCTAAGTCTTCCTGCAAACTACGACACCCTTCCTCACTGTCTACCACACCACCGACTTTGGTGTCATCAGCAAATTTGCTAATCCACCCAACTATACCCTCATCCAGATCATTAATAAATATTACAAACAGCAGTGGCCCCAAAACAGATCCCTGAGGTACACCACTTGTAACCGCACTCCATGATGAATATTTACTATCAACCACCACCCTCTGTTTCCTATCCGCTAGCCAATTCCTGATCCAATTTCCTAGATCACCCCCAATCCCATACATCTGCATTTTCTGCAGAAGCCTACCATGGTGAACCTTATCAAACGCCTTACTAAAATCCATATATACCACGTCCACTGCCTTGCCCCCATCCACCTCCTTGGTCACTTTCTCAAAAAACTCAATAAGGTTAGTAAGGCACGACCTACCTGCCACAAAACCATGCTGACTATCACCTATCAATTCATTACTCTCCAAATAACTATAAATCCTATCCCTTATAATTTTTTCCAACATCTTGCCGACAACAGAAGTGAGACTCACCGGTCTATAATTCCCGGGGAAGTCTCTGTTCCCCTTCTTAAACAATGGGACAACATTCGCTAACCTCCAATCTTCTGGTACTATACCAGAGGCCAACGACGACCTGAAGATCAGAGCCAGAGGCTCTGCAATCACTTCTCTTGCCTCCCAGAGAATCCTTGGATAAATCCCATCCGGACCAGGGGATTTATCTATTTTCAGACCCTCCAGAATATCCTGCACATCCTCCTTATCAACTGTAATACTGTCTATTCTACTCCCTTGCAACCCAGTGTCCTCCTCAGCTATATTCATGTCCCCTTGCGTGAACACCGAAGAGAAATATTGGTTCAATGCTTCACCAATCTCCTCCGGTTCCACACATAACTTCCCTCTGCCATCTATAGAGTAGATCTATCTGTAAGCAGACAGGTGACTTGTGGAATGATGGTGGGCTGGACTTCAGCCCTGACACAACCAGTCTGCATCCACTGTGCGCTGTCCCTTTAAGAGCAACGGAGTCACGTGAGCAGTCACATGACAACGCGTGTTTGGGCTGTTCAAGAGCTGACAGGTCCGCTGCTGCGCAGGTTCCAGGTGAGAGACCGCTGCCCGCTCGAGCCGCCCCCGGGGGGAAGCGCTGTCCGCTCGAGCCGCCCCCGGGGGGAAGCGCTGTCCGCTCGAGCCGCCCCCGGGGGTGGAGGCCGCCTGTAACCGCATTCTCGGCCATGTTGAGTAGGTTCCCCCGCCCGCAGATGGATCGGCCTCGGGCCGAGCTGTCGGTGCATTCAGCTGTGACTGGGGTCTGAATGTCAGATATTCCCGTCACCGTGCGGGCCTCTCTCCGCGTCCCTCACAGTTTATCATTAATCATACCCCCGACTCTTGTCAGTGTCTGTACCCACCAGGGCCCCATCACCCCTCTAACCCCCCCCCCCCCCCCCCGTCAGTGTCTGTACCCACCAGGGCCCCATCACCCCTCTAACCCGCCCCCCCCCGTCAGTGTCTGTACCCACCAGGGCCCCATCACCCCTCTAACCCCCCCCCCCCCCCCCGTCAGTGTCTGTACCCACCAGGGCCCCATCACCCCTCTAACCCCCCCCCCCCCCCCGTCAGTGTCTGTACCCACCAGGGCCCCATCACCCATCTAACCCCCCCGTCAGTGTCTGTACCCACCAAAACCCCATCACCCATCTAACCCCCCCCCCCGTCAGTGTCTGTACCCACCAGGGCCCCATCTCCTTCCCCTTGGCAGACCAGTCCATGCTGGTATCTACTGGCCTGCTTCATGAAGCATCACTCTTGTTCAAACCCACCTTCTGTTGATCTGAAATGCTGAGTGGTGTTTTGACAACAGTGCTGCCTTGTGCCTTGCACAAGGTCATTGGTATCTTTAATTCTTCGAAGTAAGGCTGATTCTATTCTGCGTGGGGAAGTCTTGGTAACGTTTCATAGAAATCATAGAAACCCTACAGTGTAGAAAGAGGCCATTCGGCCCATCGAGTCTACACCGACCACAATCCCACCCAGGCCCTACCCTCATATCCCTACATATTTACCCGCTAATCCCTCTAACCTACCCATCTCAAGACACTAAGGGGCAATTTTAGCACGGCCAATCAACCTAACCCGCACATCTTTGGACTGTGGGAGGAAACCGGAGCACCCGGAGGAAACCCACGCAGACACGAGGAGAATGTGCAAACTCCACACAGACAGTGACCCAAGCCGGGAATCGAACCCAGGTCCCTGGAGCTGTGAAGCAGCCGTGCTAACCACTGCTACTGTGCCGCCCTTTAAGCCAGAAGTGTTTCAGGATTTACTGTAGTCCACCAACAAGGAAACTTAAATTGAAGCCTTGGGTAAAATTTAATTTGCTAACTTCCAGCCTTTCTTCAAAGCTAAAATCTGTCATTCCTAGTACCCCTTTGAGAGCTCTTAACAGTATTCTTAAAATGGGGATGTTTAGTAATAAGTCTCACAATGCCAGGTTAAAGTCCAACAGAGACTCACCTGATGAAGGGGCAACGCTCCGAAAGCTCATGATTCCAAATAAAACTGTTGGATCTTAACCTGGCATTATGAGACTTCTTACTGTGCCCATCCCAATCCAATGCTGGCATCTCCACATCGGGGATGTTTAGAATTGCAGACAGCATTTCAACTGTGGCCTAAGCGTCTTGTCCAGTAGTCACTTGCAACGTGTGGTTCATTGCAAATCCAGAGTTGACCAGTTACAGCTTAGATTAATAGGCACTGTAGATGGACATGTATTATTGCTATTTGTATGTTTGTGTACTTTGCTATTTTTGTGCATTCGTTGATAAAAATGGTAAGATCATTTTTTTTGACTATTGTGTTTTCCTTCCTTACCTACTGGTTATTTGCAAAAGTGGTATGCAACATTCAAACCCTAAACCTCAGAATCGTGGGAGCAACAGCAATATTGTAGAGCGAGGGGAGCTTTCATCATGATCAGCTCAACCAATCACAACTTCAGGGCTGCAGAAGAAAGCAAGCCCAACCAATAATGAGCATCTCTAGCAGGGCATGTCAAAGGGTAAAAACAACGTCCAGTCAAATGGTGGGGAGGAATGAATCATTGTGCAAATCAATATTCTCAGAAGTCAGATTACAATTGCTCTAATATGTGCTGTCCCTGATAAATTCATGCCAGAGTTCCAAACTTGGTAAGAGAGACTGGAAGGTTTTGCATTAAATAATGACACAGAAAAGACTTGGATTTATGCAGCATCTCTTGAAGCCACAAGACATTCCAAAATTCTTTAGTCAATGAATATCTTAGTGCAGTCTCTGTTGTATTATGGATGATAGCCAATTTGCATACATGCTCCCACAAACAACAATGTGATGGTGACTAGATAATCTGTTCTAGCGATGTCAATAGCTGGATTAATATTGGCCAGGACTTTGGGATACCTCCTATTCTTGTATGAAATTGTGCTATGAGGGTCATTTTGAAGGAGTATAAGGGCAATTGGTTGAATGTCTATCCAAAATGTGGCACCTCCAATAATCCAGCCAACCCTCAGTATTGCACTAATGTGCCAACCTTGATTTTTTGTGCTGAAGTTATGGAAAAGGACTTGAACCCACAAACCTGACTCCGATCAACGCTACCAACTGAGCCAGGACTAACACTTTTTTAAGAAAAGGAAGTACATTTAGCAGTATTTCGCATCAGGCTGTAGCCACACCTCTAGCTAGTCAGCAGTTACTGTTGTGCAACACGAGTGTCACTCGTGTCTTTTACTAATTTGGCCTCATTTTCTTTATTTTCAATGCTAGTGTGCTATTAGAGAAAATCACTTCTTCTGTATATCATATGAAGTTTGTCTGATACTCAATTCATCACTGCAGTTTGCTGAGGCACTGTTGCCAATTCTTTTCATCGGAGCTTAAATCTCAATCTAAATTGGGCTGATGGTTACTTTTAGTTTTCCATATGCAAAATTTACATACTTAACATTCATGACTGAAAATCGTGTCACAACACTATTGGAAGGGGCCCCAGTGCAAATTGTATAATTGACTTTTATTCCATGGGTTCTTCACTAACTTGTAACTATGTTAAATAACATGCATTAATACTGCTCTTTCTATTATCAAAGCTCTTGCAGTTTCTGGGAATTTATGCACTGGTGTTCCAAATGCCAATTACCGTTTAAAAGAGTGCAGAAAGGTAGAACTGCAGTTTGTCAACAAAGGGTGTTGCAACAGAGACATTGTTAGGAGTGAAAGTTCAGTTTTCAAGCTAGAAGTGTTCGCAGCAAACAAGCTAAACAGGAGTTTCATTTTGATCTTCATTGTTAACATGCTCATTTTAAAAACTTCGGCTGGAATTCTCTGGCTGTTCATGCCCCACCATCGCTACCAGCCAGAATGGAGAATTTGACACTCAACCAAATCTCTGTTTTACTGCAACATGACAGGGGAATCCTGGCTGCGGGTGAGGTCAGAGAATCTGGTCCTTCATTTTTTTAAAACCTGAAACCATTTAATTAATCTCAATCTGCAGAGGATGAGCAATGTATTATGAAGTTTGGTAGATTAAAAGGCACATTTCAGTAAAAGATTGTTAAAATGTCTTAGTACAGTTGACTGTAATCTACACTAGTTATAATTTCTTTATAGTATATGTGAATGAGACTAAATGAACAAATTTGAATGAAAAATGTTCTTTGTATTTGTAATGCTTATGTTTAAATCCAACAGAGGTGTAGAAATTGCCCAAATCCTTACAATTGGTGATTTAATGGCAAAACCATTGGTTTTGGGAATAGTGGCTAATTCATATCTTACTTTTGGGAAGGTATAAAACCATGCATGCAGGTCTAACAGCAGTAATTGCTCATTTGACCTAGGGAAAGAAAGTGATTAATAGTGTAGATTGTGTTTAACATCTGTCTAAACGCTTGATAAAAAATTTCTGGAGAACCATTGAACTTTTTAGGACCATCTTTCCTGTTAAGACATTGGTGTGCAGAATTATAAGGAATGGAGTAGAAAAAATCTCTGTTGTCCGTGCTAGGCCTGCCTTGTGGGCTCTATTAGCTATTGGCTTAGTTTATTATCAATGTATTGAAGTACTGGAGACTGGCTGACATTGTTCCAAACCTCCAGCATTGTTCTGAAGCCAGTTTGACCTCGAGAGACCCCACTTACTCATCCTAGAAGGATAGTTGCTAGTATATTAGACAATGCACCTGTGCAGTTTCTGACCTTTTAAACAGTGCACCATATTAATTTTGCAGGATGGTTAAGTAAAGACTGAGTGGAGGTACAAGTTTTGCATTCTGCCTGCTCTGAAATTGGAAGAAGTAGTTTCAACAGTGCCTGCAGTTCAAGCTACCTGCACTCGGATGACTATGCAACATTTAGTGGCAGCTGTGAGATGGCAAATGGCAGGATAATGTGATCCAGTGAGAGGATGTTAAACTTGCCGAGTGATGCATCTGCAGAGGAAGCCGAGCCTGTGGTTCAACTCAAAGCTTGGAAGCTGGGGAAGGCCAAAGACACAGCAGAGCAGGGAGACTTCAGCACATTGTTTAAAGACTTCTTTATTGCTCAATAGAAACGTGAGGAAGAACTAGGTGGAGAATTGAGGAGCCTTGGGGTGACGATTCAAACTGCTCCCGGCATGGTGGCACTGCTGCCTCACAATGCCAAGGCCCCAGGTTTGATTGTTGAGTGACTGTGTGGAGTTTACACATGCTCCCATGTCTGCGTGGGTTTTCTCCGAGTGCTCCAATTTCCTCCCACAGACCAAAGATGTGCAGGTTAGATGGCTTGGCCATGCTAAAACGCCCCTTAGTGTCCCAAGATGTGTAGGTTAGGGGAATTAACAGGGTGAATGCGTGCGGTTAGGGTGATGGGCTTGGATGGGATGCTCTTTCGGAGACTAGGTGCAGTTCTGATGGGCTGAATGGTCTCCTATACTAGAAGGATTCTATAGTTCTATCCTATTTAAACAGCAGGTGAGCATGGACAGTAGCTCCAGACAGCTTCTCCCAACCCCTGCTCTATGTTGACGATAGGTTATCCTCAGGAACAGAAGGGATATGGGTCCTGTTCTAGACACACCTATGTCCTGTGTAGAGACCGAATGCCACTCTATCAAGAGGGAAAGGACATTGAGAACTACCTGCTGCGTTTTGTGTTTGGCATGCACTTGGGAATGGCCTACAGCAAAGTGAGCTTTTCATCTGATGTCCTTACTGACAGGAAAGGGACTGGATTGTACTTCACCATGCATGAGAAGACAGACCTTAAGGCAGTACTATAAGTGAAGTTTGTCATCTCTGAGGAGACTTGGCATCTATGCTTCTAGTCCAGCGTGGTTCTGCCAGGGGAGACATTCTACAGAAAGTAGATGCGACCAGATAATCTACATCCCACGATATTAAAAGATGGCCATGGAAATAGTGGATGCATTGTTATCTTCCAAAATTGTATAGATTCTGGAACAATTCCTGGACGGTGGCAAATCTAACCCACTATTTAAAAAAAGGATGGAGGGAGAAAACGAGGAATTATACCAGTTAGCTTAACATCAGAAAATGCTAGCGTCTTATGAACACAGTAACAGGGCACTTAGAAAACGTCAATGGGATTAGACAAAGATAACATGGACTTATGAAAGGTAAGTCCAGTTTGACAAACCTACTGGGATATTTTGAGAATGTAACTAGTAGAATAGATAAGGGTGAACCAGTGAATGTGGTGTATTTGGATTTTCAGCAGTGTGCAAAATTAAAATGCATGGGATTGGGAGTAGTATATTGGCATGGATTGAGAATTGGTTAACAGACAGGAAATGGAGAGTAGAAAAAGTGGCATGCAGTGACTAGTAGGGTCCCACAGGGATCAGTGCTTGGGCCCCCTCTGTTCACAATATACATCAATGACTTGAGTGAGGGAACAAAAGTAATATTTTTAAGTTTACTGATGACACAAAACTTGCTCGGAATGGGAGTAGTAAGGAGGAGATTAAGAGGCTTCAAGGTGATTTAGACACGTTGATGAGTGGGCAAATATATGGCAGATGTAGTACAATGTAGATGAATGTGAAATTATCCACTTTAGATGGAGGAACAGAATGGCAGAGTATTATTTAAATCGTGATAGGTAGGGAAATGTTCAATTAGAAAATGACCATGATGTCTTGGTAGATGTCACTGAAAGCAAGCATGCAGGTACAGCAAGCAGTTACGTATGTTGGCCTTTATTTCATGAGGGCATGAATACCGGAGTAAGGATGCTTTACTGGAGCTACAGAGGGCCTTGGTGAGACTACACCTGGAGCTTTGTGTGCAGTTTTAGTTTTCTTACCTAAGAAAGGAATTATTTGCCATGGGGGGGGGGGGGGGGGGGTGTGTGTGTGCAGCAGTTCATCAAACCGATTCCTGGGATGGCAGAATTGTCGTTTGAGGGGAGATTACGTTGACTGGGCCTGCGTTCACTGGAATTTAGAAGAATACAAGGGATCTAACTGAAATGTATAAAATTTTGACAGGGCTGGACAGACTGAATGCAGGGACGTTGTTTCCTCTGGCTGGAGGATCAAGAACAAGGCATGACAGTCCTTAATGACATACCGTGTATCCTGAGACTAAGGAGAAACTTCTTCACTCAGATGGTGGTGAAAACCTGTGGAATTTTCCACCACAGAAGGCTGTGGAGGCAGAGTCACTGAATATATTTAAGAAGGAAATAGATTTCTAGACTCCGAAGCTGTCACGGGCATGGGTAAAGAGCAGGACCATGGTGTTGAGATAAAGCATCAGCCATGATCGTATTGAATGGTGGAGCAGGCTAGAAGGGCCAAATGGTCACTTATTTTATATGGTTCCAGAATAGTGTGAATGCTCATTCAAATATTGGGTGATTTATGTTAATATTTGTTTTGTGAGGTAGTATAATTAATTGACTTTTATGATACCATTGTCTTCAGTCATTGAGGTACCATTGTTTCAAAATAGTTGTAAGTAATTTAGATTTGTTTTTGTGGGTATTAGAAATAAGGTATAGCTTCAAATTTAAGCTTAATTTCTGCTCTTTACGTGTTTGCTAAGAAAGGGTTAAGAATTTGAGTTTTGCCTTCATTTTTAAAAGTAGTCTGGTAATTTGTTTTAGATGCTTGCATTGTAATAAGGTTTTACAATCCCCTGAAGCAAACGTGTTATAAAAAAACTAAGCTGTTACCTAGCAGCCAGAGGCCACACAGCCGGCAAGAGTTAGTTTGGAACTAGATAACCCAGAGACAAGGAGTAGTGTACAGGCAGATCAACACACAGGGACGGAAAGCAGGGAATGGGACAGAAGAGAGTTCCAGGAAAACTGAAGTCAATCTGGAAAAATCAGTTCTATTCAGTGAAGTCAAGAGCAGAGACAGAGGCTGAGATTTCCCCCCAAAAACATTAAGTGTCACCAGGGTGAGAAACCAGAAGGCGCAGTCCGGATCACAATTGTTCCACATTTTTAGTAGGGTGATGAGTTGTGCGCTGGGGGCGGGGGGGGGGGGGGGGGGGGGGGGAACTAAACACGTCGGTGAGCGTGGCTGCAAAGTGGATTTCCCTTCCCAACATGGATTGCTAGCTTTTGAGTCCTCCTTGATGCCCAATATGCTCCACCACACTGGCAATGTCCACCTGGCACTGCATGTGCCAGATAGGCACTGCCAGATGGGCAATGTCCAGCTATGTCTGACCGCCTGGGGCTTCAGTGGCTTCCGAGCTCCCAGCGTGGCCGTCACACCTGGTCTCTGAGTGGAGACCAGTAATGATTCTTGCCACTCTGGCACTGCACCCAAGAGTCAGACGGTCCTGGGAGCTGAGAATCCACTGTCGAACTGACTAAACTTAAAACATACTTAAATGCTATTTTAAATATGCTAATTGGCCTTGAGTCCTCAGTGGGTACGGTCTGGTTTGCGCCATTAGAAAGGGACTGGGACAATTGCAAACCATTTGGCGCCGGGTACGAAACCAATTTTTTTTAGGCCCGCATGCTATTTTCCGGGAATGACATGATCTGTGCCAGGCGCAGCGAGGTTGGAAAAATTACCCACCCCATGTCTCCAGAGACGGTGCAGATTTGGGAACTGTGGCTTGAGCATCCAGATATTCGAGGTTATCAAAAGGTTGATGACACAATACAGCCTGTGAAGCAGTGGTGTTCCGTTGGTGTGGCTGGGTACCCGAGAGGTTGCGTGGAAGCTTGAATGCACATGGTGATCCAGGACAGAGGAGTACTCCAAGTAGCGGTTGAAAAACTGGATGTGGATCTTTGGTGAAGGCACCTGAGAGAGAGCATTGTTTGGTAGAGGTTTCAAATAGTTTTCATTGAGAATGGAGTTTGGAACCCTTGGAGTGCAAGTCAGCGTTCCAGTGAGACCATTTTGTTCAGTGTGACAAGCATCTGGGGGGAATTGATGGGAATTCCATAGCAGTTGTGTAGGGGGAACACCAGGCTCTGATTTGTGTGGTGTGTCTGATCACATTGGTCCTATTGTTGTACATGTGTTATCTTACAAATCTACATCATTTGTGAAGTTTTATGGTTGGGGTAAAGGAGCAGTGTATTAATTTTCTTCTTTACTAAATGTTTTATTCATTTGTTGTTGGCAGTTCTGTAACTCTTCACCCATGTATGTAAACAAAAAATTAAAAGGATCTATGAAGTCAGGCTCCAGCCTGGGATCTGAGTTATCCAGAAGTAACAGCTGGGATTGTAAGAGCCATTTACTAATCTAATTTCAGATTATTTTTCTGAACTCTTAAGTGGTTTGGAATATTTAAAATTACTTGGTGAACTGAAATATATAAACTAAGACACCTCACTGCTGTTGTAATACCTCTTGGTGTTGTTTATGGTTTTTAAATTATTTTAACAGAATTGTCCACAGTCCTATCACTGATTCTTTGCTTTTTCTGTGAATTTAAATGAAAATCTGAGCATTCTTACCCATTATCTTCAGCGTAGGAATTATATTTTATAGTTTATAGAATGCTTTTATAAAAATTGAGCATGATATTTCGTGTTCCCTCTTTCAGCTTGTATCCAAGTAATGAGGTGGAGTAGGTTGCAGTACTGGGAGGGCAGAGACCAGTTCAATTGGAAACATGTTGCCAGCAACGAGTTGTCATGCTGGATAGTAATCTGGATAATCAAATTCCTCTCAATGAAATTGTTCAATACTTTTTTTTCTAGTGAAACTGTGTTTGTTTGTCTTTAGACTATTCGGGCACTCCACTTTGAGCAAGATGGACATCAGAGGTGCTGTGGATGCTGCAGTTCCTACTAATATTATTGCTGCCAAGGCTGCAGAAGTTCGAGCAAATAAGGTCAACTGGCAATCTTACCTTCAGTGAGTATAACTAAATAGTTTAATTCTGTTAATCCCAGAAATGTTCACCATTGGTAGCACAGTCTGTGTCTTGCCCTATCTCCTGAAAACCTGAACACTTCATCTCTTTATTGAGAAACAACACTGTGGTGATTGTCCCTTTAAGGGCAGCACAGCTTCAGAGGATCACCTGGCTTGAGGGACCAGTTGAGACTGGGAATGGGTAATCAGCCCAGGGGGTGGAGTCATAACTTGGACAAAAGATAATCAGAAGACATGAAGGGACTGGGGCAGCTGGGGGTGGGGTGCCAGCCTCTGTATAGTTTTTCCTTGTATTCCTGACACAGTCTGTGCGCGCATATAATTATAAACACTTTCAGTTGCTTCAGTAATGTATCATGGCTGAATGAAGTTCTGTAAGGAAATGAGCATTTTGGATGCAGCTACTTATGTATGACAACTTCTTTCAGCATTAGACATTGTCAAGTTGACTCTAAGGGTTTATATTTGCTTGAAATATTTCTGTTCTTTCCAAAGTTATTCAAGCTAGTGTTTGAATTTTTGTTTTATTGACATCACTGTAGTAACTCTTTATTGTGTTCACCAGAAGGTGATCATGGTAGCTTTTCATTTTTGGTCTACGAGGAGATGAAAGTAAATGGATGTTGCTTATTTTCCCTTTGATTCCATCGTGTATATTTTGTGATAGTCATCTTCAAATAACAACAGTGCTGGAAATACTCAGCAAGTTTGGTAGTGTCTGTGGAGAGAGAAACAGTTAACATTTTGAGGTCAAGTATGACTTCCTGGGATTGTGAAAATGTCATATTTAACTCTTAGTTATTTCTCCCTCCGAAGTTGCGGCCAGACCTGAGTATTTCCAACGCATTCTGTTTTTGCTTAAGTTCTGACATCTGCAGCATTTTGCTTCTATTATCCTTCAGTTGTTTTAAAATGTCAAAATAAGCACACAAGACTTGGCTTTGTTTATTTCCTCTGTAACCACTCTTATTACTAGACTTAATTATACCAAAACTTGTAAACTGTAACACTTTTAACATCTGGCCTAATCCAGTTTGTAAATGGTGGATCTCAACACCAACCTCACAATGGAAAATGGGATCTGGAAGATATGCAGTCATTGATTAGGTTCTCTACATTAGCAATCTAAAATGTTTCCCTCGTGTTTCCTCTTCAATAAGGGAAAAGGCTTGCACAAAAACATTTAAAAAGAATTGAAGAAAAATAATGTTGAACTTTGTCCTTGTTCTACTTCAGCTTCTCACGAATAACCACCCGCAGCTTTAGTCCCTGTAGAACAAGAAAACCCTTTCCCTGGGTACTTGCCACACTTTTTCAATATTGAACTAAGTACAAAAGATATTGGCCTGGATTTTGCAGTGAGCTGTTTAGTGATAGCGCTTGTTGACCACAATCAGTAAGGATAGGCACCTCCACTATCATCCTCAACACCGGTGCCCCACAAGGCTGTGTTCTCAACTCCCTACTGTACTCCTTATACATCTATGACTGTATGGCCAAATTCCTCTCCAATTCAATTTTCAAGTTTGCTGACGACACCACTGTAGTGGGTCAGAACTCAAACAATGACGAGACAGAGTACAGGAATGCGACAGAGGAACTGGTGAGGCAACAATAATCTCTCCCTCAATGTCAACAAAACGAAGGAGATTGTCATCGACTTCAGAAAGCGTAAAGGAGAATATGCCCCTGTCTACATCAACAGTGACGAAGTAGAAAGGGTCGAGAGCTTCATGTTTTTGGGTGTCCAGATCGCCAGCAACCTGTCCTGGTCCCCCCATGGCGACACTATAGTTAAGAAAGCCCACCAACGCCTCTACTTTCTCAGAAGACTAAAGAAATTTGGCATGTCGGCTAAGACTCTCCAACTTTTACAGATGTACCATAGAAAGCATTCTTTCTGGTTGTATCACAGCTTGGTATGGCTCCTGCTCTGCCCACGACCGCAAGGAGCTACAAAAGGTTGTGAATGTAGCCCAATCCATCACGCAAAGCCTCCCATCCATTGACTCTGTCTACACTTCCCGCTGTCTTGGCAAAACAGCCAGCATAATTAAGGACCCCACACACCCTGCACATTCTCTCTTCCACCTTCTTCCTTCGGGAAAAAGATACAAAAGTCTGAGGTCACGTACCAACTGACTCGAGAACAGCTTCTTCCCTGCTGCTGTCAGACTTTTGATTGGACCTCCCTTGCATTAAGTTGATCTTTTTCTACACCCTAGCTGTGACTGTAACACTACATTCTGCACTCTCGTTTTATTCTGTGAATGGTATACTTTGTATAGCGTACAAGAAACAATACTTTTCACTATGTTAATACATGTGACAATAATAAATTAAATCAAATTTTATTCAATCTGCGTACCACAATCCACATGACCGTTTCAGTTTGAAGCACGGAAGATTCTGTCCTGATGTTGGTAAAAGCGAGGCCAGCAGTGTCATGTAATACAGGGGGCAATACAAGCCGTTATGGATTTGGCTTCCAGTCACCGCTTTAGACTGTGTAAACTAGACTGATCCAATGAAAAGGCATTGGAAAATTAATCATGTGACAGTGTTCAATTTACAAAATTAAACATTTAGATATTATTTTAAAAATGCAATGAATTTTAACCAGAGCTATTTTCATACACACTTTGAAGTTAGAAATCATTTAGTGATAAATATTGAAACAAAATGTCTGAAATCGTATGAAAAAGTCATAGATTTTTACTTGCATTTCAGTTTTTAAAAGATTTCATGTTGACCTTTTAACATGGTTTATATAATTTGTTTAGAAAGAGATTTGCATGAAAATGAATGATAAATATTAAGTTAGACTAATGTTCTTGCATCATTTATTTGAATCCATTTTAACGTTTGAAAGTTCCTTGCTGGTGTGCGCTTCCTAATGTGAGAAGGCCACTTAATCCCTAGAAGTATCAGCTTTTGAAATTAAAGTTAATCTAATTAATGGACAATTAACCCAAATCCACCGTAGTTCCATACCTGCTATTAGAAATAGCCTTTGGAGTGGCATTTGTTGGCTGACTGCAACTTCAGAATTTACATGGTAGTGTACATTCTGGAAGTTCTGGGTCTTTCTGATGTCTGATAAGAACAAACATTTTTGTCAAAATCTGGGATTTTACCAAAAAAGTTGTACATTGCTTATTATTTTGTTGTTTGTAATGTTATGTTTTAAGACTGTACCTTTTTTATTTGCAACTGATATAGTTTGGGGTGTATCTTTTGAATTTGGGTGAAATGAAAGGGGCATGGAACATGTGTTGGAATCTGTTTGACAGAAGTCTAAAGTCTAATTGTTAGAGATTAAAATATTGAGATTGTGCTATTGAGAGGGAGATGCAACATATTTATACTTGGGGGATAATGACAACTGTTTCTAAATGTACAGTGGGTAGAGCTTGTATTTCCCTATTCCAGAAAGGTGGTATCAATATCAAATTGTAAACCGTTGTGCTCTAACCTGTCTATTTTACTTCTGAGACAAATGGCAGTTATGATCAAAGATAACCAATAAGGATTTGTACATGGATACAAGCTGATGTGAATCCTGTTGCCATGAAGAGGAGGATAGAGGAAGAAATTTTTGAGATCAGGTTGCATGCACAAGGCAGTTTGTTTAGCCCCATCCACAGTTGATTGAGAGGCAGAAATGATAGATTTGGCCAGGCCTGCACCTTAAGCAGATAAGATATGGTCTCTGTAGTTCATCATGCCAAGTGTGGGTTTGGAGTTTGTGGAGTTGAGATTTGTGTAGCTTAGAGTTAGAGCAAGAAATCTACAGTGGAGACAGCTCTGGGCTTAGAAGTTAGTGGGAAAGTAGAAAAGGAAGCAAACCACTGGATGATGGAAGCTATTTTCTATGAGACTTGTAGTTTGCGGAGAGTGATAAGTAACAAGAAACTATTTATTTCTATAAAGTGTAAATTGCGTACACATTTAAGACTTTTTTTTGTCATTTGATAATAAAAGTCTCTCAGTGTGAAATCTTTAGTCATTCTGTAAGTGAATAACTGGAAGTTCGAATTTTTCTTATAAAAATGCAGTCTGTACAGCGACTCTAATATTGTGCACACAGGTGCAGTGTCTCAAAACTGGCAAACCCAGGACTGAGTCCGTACTGGATTTCTGAAGTTTTGGATAGTATTGGGGTCAAGGGTGACTTGGATTACTCTGTGGGAATAGTAGGTATACAAAGCTGATAACTTGTGCCACCATGCCAGTACGGGACCTAGCTGAACATGCTGCTAAGTTATTTTACTCTTCCAGTAGTAATTCATGCATAGCAACTTAAAACATGTTTGTTTTTTGGATTGCTGGATTTGAGACACTGTAGCTGCCTTAATGTGGCATTTCAGAATACTGTGCGCTGACACTTGCGTTCTTTTCTCAGAGGGCAGATGATTTCAGGTGAAGATTGTGAGTTCATTAAAAGGTTTGAAGCTGCTCGTTCAGAAGATAAGCAACGGATACTGGATAATGAAGGCCACCAGGTATAATCTGGAATCAGTGTGCACTCATTTATTTTCTATTGTAAATAGATGTCTTGTACTTATCAAGGTTGGTGATTTTTCACATTGGTGTGTGGAATATCTTTTATAACTCAGTAACTTTCTAATACTAGCATGTCAACTACAAATGAATTAATATTAAAGAACATTATTTTCTGTACTGTAATGAACTTTTCCTTTTCAATGGTCTACTCTTGCTCCTGTGTTCCCATATAAGTATTCTTTTGTCCTGCGTTTTCCCCCTCCTTCATAACCATTGCTCCCTTTATCAAAAATAAAACAAATTCTTAATTTCACTACCCTGTTCAGCTCCTATTCTGGATCTAGTATTTTTTTCCACTCCAAGTCCAAGGTTATATTACTTTTTTCTCCTCTCTCCTCATTAAGCTGCTGACGTCACTGAATACAAAACACTTGTATTTATTAGACTGTTTGTTTATAAAGGCTTATCTTGTGTGCATCTGAAGAATGTATTTGGATTTTGCAGAAACGCCTTGGTTAAGATGACCTGGAAGATTATGATCTGGATTGATGTATTTTTTTGATGGCCATGTTGACAATTTTTAACTGTTAATAGAATTTTTAACTGTTAATAGAATGGCTCATTTTGAAAAATGAAACTTAAATATTCTTGGTTTGAATATGCAACCAGTGTTGAAAATTATTCTTTTTGTATAAAAATTGGATCCACTTTATTTCATGTGCTGAAAAAGTGTTATTTTGTGGAACATATAGTTGGGAAGTAAAATGCATGGAAGAAAACTTCTTTACCCCAGGTTCCATAATAAATATTCTTGGCATCTTTCACACAGCAAAAACATATAGATACCATGGATGGAATTTACACCGGTGGGATTTTCCGCTCCTGCTGAAGGCAATAGACTTTTGAATGGGGCATTGCATTTTCTGGCCCCTACCCATCCGTTAGGGCCATAAAAATTCACTCTGTTCCTGTTCCGTCTTTGTGGATTTCAAAGCATTTATGTGCATTCCATCTGCTAACAGAAACAAATAGTGTATTTTTGGGTTTCATGTTTTAATTTATAATTCTTTTACTGTTTTGATATTCCTTCCGTAGGTCCCAATATTGGGTAAAAATCCTAAATTTATAATTTAGTTTGGTATCATACAATATAATTGGGACTAATGTTAACATGTTTTGGGTCCAAGCAGGCTGCTCGCTATTTGTGTATTTTATGCATATTTTCAGTGGTTTACAAATAAATGTGACACTTACACAATTTTTGAAATTGGTTGAAATTTTGTGTCTAAGATAAAGTTAAATAATTCAGTGGTTTTTTTTTGTAGTGTGCCAAAACATTTTTGAACTTAATGGCCCACATTTCCAAAGAGCAAACTGTGCAGTACATTCTGACTATGATTGATGACATGCTACAGGTATGTTTACTGTTAAAATGATCTTTTCATTGTATAACATAGCATTTATTTTGAGCATTCTGTTAGATATGATTATGAATTTGACAACTGTACAGTGCCAATAGTGAGTAATGACTTTGCATGTAAAATGAAGAGGTATTTTGTAAAATTGTTCAAACCAGCAGGTAATTCTTTTGTCATCAGTATTTGGGGCACAAAGCTTAGTTCGTCAGGGATGAAATGTTAATGGATGGTAAATCATATTTCTGAATTCCTGATACCTAAAACTTAGTACAGGGAGCTCCAAGCTGTGACTGTGAAAATAGCGATTTATTTTGATGGCTCAAGCTCTAGTTTTATTATTTTGGCAATGGTAGAACCATGTAAGAAGCTAAGAAAGTCTGATGTGAAGGATACAGGAATAGCTTTTTCCTTTTCTGGCTGGGCTCTGCTTCCGTTTTAGAGTGGGTGAGGCCTGCAGTGCTCATCATTATTAAAGTGTAAACCAGATAGCAATATCCATGATTGCACGTGGGAAATTAGGCAGTTGCTGTTCGAGTTGCCCTGCTCCTCCAGAAGCTGCACTCTCGACTTGTCTTGCTGACTCAGCATTGAAATACATGAAACAGTGCAATGTTGCTCTGCTTAGACGATATATGCTCATGCAAATATCCTGAAAAAGTTATACCTTTCCCATTCTGGTTTAAAGCCATTTTTAATGATTAGTCTAATTTGCTGCCAAACAGCCTCCTGGACACTGAAAAGTATTGAAATTTTAATTATTGTTAAATACTTAATATTTTTCTTTCAATCCCATCTTTCTTCCTTTGACACCCTAACTAATTTGACATTGAATTAAATATTGTAACTTACTCCCTGGTTCAAACATGGCACTGGTCATTAACGATTCTTTGATCTGAATGGTTAAGGAGATGCATAATTGCTTGCTGTGTTCAGAAGATTCCTACTTGCCATGCCATTTTAGCTTTTTACACCATGCTCCATTGCAGATTCCCATAGTATAATGAACAGCTGGCAGTGTTAATTCACTGCTGAGAGCAAAATCTGGCCCATTATTTCCTTGCTTTCTGTTTAAAAATATGTGAACTTGTTCTGGATGGAGGTCGAGGACTCCATTTCCCAAATGGGTCACGAGTTCTGGCATGTGCACAGAACGCAGCAGGGTAGCAGGTGCATGTGCTCGGTTATGGTTTTTTAAGCTGCAGGGGATGGGCAGCTTGTCTGTGTGGTGATTTTTGGCATGAAAATTTGAACACTGGGCCTTGGGAAGAGGTGAGTATATGTAACTAGATTTCTTGGGAGGCAGAAGAGGCTTCAGGTAGTGAGGGCTCGGTAGTAGTCATGGAGATGGGGGGGGGGGGGTGGTGTTGGTGAGAAGGTGATGGAAGGTTCCTGACTTGAAGTTGGTTCGGGTTTAGAAGCTATTCATAGCTTGCTGCAGCTGGGAAACTGGTGTATGGAGAAACCCTGGGCAGTGCCAGCTTGATGAAGCAAGTGGCCTGCGAAGGAGCTGAAGTTGTGCCAGTAACTAAAGGTTGGAGTGCAGTTTTGGGAATTCCGTGGCATGCAGTCTGAGGAGAAGAGATTAAACAATCAGGAGGTGAGCAGTTGTTCAGGCAGTCAGAGCCAGAATTGTTTTTGAGGAAATTTGAAGGCTAGATCTTCATTTGTGATGTCTCGTGAGTGAGACAGTTTTCATGAGATCGTGTAACTCCTGCTGAGAAATCTGAGATCTGTCTTGATCGCATCTGCCATTTATTGAACAGTTGGTATGTTTGAACACAGCTTGCTTGTTAATATTTATATCATGTTACTTCTAAATGTCATGAGTATAAGAGTTATTTGGACTATAACTTCCATTTAAATGACAATCACAGTCGGATTACCACTCTGCTCCTAGTTACTTAACGGAAATGTAGCTATACTGTTCTTGCCCGACCTTCAGACTCGGGCTGGGTGAGAAAGACAGTGCAGCAGATTTTGGAGGCCTTCAGTCTAGTATATGAGAGTCAAGGGTAAGGAAGTCACACACACCCCCCCCCCCCCCCCCACCCCACCCACCTTACTTTTTTTTTACAGCTACCTTTTGTTTTGCTGAATGAGAAGCCTAATGATCCAAGAAGCAAGGCTGGATTATTCTAAATGTCATCTCCTCTTTGACCACATTGTCCATTTATTCCTTCTTGTTTTAGTTAAGATTAATCCAGTGTTTTTCCCTGGAATTGCCTTTCTCTCTGGACATGAACTATGATGAGTCAAGAATAACTTTTGACATTTCTGAAATCAAATTTATTTTTAAATTGGTCTGGGATTATTTTCTTACTGGTGCTTCAGCAGTTGAATATCATAATTCTGGCCACTATTCTGAAAAATGTTTTCTATTTATCCCTTGCATAGGTATTTCATTTTGATGCCTTGCCATTTTTAAAGATTACTGCTGAAATGGTATTGAAGGTACACAAGAATAGAATGACACTTAAAAGGGAAACCAAATATCTTCTGTCAGCAAGATGGTAGTAAGAGGATTATATATGCGTTGTGGCAAAGGGCAATGCTAGAATGGTTGATTAGTATTTTATATTGGTGTTTACTAAGGAAGAAGAGCTGATTAAAATATTGGAAGAAGTAGAGTGGTTGAAGTAATGGATGGGGTGAAAATTAATGGGCAGCTTGTACTCGCAAAGCTGGCTATGTCTAAAGTAAATAATCACTTGATCTGGATGGTGTACAGTCTAGATTGCCAAAGCAAGTCGGGGTAGAGAAAGAAAATGGGATTTCTGTAATCTTTCAGCTTCCCTAGATACAAGAAATCATGCTGGAGGATTGGAATGTGGCAAATGTGACACTCTTATTCAAGAAAGTGTGCAAGATGTTCCTAGTAAATAAAGGCTGATCCGTTTAATTAAAAACAAAATCATTACACATGAGATAAATGAGTTAATTATGGCGAGTCATTGCTGATTTATAAAAGGCAGGTTGTGCTTGACTAATCCAATTTTTTTTGAACTAGCAAAAGATTCAAGAAGGAAATGCAATGGATGTTATCTGTGTCGATTCCCAGAGAGCTTTTTGACTAGGTCTACTTAAAACACTGGTATAACAATGAAGGCTCATGGAGTATTGTCAGCATAGATTGAAAGTTGGCTAAAGACAGAAAACAGCAAGTTGGCACATGGTTATTTTTCACGCTGGAGGACAGCAGGCAATGGTGTTGCTTGGACCTCAATTTGTTACTTTGGAGGGTACAATTTTTAGAATTCACTGTTTGTACCAAACTTGGAGGGGTGGCAGACATTAAAAATGATGCCTATCAATTGCAACAGGATAAGCTAGCATAGATGGGCAGATAAGTGGCAATTGGACTTCAACATAGGTATGAAGTAATGCATTTTGGTGGAACGAATAGGGCAGGCAATTAGCCTTAATGACACAGTTCTAAAATGTGTTTGAGTGATTTGATGGTTCATGTGCATAGATCTTTGAAGGTGACAGGACTAGAGCGAGTAATTAACAGACCGTTAGGGATCTCGGGTTTATAAATAGACACATTGGGCCATAACTCCACAGTATCAGTTTAGTAGATATGCTGGGGAATCCCTCTTGGAACCTTGCTAGTGAAGGGTTTACACAGCGATTGCCCAGTAGTGCTCATTTTTCAACTTTTCCATTGCTTCTCCTATCTCTGCTTTTACCAATATTTTAAGCAGCACGTCTTCCTTGGTAAACACCAATATAAAGTACTAATCAAGGGTTCTAGCCTTTCTCAGCACCACTTGCTTCCTCTGGGCAATTGCCCTGTGTTGAGAATCATTCAAAAAAGCTATTTAAATTGCTAACTTTGGATGGTTCTACCAGGGATACACCAATATTTACTCTGGAAAAAGTTAGAATTAAAATCTCTTCTAACATCTGGATAACAATTGTAGCCACTCAGGCCGATTTTTCTTTGGATAGTTCTTGGCAATTACCTTCTCCCTGTTCATTTCACTAGGCCCTTTAAACTTAGAAGCTTTACAGCAGCTAGTGCAGTAAACTAGTATTTACTTGTGGTTTTGAGCTTTGGTAACACAGGAGAATGATTCTGGAGTTTGTGCAGAATTGGAGGCTTAAGAGTGTACCAATACTGAAGTTGGCTATTGACACTTGACAGCACCATTAAAAATTGTATGATGTGATATAAAACTGAGACCCAAGTATAGGTTATTAACTTTTCAGTTTTGTGTTGTGAAAGTTTGTGTTTTCATGTCCTGTCACTACTGAGGAAACATATAAGGTAAAGTTATTAAGTTTATACTTTAGTTTTTTGCCGAAATGTTTTACGGTAGATATGTGTTGATGTTTTAAATGGTTTTTGCTTCAAACAGGAAAACCACCAACGAGTCAACATTTTCTTTGATTATGCCAAAAAAACCAAGAATACTGCCTGGTCATACTTTTTACCAATGTTGAATCGACAGGATCTATTTACTGTTCATATGGTGAGTGAAGAGTGTTGGGTTGTGACTTATTTCTAAAATTGGTTCTAAGTAGCAATACGGAGATTAATAACTTTTTAGTTGCTTTTAATTTGATTTTCTATCTCATGGACTTGTATAGGTTGAACTTTTAGATCTTCCCAGTGCTGTAACATGTTGTCAGTGGGCCCAGTTTACACACTCTACCTCAAAGCACTTTCATTTGAGTGTCCAATACAAACCATAGAGCTTTGGCTAAACTTGATTGGCTTTGCAAAATCATATGCTAAGCATGGTCACGAAAATCCGTTTCATAATATAATGCTGCATGCTGATAGATGTGGTATTGTTCCTGTTATAAAGTTTCATTAATACAGCAGTAGTTCTGGCTACTTTTCTCATCAGTGGGAGGATTTTCAGTTCCTAGAATTCACATTCCTTAATTCCTATTGTCAGGATGTGTTTTGAAAGAGGTCTATAAGATTTAATGACTTTTTTGCTAGTGGTTTTAGATTTTTTTAAATAGACAACTTTGTTCCTTTTCAGTTCTTTATTATATACTGTTATGAGTCAGGTTGGATACTTCAAGGTACTCTATGAAGCTCGCCTGACCTGTAATGTTTTATGTTGAATTTGGCTAGGATGAACATGAGTTTTCACTTCAGGTGTGATTCAACTGACCCACGAGGAGCGCTTATCAAAAGCAAAGTTTAATTAAGAATATTGTTGACATATATAATAAGACAATTAGCAAGAACTTTTAATAATTACAAACAAGAAACACAACCACGATAATGTATAACTCTTGAGCTAACTCTAGTGTGTTCTAACCAAAGCCAACATCCAATACACACAACCCTCCAAATAAACACAATACAGCATAGGCTAATGCCCACTTGTTACAGGAATCCCACCTCCTGGGTTGAATGCTGAAAATCCCTTGTGAAGAAACTCAAGAGGTTGTAATTGAATCTGTTTCTCAAAACCCAGCTTCTTGAAGAGAAGAACAGGGAGAGAGAGAGCCTGCTGCTTGGCTTGCTGCTAAACTGCTTCCAAAAACGAAACTGAAAGCCCAAAAGAAAAATCCCCTACCACCTGACTGCCACACCTTAGCCCCATCCCCAATGACATCACTGAAGTTGTAAGCTGCATATTTTTTAAAAAAAAACCTTTCTTAAAGGTACACTCGCATGACAATATGAAGACTCTGCTTGGGCTAATTTGAGTCCACTATGAACTTGGGCCAACCAATAACTTCAATTGCAGGGAAATATGTTTAACTAGCACAAATCACTTTTATTAAAAATTGTGGAGGATGGGTTGGAGAAAGAAAGGCTGGTAATATCAGTTGGTTTAAATATATGCTGAGCAAAAATAACCAAGATATTTGGTCAATTCAAACGGGAAAGTGTGTTTTTGAGATTTCGTGTACTTTAACTTGGTCCCTTCGGGTGATAGAATTCCTTGGACCTTTGTCAAATAAGTACAAATTTAGCCCCTTTTCTGTGATATCCTGTATTAGTGGCACTGGCTCCCAATGTGCATCTTGCAATTTGAAAGTAAGCTTGTGGCGATTCATTCAGAAAATAATGAAAGAACAAAATTATTGGGATGCTAGAAATCTAAAATATAAACAGAAAATACTTGAACACCAGCAGGTCAGGTAGCATCTGAGGAGAGAACAGATGAGATGATTTGGGTTTGTGGACTATTTGATAGGTTAATTTGTCTGTTTTTTCCATGTATACAGTAAGTTAAATTAGGTACAGTCAGCATGGGTTTGAAGTGCTGGTGATGCTTAACTGATTTATTTCAACAGTGTATGGAAATAAACAAGCATGTCGGTAAAGGAAACACAGTAGGTGCAATATCTTGAGCTTGCAAAAACATTTAGGCCATGGTATTGAAGTGGCAGCTATGCTGTACAGGTCTCTGTTAGGATTACTTGTGTTCCATACACACATAGGCACAATGTGTTAAAATAATTTTGCTCTGCATGTTGATGCCAGGTAAATAATGGAGAAGCTTGCAAGGGACCAGGAGAAGGTTAAAGACTGCCTAAGGTAGTTTGTAAATGTGGCAAATAGAGTTCAGCATATGTAAAAGTGAAAGAGTACATCCTAGAGAAAACAAATGTAAATTTATAAAGCACCATAAACACATTGCCATCAGTAAATTACTATAAAATGTTCTGACCTTTTTTGCAAAATTCTCGAAGGTATGCAGGGTTTTAATGCAAGTAGAAGTAAGTGACTCAAAGGCCAAAACAAATTATTTTTGTAAGGCTATTGAAAGCCGGGGGCAATTAATCAGTCATTGGGTAGACCGCAAGAGTGCTGTGTGCAGTTTTGGACACTTCCTGTAGAAAAGATATGTGTATTTATTTATATATAAGGCAGGGAAATGAGTCTCTGACTCCAAATATGCACTCGCTTGTCTTTACAATATGATACAAGAGTGCTGCTTTCAGTTTGTTTACTTATTAGTGCCACAAGTAGGCTTATGTTAACAACAAAATGAAGTTACTGTGAAAATCCCCTAGTCGCCACACTCTGGCACCTGTTCGGGTACACTGAGGGAGAATTTAGCATGGCCAATGCACCTAACCAGCACGTCTTTCGGAGTGTGGGAGGAAACCGGAGCATCCGGAGGAAACCTATGCAGACACTGGGAGAATGACACAGTGACCCAAGCGGGAATCAAACCTGGGCCCCTGGTGCTTTGAGGCAATGGTGCTAGCTGCTGTGCCGTCACTGTCATATTAAGGGAAAGCTTCCACAGTGCAATTAAGGAAACACAGAAAATTATAATGAAGTTCTGCTGTTGGCAGAAGTTTCTTGTTGAGCTTACCCCTGTTATGGTGCCCCCCACATCTCTCAATATCTGGATTGTTGTAAATATGAAAAGTTCGAATGAAGATTTACTATGATGTCAAGGATGATAGTTATGAAGCTTGTAAAAATGAGGGCAATATCAGTGAATATAAAGAGTAATCTAATAATGCAGTTATTTCCAGTGGTTGATGAATTTATCATTGCATGACATGTTAGGATTAATGCCAAAGCATGAAGGTTAGAAAACCTTTTTTCACTGAAAAAGGTTATTAATGGGAAGCTAGTAGGTTTTTCACAAGAAGTTTGTTCCTTTTTACTACTTTGCTGTCCAGGGGTGCTCCAAAGCAGCCTTCTCTCCTTCCTGAGGGTCCTGGTGGAAAAATTTGCATTCACTCATTGATTCTGCAGATGACTAAGATTGTAAGGCAGTGTTCTATTTTACTGGACCTCCAACCACGTTTTGGTTTTCCAGACAAGAGGAGCACTGAACTGCAATATTCAGAATTGCTGTTGCCATTGAGCAAATTGATTCTGAGCAAAGAAGCTGCGTGTTTTGTTATTATTTTGTATTCTTCAAACGCACATTTTTATAAATTGAAAGATTTAGCTGAATAGACTCTGCACATGGTGCAGCTGAGAAACGGACTTGTTCTAAACTTAAAAGATAAATATTGTGACATGTGAATCAGAGAAACATAAAGGAGGTATACTTGCAGAGCAGGACGCTGTCTTTTGACTTGATGCTGGAATTGGGTTTCAGTGTCAGATAAATATGATTGATTGATTTCATCTTCACTGATTAGGGATAGCACCCTATATTATCACCCAGGTAAATCCATAGCCACTGTCTGACAAATTGGTTTATGAAGCCATATTTTCAATTTGTTTCCTAGAACAGCTCACCTTCCTGTGAGCAGGCCCAATATGTTGCAGATGGAGTGTTGCACATTTTTTCAAGTGGAAACAAAGTTTGGATACTTCCAATATGTTTGATTTCAGGATATGACCGTCTTGAATAATTCTACATCCCCCACTTTAAGTCCTCTAAGACATTTTTTCAAGAGAGTGGGTGGCTTTATTTGCCAATAATTCACTACACAGTGTATTTGTCTGAGCGGGTACTGTACGTTTTAATATCAAGGTTACACATCTGTTGAGTTCTATTATGATATGTTTTTTTTCACTGCACATTGTTAACCTGAATGGTCAAGATTTATTTGGTGAACAGTGCCTTTTGGAAAGGTTAGAGATTCAGATACTGCATTTCTGCTTGAAAGCAAGCTGCCTGTGTATTTGAAGATTGTTCAGATAGATTGAATTCTTTATCTCTGGATGTTTTTTCTTGAAATATTTGGCTTTCATACGTATTTCAAAAGACTATGTTGCTTTTCTTCTACACCTGTTCCAACTTTGTTTCTGACTGCTTTTTCTTTGATATTAGTTACTTACTGTCTTATTGAAATAATGATAGTAAAGCCTAAATTCTTTTCTGGTTATTATGATTTCTAGGATATTGTTTTGATTGAGATGTAGCTCTACACTTTGTATGGAACATAGGTTTGTGACTAAGACTCATGCCATCCATGAGCTTATTGTGGGTGATTGCATTGACATCTTGGCCTTAAATGAAAACCGAGCTGAGGGATGATACTTTTGCCCTTAATGAAGCTTTCATGTTTGTCCTGTTACGTAATATCACATGCATCATAATAGAAACTCAACAGTCGCCCTGTCAAAACTGTCGCTATGGCATTTATCACAAAATCACATCTTGGCTTGATTCCCCCAATCCTTTAGCTCTTGGTTCTCCTTTGAGCATCTCAGTTTGTGTCTCAAAATAATTCTGTACCACCCTCCCAGGTATGAAACCATTTTATGACAGAGGTCTTTATTATTTTCCTCCTTCAGTCTCTGCACTGAATGACTTCTCATCCTCTGATTTCAAGCTCCATCAGTGAACCATCATGTTCCCTGTCCTCTTATCCTCCCTAAATCTCTCTCTCCATATGAACTCTCCAACTTGTATTCAAAATTACCCCCTTGACCTTGCCATTGTGTGGTCTGGCAACTCCCATGGTTTCAATTACAGAAGGTCATCTCTGATCTTTTATCGCTTATCAATCGCATCCCCGTTCTGTGCCACAAGCCTACCTCTTGTATCCATCTCTGGAAAAACTATGCCTCAATTCACTGACAACTTCACTTTCAAAATTCATTTCTCATGGTTGCTGTTCCAGCACTAACAGCACTAACTTCTAATGTCCAAGGATCAATCCAGGGCCCCTCCTATTTCTTATCTATATGCTGCCCTTCACAACAACATCCTAAGGTGCAACATTCTTTTTCACGTCTACGTTGATGGCACCAACTCTCTCAACCCTTGCTAAATTATCAGACTATTTATCTGGCATCCGGTACTGGATGACCAGAAGTTTCCTTCAACTAAATATTGGGGAGACTGAAACTGTTCTTTTTGGTTCCCACTCCCAACTTGGTTCCCTAACTACTGACTCCATTCCTCTCCCTGGCAACAGTCTAAGATTAAGCCAGTCTGTTTGAAATCTTGGTGTCACATTTGATCCTGAGGTGAGCTTCCAACCTTCAATCTGTAATATTGCTCTGTTTTGCCCCTGCCTCAGCACATCTGCTTATGAGGCTCATCTACGCACTCTTGTCTGGTTGCCCACATTCTACCCTCTATAGCTTGAGGTCATGCAAAAACTCTGCTACCCATGTCTAACTCGCAATAAATCCTGTTCTACTGTCTTTGATTTGATTTATTATTGTCACATGTATTAGCATGCAGTGAAAAGCATTGTTTCTTGCATCTATACAGACAAGGCATACCAGTCATAGAGAAGGAAATGAGAGAGTGCAGAATGTAGTGTTACAGCCATAGCTAGTATGTAGAGAAAGATCAACTTAATGCAAGGTAGGTCCATTCAAAAGTCTGGCAGCAGGGAAGAAGCTGTTCTTGAGTCAGTTGGTACGTGACCTCAGACTTTTGTATTTTTTCCTGGTGGAAGAGAGAATGTCCGGGGTGCGTGGGGTCCTTAATTATGCTGGCTGCTTGCCAAGGCAGCGGGAAGTGTAGGCAGTCAATGGATGGGAGGCTGATTTGCGTGATGGATTGGGCTATTTTCACGACCTTTTGCAGTTTTGGGCAGAGCAGGGGCCATACTAAGCACTACCCTGTGCTGGCTGACCTTTGTTAGCTCTAGTCTTGATCTTCAAATTCTCCTCTTGTTTTCAAATCCCTCTGTGGACTTGCCTCTTCCTGTTTCTGTAATCTCCTCTAACCTTACATTCCCAATCATGATTGCTGTAACATTTGTGTGCTTTTAGATGCAAAGGTTCCAAGCTCTGGAATTCTGGCTCTACACCTCTGTGTCTCTATCTCACTTGTTTCCTTTAAGATGCTTAAAACCTACATCTTTAACTAAACTCTTGGTCATCTGACCTAACATTTCCTATGTGGTTCAGTGTTATACTTCGTTTTATAATGCTTCTGTGATCTTGATGTTTTGCTACGTTAACAGTACAATGCAAATTTGTTGTTGTTACATCATAACTTTTACATTTTGTATTTAATTGGGAGATTAGATTTGGAAGCAGAAGTTTGCTTATGTTGTTTGCAGCATGAAATCAACAGAGATCCATATTGCATAATGATAGATTCAATGCATTTCTGATTATCCTTTGAAATTGGCAAAATCTTCAAATCCATACTTTATGTAGTAATTTGAGTGCAGATTATTACGGAGAGCTGCTAAAGAAAAATTAATTCAAATTGTTCTTGAAATAAGTGCATTTATTTTACTTGCTCAAACTTTGCACACAGTGGAGGAAAATGTCTGGGGGAATGTTCCTGGAGGTCAAATGACCATCCTATATGAATACTATCATGATGTGAGACTTGTTTTTGTTTTTTTTCCCTTCTCGGTATTAGCCCTCTACTTGCTTTCGTTTATGGAAAAGTGAAATTATCAATATAATCTCAAGTGGCTCGTCATCTATGAATGCTAACTAAGTTACTCTAGTAAATAAAGTCAATTAGTCTGTTTTCTTCAGTTTCTGACTTGTTTCATGTTGAAAACATGTCAATGTTGTTTGATTTCTAACATCCAATTTTAATTGCTGGGATAAATGTGAATGCAAAGGAAACAATGGTCCAAATTTATATCCATTTCAAATGTCAATGTTTCTGAAATGTTGCATTTTATACTTGCAGGCTGCAAGAATTATAGCAAAACTAGCTGCTTGGGGGCGTGAGCTGATGGAAGGGAGTGATCTGAACTACTATTTCAATTGGATTAAAACTCAGCTGAGTTCCCAGGTAATTGAGCGAATTAAATACTTAATATTGGGCAAAATATCCTCAATAGAACATTTGTAAGGATAAAGGTTAATGGCTCAAGTGTCATTTCCCTTGTACCTTCACGATCAGTGTACAAAGTAAGCTGGCTGACAATAGCACTGATTCTATTGCTGGAAAACACTACAGATGTGGTCACTGGCGTAAGTCATTTCCTACAGAGTCGATAGCATCATGTATGCTAAACTATTTACAGACAGACTTAATATTTGGGTATTTTACTCCACCTTGATGATCATTGTGACTCATACTTGTATGCTGCACTGGTATTGGTATTTATTAGGTTTTACATGAGGACCAGCATCTATATATGCCTTAGCAGTAGCTTGCAGTACTGAACAAGAATTATATCACTTGTACCATGCTGGGTGGAGTTGGTGCTCATTGGATAGGTGTCTTGAAGGAAGGTTCTACCTTGTCTAGGATTTCTCTACTATCCTCCCAACCCTGCCTCCAGAGGGCAGCCTCTGTTCATTAGCCCTTGACTCTAATCAGCTGGGATTTGTCTATTTGAAAATGGGTTTTTTGTGCGGCTGATCCTGCTCCAATGTCAGCCTTTGCTGATGTCCTAATCCAGCAGCTTGGTGTCCTTGTATCATTTTTTGAGGGTAGGTATGGGTGTTGATATTGGTGTTTACCCTATTGAGGTCTTTTCAGAGGGTGGGATGGCCACTTGAGGTGTTGGGTATCTTCCAGACAAAGGAAAAAGAGTCAGCTAACTGCTTTCCTTCGACTTCTTGGGGCAAATTAGATGTTATAGCGCTTTGGTAACCCAATCATCGACGTGTGACCAGGGGAAAAAGTGTTTCCCATTTTACCACATCATGCTTTCAAACTTTGTGCCAGAAAATTTGGGTCTGTTATCTTCTATTCCTGGCAAACAGTTTTAAGAATCCCATTGTCAATAGAGATAGTTACTTATGGCAACTGATAGTGTGACTGGGATTATTGGTATATTAGCTTTTAGATTTTGTTATTTGCATAAGAGCAGAATGCTTCCTTTGCCTAAGTTTTGTGAAGATTGACAGTTTTTAGGTTATATGAAATACCCTCATACTGTGCACTCTAATACAAAAAGGTGATGTATAACAATACTGTAATAAATACTTCTGTTAATTGAATCCAGGTATATTAGAGCTTACAACAGTGCACCCCATCTGTTAAAAGTTAACATATATGTTTAGTTAGTACAAATGCGATTATTGAAAATACATATTTGATACAAATTCGACATGGGGGACTATTCATTCACTTTTTACTATGACAAACTATTGTTTGTGTAGAATTTACTGACATTAACTTTTAGAATTTGTACCATTTTTAAATTAATGTTCCCTTTAAGAAAGCTTGTAATGACCTTGCCCATCAGGGTTATGAAAGTTATGTCAATGTTTATTTCATGAATCTGTGAGATCATGCCACTCTATAAAATTTGAAATAAAATTGTTCCAGTGAAAATAACTCTGTTCTCCACATCCTCGACTACAAAAGCAAAATGCAATGGATGTTGAAAATCTGAAATATAAACGCACGGGTCAGGATTTTATATTCCCACCAAGGTGGCTTCTAGGTTGGGGGTGGGGGAAGCAGGGCCTCAGGAGGGAAACCAGGCCCTTTCACGGAGTACCTTTTCCCACCCAACCTCAATTTTTAATCATGTGAATATGAGTAGGGTGGGAAACAGGGGAATAGACTTTTTCCCCATCTGGGAGGGAGGGGGCATCAATCTGAAGACCCCTTCAGATTTGGGGCGCCCTTCTCTCCAGGACCTTGGAGCTCCAGCCCTCCAATCCCCACTTGCCTGCCCCCTGTCCTCCTCTGCTTTTAAGCAGGTGCAGAAGCTGAGAAAGAATGAAAGGGAAGGCCTGTGATAAGGTGGGAGAAAGTGATGAGGGTAAAAAGGGTAGTAAAAGAAACAAAAAATGAGTTAGAAGTATAAATGACAATAGAAGAAACATTCCCTTTTTCTGGATAGTTGATAACAGTGGTTACTGTCTTGAACTCAGCAAAAGGTTGGAAAGTGCCTAAAAGAAACAGAGTGTGACTTGAACTTCTATTAAGCACATTGATTGCTTTACAGGATGCCTTATCCCAGCTTGTCCAACCTATTTGCATGGAGGGACACATTTCAAAGTTTTTCTCACTTGAGGGGCCAATGAGCAAATTTCAGGAAAGATGAAGTTTGGCACATCAGTAAACATGAATTTTTAAAAATGGACACTCTTTCTCTCACTCTGTCGGTCTGACTCTTTCTCTAGCTCTCTTTTTGTCTGACTCTGTGTGTCTCTTTCTCTCTCTTTCCTCTGGTCTGTCTCTGCACCCTGATCAAATCCCACCGTGGCCGATGGTGAAATTTGAATTAAATGAAAATCTGGAATTAAAAGTCTAATCATGAAACCATTGTTGTTTGTCATAAAAGCTCATCTAGTTCACTAATGTCCTTTTAGGGAAGGAAATCTGCCATCCTTACCTGGTCTGGCTTACGTGTGACTCCAGATCCACCGCAGTGTGGTTGATTCTCAAACGTTCTCTGAATTGGAGGGCAGTTAGGGATGGGCAATAAACGCTGGCCCAACCAGCAATGTCCACATCCTGTTTAATATTTACATACTGGTAGAAGATTTTTGGATACCCTTTTATGTTAAGTTTCCTTACTATTTTCAAATTCTCTCTTCACCAGTCCTATTTTCCTCTTTTAAGTTCCCTTTAAATTGGGTCAGACCCCATTTGGAGTATTGTGAGCATATGTGTGCTGGCCTTGGAAAGGGTCAAGAGGAGGTTCACAAGAATGATTCCTGGAATGAAGAGCTTGTCGTATGAGGAACGGTTGAAGACTCTGGGTCTGTACTCGTTGGAGTTTATAAGGATGAGGGGGGGATCTTATTGAAACTTGCAGGATATTGCGAGGCCTGGATAGAGTGGATGTAGAGAGGATATTTCCACTAATAGGAAAAACTAGAACCTGAGGGCACAACCTCAGGCTAAAGGGATGATCCTTCAAAACCGATAAGGAGGAATTTCTACAGCCAGAGAGTGGTGAATCTGTAGAATTCTTTGCCCCAAAAGGCTGTGGCGGCCAGGTCATTGAGTGTCTTTAAGACAGGGATAGATAGGTTCTTTATTAATAAGGGGATCAGGGGTTATGGGGAAAAGTCAGGAGAATGGGGATGAGAAAAATATCAGCCATGATTGAATGGCGGAGCAGATCCGATGGGCCGAATGGCCTAATTCTGCTCCTATGTCTTGTGGTCTTTCTTTCATTCTATTGACCTTGTTCTCACTTGAAGCATTTACCTGACATGTCATACCCCCCTTTTTAACGTTCCATCCTATTGTCTATCTCTCTCATCATCCAAGAAGCTCTAGTTTTAGTTCTCCAACCTTATGCTCATTATGTGCTATCCTGAGCTTGTAGGCTTCAGAAAGGCAATGACTAACTTCACCCACGTTGCTGCACTTTATCCTGCCAGTAATGGTTGCATTCGCTATTCTGCCTCTTAGATAGACAGAATATCAAGCAAAATTGATTGTGAACTGCAAATAGATATCCTTTAACATCTCTAAAACAGAATATTTAGGCATTATTAAATTGCTGTTTCCGAGAACTTGTGTACAAATTGATTGTTGTGACTACAGTTTAAAAGCTGCATATGTACAATATCCATATTGATTTTCTCACAAATAAATTTGATTATCTGAGCATGGCACCGTTCATAAATCCAGACTATTCCTGCTCAATCTAAATTTGGACTCTTAAATTTACCTACAATCAGGGTAAGATAGTTGGTCTGCAGTTTCCTGGCTGATCTCTTTTTTGAATAGGGTGAACTATTTGCTGTTTTCTAGTCCTTGAGACAACACTGCTTTCTAAATATGTTTTGGGAAACTGATTAATCCTTTTGCTGCTGCTAGTTCCTACAGCATACTTTTTGTCCCGTATGGACTATTGGTCACTAATAATGGTGTTTGTGCTCCCAAATTAGAATATTCCTAGAGTTGTCAAACAAAACTTCTGTTTAACAAATCTTGATTAAGTAATCCATGCCTGTGCATTGCAGTGCTAACATGCTGCCTGCTGTTGTGAAACGATTGCTCCATACTCGCACTGTTCATTGGCTGGATGCATCATCAGGATGCCTGATATTGTGAGTGCCTAATGCTACTTAAAAACAACTTGTGACTATTGAACCAAAGGTGCATTATGGCTGCAAGGAGTGGAGGAATTTTTTTTCAGTGAATCTGGATAATTTGAAGAATGGCTGAATATGTAAAAATATGAGCACTCAAGTTTTCTGATAATGCTTTGGATGCCTCGGTAGGAGATGAGACGAGTGACCTACGAGACACTTTCCAGACAAAAGCTTAGATGGCAGTGAGAATAAGTGATGACATGGGTCAATACCAGGAATGCTGCTTCAAGGTCATGGTGTAGTGCAGAGGGAGGTTTAATGATCTGACTTGAGTTGTGAAGATGCATTAGTTCATCTTCAAATATCATATTTTACCAATTGCACTTCTAACCTCGTCCATCACCTATCACCAGCAATTTATATCTACCATTACATAGGAGACAGCTGGAATGAACAGGAGGTGGTTATCTGCTTATTTTAACTTCCATAGTGGAGGAAGTTGTAGCCATTTTGAAAAGAAGCATTACTAATACCATGGCCACTGATGGGGTTCAAGGGATCTGAGGGTACCTGCATACTTAACCCCTTTCTCACTTCTCTCTCATCCTGCAATCTCTTCTGACTCTCCTCTTTCCCCTCAAAATAATCGAGCCTTTTTCCCTTTTTCATTTGAAATACCCAAGAACTAGAACCTTCCCAATCAAGAGGAACAGGAAGAAGAAAGTGTAGGTGAAGAGACGCCAACACTCAACCTTGCATTCACAGCCACCAACCAGACCAACATTGTGTGTATTTGAGGCTAGAATCAAGGAGTGATTTGTCTATGGTGTGACACTAGGCACACTGATAGGAACCAGGATGAGGACCAGTTTGCATGCTGCAGAGTCTCATGAGGACTTTGGACCAGGCTGCAGAAGAATGCTGATGGGTGTACATAACCAAACGTTTGTGCACCAGCTTTCCAGTTCTCACATGTCAAACATGGAGGAATCCAGCACCAGCTTAGCACAGGGCTTTGCAGAGTTTGTAGCCAATCCTCTCAGCACGAAATGGGTCTCAACACACTATGGAACCCACCATGACGCATGGTGGCGGATATCTCCACTACATTGCAGTGCAAACAGCTCCCACAAAATGTCTGTGATGGAAGTTCAGTCTGCTGCAATCGTGGATCTGAGTAGCATTATCCATTTAGTAGATCCATAGAATTGCTTGGGCATAGTCTTAAGGAGCACAGACCACCATCTTAGAATGATAGCCTTCCTTTGCAATCTCTTGCCACTGACCTCTTTTTGACATGTCAGTTAGCTTGTTCAGGCCAAAATAATCCATCTGAAGCCAGGTTCTCTATTCTAGAGCTGTTTGAGGTTGCCCTCCAAAGCTGGCTGCAGGCTCCTTAATTGAAATTCAGCAGCTTTCAGCCAAGCATGATATAACTACAATATCAATGTCTTGTAGGAGCATTAGAATAGGTAAAATGCACTTTGGAGTTAGACACTAGGGGATTGTACAATGGTGATTTGTTCATTTTTGCATATTCATTCATTCATTCATTCACTCACGTGCTCTGCCCAAAGGCTGGGCCTTGACCTATTGTCTGCTAGTGCTTCCTCATAGTGTCCTAGGCCCAATTATCTTCTTTTGCTTCATCAATGACGTTCCCTCCATCATGAGATTGGAAATGGAAATGTTTGCTGATGATTTGTGACTCCTCAGATACTGAAGCAGTCCATGTCCATATGCTGAATGACCTGAACAGCATTCAAACTTGGGCAGAAAAGTGACGAGTAATATTTTTGCCACCCAAGTGCTAGGCAATAATCATCTCCACCAAGAGAATCCAATCATTTTCCCTTGATATTCAATGGCATTGCCATCACTGAATCCATCGGGAACATTGGGGTGTTCCTGTTGACCTGAAACTGAACTATACCAGCTATATAAATTCCATGGTTACAAGAGCAGGTCAGAAGCTGGGAATTCTGCAGAATTAACTCGCTACCTGACTCCCTCAACCCTGTCTACCATCTACTGGGCACATGTCAGGAGTGCGATGGAATAATCTCCACTTGCCTGGATGAATGTAGCTCCATCAAGGATCTGGACATCATCCAGGACAAAATAGCCTACTCGTTTGACACCCCATCCACTGTCACTCACATCACCATCATTGCACACTGTACCATTTACAAGAAGCACTACAGCAACTTGCTAAGGCTCTTCCAACAATAACTTCCAAATCTATGATCCCTGCCAACTAGATGCATGGGAACACCACCTGTAAATTCACCTCCAAGCCATTGCCATTCACTTACTGTCACTGAGTTAAAATCATGGAATTCTCTTCTGAACAGCGCTATGCGTGTACCTACACCACATGAACTGCAGCAGTTAAGAAGGCAGCTTTCGAGGGTGATTGGAGATGGGTAATAAAAACATTGGCCTAACCTGCGATGCCATCTCTTATGACAGAATAAAGATTCTGGGCCATTTTCTTGACAGTTTTCAGTGGTGGTTTGCCATTGCCTTTTGATCTTGTGTGCTGTCTGAAAGAGAATATATGGTGGCCGGTGTTAAGAAAGATAACCCTCTTGATCAGGCAGAATTTGGGCAGAAACGGGTTATTGATGGTTAGCCTCCCACTTTCTTTTCCGTTACTTTTCCTATGTCAAATGCACCTCTCCACCTCCCCATCACCATGTGCCCCTTCTAAAGTTAAAGTTTATTCACTAGTCACAAATAAAGCTTACATTAACGCAGCAATGAAGTTACTGTGAAATTCCCTTAGCCGCCGCACTCCAGCGCCTGTTCAGGTCAATGCACCTAACCAGCACATAGATGGTGACAAGAGCTGTTCCTCTATGCTGAGGTAGGGAATGTAATGCTGTATGTTGCGCAATCTTGGTACCTGATCAGTTGGGTATTGTGGGGCTTCTCCAGAGCATAGTAGTATCGTCATAGTATCCTCACAGTGCAGAAGGTGGCCGTTCGGCCCATCGGGTCTGCACCGACCACAATTACACTCGGGTCCTATTCCCTCAACCCCACATACTTACCCTGCTAATCCTCCTGACACTAGGATCAATTTAGCACGGCCAGTCCACTTAACCTGCACATCTTTGGACTGTATTGCTTTTGGGTAATTTGTTCTGCAGTGTTCCTTAAGCCAGAATGGTTCTCATTGGATACCTGCTGTATGTATATGCATGTGCTCCAGGCTGGCATAATGAGCCTCATTGAGTGGATATCCCTCATTAGTCAATAGCCTGCCTTTGACTTACCCTGGTGTGTCAAATACAGGTATTACAAACGGCTGAGGAATCGAGGAATTATGAATTTGGTGCCTGAATGCTGTTTGTGATCGCACACAGAGTGAATCAAATCCCTGTTGATTCATGAAAAAGGCCAAGTTCGCATGAGATCTGTCCAATAAATGTCTGTCTATTCAGTGGCACCTTGCACCCTGGACAATCCTGGAATCTGCAAATCTACGTGCGAGCAGCCAGTTCCCCTTCCATCCCACCAAATGCTAGTTCCTCCCCCAGTCCCATCCTCTTGTTCAGCAGCCACTTTTGACTCCAGCTTTCCCCAGGGGACTCTCTGCTCCCGTTGTACCATATTTTCAGGTCTCAGGCTGAAGAAAGCTGTCCCTCCACTTGGACTGGTTCTCTCGCACTATTACAGCTGATTGGCTCACTCATGATCCTAGCAACAGCAAACATGGGAGAGAAATAATCTGTGATTCACTTACCGATATATTTTAAACAAGTTTGGCCCATGGGCCATGTTTTGGACAAGTCTATTGTAAGTAAATCACGATTTTAAAAATATGCTATATTTTTAAAAAATTCATGTGTGTCACTGGTTAAGCCAGCACTTGTTGCCCATCTCTAGTTGCCCTTTGGAAGTTGATGGTGAGCTGCCTTCTTGAACCGCTATAAATCCCTGTGGTGTTGGTACAGTGCTGTTAGGGATCAAGTTCTGTGATTTTTGACCCAGCAACAGCGAAGAAACAGCAATATATTTCCAAGTCAGGATGGCTAGTGACTTGGAGGAAACAGGTGGTGGTGTTCACATGTGCCCTTGTCCTTCTAGATGGGTTTGGAAGCTGCAGCCCAAAGAATCTTTGTGGGTTCCTGCAGTGCATCTTGTGCACACTGATGCCACTGTTTGCCAGTGATGGAGGGAGTAAATATTTGTGGATAGGGTGCCAATCAAGTAGGCTGCTTTGGTCTGGAAGGTGGCAACCTTGTTGGAGCTGCACTCATCCAGCCAAAGGAAGAGTATTAGATCACGCTCCTCATTTGTGCTTTGTAGATGGTGAACAGGCTCTTGGGGAGTCGAGAGGTGAGTAACTCGCCGCAGAATTCACAGCCCCTGACCTGCTCTGGTAGCCACAGCATTTATATGGTTAGTTCAGTTTCTGATCAAGGCGATGGGCATTCCTACATTCCATTTAACATGTGTTTTTTTTTAGCTGTGTGAGGTTAGGATGGAGTTGATCTGAATGAACATTTGAATAATCGCAGCATTGGTGTCAAATCAATTTTTCATACTGACCCATATCATGATCTGCCTGCTCTGCATGATGCCAACAGAAGATGCATGCATGCGAATTAAACTGCTTGACTAAGATGCCATATTGTACAATTCCTATTGCACAACACAATTTAGCCTCCACTTGTTATCAAATATGGTCACTGCTATCACGTAGGAAACACAGCAGCCAATTTGTACATAGGAGGCTGCCATAAACAGATTGACAATGACTAGATGATCTGTTTTTGGTGTTGGAAATCCAGTGTTTCTTTTACTGAGTCTTAAAAATGTTGTTTCATATTTTAAAAGATTTTCTCTCTATTAGACCACTTCCGAACTTTATGATGACTGACACTTTTCAAGAAAGGAGTTGGCAGCTTGCAGATTTGGGTTTTGTGGATGTATTTCCTATTTTTGAAAAAATAGAGCATAAGTGTTTGTTTTACATGATAAATATTGGTGTCCTTGTGTGCTCCTTCTAAGTGAATTTCATTCATTAACTGGTGGATTGTGCAGAAATTTTATAACTGTCATGTTAATAAGGTGGAATCTGATTATCTGTGCCCCAAATACATTAATGCTTTCAATTTTATGGCAGTGCTACACTAACACAGTGCATATTCATTAGTCTTAGAAATTGGGATTTGTCATCTTGTAAATGAAAGTATTAATGTATTTCCATTGGAATTTGATTCATACAAAACATAAGTCATTTTTATTTTTTGTTAGAAGTTGCGTGCTGTGGGGTCTGAAGCAGGAACAGTTTCACCAAGTGAGGTAAGCTGAAGAGAAAATAGTTGGGAATGACATGGAAAGTAGCATAATTTGTGCAACCTCCTGACGACTTGGCACCATGCTGTAAATCATAAATTGCATTATTTGTGGGTGGGAGATCCAAGGAAGGGGAATAGTTAAATGCTGTAGAAATGCAAGTTTTGTTGGGTCATTGTGTTTTAGGTGGTGGAAGGGGAATTGGGGGAAAGAGTCTTATTACCAAACTGTTCTTGCTCGCGGACTTGGCGTCTCAGTTTTCCTGAGATGAAACTGCCAATGAAATCGGTGACACTGTAATTGGGATTTGTTTCCCTTTATCTAAAGCATCAAAATGAAGGGCAAATTCCATTTTTTTTTCTTGCTGTTACTTGTTGAGAAAAATATTAATTAAATTCATCTTTCTTTATTCAGTAAATACACCTTGTGCAATTTCGCAATACCAAATGTTGCTGTTTAATAAAATTATCTGTATTTTGTCACATAATATGAATTAGATCATCTCTCGCAACCCCTCAACTTCTCCGCTACCTCTTGTCAGGCTGCTTGTCTGGCATCTAGTGCTCAGTGATTTTCAAATGTTTTTGCATGAAGGACTCTATTTCAAATAGATTAGTATATGACAGACCCCAATCTAATATGAGTATTGTTCAGGTAGTGATGAGAGAGACCAGAAATAAAGCATTAGGATGTCTCCGCTAACATTTTAGTTATCTGGTACATGCCAACAAAACTATTTTTAACCTTTAACACAGGCTGGATGTGGGGACTGGCAAGTAAGAAACAAACATTCAGCAGAATAAACGTTAGGTATATCTACCATTTACAAGCTGCCAGCTCACCAAATCATACAATTGGTCATTGACCTCATCAGTAATAACAGAATTCTTCCCGTATTTAGATATTTAACAGGCTTATAGTTTTTTAATTGTATTGAAAATAACTTCACATAACACGTTCCACCGATTCTATGACAGATTAGTCATTTGAATGTGACATTCTTGGCATTATTTCATGGATCTTTGCAAACCCAGCCAAATTGTTCAGTGTTATATAATTATACAAAGAAGTTACATGGTGGAAGAGTCAAGTCTGACAACTTTTTCACAATTACAAGAATTAAAACAGCAAAAGACTAATATAAACAGAAAACTGGAAATACTCAGGCAAAACAGTATTATAAAAGCACTGCTCACTGCATGAGACCAAATTGAATGTACCTCAGTATCACAGCAGCTGCTGGCCTTCCGTGTCCCCTCCCACTCCTATAAAAAGTAAATTAAAGATTCAGTGCTGAAAACCAAGGCAGCAAAAGCTCCCATTATGTCAGAGAAGGGCAAGTATTCGGAAGCTTTCAGAAGTGGATATCTTGTTAACTGCTTCTGTGCACTGATATCAGCTACTGTTAATTTGTACAAAATGGATGGCTTAACTTTTTCCTTACTGCCTACTCCTTTCTATCTTTTTGTTTTTCTCTCATTATCCAGAGATATTATTTTGCGAACCCCTTTAGAAAGCATCTATGAACCCCAGGGGTCTACGAACATCACTTGAGAACCACTGTACTAGATAAGCAGAAATTTCTTGCAGCTAAAAGATCAAAGGCATTCTCTCACCCATTGCCATGAATCTCCATTCCCTAGGCAACAGTTCCATCTCCAGTCTGATTCCTGTTTCAGGTTGAATCAGATTATTTGCAACCTTGGTGTCCTATTTAACCTTGTCTTGAGCTTCCTGTCCATATCCACTCCTCAGTAAGATCACCTAATTTCACTTCCATTATATTGCCTATTTGGACCATTGCCTCAGCCATCTGAAATCATCAACCTTACATTTTAGGACCTCAACACTCCACTATTCCAATGGCCCATGACTGACCCCTCTCCTTGCATGCTCCATATACTTAAACTAATCCAAATTCTGCTGCCCACATTCTAACTCCTATTCACCAAACACTATTGTGGGTGCTAGCCTACATGGGATCCCAATCCCCACACGTCTTGACTTCAATGTTTTTATCCATGTATTCAAATCTCTCATTTCTAACATCCAACAGCCCTCAAACTCTTTGTATCACCAATTCTGTCCTCTTGTGCATTCCTTACTTCAACCCAGCATTTGTGTTCCTGTTATTGATCATCTGGACCAAGTCCGAATTCTCCCTCTCTCACCTCTATGTATATCCTCTCTCCTCCTTTAACACAGTCCCTAAAACCAACTTCTTTGACCAAACTTAGTTCGCCTGTCCAAGTGTCTCCTTTGGCTTAGTATCAAGCTTTCTTTGATTATGCCCTATGAAGCATCTTGGGATGTTTTGCTAAGCTATCGTTGATGTTGGCCAAGCTACCAAAATAGCTGCCTTGCTGCTCTTGAAATAGAGCCAAAGGATCTCTCTCTCTCCCTCCCTCCTCCACCACCACCACCCCCCCCCCCCCCCCAACTAAGAAGGCAGATGAGATTTAATGTCACGTCTGAAGGATGACATCACCTATCAATGTAGCCCGCCATTCAAACTGCACTCTGAGCCTAAATTGTGTTCTAGATTGGGGCTTGAAATTATGAAATTTTTAACTCTGGGAGCACTACAGCCAAAGCTGATACCTTCACCAACTCTGACCTGCTTTGCACCCATCCCCACCACAGGGAGCTGTGAACAGAATCGGGCTGGGGACAATGACCATACAACATCCCATGTCCAATTTCAATTAGGGTGCCTCATTATTTTACTTTGTGTTTCATACCTTCTGTGTAATGGAACAATTTCACTTTGATTACTGAAATACCCAGAGATCACACAAAACTGAAGAGGACAGCTGCACATTGTAGCATTTAGAGAATGAAGAGAAATTTGATGATGACTGAAAATAGTCCATGCTGTGATTAGATTTTCAGGTGCATCTATTGATGTGTTAGGACAGTAAATAGCAAGGGCTGTTTTCATTAAATAGTGCAAAGAAACCTGATGGCACCAGCAAGGCCCTGTTGGAAGTGGTAGCAAAGGTGAGCAGCAGATATAAAACTGTCACAGGACAGGAGAGCATAACGTTGTATTCTCCCATATCTCCACTGTATATCCTTTAACTTTCATTCACCCTACTCCCCAGACCCTCATAACTCTCATCATGATCAGTCAGCCTTTGGAAATGCACCCCCCACCTCTCTCTCTCTCCCTTGGTGTGGTGAGATTCCACTCTTTTATTCTTTCATGGGATGTGGGTGTCACTGGCAAGACCAGCAATTTGGCGTCCAGCCCAGATTGCCTTGCAAATGAAGCCATTTCAGAGAGAGTTGAGAATCAATCACATTGATTGTGAATCACATTGATTGATTGATTTGTGAATCACATTGATTGATTGATTTGTGAATCACATTGATTGATTTGTGAATCACATTGATTGATTTGTGAATCACATTGATTGATTTGTGAATCACATTCATTGATTTGTGAATCACATTGATTGATTTGTGAATCACATTCATTGATTTGTGAATCACATTCATTGATTGATTGTGAATCACATTCATTGATTGTGAATCACATTGATGTGGGCCTGGAGCCACATCTCCACATCATGGCCACATACAGGCCAGACCAGGATGGCATATTTTCTTCCCTAAAGCTCATTAATGAACCAAATGCAATTTTATGACAACGATGGTTGTCATCACTGAGCCTAGCTTCTAATTCCAGATTTTTAGTACCTGAACCAAATTCCACTAGCTGCCATGGTGGGATTTGAACCCAAGTTCCCAGAGCAAATTCCTGAGCCTTTGTATTATTAGTCCAGAGATATCACCAATACCCCGCCATCTATCGGTGTACCCATGTCAGTGGCCATAATCTTCAAGTGTTGTACATTGTAACTTACCTCCAAACACTTTCACACATCTTGAAATGGCATTATGAGCACAATTTAGAAAAGCATGTCATTTGTTGTCCTTGTGTGTTTGCCTGATTTTTCATCTTCGCTGATTGCTCTGCATTCTATAGGATATGACTATTTCTTAGCTATTTGTAGATATATCTTGCCGAAGGGAGCAAATGCCTATGAGAAGGCAAGGACCAATGGGGGAACCCCAACAGATTGTAGAAATTTCAGCGGTGGAGGAAGAGACTCTTGAAATAAGAGAACTTCTTCAGTGCTGGCGATGGCAAGACTGGCAGTCCAGCAGGGAATGGTAACAACATTAATGTTTTATTTTGCAACTGCCACAAAGCGCTTAGTTGGATCTCTGGTGCATTGACAACTCTTACGAAGTGTTTAATTTGCAAATGAACATTCTCAATGCACCGTTATCTAATGTCCTTTCCTCTGTTCTCCAGTGCCATCAAATTAAGATCAAGAACCAGTGATGGGGAAAGGACAAAAGGATCGGAGACCCTCCGTGCCCTTGCATAATAGAAATATAGCAAGCACCAGTGCAAACATGAATATCTTAGTTGGCCCATCTAGACAAGTGGATGGAGCTGCACGTGGTAGTTTACATGAGTCAAATGAGCAAAATCGGAGAATGGTGAAAGGGACAGTTGATGAGGCAACTCACAGGAGGGTGCTGTAATTTTTAAACTCTACTATCAGGACAGAAATAAGAAATCCCTGGGGCCTATGCTTGTGGTAAAGTAGCAATCATTGAAATATTGACAGGCCTGCCAAACACACGACCCACAGCGGTAGAGGAAGGAGGAATCCAACTATAATATTTGTGGATGATGATGGGCTTTTCAACTCTATAAACCACTGTGGGGCATATGGAGAGGTACGTGGAAATTAAAGCTGGCTATTCATGAGTTAGCACTTGCTGTTGTGCCCTACATGTCGCCTCAGATGGTGATAATGCAGACTGGCTGGGAGTGTCTGTTGCTTCTCAGGATTGTAGAGTGAATAGCTCAAGGCTTACAGAGCATCACTGATCTCCTCCTGTCCTGATAAGTAGCATGGATGTGCTGCTGTTCTATGGGGGCGGGAGAGTGACTGAATGGGTGAAGTAAATAAAAAATGTTTCTCAGAACATTGGTATGTCTCATTCATTACCACCCCCTCAACTGTGATGGTGCCTCTATTCCAGCTGGTGCACATTGCCCTGGCACAATTGTAGGAGTGATCAGTAGTTCAGATTTCAAAGTGTCTTCAAACTAGAGGCCATTGGCAATTTTACATCTGCTGTTTGCTCTACCTTGTTGCATGGTGCACTCCCTTTAAGGTTGACATGCAGCCATGCAACTTAGAGAATGTTGCTTGTGCGTGACATGTTCCTGATTGCTTTGCATCCATGCAGCTTGGAGAAATGGTCATCAGCCAAGAACAATTCAGGACACAGGTGAACAGCAGTCTTCCACTTTCTCTGGAAGAAAATAATATATAGATCACATGGTTTTACACAGTTATCTTATTTATTAAGCCATCTTGTTCGAAATTAAATGTTCAGTGCTCACACCATTCCACTGTTTGAGTATTGGATGCAGACTGCACAGTGTTGGGAAATTGGACCAGTTCATTGAGGATTACATGCTTGTTTGTGACAGGTGGTTAGAGACAGCAGATAGAGCTGTAATGTTCCAGTTGACACTAGTCCAGTTGAATTTAGCTGGCATTACAGACATCACTACATGAGTGTATCTGGTACTCATTGTCTGCATAATTATTGTAATCTTCATTCGGTATGGAATCATGAATGCCTTCTTCAAGAACCTCCAGACTTACTTGCTTGCACTTGTGTAGGACCTTACAAGCAACAATGATCTGTGGCATCCACAGTATTTTGTCTTTATAATAATCTGTGTCTCCCTAGCTGGTTAATGCTGTAGAGGACCATTCGGTGGCACCGATGACTGTGTGGCCAAATTGTCCTCCAACTCGATGTTCAAGTTTGCTGACGACGACACCATTGCGGGTCGGATCTCAAACCCCCCCCCACCAAATGCTGATACTATAATTAAGAAAGCCCACCAACGCCTCTACTTTCTCAGAAGACTAAGCATGTCAGCTACGACTCTCACCAATTTTTACAAATGCACCATAGAAGGTATTCTGTCTGATTGTATCACATGTTGGTATGGTTCCTGCTCTGCCCAAGACTGCAAGAAACTGCAAAAGGCCATGAATGTAGCCCAATCCATCATGCATTCCCTCTTCTGGTGTGGTAAAACTAACACTTCCCCCAGCTGCAGTCCAACCAGGGCATTCTCTCTTCCTCCTCCTTCCGTCAGGGAAAAAGATACAAATGTCTGAGGTCACATATCAACCGACTCAAGAACAGCTTCTTCCCTGCTGCCATCAGACTTTTGAATGGACCTACCTTGCATTAAGTTGATCTTAGTTGGGTTGGGTAAAATCTGAATTGACTGAACAAGATTTTTTCAGCATTAGCTTTTAGTAAAGTGAGATTGCATTCGTATTAAAAAACTGAATGCTGAAAATCTGAAATAAAACAAGAAATGATGAAAATACTTAGCAGGCCTGGCAGCATCTGTGGAAAGAAACAAAATTAGCGTTTCCTGTCTGATATTTCATCAGAACTGGAAAAAAGTTAGAAGTGTAATAGGTTTATTGAAAGGGAAGAGTAGAAAGTAGAACAAATGGGAAAGTCTGTGATTATGTGGAGGACAAGTGAGATTAAAAGACAGAAGTCTTCATGATGCAAGGCAATAGGGCCTGGCGAGCAAGTGGCTGATTTGCCCACCTACTCTCAGTTGCTGGTTCAAAGGTCCCCGCATGATATTTAAATACCAGTCCAGTGCACTCTTATCACACTCTCCAGCCCACCTGTCTTCACCAGACTGTGAAAGATGTCAGCAACCCAGAGGGAAAAGGGCTAGCAGCCTCAAGAAGTTTGTTCCTTGATTCAATCATCCTGGGCCTATCATCTGTGAGGTGCCTATGCCCCACTTGGACCGCTACCTAAAACATCTGGAGTCTTTGTGCATCCCTTTCCAGTAGATGATTTGGTATCCCTTTAATCCCTGTGTTTTTGAACTCTTCATGCCATCCTATTGGAGTCCAGCTTCCCTCCCCTTGGTCTTCCCTTTTGCCTTCCATTGTTTGTCATCCTTATCCACTTCCTTGCCCCTCTGTCCTTGTGACATCTCACCTCAATTTTCCCCTCCCCATCCCACTGTACAGCACTCCTCCCACATTGCTCACTTGTCTTCGTTAGGCCAACCCCCGCCCTGGCCTCACCTCATATCCGGTTGAACTTCAGACCTTTGTTATGGTGCTGCATGAGTTCTGCAGCATTTTTAAAAATTCATTCGTGGGACATGGGCATTGCTGGCTGGCCAGCATTTATTACCTATCCCTAGTTGCTCAAGGGCAGTTGAGAGTCAACCATATTGCTATGGCTCTGGAGTCGCATGTAAGCCAGACCAGGTAAGGACAGCAGATGTCCGTCCTTTTAAAGGATATTACTGAATCAGATGGGTTTTTCCAACAATCGACTGGTTTCATGGTCATCAGTAGATTCTTAATTCCAGATATTTTTATTGAATTCAAATTCTACCATCTGCCGTAGTGGGATTCTAACCTGGGTCCTCAGATCATTAGCTGAGTTTCTGGATTAATAGTCTAACGATGATACCACTAGGCCATCACCTCCCCAATGGTCCTGTTCCAATAGACAGTGGTATGTGACACCAGCAGGGAAGGAGACCCTTGTACTCCACAGCCCCAAACGCAGTACAGATCTGATCTGTTAGCACAGGAGGGTCCTTGGGACCAGCACCATGTGCTGTCCATGAAGATCAGCTCAGCATGGAGCTGGAGGCAGGAATCAGTTTGTCCTGTCAGAATGATGTACAGTGCATCAGGAGCACGATGGTAGAAAGTTGTTGCACTCACCTTGAAGTCTCTGGCAAAGTGAGGACCACCTTGGGCATGCCACTGATTAACAATCTGATTTGGGGGAATGTCGACATAATTTGCTGCAAGATTGAAAGACTTGATGGGTTGTGGGCAGGCAGCTGTTTTATTGAGCACGCAGGAGATGGAAATGAATGCAAATGGCGTTAGTGCCACCTGTCAATGGGAATTCCATTAGGAGAATTGCAGCTGGCGGTTTCAACTTTTTGTCTCTCACCAGATTCTCCATGCATCACCAAACCTGCAGCACGTTTAAAATCAAAAAAATCACCACAAATCAAAAAAGCAAATTACTGTGGATGCTGGAATCTGAAACCAAAAGAGAAATCACTGGAAAATCTCAGCAGGTCTGACAGCATCTGTAAGGAGAAAAAAAAGCCAACGTTTTGAGTCCAGATGACCCATTGTCAAAGCTTTGACAAAGGGTCATCTGAACTCAACGTCAGCTCTTTTCTCTCCTTACAAATGCTGCCAGACCTGCTGAGATCTTCCAGCGTTTTCTCTTTTGGCCGCAGTAGGTGAGTTGGAAGAATTCCCCTCTGTCTGCATACAGGTGAAAACAACAATAGCGTGCATTTTTTCATGCCTTTTAAGATGATAAACTGTCTCGAGACACTTCAGGAGGGTTATCAAATAGATAAATTGACACCAAGCCATGGAGAGATAGAGCAGTTGACTAAACGTTCGGTCAAACGGACTCATTTTCAGGATCGTCTTCGAATGGCAAAGAGGTTTAGCAAGGGACTTCCAGAACTTCCGACTAGGTAGTTGAAATAGAATGATGGAAATCAGAGATGCATGTGACCAGAATTGAAGGAATGCACTGATCTTTAAGGGGTGTGTGGCTGGAAGAGGTTGCAGAGATGGGGAGAGCAGAGCCTTGCAGGAGTTTGAACACAAGCCTGAGAAATCAAATTTGAGACATTGCACAACCTGGAGCCAGTGTAAGCCAGTGAACACGGTACGGTAGCACAGTGGTTAGCACTGCTGCTCCACAGCTCCAGGGACCTGGGTTCGATTCCCGGCTTGGGTCACTGTCTGTGTGGAGTTTGCACATTCTCCTCGTGTCTGCGTGGGTTTCCTCCGGGTGCTCCGGTTTCCTCCCACAGTCCAAAGATGTGCGGGTTAGGTTGATTGGCCATGCTAAAAATTGCCCTTAGTGTCCTCAGATGCGTAGGTTAGAGGGATTAGTGGGTAAATAAGTAGGCATATGGGGGTAGGGCCTGGGTGGGATTGTGGTCGGTGCAGACTCGATGGGCCGAATGGCCTCTTTCTGTACTGTAGGGTTTCTATGATTTCTATGAACATGGCCTAATAGATGTACAGGACTGTGCAATTTAGGAAACCAGTTTGGAAGAGCTTCAGTTTGAGTAGATAGTGGGAAGCTTATCCCACTATTTTTCATCAAGTCCTTATGACACTGACCTTTAAAGAGAATCCATTGACAAATGTGCCCAGCTGCTGCCCTTGTGCACATCCTAGGTATGTACCATGGAATCTTTTTGTCCAAATGTGAAGTGCAAATTTTTGTTTTCTGTAACTTACTCATTTGAAGGTGGTGATACCAACAGTTGGTGTTGTGATTTAGGACTCATCCACCCATGAGGTAACCGGTGCTCTAAAAGGTATTTTCAAACTTACAAGGCTAAACATAATCATTCAGGTGAAGTCAACACCTGAGGGACGCTCAGGCCATTTATGACTTGGAAAATTCCTACTTTGGTGACCTAGCAAGTGTGAATTTCAGTAGTTAACATCATCCCTGGAACTGTGTGCCACTTACCTGTATTCAACCAACTCTTGTCCTGTCTTCCTTATATAATGTGGAATGCAGTCCTTTATGGCTCTCCTCTTGGGAGGAGAATAGTGCAAAAAGTGGATGATATTGATATATAGATAAGTAGCAGGATATAAATTGGTTGTAAACTTGCACAAATGTAATGTTCATGTAGCACAATGCCTTGTCCTTCTTCAGAGGTCTTGAAGGAAGGCTTGCATTTATTTAGTGCCTTATGCTGCCTCAAAATGCTTTGCACGCTCTGAATTTATTTGAACCGCAGTTACTGTTAAATGGTAAATGTGACAACTGTTTTGTTCACGGCAGAAAATTAAGTGACCAGTTGATCTGCTTTGTGGTCGGGAGAGGAGTGTTTTCAATAGTGTTGTTTGACAGCTCCCGGAAGGTTTGGGATTGTTGAAATACAAAAGACTGAAGCAAACAGAGAAGGATGCCGTTCAAAGTCTACCTTTGACAACGCCGTATTCTTTTTAACATCGCAATATTGTTTAAACCAAAGTATAGGTCTAGGCATTCTAATTTTTTTTCACAGGCCATGGAGAATAATACATCCAAACGATCATCATCTGTCCTTCCACTTTGTGGATACAGACTGATTTGTGCATGTCCAGTATTTTGTGGGGTTTTTTTCATGTATAGTGTTATATTGATTTCATTCATGGCACACAGAGAAGATGTAGCTGAACTGAAGAGTTTTCTGATTCAACCTGGTAGTCTGACAACTTAATGAACCAGTTCTCAACAGTTCTGGTGGAGGAATAGAGCTCAAAGTTTTAATTGCCATGTCCTCTTTTTTTAAAAAACAACTTATCAGTACTTGGATTTGAAACTGTGAAAAAGGCAGAGAATTCTCTCTCTCTTTGGTTCCAGTCATTTCAACGATACTGAATGATCAAGTGAAAGCGGACATTTTTAAAAAATTGTTCTTTATTCTTACAATTGCTAAAGGCAATAGGCAACAGATAAATCTTATTATGTTTACTGTTGTGTTTCCAGTAAAATAATCCAGTATGTTGGTTTACAGTTAGCCTTGTCTGATTGCTTATTAATTTACTGTCCCAAAGACTGATGCACAGATGAAATCACAGAATCTAGTACTTCATACAAATTGATGCATGAAAGGTCATTGATCTGTTTTTTTTAGAAATTGTCAGTGCGAGAGGAAGGAGATGTGACTCTGAACGTGAGTTTTGGTAGCAACCTGATCAAACATAAGAATGGAAGTGAAAGCAATGCAGGTGCACAAGGTTAAAGAAACATATGGGAATCCTGTTGGAGAGGAGAGCCAAAATTCTCAAAGTGGGCATTCCTGGAAGTGAAAGAGCACTGAATAAACACTAAAATAAAAATGAAATACAGTGGATGCTGGCAATCTGAAACAAAAACAGAAAATACTCAGATCAGGCCACCTCTGTAGAAAGAGGAAAGAGTCGATGTTTCAGGACCAGGACCTTTCATTAGAACAGAAATGGCTATCATTTACTTTTTATTGCCTAATTTTTACTCTTGATTGTAGCAAGCATTGAGTTCTCTTTTGGGATGGTGATTTTGAAATTAAGGGAACATCTAGTGTAAACTCAATTTGTGACAGAGATGCTTTAACATACATCATTAATACTTGACGTGCCTAGCAAAGATTTCAGTGTTCTATTTTTTTGGGTTCTTGAATCACATGAATATTGGAAAATGCCAAGGAAATATAATTTTTTTTAAAAACTGCGTTCTTTTGTTGGCTCGGATCATTTTTTCTTCTGTCTATCAAGGTACATGACTTTTAGCCAACAATAAAGAAATGATTTTGCAATTTAAAGAAAGATGATCTGCAATGCTAATTTCAATTCAAGGCAAGGTCTGAGCAATGTTATTTTGATTACTTATAATTTTCTTTTAATTTCAGAGCTCCCAATATGTTCAGTGTGTGGCAGGTTGTCTGCAGCTAATGCTGAGAATCAATGAATATCGTTTTGCCTGGGTAGAAGCTGATGGGGTGAACTGGTAAGAATTTCTAAGTACACTAATTTATTCTGTGCAAATTGGTCATATAGTCTGTATGATGGGTTTTACATATTCCGTGATTAGTGTTTTTGAGGAAATGTATTGCAGCTAATTACTTGATCACTGGAAGCAAATGCATTCATACTCAACTGACAGTTATACAGAAGTAAAACACTGCAGATGATAGAAATCTGCAACTAAAACAGAAAACGTTGGCAATGCTCAGCAAACCTGGTAGCATCTGCAGAGAGAGAAACAGTTAAAGAAAATTTGGGTGGCATGGCTGGGTGTCATGTTCATTGTAAGTTGTTGCCATTGGTATTTTACCTTCTGTCCAATTCTGGCACCCCCACAGTATCACCTACCCTCCTGAAGCTGGGCCCCAACCTCCTCGCCAAGACCTGCCGGTCTGGCTCCAACAAAATCTACTTACCTGATTGTCCAGCTCCAACGGCAATTGTGGCACTGCTGGGACTAAAGAGCTGTCAGCCTGCAGCTGTCAGAAGTGGGAATTCCCTTTCCAGATGGAGGTGGAAGTCCCATCGATGGCTGTTCAATCAGCTCGGGGCCTCCCAGACACTCAGGAGGTGAGCTCACCCGTGACTTTAAAGCTGGCATGTAGGGCCCTGGCCTCTACGTAGAATTCCACCCACTCTTTTAGGTTGTGACCTTGCATAAGAAATGGTTATGGCTAAGATCAAGTGAAGTATCGACGTGCCATGCTTGGCTGAAGTCATTAGTTTACATTTTAGCTTCATTTGAAGCAATTTTAAAAAGCGGCATCTTGACCTTTTAGCTGAGATGCAAATGATATCAAGCCTTTGAGGAGGAGCTATGCCTACTCCAATCAGCTTGGATCATGTAGATCAAGTCCAAGACAAGAGGTGAGAGCCCTGTCTTGTCAGCTTGGATCGGGAATGTCTCAACTTGTTGAGACTCTGAATTGGACTTAATTTGATTGAATTGAAAAATAAACAAAAAAAAAAGAAATGGTTACAGTTTTGATGCAAGTAATTGAACTTGAACTTAAAATGTTAAAATGTTTCTCCCTCAACAGATGCTGCTGGACCTTTTTAAATATCTTCAGCATTTTGCTTTCATGACCATTTTATTATATTTGCTTTCTTTTGTGGTGGCCCTCATTTCATTTTATAATTCTTTCAAAGATTATCTGCTTGTCATCATCTTCATCTAGCCAAGAAAATTACAAACACTCCTCCGTTACAAGTAAACAGCTGTCTTTTTAAAATCCTTTTAAAGTTATATAGGGTGGAACGTTCCCACCCCACCCACCTTGGGAATTATAGTGGGTGGGACAAAAAAAATTGGCGGACCATTTAAAGGTCTGTTTAATCTCAGGTGGGAATTTCCGTTCTTGGGGCAACCAGAAAATCCTGCCCATGATCTATTTTTGGGAAACAAGGTAACAATTTAGAAAAAAAATGGCAAAGTACAAATATTCAAAAAGTTATTTTATTATTTATTATTTATAATACATAGTGGCCTAAATGTTCTTGGAAAAATAACCAGAATCATAAAGCATGCTGTTGTTAATGCCAAATCAGCTGGCAAGTTTAGATGAAGAAGAGATGACAGTGAGTTTGAAATAGCAATAATTGGCTGGCCAATTTAGCCATTGTGCTGTTTTGTATTTTACAAATGTTGGCTTGCCCTGAATTGATCCCATTTTTGATTACTTTTATCATTGACAACGTATAAAATCATCACAATCACCTGAACCATGCCTGGGCTGATGTTCTAGCGAGCCACGTAACTAGGGAAGTAGAGAGAGTTCTAAACTAAATAGTGGGAGCAAGGGATCAAATTTGGGAAGATGTGGTAGAGTAGAGACGAGGCAAAAGAGATGAGCACTAATATGGGAAATGAACAGACTGACAGGAAGGGACAGACTGCAAATCTGAGTAAATCTAGAAATAATAAAGGGCCAAAACTTAACATTTTGTATCTGACAGCACAAAGCATTTGAAACAAAACCGATGAACTGATGGCACAAATAGAAATGTATAAGTATGATCTGATAGCTATCACAGAGACATGGCTATAGGATGGCATAGATTGTGAGCTGAATGTTGAAAGGTATGTGACATTTTGTAAGGGCAGCAAGTTGAGAACAGGTGAATTAATTTAATTAATTATTTAATGAAAGTATTAGCACATTAAAGAGGGATGACTTAAATCCAGGAAACCAGGATGTTAAAGTAGTTTGGGCTGAGATGAGAAACGATAAAGGCAAGATGTCACTTGTGGGACTGGTGTACACAACCCCTAATTGTAATCACACGGTGAGGCAGACTATAAAAGAAGAAAAAATGGGAGCTTGTCACAGAGGTGCTGTAATAACCATGGGGGATTTTAATTTTCATGTAGTTTGGAAAAATCAGATGGGAAAAGGTGGGGAAGGTGAAGAGTTCATAGAATGTTTTCAGGATAGCTCCTTAGAACAATATGTTCTGGAATTAACCAGAGGGCAGATTTGGTATTGTGTGCACCTCGGGTAATAGCAATCATATTATGATTGAATTTTACGTTCAGTTTGAGGGAGGGAAGAGTTTGTCCAAGACTAGTACTTCAAACTTGAATAAAGGCAATTATGAGGGTATGAAAGCAGATCCAGCTGTAGCAAACTGGAAAATATGCTTAAGCAGACTTTTATAGGGATATTTGAGAATACGCAGAATAGACATTCCAGTGACAAAGAAAAAAAATCCAAGGACAGGATCCTCAGCTGGTACGGGAATTGAACCAGCTGTCTAGCCCCCTGAGCTGGCAGGATGTGACGAGTGGTGTGCCACAGAGATCAGGGTTGAGGCCTCAACCTTTCGCAATTTATATTAATAACTTGGATGAAGGGACTGAAGGAATGGTTGCTAAATTTGCTGATGACACAAAGATAGGTAGGAAAGTAAATTATGAAGCGGACATAAGGAGGCTACAAAAGGCCATGGGTTAAGTGAATGGGCAAAAATACTCCATTTGCCAGATAATGTGGGCAAATGTGAAATTGTCCATTTTGTCAGGAAGAATAAAAAAGAAGCTTATCTAAATCACGAGAGAATGCAGAGGGATCTAGGGATCCTAGTACATGAATTACAAAAGGCTGGTATAGGTACAGCAAGTAATTAGAAAAACTAATACAATGTTTGTCGCTTATTGCGAGGGAAATTGATTACAAAAATAGGGAGGTTATATTTCAGTCTTATGAGGTGGGGTGGGAGTCCCGATGTCCATGGGGGTGGGGGGGGGGGGGGGGACGTTTGGTGGTGTCTCCCAGTGCACTGAGAGATTGAGCCCTAGCGAAACGGCGTCTGAGCGATCTGGAACCAGGTTCACTGGTGTGTTTAGGTCCCACCCTCCCAAGTCCTGGCACAAAACTCCCAACTCTCCAAAAAAGTGACCGAGTGTGGGAGTAATTAATTTCTCACATATCATTAGCCTTTTGGGAAGTCCCATTTTTTTGAAGTTTGATTATTGCATGTATACAGAGAAGAATCCTATTCCATTTTTGAGAAAATCTTTCTTGAACAAATCATCTAGAAAAATCTTTAAAAATGTCATGTTTTTGTAGATTGATCACCAATGGCACATGTTCTGATTTATAATATTTTTGAGAAATTATATTGCATTCCCTTTGCCGGGGGTTATGCATTTCCTTTTCAGAAAAAAAAATTGATCAAAGACGAGAATAAAATTGTTTAAAGTAGGTTTGCTAGGATTTCTCCTGCATGTTAATACAAAAAGTAGTACAGGACATGGATAGACTAAAGACTAGTTATTGTAAACTTCTGATCTCTCAATGTGGATGAAATATTTTGATTTCAGTTATTTCTGTAACATTTGCAGTTGAACATACTGACTGTTCAAACAAACTTCTGTGTTTCTGCTTTCAAAATCTTAATTGTTCTGATTCTAGTTCATAATATTACAGTGGAAGGTACAATGCTATGGATTTTTAAGCTATTTTGAATGGATTGTTATATTTTTTGATTGAAACTAAGACGTTTTAAAAGCTTTTTTTTCTAACCCCTTCCCCTCCCCCCTACAGCATCATAGCTGTTATAACCAATAAATGTGGCTTCCAGCTGCAGTATCAAATGATCTTCTCCTTCTGGCTACTGGCCTTCAGTCCACAACTGTGTGAATATTTACGCAGATTGAACATTGTTCCAGCCTTATCAGATATTCTTCAAGAATCTGTGAAGGAAAAAGTTACAAGAATCATTCTGGCAACATTCAGGGTAAGTATGCAAGAGTCATCTTGATAGTGCACTTAACATAATATACATCTTAGGCAACTTTTATCATTAAGTGATGCCCTCCTAACAGAATTGTGGAACATCTTCATCACGGCAGAGCAGATGAGTAACTGTCAGGGGAATTTTGTTCTGCTAGTCTCATGAGTTTTGAAAGTTTTCCAGAAGTGAGGTGTTTCTGTTTGTCCTTTGCACAGACTGTCATCTTAAAACAAACTGGTGCCTGAAACAGTTCTATTTCTTTTCCATACTGGTAATTTATTAAAAGTGTAAATTGTGGAGGATATGAGTGAGGAAGATAACAAAATCACATTTCCATCAATAAAGTCTTGTACTTCGCCCTTGTCCATTGTCCCCAACTCACATTTGGAAGCCACTTTGGTTAACTAATGTTAACTGTTTATTTTGCTAACAAACATAAATTATATGTAGTGCACCTACTCTGAGGGAGGGGTAATAATGCTAATTATATCATTTTGTGCAGGAGAAAGTAATTGGTCCACCTAGCGCATTTATCAATTTTCTCAACATAGTAAGATTTTGGGTTTGGGGACCACAGATATCCAAGCTAAGCTGTCAAGTAAGTAATTTTAACATAGTTTATTAAGAAGCAACAGTTTGGAGAAAATGCCTTTCATTAATAACCAGGAGAAGTATAACAACCCATGACAAATGACAGTGGATCACTGATTCGAGAGAATGAATGTGTGGTTGACAGAGTGTCTTGATCCCAGTAGCTTGTGATGGCTCTCTAGCTGGAATGTTGGGAATACAGATTATTTCCCTTTTGATTTTATCCCCCACTGGAGTCGGCTTCTGGCAGGTACGTGTTAATTTCTTTATCTCTCCACTTTGAAGTTATCGTTCCTTTGGCCCCATTGTTTTCTCTAGTCACAATTGTAAAACACTAGTTTTCTGCTGTTAGACTAATTTGCATACCATTTCTCCAGCCGTCTGCCTCTAACCGACTCCCTATTTTACTTCATTTTTTAATCTTGATTTTCCCCAATTCTTAACAACTGTTCCTGCTTTCCCCCCACATCCTTTGATCCTTTTAGCCTCAAGAAGTATATCTAACCTCTTCTTCGAAACATGCAATGGTTTGGCCTCAACTGCTTTCCATGGCAGAGTATTCCACAGACTCACCGCTCTCTGGGTGAAGAAGTTTTTTCTTATCTCGGTTCTAAATGGTTTGTCCTCTATCCTTAGACTGTGAACCCTGGTTCTGGATTCAATTCCCCTGCCATTGGGAATATTCTCCCTGCATCTACCCTGTCTAGTCCTGATGGAATTCTATAGATTTCAATGAGACCACCCCACATCCTTCTAAACTCCAGCGAATATAATCCCAATTGATTCGATCTCTCCTCATACGTCATTGCCATCATCCCAGGAACCAGTCTTGTAATCCTTTGCTGTATTCACTCTATAGCAAGAACACCCTTCCTCCAATAAATAGACCAAAACTGCGCACACTATTCCAGGTGTGGTTTCGCCAAAGTCCTGCATAGACATCCCTGCTACTGCACTTAAATCCTCTCGCTTTGAAGGCCAACTTACCATTTTCCTTCTTTACAGCTTCCTGTATTTGCAAACTTTCAGTGATTTGGTGTAGAAGGGCATCCACATCTTGTTGCACATTCCCTTCTCTCAATCTATAGCTATTCAGATAAGATGTCTTCCATTTTTTTGCTACCAAAGTGGATAACCTTTCACTTATCCAGATTACACTGCATCTGCCATGCATTTGCCCACTCACTCAGCTTGGCCAAATCATACTGAAGCAAAAGAGAAAATGCTGGAAAATCTCAACAGGTCTGGCAGCATCTGTAAGGAGAGAAAAGAGCTGACATTTCGAGTCCAGGTGACCCTTTGTCAAAGCTTTGTATCATTGCGGATTTGGAGATATTACATTTTATTATTATTTATTACATCTAAATCATTAATATACATTGTGAATAGCTGGGGTTCTCGCACTGATCTTATTAGATCTTTGTCGTGAGCTTTCTGAATAAACCACATCCACAACTCCCCCTCATCAACTCTACTAGTTACATCCTCAAAGAATTCCAGTAGATTTGTCAGGAATGATTTCTCTTTGTAAATCCATGCTGACTCTGTCCAATCCTGCCATTGTTTTTGAAGTGCTCTGCTATTAAATCTTTTATAATGGACTCTAGCATTTTCCCCACTACCAATGTCAGGCTGGTCTATAATTCCCTGTTTTCTCTTTACCTCTCTTTGTAAATAGTGGGGTTCCATTAACTACTCTCCAATCTGTTGGAACTGTTCGAGTTCATAGAATCTTGGAAGATGACCACCAATGCACCCGCTATCTCTAGGGCCATTTCCTTAAGTGCCCTGAGGATTTATCAGCCCTCAATCCCATCAATTTCACCAACGCCATTTCCCTGTTAATACTGATTTCCTTCAGTTCCTCCTCTTACTAAACCCTGTGTTCCCCATTATTTCTGGTACATTTTGTCATCCTATGTGAAGACAGAGCCAAAGTATATATTTAGTTGGTCAGCCATTTCTTTGTTCCCCATCTACATGATGCATTGCAGGAACAAATCAAGGCTCCTTCAGCCACACCGTCACCCTCAATTTATATAACATAGAAAAGGGCAAGAGCAGCAGACCAATGGGAATATCACCACCTGCAAGTTCCCCTCGAGCCGCACAACATCTGGACTTGGAACCATATCGCTTTTCCTTCACTGTTGGTGGGTTGTACTACATGGACTGCACAGTTCAAGAATGCAACACTCGATCGGCTTCTCAAGGGCACCGAGGGATAGGCAACAAATGCTGGTCTTGCCTGCAACTCTTGCATCTGAAAAACAAATTAAAACAAAAAATTCTGTGATCCAAGCTGCCTTTTCACTTGCAGCAATTAGAATTCCTTGCCTTAAGTGGCCAGTTTAAAAATGGCTGTACCTTAGCATCATTTGCAATGTAATACTTCTACATGTTATCCAATGAATTCACAACGTAGGCAATGTGTTGATGTATGGAACTTTGCTTTGGACACATTTTCACAAAAATATCTCTCAAGCCATATGTATTGTCCTATTTGCACTCTTTTGTATCATGTTTGACTCTAAGCAATAACGATGACAACAGAGCAATCTTTGCCTAAAGGCAGCATTTTTTAAAAAGCCAGTTATTTTCAGTAGTTTCTGTGAACCTTCATAACTGGGCCTGTCCCCACATGGTTTTAGGATTTATGAGCAGCTACCAATCTAGACAAAACTCCTTTTAAGCAACTGTACATCATTATTTCTTATGTAGTATTTTAATTTGCTAATAAAAGTAGGGGACAGATTCTGCACTTCACTATTTATTATGCAATGATGTATTATTTAGAAAACTAAATGTGCAGATATATTGTGGTTAGTACTGCTGCCTAATAGTGCCAGGGACCCGGGTTCAATTCCGGCCTCGGGTGACTGGTGAGTTTGCACGTTCTCTCCATGTTTGCATGGGTTTCCTCCCACACACTCCAGAGATGTGCAGGTTAGATTGATTGATTGGTCATGATAAATGGACCCTTGGTGCCAAGGGTAAATTTGTGGGGTTATGGGGATAAAGCCTGGGTGGGATTGTTGTCGATGCAGGCTCGATGGGCCAAATAGCCTCCTTCTGCACTGTTGGGATTCTTTGTATTTGGACTCCAGTCATTGGCTAATCAGCAAAATATCCTTTACATGTAGCATTACATATAATTGCATACTATAATCAGTAAACAATTGGGAAAGCAAATGATGTGTTAGTGTTTTATATAGCAATAGCATGAAGGAGTTTTGATATGGTTGATGGGGCATTGGTGAGACTGCATTGGAGAACCATGTGCAGTTTATGGCTGTCTTGCCCAAGGAAGGAAAAACTTGCCCCGAGGGTTTGCAACATCTGTTGATTCCTCAGAGAAGATAGCTGAATTGTGAGGAGCATTTGAGTAAAATAGGTCTATGTTCTCAGATGAATGAGAAGTGATCTGATTAAAATATATATACAATTCTTGCAGCTTGACAACAGTAGATGCAGAGAGGCTGTTTATTCCTGGCAGGAGAGTCTAAAACTAAGGGTCATAGTCTCAGGGTAAGAGTTTGGCCATTTGCAATTAAAAACTTCTTCACTCAAGGAGGGTTGAAGCTTTGGAATTCTCTACTCGGTCGAATATATTCAAAACTGAGTTCAGTAGATTATTGAGCACTTAGATAATCAAGGGATATGAATCGGGGGCAGAAAACTGGAAGTGATGTTAAAATTATTTTTAACAGTAGAGCAGGCTCAAGGAACTGCGTGGTCTACTTCAGTTCCTTTTATTTTTGTTCTAACTTTAAATTGCTTTTATATTTCAGTAACACAACATTTCCCATATGGTAGGCCTTTAATGGAAAATGAGTTTGGCGGCATGGTGTCAATAGTCGTTAGCACTGCTGCCTCTTAGCGTCAGGGACCCGGGTTCGATTCCAGCCTTGGGTGACTCTATGGAGTTTGCACATTCTCTCTATATCTGTGTGTCCACAGTTTAAAGATGTGCAGATTAGGTGGATTGGCCATGCTAAATTGCCCCTTAGAATCCATAAATATGTAGGCTATATGGATTAGTCATGGTAAATGCAGAGGGATTATGGGGATAAGGCAGGGGGTGCGCCTGGGTAAGATGCTCTTTTGGAGAGTCAGTGCATGCTCGATGGGCTGAATGACTTCCTTCTGCACTGTAGGGATTCTGAGGGATATCCAAACTTTTGATCATCTTGGCTGCTTTGATGCATACCACAGTAAGCCACATATATAAATTGGTGCTTCATTATTGGGTATGATCCTGGCATGTTGGCCCGAATTGAACCAGTTTTTATTCCTGCTGTGATGGTAATGTGAGGAAAATGTTGGGCCATATGATTACTGAATGGTTAAAAACAATTCTGCTGTTATGGCTGATGGCCCACCGTGCCTCATGGATGCCCAGTTTCAAGCTGCTAGATCTCTTCTGAATTCCGTTTAGCAAAGTGGTGGTTCCACACAACATTATGGATAGCATCCTCAATGTGAAGATGGGACTTGGTATCTAAGAGGCCTGTGTTAGTGGTCATTGCTACCAATGCTGCCATGGACAGATATATCTGCAACAGTCAGATTGTTGAGGGCAAGTTCAAGTATGTTTATCTCTCACCACCTGCAGCAAGCGTAACCTAACAGATACGTTCTTCACGATTCAGACAACTTTGTCAGTGATGATGCTCCTGAGGCAATGTTGGTGCTGGGCATTCTTGTCCCCAGTCAAAAATATATTTGATGCCCTTGTCTTTTTTTCCCATTTCTCATCTTCCTTTTGTCCTTCTCCTTCCAAGATAATATAGTTAGCACTGCTGCCTCACAGCACCAGGGACCCGGGTTCAATTCCGGCCTCTGGTAACTGTTTGTGTGGAGTTTGCACATTCTTCCCCTCTGTGCATGGGTTTCCTCCGGGTGCTCCGATTTCCTCCCACAGTTCAAAGGTATGTGGGTTAAGTTGATTGTCCATACTCAATTGCCTTAGTGTTAGGGAGATTAGCAAGTTGAAGACGTGGGGTTATGGGGATAGGGCCTGGGTGGAATTGTTGTCGGTAGGGGCTCGATGGCCAAATGGCCCCCCTCTGCGCTGTAGTGATTCTATGAAAATGATTGGAGAAGTAAAAATTGTAGAATTAAGATCAGTTTTTTTTAGAATGAGTGAAATGGGTATTGGCTTCCAACTGATGAGATGGCCTCTTCTGTTCATTGTATATAAAAATGAGTTGGATTGTACATGACTGAGGATGATGATGGAATTTACAGATGGTACTAAAATATGTGATACAATTAATTCATTAAATGGATGGAAATCAATGTTGGCAAGTGATACGTATTGGTTTAAAAAATGGAAATAATCACGCTCCCTGTTATGAGTGAGCAATGAAATTTGAGAGACTTTAGTTTACAAAGAAATCAAAGCACCTTATACTTAATGGATTTTTAAAGAAACACGGATTATCAACAATCTGTTGTCTAAATGATATAAAGAAAGTATGGGGTTGATTGAAGCACACTATTCAGAAGTTATGGCGTTATAATGCAAGATTAAAAAAAAAATAGAAAAGAAAGCAGGAGAAACACCTTCACACAATTGTGCAGCTTTGGAATTCATCTGAGTTAGTGGCTGAAGAAGAAACAAAGTGTAGATTAGATATGATAGTATATTGAAGGTAAATATGTTGAAATATGGGAGCAGGGTGGTTAGATGTCGTTAGAACTAGTTGCTTGCAAGGTAAGTACTGATATGAACTGGTAGCACACAAACTTCTGAAGTATGACTGAACACACACAAGTGTTATTGTATCTTCCTCTTTTACTGATGTTGACTGACTTGTTTATTTACAGCATTTTTTGTTTCTAATGAAACCAGATATTGCATGGGTAAGTCAGGTGGGTCAGAGGTGGATTAAGCAAAGAGTTGGACTAAACCTGTGAAAGAACAGCACAATGGCAAATGTTGTTTAATGAAGATAACAGGGATGATCGGGTAAATGAATAGTTGAGCTTTCAAATGGAAGAACTGAGAGGGGAGGTTTACAGAAGTAAACTGGATGTTATACTTTTGGAGAAGTAAATCTTGAACATGTTTTTAGATTATCTAAGTCAATAAAATGAAGGAGTGTAGTGTGAGACAAAGTACATTTTAGTTCTGATATCAGGAAAGCTGCAATAATTCTTATTAGCTTATTTTATTTTTATTTTAAGAGTTTGCTGAATCCAGCCATCTTCCCATTTGAGAAGAATGCAATACCAAACCAGTGCAGATAGCTGGAAGACAAAAGAATGAAGAAGGATATGTAGGTTTAGAAAAGATTATAAAGAGAGTGGAACAATACTATTGATCATTGAAGGTAGAGCAAGGATTTATGATGCTGTATATATATTAGGTTTAGTACAAAACAGAATGTATTTAATTTTTTTTTGGATATATTCTCGTTTTTGGACGATAAGCAAAGGATAATGATCAAGAAAAGATAAAGTTTATTTATTAGTCACAAGTAAGGCTTACATTAACACTGCAATGAAGTTACTGTGAAATTCCCCTAGTCGTCACATTCTGGCACCTGTTCAGGTCAATGCACTTATCCAGCACATCTTTCAGAATGTGGGAGGAAATCGGAGCACCCGGAGGAAACCCATGCAGACACGGGGAGAATGTGCAAACTCCACACAAACAGTGACCCAAGCCAAGAATCGAACCTGAGTCCCTGGCGCTGAGGCAGCAGTGCTAGCCACTGTTCCTCCAGAGAAGCACTGGAGTAACAAAACCATGGATAAGGATTTCAGCAGTAGAAAGGCTGTGATAAGGTGAAGGTAGCCAAATTGTAGCTAGGGGGAAAAATGTAATTTGAGATGAAGTGAATTTGGGGTTTGATGCTTAACTATAGATTAAACAGGCTTTAATCAAATACGTTTTAATGTTACATGTTCACATGGGTACAGTACAATCGTATTTTAATTGAGATTTCTTGCATTTATCCCTTTTTATGTTCAGCTTGTACTTCTGAAACCTTTTAAATATGAGTAAAATATTGAATACTTTTACTTTATCAGAATCTTCTGGAAAAATCTGCAGAAAGAGAAACCCATCAGGAATATGCACTTGCAATGATTCAGTGCAAAGTCCTTAAACAGTTGGAGAACCTTGAACAGCAGAAATATGATGATGAAGATATTGCTGATGACATCAAATTCCTCTTGGAAAAGCTTGGTGAAAGTGTCCAAGATCTTAGGTTAGTTATGATCGTTCTTTGTATTTATCTGTGACCAAGATCTGATAAAATAGTTGTTCCTAAAAATGGTTGAATCAGACAGTCAAGTAATTATTATTATTTGTTGTGTGTCTTCATTGTAGCTGATATATTTAAATACTTCTTTGAATGTTTATGCAAATGTTATCCCTACTTAACTATTCAACTTGTCATTACCAGGGGCTGTTATTACTAAGTCACTAAATGGAGAAGCTGTTAAATTAAGAAATGTAGCATCTCTCCATTTTAAGTACTGCCTTTCCTTATAAGTTCAGCATGAGAATTTTGGGCTTTATAAATAGAGGTGTAGAGTACATAACCAAGGAAGTTATGATGAATCTTTATTAAACCTTGGTCAGATCTCAGCCGGAGTATTCTGCCCAATTCTGGGCATTCAACTTTAGGAAGGATGTGAAGATTTTAAAATGCAAAAATATGTTTGCGAATGATTCTAAGGATGAGGGCTTTGAGCTGCATGGATTGATTGGAGAAGCTGGAGCTGTTCTAGGCAGAGATAAGATTGAGAGGAGATTTGATAGAAGTACTCAATCATGGGTCTAAACAGGGTGGATAGAGAGAAACTGTTCCCATTGGTGAAAGGGTCGGGAATAGCAGACCCTGATTTATGGTGGTCAGCAAAAGAATAAGCAATAATGTGAAGAGAAGCTCGATTCCATAGTGAACAGAAATGCACTGCCTGAGAGTGTGGTGGAGGCATTGGAGCAGTATCTTGGGGACTGTAGGACTGGGGGTGGTGGTACTGAGTTGCTTTTGAAGAAAGCCAGTATGGTCCCGACAGGCCTAATCTCCTTTCTGCTGGAACATTCTGTGGCTGTCTCAAGAAGGACTCCTGTAAAGGCTCCCTTATCCCTCCTAAGTATCTTGTGTATCTTCTCAGTTTTTCCTCCCAGCTCATCTACAAAATTCAGATTTTCGGAGAAAAAAATTCTTGAGGGCTTATTAGCAAAGCAAACAGCTAAGTTCCAAGCTGCTAGCCCACCACAATTGTATACAAGGTGGCCACAATGCATGGATAAATCTGACACAGCGACCTGCACAGCCAATCAACCTAACCTGCATATCTTTGGAAAACCTACACAAACACACAGAACGTGCAGACTCCATAAAGTCACTCATGGTAGTAACCAAACCCAGGTCCCAGGCACTATGAGGCAGCAGTGCTATTCTCCATGCCACCCTTTGACATGGAAACGGTTTAAAAGCTTTCCAACTTAAATCCTTTGAAATATTAAAAATGTTATACTTTCCAAAATTGATCATTTCAATTTTTCCTTGCATTTAAGGTGGCGACTATATTGATGCTGGGGAATACATACTTTTTTTGAAACTTGGTTTTGCTTCAGTTACTGCCAGATAAGCAATTATGTTAGAGTTCTAGATATTGTTCTAGCACAGCATCTCTAAAAGTGTGGCCTCTCTTGCACTAGTATGCTATTTCCATTTTCTACTCTGGTTGTCTTTGTAATATTGTTTGTCTTCAACAATATTGAGGTAGATTATGAACAGCTTTGTGCTTTTGGCCTATATAGAGCTGAAATAAAATTGTCCTAACTAATTCGACAGAGGACCATTTCACCCTCACAGTGGAGACTTAATACTATCAACGTGATATTCTATAATTGAAGTTCCAGTTCAAAGCTGCAATACATTATGCTACCCAATTGCTTTCCAAGCTTTAAAAGACTTTTTGATTGTGGCCTTAATTGAGGTTATATTAAAGCCTTAATAAGGAGCCAAATCTTCAATGTGTAGACCTGTATTTAGAACTAAATTCAGAATGTTCACCGTTTCTGTATGAAATAAATTGTGTTTTTAAATTACTCAGATTTAGTGAAAACTGACTAAAAGCCCTATTTTCACCCAAATAATTTTATTAAATCTGAATATGTACAGGATAAAAACACTATTTCAAAAATATTATATTAAATTCTAAGTTTGAATAATGCATACCACACCTTTTTCCTTTTCCCATTACTTTATGTTCCAGGAATAAGAATTCCTCTGTTGCATATTATATGAATATTGGCTCCAGCAAGTTCTAAAATGCAATTATGTTCCAAATTTTAAGGGAAGTGAGATATAATTCTGGATGGAGACCCATAATGTAGTGAAACCCAGTCTGTAGCAGCCACAACCATCTTTGTTCAATATTTGCTCAATTTTTGGTTGATCTTGTTTGAATGTTAAAACTGGCAGAAAAAAACTATCCCAACTTAGTTACTGATGCTAAGCAAGTTAAATACAAAGTTATAAACATTCACAGGAAGAGAACTTCTTCAGAGGATGCATTTACAGATTTTGAGTTGTGCGTGTGAATTCCTTTTATTACAATTGCCACAGTTGCACCTTCCTTTATACAAATGCAGGTTAATAAGGCTGTAAAAAAGCAAAACAAGCACTAAGATTTATTTCTATCGGGATAGAATTGCAGAGTAGAGAATAACTTGTATCGAACCTTGGTTGCATACCAGAAATGTGAGGCTATATCTCTCAGAAAAAGATGCACAGGCATCTTTCTCTTGGAAAAGAGAAGGCTGATGCTGACTTAATAGAAATTTTAAATTTTGAAACATTTTGATTGAGTAGACAACAGTGTTTTCCACAACAGGGAAGAGTAAAACTAGAAGCCATCAATGTAAGATTGTTACCATGAAATAATTCTCTACAACAGCTTGTATTTATGTAGCACCATTAATATAATAAAAATCTCAATGCTGCAGTAATGTAAAACAAAATTTGACAGAGCTACATAAGATACAGCAGCTAACCAAAAGCTTGGTCAAATAGCTAGATTTTAAAGCGTATATTAATTGAGGAAAGAGTGGTAGCGAACTGGGGAGGGTTAGGGAAGGATTCCAAAGCTTGGGCTTTTACAGCTAAAGGCATTGCCACTACTTATGATGCAACTAAATTTGGAGAAGTCCAACAGGCCAGAATGAGATGAATGTGGATATCTGAGGGTTGTGGAACTGGAGCGTAGTCAGAGATGTGGCCCATAACTTGTTTCCTGGGGCATTATGCCTGTGGGGTACCCCAAAAAAGCACTTGGATCTCTCCTCGATGACCCCATATAAGGACTGCACGGCAATTGTCCTGCAACGGGAAACATCCAATACTGCAATTTAAGTCTCAAGCCTCAGATGATTCTGACTGTCTTACAGTGGTCGTTACCCAGAAAAAGTTAAAAATTAAAACCTAGTGTAGCCCAGTGAACACAGATAAAATGGACTTGTGTAAGTAAGGACACAGAAAACAGAACTTTAGTCTCCCACTCAGTCATCTAATCAGGAGAACATTGAATAGACAGGTATGGAAGTAACAAAGGCATGGGTGAGGGTTCCAGCAGCAAATGAGCAGAGGCAAGGATATGGTTGGTGCTGTCACAAAAATAGGTGGTCTTATAAGGGTGCGGATGTGTGATTTGGAAGCTCATCTTGGAGCTAAATAATGACACACTGGTTGCAAGGAGTTTGGTTCAGCTTTGCCAGCGAAAGAGATACATTGGTGGCTAGGAAGTCACCTTGACAGTGGTTTCAATCTGCCTAATAATTAAGTAGAAGAAATTTCTGCTCATCCAATCTGACTGGATATCATTAAAATTTTTGATACATTGACGGCATTTCTACTTTGTATCAATGTCAGCTACTGCCTATCCAGATTAAAAGACAGCAGTTCCTCGACTCTATTAAAGAGGTGACCTCTGGCATACCCAGCAGAGTGCAGAAGTGAAATTGAGCATATTTAGAGACGCTATCTACAATACCGCACTTTTGCTTTCCATGTATTAAGAGCAGGAAAATGCTAACTGAATGGAAGCTAACATCACTGTGATAGAACCTGTCATTGAAGTAAAGTGGTCATATTTGTTAATTATTGTAAATTTCAGTATATCTCTACTCTGTAAGAAGACGACCTTCAGTCTCCCAAAATCGCTTTTTTTTTTGCATGTACTTGGATATAAGTTGACAAATCCCCCCCACTTCAGCCACGGCATGCTATGCTCTCAATAGTTGTCGGCTTCAATTGTTCACCCCACAATGCATGTTTTCTTTACCGATACCTTATATTTTGGCACAAAGAATCAAGCAGCCAATATGGGCTGTGCTGCAAAGATGTCTGGGAATTTAAGACACATGCGCACACTTTGCATTAGCTGCCAGTGACATTTCAAAATGGTGAACACCCATCCCCAGACTGATGGTTTACTTTTATACTCTGCATATAATTGGACTCCACCTTTGAAGGTATTTTTGAGGCTCATGGACATCATCTCCGGTACCAGAGAGATCTGAACAATAATGTTTTGAATCTTGTAAGCTACTCAAAGTAAAGACCAAGGTCACTAGGCAGTGTGTCAGTGACCTCTGGTTACAACTTTACCAAAGTCCCATCAGCAGAGAAAATGGCTCAGTTGAAAACAAAGACGAGGGAAGTCATTATGAACTGCAATAAATAGTTGCAGAAATGGGTAGAACACTATCTTGAGCTGTGCTCTGGGGAGGACACGTAGAGGAAGCTTTAGACATCACAAAGTCTGTCTATCATGGCAGAGCTGATTGCTGAACCCACAATGGAGGAGCAACATGGGCTGATTGGGTCAAATGCTCTGTTCGCACTATATATTCTATACGTGTAAATTTTTGTTTGACAATTTTGTGCTTGTAGTGTTTTATGTACATATTACACTGATTTTTTGATTCTTCCTCTGTTATCACCCATTTCCAGTTCTTTTGATGAATATAGTTCAGAACTGAAGTCAGGACGCTTAGAGTGGAGCCCTGTTCACAAATCTGAAAAATTCTGGCGAGAAAATGCTGCAAGGTTGAATGAAAAAAATTATGAACTGCTAAAGTAAGTGTCATTTCAATTTTGTTCCATTCAAATACATTGAGGGGGCGATCTTACCATCTCACCCCGCCAACCAATGTGCAGACGATCTGAAAACATCGCGATGATAGCCGTGAAGTTGGATTCATGCCCTATTTCTCACCTTTCATGACCTTACCGGCACCAGATATCCAGCAAACTCAGCCTCACGCCCGAAAAAATATTGCAAGTGAGCTTGGGACACACACATCCGGGCTCACTTGCCTCTCCGGCCTAATTGGTATAGGTCTTCACTGGCAAGGATCATGTATGGTCCCCATCAATGGGGACTTATCATGATGACCTTAACAGTGAGACTGGAGGCAATTGAGGACCCCCCCCCCCCCCCCCCCCCTTGGGAGGTCAGGGGTAGAAGGGGGTGCTCCTTGGGCAGTGCCAGCCAGGCACACTAGCATTGGTCAGTGTCAAGGGTGTGGGGTCACCTGGGAGAGGGCTGGTGAATCAGGGGTGGGGGGGGGGGATGCTGCACGCTCTGCAACCACGATTAGGTGGAGGGAAACACTGCGCTCTGCAACCATGAGTGGGGTGGGTAGGAGAGAGGGCTGCAACCTCTGCAACTGGTGATCTACCAGTCCATGCAGGGTGCGGGTGTGGCTGGGTGGACAATCAATCGCTCTGTGTTGGGGTGGTGGATCAGCTGCAAAGGCCAGCCATAGCTGGGGGAGTCATTGACTGACAGATCTCTGTTCTGTACTCCAAATTGGTAGATCCCAGTGGTATTTAAAATGTCATTTAAAGTGGTTTTTGTCATCAGTTTGTATTCTATTATTGAAAATGTAATAAAAGGACAGAAAATCAAATTAATTTCACTTGTCTATTAGATTATTCATTGAGAACAGCAGATTAAGAACACTTGAGTTGTGCATAAGCATGAAGAATGTAAAGCAGATGCTAATCCTTTAGTGCTCTGATAAAGTTTTCAAGATGTTATCCAGTAGCTTTTCTTTCAGCTCTGACGAAAGGTCGTCGAAACTCGAAATATTAGATCTGTTCTCTCCCCTCAGATGCTGAGATTTTCCAGCATTTTCTGCTTTTGCTGCTTTGCCGGATTACCTTAGTTAACATTTTTTTATCACCTATTGTTACCAATTTTAAATGCCAGGAATTTATTTAGAAAAAAATTAATGCATTAAAATAAATTGGGATTGACTTTAGAAGAATTTAAAATCAATTATTGCTGATTGCAATGTGCTGAAATTAACGCACAACAAATATGTGCTAATCTCATTGCTTTGCATTTTTTATTTCTCCTGCAAAGGATTCTGACCAGGCTTTTGGAAGTCTCTGATGATCCTCAAGTGTTGGCAGTTGCTGCACATGATGTTGGTGAATATGTGCGTCACTACCCTCGGGGAAAACGGTAAGACTTGTCAGTAAATACAATTTACACAAAAATAATTAATTACATACCATCATTGCTCTCTGAATACTTAACATGAAATGTCATGGTAATTTATTTAGGAACTACCAAATACCTGCATTGCTTGAGTGCAAACCATGTACATCCCATGAACTTGAGGTTATCAAAATTCTGCTTTTCATGTTCTTGCATCAAATCCATCACCCTTCTGCTAGTTAACCTAGCCAAGCATAGTCTTGATTTTAAAATTCTCATCATTGTGCTCAACACTCTCCATTATCTCACTCCTTCATTATCTCTCTCAATCTCCTCCAATATATCTGCTTTGCTCTATTTCTAACCTCTTGAGCATCCTTGATTTTAATTGTTTCACTGTTGGTGGCCATGTCTTCTGCCTAGGCCTTAGCTCTTGAATTCATCTCGCCAACCCCCAATCCTACCCCAAAAATGCCTCTGCTTCTCTACCTCTCTTTTCATTTTTTCAGTATGTTCCTTAAAACCCAGCTTTTGGATCTGGTTTTTGATCACTGGCCTAATATCGCCCTACGGGCAGCGGTGTCAAATTTTGTTTTATAATTTTCCTTTAATGCAATAAAACATTGTAAGGCTGCTCAAAGACACTAAATAAATGCAATATATTATCATATAGTGAAAGACCAGTGCTTTCTGGGACCACTGGAAACCAGTTACCAGCGGAGTGCCACAGGGATCAGTGCTTGGTCCTCTGCTCTTTGTAATTTTTATAAATGACTTGGAGGAGGGGGCTGAAGGGTGGATCAGTAAATTTGCTGATGACACCAAGATTGGTGGAGTAGTGGATGAAGTGGAGGGCTGTTGTAGGCTGCAAAGAGATATAGATGGGATGCAGAGCTGGGCTGAAAAATGGCAAATGGAGTTTAACCCTGACAAATGCGAGGTGATTCATTTTGGTAGGACAAATTTAAATGTGGATTACAGGGTCAAAGGTAGGGTTCTGAAGAATGTGGAGGAACAGAGAGATCTTGGGGTTCATATCCATAGATCTCTGAAGGTTGCCACTCAAGTGGATAGAGCCGTGAAGAAGGTCTATAGTATGTTGGCGTTCATTAACAGGGGGTTTGAGTTTGAAAGCCGTGGGGTTATGCTGCAACTGTACAGGACCTTGGTGAGACCACATTTGGACTATTGTGTGCAGTTCTGGTCACCTCACTACAAGAAGGATGTGGAGACACTGGAAAGAGCGCAAAGGAGATTTACCAGGATGCTGCCTGGTTTGGAGGGTAGGTCTTATGAGGAAAAGTTGAGGGAACTTGGGCTTTTCTCTTTGGAGCGGAGGAGGTTGAGAGGAGACTTGATAGAGGTTTATAAGATGATGGGGGGGATAGATAGAGTGAACGTTCAAAGACTATTTCCTCGGGTGAATGGAGCGGTAACTAGGGGGCATAACTATAGGGTTCATGGTGGGAGATATAGGAAGGATGTCCGAGGTAGGTTTTTTACTCAGAGAGTGGTTGGGGTGTGGAATGGACTGCCTGCAGGGATAGTGGAGTCAGAAACTTTAGGAACATTTAAGAACTATGTGTGGAGTTTGCACATTCTCCTCGTGTCTGCGTGGGTTTCCTCCGGGTGCTCCGGTTTCCTCCCACAGTCAAAAGATGTGCGGGTTAGGTTGATTGGCCATGCTAAAATTACCCCTTAGAGTCCTGAGATGTGTAGGTTAGAGGGATTAGTGGGTAAAATATGTAGGGATATGGGGATAGGGCCTGGGTGGGATTGTGGTCGGTGCAGACTCGATGGGCCGAAGGGCCTCTTTCTGCACTGTAGGGTATCTATCTATCTATCTATCTATTGGATAGGCACATGGAGTACTTCGGGATGATAGGGAGGAAATAGCTTGATCTGGGTTTCAGACAAAGCTCGGCACAACATCGTGGGCCGAAGGGCCTGTTCTGTGCTGTACTGTTCTATGTTCTATATAACTAGTGGACACAATTTTTAAATATAATTCTCTGCTTTGATGTGAAAATTCTGTACTGCACTGCATTTCAGTGTTACAGTTTTGACTGACTTGCTGGTATAGTCAAGGTAGTGGAATGTCAGTGCTATGGAGTTGAAAGCATTTTCTTGTTTGTGCATTCTGTTAGCATCAACTCTCCAACTCTACAAGATGTTATTCTCGCTCTTAACATAAATGTAACAAGTGGGCTGCTGTGGTAGAAACGGGAGTATGCCATTCAGCCACTTCAGTCTGTTCTGGCATTCTTTTGGATCGTTGCTGATCTGTATTTGAATGCCATGTACCCAACTTGATTCTATAACCCTTTGTTTCACAATAAGGCAAGAGTACTATCTGTTGACCCCTACCCTCACCATCTTTTTGAGGGAGAGCTCCAGATTTGCACTACTTTTTGTTTGAATGATGCTTCCCTGACATCACCCCTGAATGGCCTTGTCCAACTTTAAGGTTATGCACACTTATTTTGGACTGTCTTTTTGAGAAGAAATAGTTTTTCTCTGTGTCCCCTTAGTAATTCCTTTAATTTTGCCTGTATTCTTCCAGGAGCCAAACACTTTCCAGGGTGGTGTGGTAGCACTGCTGCCTTACAGCGCCAAGGATCCGGGTTCAATTCCCAGCTTGGGTCACTGTCTGTGTGGAGTTTGCCCATTCTCCCCGTGTCTGCGTAGGTTTCCTAACACACTCCAAAGATATGTGCCTTAGGTGAATTGGCCATGATAAATTGACTCTGTGCGCCGGGGGATTTGCAGGGTAAGTACGTGGGGTAACGAGGAATTGGGCCTGGGTGGGATTATTGTCGGTATAGGCTTGATGGGCCGAATGGCCGCCTCCTACACTATAGGGATTCTATGATTCCAGGATTCAGCTGAGAATGAAAGTTTTTCTAAAGTCCTGGAGAACAAATTTAGTGGCTGACTGTTTGAGAAGTCAAGTAGAGTGGTTGTAAAGTGGACTCCGAGCTTAGTATTGTTTGTAATTTTAATTCTGCACCTTGTTCCCACACTGAACTTTGTCCTTGGCCTGTTGTAGTGTTCCAATGAAATTCAACACCAGTTTGAGGAACAGCACTTCACCTTTTGGCTCAGCACTTCTGGAATCAACATTGATTTCGACAATTTTAGATCATAATCTCTGCCTCCAACTATTCTTGTATTTTCTTTGATGATCTGACTCATCTTGTTTCTTCCTTTATCCCTTTATGTTGCATTCAAATGACGTGTGTAGCCATCCACGTCTCATTTGGGCTTCATCTTTTGTTTTCTTTACTGTACCCTCTACCACTCACTTTGGATTTTGCTGCAGGAATCATTTGCCATTTAGTTTCTCTAATTCTCCACCCATCACAGACTTTCTCTTTTGTTCTTCATGCCTCCTTCCCTTTCCACTGGCTCAAAACCTATTACATTTCTATCTTCAGTTCTGTTTAAAGCAGATCTCGATCCGTAACATTAACTCTGTTTTTCTCCACAGATGTTGCATGACCTGCTTTTATTTCAAAGATAGTAATCTCTGGATTACTCCTACTGCCACAGGCTGATGAATATAGAAATGGGAGAACAGAAATGCATTGCAGGCTAGATATTCAGGAGGGAAGAACTTTTGATTTTTGGGACCAGTTCTGTGAAAGATGGGACCTGTTCTAGCCATACCTGTAGTACCTGAACACAGTTGGGACCAATGTCCTTTCGACGTGATTTGATAGTGGGCCCCTGGGACATTCCATGGAATGGAGGGGCAGCTAGAATGAACACCAGAAGCTCCTGCACAACCTGGCACTGCCAGTCCTGGAGGTCCAGCATTGTCTGCACCATGGTGTGAGAGCCTTCAGCAATGGACCTCTGCATCTGGACCAAGCTCTGGAGCCCCTCTGCAATTGTCCTCTGAGGGCCATGTTCTTGAAGCCTACAGCCATGGTCTTCAGTGACTCGGTCATGCCTTGGACTCTGGCCCTAGGCTTTCCATTGCAGTTTCCACCTTTGCAGTGTTGGCCTGGGTGCCATGCAGTGCCAGCACCATCTCTCGTGCCTGAAAGCAGTGGAACTCCTCCAAGCAGCCTTGCAGTTGCTGGAATGTTGCTGACACCCCCCCCCCCCTCCCCACTGCAGTCCCCAGCTCTGTCACTGCATCTCCAGTAGCTTTGGGAGAACTTTTCCCAGCTCGGCATCTGGCAGGGGCCAGCTGCTTCCTGGGGATCAGTAGACCTCCACCTGCCCGATCCCTTGGATGTTCCATCTCCACCTGATATGCATCAGCAGTTGTGTGGTGTTCATCAGATAGTGATCCTGAAGCCTGTCTGCTAATTCCATTCATTACAGTGTGTCTCTGCCCTGGTGGATGGTGCGGGTGATGTCTGTGACACCAGTTTGGTGCTTTCCTTCAAGGGGAGGGGGTTGCTGACTCTTGATGGCCTGACCTCATCAGGTGTTGATCTTGCAAACTAAGAAACACGGTTCAGTGCAAATGAGGGACAAGGATCAGTGCAACTTGGAACTCACTTGAGACAGGTCATGTGGATGAATGTTCTGCAGATCCTCACTTCTGTTGTGCAGCTGACCTCGCAGGCACTCTCAGCTCTCTCGTGTGCCTCCCCTGAGAGCTTCATCGCTCGCTCTTCATAGGCGGTGAGGGGACACAGCTCAGGAATTCCCCGTCAGTCTTCTCCTGCTCTCTTTTTTATTATGAACTCTCTTGACCTGCAGGGACAAAAGGTGGTGATTAAAAAGTCTGATGTCGGGTGGGCCAGCGGGGAAGAACAAGTGGCATATGTTGGCAATGTGCCTGGACAGGAAGGAGTTGTGACCAGGAGTGCCAGAGGGATTTGAGGCACATGTTGGGTGGGAGGGGGGGGAGGCTGCGGGGTGTCAGGGGGTGAATCTATGTTGATATTCCAGGTGTGACAGACGGGACTGATGCCAGAATGTGACAGATGGACAGTCACCCTTGCAGCTCAAACGAGGTCATTAATTTTCTTGTGGCATTGAATGCCAGTCCAATGTCATGCCGCTGGCAATGAATGTCCAGCACCACATTCCAAGCCACATTTGCTTCCCTGCTTCTGGATTGTCTACCCACTTCGATATACAGGGTGGCCCGCCCCTCCTCCACTGCATCCAGAAGTCTTCCGAGATCTGCCTCCATGAAGCATGGAGCTGCTCTCCACGTTGCCACTTTCCTGACTTGACTGAATGCAGAGGGAGCGTTTAAATGCAGCTTCCCCCTTGTTAACAGTGCACAACTGCGAACCATTGCGGGCGAGTCACATGTATGTGGACTCCATTTTGGGTGTTTCACTTGGGGGGGGTTCTTTGAGTGCACTACACGTGGAACGATTGCCATTTGAATCGCAACAGTCAGACCAGTTTTCTCATTTGAAATTATGTTTAAAATATTTTTGGTAAGATCATCCCCAAAATGCCAAATGAACACGAAAACAGGAAGAATTGCACCCACTTTTTGGGTGAGCTCCCAGATGCAATTGTATGGCACTTAGAGAAAAGAAAATGAGCCCAAGTGTAATTCTCACCAGTTGGGGAATGGGAGGAGCTTATTCACGCCAGAAGGTGGCTGCTGAGCTGTAGGGATGCCATTGTGCAGTTTCTACACTGCCCCCAATTATGTCCAGGACTCAGTAAGTACATTTACATTACCTAATGAATAGCCGCGAACCCAATTTTCTTTTTTCTTTTTGGCCTCGTCCAATCTTACCAGCGTGACGTGCCAATACTATCACCTGCCCCTTTAGTCATTTTTGGAGAAAATTCCGCTTGTAGGTTCCATTGTGACACTTTTACATTTCGTCCCTCCAACTCTTTCAACTTGCATCTTTGCATTTTCCCTTAAATATTTGAAAAAAGATCTGCATCATGCCTGCTGTCACTAATCAGATGTAAATTTGAAACTCCAATGCTAATGAGGTTCTGGGATAAAATGCTAGATGTACTCAACACGTGATATTGGATCTATCCATGCTGGCTCCCAGTTTATATCCCAACTTATATTGCACCCTGCAAACCTTATTTTCTCCTGTTTCTCAAATAAAGCAAGTTTCTATAAAGCACTGAAACATTTTACAAGATTCAACTGAAAGTGGACTTTCAAGAAAACTTCCAAGATTGACAGAACCTTTTAAATGTTTTCTTTGTCAGTATGCTCTACTGGGAAAAAACATAGAATGTATTTAAATCATACAATGGCCCAGTAGTTGAAAATCAAGAGGGAAGAGAGCAAGGAACTTGAAATGATCACGATACCTAGTATCTGATGACCTGCATATAATGGATCTGAAAAGAAATGGCTGCAGAGATACTGAAGATACTGGTTGTAATTTTCCAAAATTCCCTGGATTCTGGAGAGGCTCAAGGGGATTAGAAAACTGCAAATGTAACACTAAATATTCAAAACTTTGGATCATCCTAGCTGGGATGGCTCAGCTACTTGATTGATACAGTTGATAGGTGGCACAGTGGCTAGCATTGCTGCCTCACAGCGCCAGAGACCCGGGTTCACTTCCAGCCTCTGGTGACTGTGTGGAGGTTGCATGTTCTCCCCATGTCTGCCAGGGGTTCCTCCGCTTGCTCCAGTTTCCTCCCATACTCCAGAGATATGAAGGACAGGTTGATTGGCCACAGTAAATTGCCCCTTAGTGGCTGGGTGGTTAGCAGGGTAAATATATGGGGTTGCGGGGATAGGGCCTGGGTGTGATTGTTGTCAGTGCAGTCTCAATGGGTCAAATGGCCTCCTTCTGCACTGTAGGGAATCTATGACTTTTCAAGGGCAAGTTACATGTGCATATTGTACAAATGAAATGCTACATTTTCATTTTGTTTAAATATGTTTATTGGATTGTGAGAGCCTTGTATCCTTATAGAAGGGAAATTCCACCTTTAGTCTCGCTCTGCTGTATCAATATTAGTCACATTTGGTTTGGCAGTACAGAACGTAGTATTGTAGAAAAATAAAGGGATGTTGGGGAAGCTTTTTGTCTTCCACTCAGGACAGATTCGCAAGAATACCAATTGTAAGGAATACTGCATAAGGGGGTGCTGATTGGTTGCCAAATGGATCTGAGCATCTCCACCACTGTGCCGCCTTGAACTAAACAAAAGCTTGGGGGTGAGGGGGCAGCCATTCTCTGATTCATTTCCTATGGCAATGCTTTGACCAAAGTCAGCCTGCCTGGTTTGAATTTCACTGCCAAGCTTTTGTTTAACTGTTTCCTGGTGCATTCTCCATGGCAACACCTCTACCAATCAAACTCCATTTGCCAACCAATCAGCGCGCACGTGCACTAAAAATTGTTGTTCCCTTTATAGTTGGTATTCTTGCAAACTGTCCTGTTGAGTGCAAGATGAAAAGCCTCGACGGCATGTCTTTTTTTTTCAACAATATTTGTTTATTTGTAGAACAGCAATGACTTCATGGCAAAAGTAGCTCATTCGTTATATGTGCTTTGGATTCCTTGAGAAGATAAAAGGCTGTATATAAATATAAACTCATTGCTTTTCTATACAGACTGGCCATGTCAATCTTGACTATATCTCCAAACCCCCAATCGTGTTATCATCTAGGCGATGTATATTTAAATCATTTGTTTACTAAAATATTTCAAAAATAAATCATGAAAATTTAATGTTCATTGTGACTTTTATTTTCAGTGTAATTGAACAGCTTGGAGGCAAACAACTTGTGATGAACCATATGCATCATGAAGATCAGCAAGTACGCTACAATGCTCTTTTGGCAGTTCAAAAACTGATGGTGCACAACTGGTATGTACTAGCTATATAACAGTAATTTGGTAAATATTGACCACTTCATTTGAACATCCTGTTGATATTTCCAGCAGAAAATTCCATACTATTATTTCCATTATTTGTGACAGTACTAGACAGTGTTGTGATAATGGTTCAATATTGAATTGAAGAGCAGAATACTGTGGAGGCTGAAATTCTGAAGTAAGTACTGAAAATACTCAGCAGGTTAGGCAGCATCTGTTGGCAAATGGAGTTTGATTGGTAGAGGTGTTGCCATGGAGAATGCACCAGGAAACAGTTGAACTAAAGCTTGGCAGTGAAATTGTGGCAGTGAATGGCTGCCCCCTCACCCCCAACATTTCAGGTCTGTCATTTTCCATCAGAACTGGGAAAAGTTAGAGATGAAGTAAGTTTTAAGAAAGGGGTGGATAGGACAAGGATAAAAAGAAGTTCTCTGATAGGGTGGAAGATGGAAGAAATTGCATGACTGAAGAGGGTCAAAGGAAATGGTGATGCGCGCAAGAAAAGAAACAAAGGAACATTGCTTCTTGGCCTTTTGGCTAAGATCAAGCGTCAGATCAAGTCCAAGCTGGGGGGGGGGCGGTTAAAGCCTTATCTTGTCAGCTTGGATCTTGCTTTTCTCTCGTGGGGAATTAGATTCAATTGGATTTTGAGTTTGGTTTTTGGAGCAAGCAAGGAATGTATTTGGGTTTGCCTGAACCGTTCGGAGCATTGGCTTTGTAACTTTAAGGATGGAATAAAAAAAACATTAAAAAAGAAACAAAAGATATGCCCAATGTTGACATCTCTTAGCCTATTGCACATTTCCATTAAAGCTCAATGTAAGCTTGAAAAACACCAATGCACAGTAGCAGCAGTGTGTACCATCTCCAAGCTGCACTTCAGCAACTGACGAAAGCTCCTTCAACAACACCTTTCAAATTCACAACCTCGAAAGACAAGAATAGCAGATGCATGGGAGCACTCACTGCCTGCAAGGTCCACTCCAAGTCGCACACCATCCTGGCTTTGATTATATTGCCATTCCTTCACTGTTGCTAGGTCAGATCCTGGAACGTTCTTCCCAACAGCACTGTGGGTATACCTACCTACGTTACATGGCCTGCAGCAGTTCAGGAAAGTGCTCATCATCACCTTAAGGGCAATTGGGGATGGGAGTAAATGTTGGCTTAGCCAGCAATGCTCATGTCGCAAAAGCAAAAAAAAATGAACAGTACCTCACCTTTCAGTGAGGTATCTCGCAGCCATCTGGATTCGACACTGAATTCAATTATTTCCGACTGTAATGTCTGACCCTGTTTTGTTTTCTTGCATGTTTTAGTTTTTTTTTGCTTGTCGTCAGCAGCACACCTACTCCAGGGACATTTTTTTTTGTTTCCTTTATTGCTCTTTTGCCATTCTCTCTGACCTTGTAAGACTAGCTTCTCTTATTCAGTATTGAATTTAGTGTTGAGAAGTGACATCTTGTCTGTCAAGTCACAGAGTTTGACAAGGTGGTTGTATCTATCTTCTCCCAAAGAAATCAGTCAAAATTTGTCTGATCTTTTCCTAAGAAACTTAAATTTCTGATGCCCCAAGTATGTTTTTTAAACAGAATCCCTATACTGTGTGGGTTTCCTCCAGGTGCTTTGGTTTCCTCCCACAGTCCAAAGATATGCAGATGTCATGCTAAATTGATGGGTCAGATGGCCTCTTCTGCACTTTTGGGATTCTGTGAATTTAACCAACCTTCGTACTCATCTAATTGTGGCCTCTTGAGCATCTCTGATTGAGACTGCACCAAGGCCCTCAGCTTTGGAATGTGCTCCTCAAAGCTCTATACTCCTCTACCTCTCTCCTTTGCTTCTCCACCCACGCACCCCCCCAACCCGACCAACCACCACCTTAAGGCACACCTTAATCCTGTCTCTTGACCATACTTTTGGCCATCTGTCTAATATTGCCTTCTGCAGCTGGATGTCACATTTTTCCTTAATTCTACTGTAAAGTAATTGAGGGCATTTAAGTTGTAGGTGTGGATCCAGTCCCTTTGTACTGATCACAACTTTCTGTCTAGAAGAGTTGCAATCAATTGCCTACCTTGAAGTCCCTATGGATTTTTGTAACAGCCTTTTATATGGACATTTGGTTAATGGGGAGAAAACAGTCGGAATAAATGGGACACTTCCAGGTTGACAGGCTGTAACTTATGGGGTACCACAAAAGTTCAGTCCTTAGACTTCAGCTATTTACAATGTTAATTACTTAGATGAGAGCCAGAGATTAATGTAAGTAAGTTTACTGATGATACAAAGTTAGATTGGAAAGTAAGTAATGAGGATGCAAAGAGGCTATAGAGGACCATAGATACATTGGGTCAATGAGCAAGAACGTGACAGATGGAATACAATGTAGCCAAGTGTATGGTTAGCCTCTTGATTAGACAATTATAAAGCAGATTTTTTTTGAATGGTGAGAAACTAGAGATGTTTGCATTCAGTGACCTGGATAGCCTTCTACAAGAATCTTGAAGTCAACATGCAAGTAGTGCAAGCAGTTAAGAAGCAAATGGTGTGTTAGCTTTCTTACAAAGTGATTGGAATATTAGCGTAAAAAAGCCTTACCACGATTAATAAGGACATTGTTGAGGGCATATCTGGAGTTCTATATGCAGACTTAGACTACTTATTTGGATATACTTTCCCTAGAGGAAGGGCAATGAAGGCTCACTAGATTGGCTCCAGGAATAGGAGGATTGTCCATCGACTAGATTAGGCCGATATGAGGTTAGAAGGATAAGCGAGTTAATAGAAACGCAAGAATCTTAAGGGACTTTGCAGGATAAATGCTAAGGAAATAGTTCCCCTTGCAAGGGAATCTGGATCACAGAGTCATGGCCTCAGAATAAGGGCTTGGCCATATAGGACCAAAATCAGGAGAAATGTCTTCACTTGGTTGTCAACCGTTAGAATGATCTACCCCAGAGAGTTGTGGATGCTTAGTCATTGAGCATATTCAAGACAGAGGTCTTGATGCATAGCTATTTGGGTACTAAGGGAAGTAAGGCATGTAAGAATAGTGCAGGAAAATTGAGTTGATGTAAGCCATGATCTTGTTGAATGGTGAAGCAGACACAAAAAGTCCAAATGGCCAACTCCAGCTCCTAATTCTTATGTTCTCCTGGCTTTTTGGAAATCAAGCTAGTCATTGTATACAAGCTTTTATAGATACCATAAAAGATTTTTCTCAAGGCTGAGCTGGACAGATTATTTACTTGACAAGTGAGTCAAGGATAATGGGGTGCTGACAGAAACGTGGAGCTGGGACAATGACCAGATCAGCCATGGAATTATGCAGCAGGCTTAAAAGGCCGAATGGCCAATGTTCCTAAATTCAACCTAATTTTTTTAAATCCTCTTTGAAAATGAAATGTTAAGTAATTCTACCATGTATGTTTTATGCATGTTTTGTTTAAATGAATGTCGAAGCTATTAACTATCAATAAAGGTTAGTGCAAAATAAAATGATGGATCTTGGCTGATGTTTGAAAGATAATGTCCTGGAGGAGTTTGAATTCTTTAATTAGAGTTTTTGCGAGCTCTGGATAATTTATTTTTGGTCTGCCAGGGAATCAGGTGAGAAATCCACTTTATTAAACTTTCAACTTCTGCGATTGAATTCACACTGAAGAGGCACATCACATGTACCTAAAGCTAGAGTGCACAGATTATCATGGACCAAGACTTAAGGTCAAGTCAGCATATGGAGAATCGCTGGAGTTCAACCAGTCAAAACCGTGCATTTTACAGCATGTCGCACTGTCAACTATCACAGTTCACACAAGCCTTTTGTGGTTTACATGCAACATTTTTTCATGTAATGGTTCTGTAACATAGGGAATGATTCTCCAGCCTCTTAGCCGCATGTTTCTCAGTGGCACAAGGTGATGTGCTGTTTGCTGGCGGTGGGATTCTCTAGTCCCGCCACTGTCAATGAAATTTCCCAATGAAACCACCCCGTGCTGCTGGGAAACCCACGGGCGGGGGGTGTGCTGCTGGCGGGACAAGAGAATCCCGCCGCCAGCAAGCAGCTGGAGAATCCTGCCAATAATGCCTGCCTTGTATCTTTCAATCCCTCAACATAGGCCTTTTATCTGGATGGTCTAGATCAGTCCCTGTTGTCTGGAATGTGCTTTTTTTCTCTCCACCTATTTTTGCCTTTAATATCTTGGCAAAATATTTCTTAATTTTATTTCATAATTCACTCATGCGGTGTGGGCGTAGCTGGCTAGGCTTAGAACAAGTAAAATCAAATCCAACTTCTTCTTTGAGGGATTAGAACCATGCTACTTTTAAAAAAAATTTACTCCCTCTATAAAACAGTTCCTACATTAAAAACTATATAACCACAGTGGCTGCTTCATTTGTCTTTGACTGGCTTGGAGTAAATTAAAAAATAAAAATCAGCTATGTATTCTCATCATTGTATGTTAGTTTCTGGATGCTGAGAGCTGCATGAGATGGTCAAAGGCTTTACAAATATCACTGAAAGCAAAATAAGTAGGTTTCTTCTGAACCTTGTGTTCTGCGCTCTCATATAAAGCCACAACTTGTCCTTTTGTGATAAACTGCAAGTCTCCGTCTTATGCAAATTACATGCCATCCGAGCAATCACTGATACCAGCAAAATTCTATAACCGTATTTAATATATCGAGATCCCTTTCTACTTAATGGAAGCCACAGTTGCATTATGGAACATCAAGGTTATGAACACTTTCAAGAGAATCATGGTCCTTGACCTTGAAGCACTTCTGAGAAACGTAGGGATTCTTGCCACAATTGCTGAGCTCTTGCTCAGGGATCGCTGTGCATGATCATAAGTTAATTTGCTATCTGTTTTGAGGAATAATTTTAGGGCACGTAACATGGGTATGATTTCATTCTTCTGAGAGATATTCAAACTCCACTTTTTACAGTTTGATCTGTGATACCTGCAACGGTGCAACCTCAAAAGAGGTTTTCAATTCAAGAATAGGAAAATCATCAGAGCTCTTAATGTGCCAAAGATTAGTAGGAATGTTCTCTATTATTATACTATATGCCAGATTACATGACATTGGGTTGCTAATAGAACACTGTGTAAAGTTGGGGGACAAGTAACAGAATGAAAGCAAGCTGGCTGCAAAACAGAAGACAGTCAGGGTTAAAGATAGTTATTCAAACTGGCAAAACATAGGGCATGGTGTTTTATAAGGACCACTAAGACCACTAATCACAATTTAAATAAGCAATTTGGACTCTGGAATCCAAACTACTGTTTCAAAATTTGCAGATGCCACCAAATTGGGGGATGTAATTAATACAAGGGAGTGCTGCAAAAAATATCACGTGTTAATAAACTTGCAGAATGGGCATGTAATAAAATTAACTTCAATATCGAAAAATTAGGTGATGCATTCTGAAGGAAGAATATGAAGCCCAATACTTGTTGGAAAGTGTGTCTGAATAGAGAAGCAGAAGGCTCTGGGCACAGATAATCAAATCACTAGAAGTAGTATCAGAGGTTAATAAGACCATGTATTAAAAAAGCAGGCAATGCACTCATTTCTAGAGGATTAGAATTGAAAAGCAAAGAAATTATTTTATATATGTAGAGAACTTGGGGTAGACCACATTTGTTGTGTCTCCACGTTATAACCAGGATGTAGAGGCACTGATAAGGTGCATAAAAGATTTACTAGAACGATAGAACATGTCCATGTCCGCTCTCTGCAAGAACGGCTCAGCTAATCTGACTCCACCCTTTTCTCTTGTTTCACTGTATTTTCCTTCAAGTGAATATCCAATTCCCTTATGAAAACCACGATCGAATCTGCCTCTACCACACTCGGGTAGTCCTGATGCATTCCAGATCCTAAAGATTCATTGATTTTTTTTTTTAATTCCACACATCCCCATTGACTCTTATGTCAGTCATTTCAAATTGGTGTTCTTTGGTCCTCTTCCCCAATGGAATTAATTTTTGTACATTTACTCTGTCTTGACCACTCATGATTTTGAACACCTCTGTAATAATAAAGTATATGGGAACCATGGGCTTTATAAACAGAGACCTGGACCTAATTTTGGGAACTACATTTCAGGAATAAAGTGCAAGCTGTAAAGAACATTCAAACATTATTACTAAAATGGTTGCAGAAATGAGGGACATCAGTTATGTGGAAAGATTGGAGAAGCTAGAGCTGTTTTCCTCAAATCTCCTCTCGACCTTTTGTTCTCGATGGAGAATAGCTCCTACTTCTCCAGTCTTAGAAAAAATTCAATCAAGTTAATTAATCGCAATTTGCCTTCAACAAATCTCTGTTGGCTTTCCTTAATTAATTTACATTTGTCCAAGCGACTATTAATGTTGTCTCAAATTATTGGTTCTGAAAGGTTTCCCACCGCCAAGGTTGAACTGACTGGCCCATGGTTGCAAGGCTTATCTTTTTTTTGAACAAAAGTATAACATTTGCAGTTCTCTAGTGCTCTGGCACCACTTGTGTATCTAGATGATTATGGCAGTCTCTCTTCAATTTGCATTCCTACTTCAGATGCATGCTAGCCAATGTGGCTGATTTATCAACTTTAAGTAAAGCATGCCTTTTTAATATCTGTTCTATCAAGTTTTAGAGAGATGGTAGTATAGTGCTAAAGTTGTTGGACTAATGTTGCTGTAATATATTGCTGTTCCTTCACTGTCATTGGGTCAAAATCCTGGAATTCTCTACCTAAAATAAATTGTGGGTGTACGTACGTCTCAAGTACTGCAGCAGTTCGAGAAGGCAGTTCACCACCATCTTCTCAAGTGCAACTAGGAATGGGCAATAAATGCTGGCCTAGCCAGTGATGCCCATGTCCCATAAATGAATGAAAAAAAATTACTGTGGGGACATGGGCTCAAATTTCACCGAGAGTGGGTGGAATTTGAGTGACTCTTCATAAATCTGGAATATAAAACTTGTTTCTGTAATGGTGACCATAACAACAACCATCAATTTTCTCAGCAATCCATCTGGCTCACTAATCTGGAAGATCTGCCATCCTTACGTGGTCTGGCCTACATGTGATTCCATACTCTCAGAAATGTGGTCTCATTTCATTCCCTCTGAGAAGGCCGAGCAAGCCACTCAGTCCAAGGACAATTAGGGATGTGCAATTAAAGAATATCTATTGCTTCTCGGCCTTTTGGCTAAGATCAAGTGTAATTTTGCTGTTCTGCACTTGGTTGAAGTCATGAAGTTACACAGGCTTTATTTGAAGCAATTTTTTAAAGCGGCATCTCAGCTTTTTGGCTAAGATACAAATGAGATCAAGCCTTGGAGGAGATGCAATGTTTGCTCCAATCAGCTTGGATCATGTGGATCAAGCCCAAGGCAGGAAGTGGTGAGCCTATCTTGTCAGCTTGGATCTGGAATGTCTCACTTGTTGAGATTTTGAATTGGACTTTTATTGGATTGAATTGGATATAAACAAAAAAATATATCTTTGGATTCCCTTTTCCATTAACTGCTGGCTTCTTCTCCTACTTTCCTTTTATCTCTCTCATTCCCTTTTTCATTCCCTCTGAATTTTCTATACTCGGCTTGATTTTCATTCGCATCACCCATTGTGTACTCGGAGAACTTGCACATTATCTGTCTGGTCCTACTTGACTGTCTAGCAGTCAATCATTCCCTCACTGCCTTTGCATTCTTAAGCTACTGTATTTCCTAATGGTAGGTCATGCCAGTAAATCAGGCCAAGATTGAGACCGTCTAAACATAATTCATGTTTGATCACTGGAAAATCACCTCAGTCCGGACTGTTGACTTATCAAATTTATTTAAGTGAAAGCAAAATACTGTGGATGCTTAAATCTGAAATAAAAACAGAAAATGGTGGAACAACTCAGCAGGTCTGGCAGCATCTGTGGAGAAAGTGACTCTTCTTGAGAACTGACTAATCACACCCCCATGGTACCATAGTATTCCCAAACTTACCCCAGTGGCATTTCCCCACCTGCAAAGGACTCTTTCTGTCTCTTTACCCCCCCCCCCCCCCCCGTTTCCCTTTTTCCTCTTTCTCTCTCTTAATCCAATCTTTCTTTCCCTCTCTTTCTGTACCTAATTTGACATTGAATTTGTGCAGTCGTTCAACTTTTTTCAACTCTATTTCTCAATTCTTAAATATCATTTGTTACACTGTTTGTCACATTCACCATGGTTCCTGATGTCCCTTTGTTCTTGCTGTGCCATTATAAATTTGTGTGTCCAACAACTTTGTGGGAAATAAACTTATTCATGCAAGTTAAGCTTAACTAATAGAACATGCTCCACCAAAATCACATTTAAACCCTCGTTTATAAAATGCAGTTTTGCTATGTTCCATATATTTTGAATTTTATCATGCCAACTTCAAATGGTTGCACATGAATGGTAGTGAATCAAGTTGTACATTTTAATAGAAAAAGGTAAAATGTTCAATTATGCATTTCAAAGAATAATTGGCCGATGTTTCTTGAGAGTAATCAGGCTGAACGTGTATTCATTTGTGATTTGTCACAGGAATTCTCTCCTCTTGATGTGCAATTATAATTATAAAGTTATTCTAAATAACACCACAAAATAAGTCAACCATGACTTTTAAACACAACATTTTTTAGAAATTAACTCTAGACACTTATTGTGGATCTTTATTATGTTTCATAATTTGATAGGGGTGAAAAAAGGCTGTCACACTTAACTTTTTCAAAAGTATAATTGCTGGAAGAGAATTGTAGACAGATATAACTTGCTTAGGAAAGCAAATTGTGAGGAGGATACAAATGCCGCTCCAGTTAGCGGTGGGCAGGAAAATATTGCGAGAAGGCAAAAGTCGTGTTTAATGTCCACGTGAGGCTTGCTGCGATCGGTCCCCTCTCACCCTGTCAGTGGTGTTTCCTGCTATTCAATGATGTGAACCTTAGCAGAGTATATTGCACCTCATTATTGAGCCCATAGGCCAGAATCATACCCACCTGTCAAATAATTCATTCACAATGACATGATGTCAGAATGGCATGAATCGCGACTGGATTCAAAGAGCGTACATCTGGTGAGTTAATGCCACAATCAGATCAGTCATGATCTTACTACATGGCAGCATGATTGATTGGGCTGAATGCCTAGTCTTGCTCCTATTTCGATCTATAAAGCTGATAAGATGCTCAATTTTTAGTGATGATCTGAAATACTTCACATTTAGACAGGAGCGATAATTTCTAGAAAACCAAAAGAATAAATTCTGATCTACTGCAAAAATGTTGGAACAGCTTTAAATGAGTCATGGTCCCAGGCAGCACCCACTCTTCAATCTTCCAGTAGAAATGCTTTGATCTGTATTGATAAGCTGCACTAGATAATTCACCTATTTACATTAACTCTTCTATGATAAATATTGCAGGTCCATGTTGATAAAGACTCTATTTTCCACACTTCTGGTAGCAGACTTTCTTAATGAAGAATTGCTAGGGTTGTTGCATTATTGATATAAATTTGTGAGCCTCTTTAATAGTGAGTTAAATTACATATTTTAGAAAACGAATGCAAATAATTTGTAAAACAAAATATTTATCTTCTGTAGAATTTTATCTAGTTTTAAAAAACGATCAATGATGTGCCTGTTTTACTCTACTATACCACTGTAAGGTACACGTAATATGGAGATGCTGGTGTTGGATTAGGGTGGGCACAGTAAGTAGTCTCATAACACCAGGTTAAAGTCCAACAGGTTTATTTGGAATCGCAAGCATTCGGAGCACTGCTCCTTCAAGTGAGTGGCCACTCAGCTGATGAAGGAGCAGCACTCTGAAAGCTTGTGATTCCATATGTGGACAGGTGAACAGCAGATTTTGTTTATTAAAGGACATCAGTGATCTAGATGGGTGTTTATGACAATCCATGATAGTTTCATGGTCACCATTCCATTTTAGGATGATATCAGGGCGGTAGTGAGAGATGATATAGGTTCTATGGAAAAAAAGGTTGAATCCATTTGGGTGGAAATTAGAAATAGTAAGGAGAAAAAGTCACTGATAGGCATAGTCTATAGCCACCAAATAATGACATCATGATGGGGCGAGAAATGAACAAAGAAATAACTGATGTATGTAAAAATGGTACAGCAATTATCATGGGGGATTTTAATCTACATATCAATTGGCCAAACTAGGTCGGTCAAGGCAGCCTTGAGGAGGAGTTCATAGAATGTATCCACGATAGCTTCCTTGAATAGTATGTAATGGAACCAACAAGGGAGCAAGCTATCCTAGATCTGGTCCTGTGTAATGAGACGGGAATAATTAATGATCTTGCAGTTAGGGATCCTCTTGGAAGAAGCGATCACAGTATGGTTGAATTTAAAATACAGATGGAGCGTGAGAAGGTAAAATCCAATACCAGTGTCTTGTGCTTAAACAAAGGAGACTACAAAGGGATGAGGGAGGCATTGGCTAAGGTAGACTGGGAGCAAAAACTTTATGGTGGGACAATTGAGGAACAGTGAAGGACCTTCAAAGCGATCTTTCACAAAAGTATATACCAGTGATAAGAAAGGACTGTAGAAAAAGAGATAATCAACCATGGATTTCTAAGAAAATAAAGGAGGGTATCGAATTGAAAGAAAATGCATACAAAGTGGCAAAGATTAGTGGGAACCTAAAGGATTGGGAAATCTTTAAAGATCAGCAGAAAGCCACAAAAAAAGCTATAAAGAAAGGCAAGATGGATTATGAGAGTAAACTAGCTCAGAATATAAAAACAGATAGCAAAAGTTTCTACAAATATATAAAATGAAAAAGAGTGGCTAAAGTAAACATTAGCCCTTTAGAGGGTGAGAAGAGGGATGTAATAACTGGAAATTAGAAAATGGCTGAGGCATTGAACAGGTATTTTGTGTTGGTCTTCACAGTGGAAGACACAAATAACATGCCAAAAATTGATGACAGGAAGGCTATGGCAGGTGAGAACCTAGAAACTATCATTATCACAAGAGAGGTAGAGTTGGGCAAGTTAATGGGGCTAAAGGTAGACAAGTCTCCTGGTCCTGATGGAATGCATCCCAGGGTACTAAAAGAGATGGCGGGAGAAATAGCAAATGCACTTGTGGTAATTTACCAAAATTCGCTGGACTCTGGGGGTGGTTCCTGCAGATTGGAAAACAACAAATGTGACACCACTGTTTAAAAAAGGAGGTAGACAAAAGGTGGGTAACTATAGGCCGGTTAGCTTAACTTATGTAGTAGGGAAAATGCTTGAATCTATCGTCAAGGAAGGAATAGCGAGACATCTGGATATAAATTGTCCCATTGGTGAGACGCAGCATGGGTTCATGAAGGGAAGGTCATGTTTGACTAATTTGGTGGAACTCTTTTTGAGAACCTTACATGTGCAGTGGACAATGGGGAACCTGTGGATGTGGTGTATCTGGATTTCCAGAAGGCATTTGACAAGGTGCCACACCAAAGACTGCTACATAAGATAAAGGTGCAGTGTTACGGGTAATGTATTAGCATGGATAGAGGATTGGTTAACTAACAGAAAGCAAAGAGTGGGTAAATGGGTGTTTTTCTGGTTGGCGATCAGTGACTAGTGGTGTGCCTCAGGGATCAGTGTTGGGACCGTAATTGGTTACGATTTACATAGATGATTTGGAGTTGGGGACCAAGTGTAGTGTGTCAAAATTCGCAGATGACACTAAGATGAGTGGAAGAGCAAAGTGTGCAGAGGACGCTGAAAGTCTGCAAAGGGATATAGATAATCTAAGTGAGTGGGTGAGGATCTGGCAGATGGAGTACAATGTTGGTAAATGTGAGGTCATCCATTTTGGTAGGAATAACAGCAAAATGGACTATTATTTAAATGGTTAAAAAATTGCAGCATGCTGCTATGCAGCGGGGCCTGGGTGTCCTTGTGCAGGAATCTCAAGGAGTTGGTTTGCAGGTGCAGCAGGTAATTGAGAGGGCAAATGGAATTTTGTCCTTCATTGCGAGTGGGATGTAGTTTAAAAACAGCGAGGTTATTTGCAGCTGTATATGGTGCTGGTGAGGCCACACCTGGAGTACTGTGTACAGTTTTGGTCTCCTTACCTAAGAAAGGATATACTGGCACTGGAGGGGGTGCAGAGGAGATTCACTTGGTTGATTCCGGAGTTGAGAGGGTTGGCTTATGAGGAGAGACTGAGTAGACTGGGGCTATATTCATTGGAATTCAGGAGAATGAGGGGAGATCTTATAGAAACATATAAGATTATGAAGGGAATAGATAAGATAGAAGCAGGGAAGTTGTTTCCACTGGCAAGTGAATCTAGAACTAGGGGGCATAGCCTTAAAATAAGGGGAAACAGATTTAGGACTGAGTTGAGGAACGTCTTCACACAAAGGGTTGTGAATCTGTGGAATTCCCTGCCCAGTGAAGCAGTTGAGGCTACCTCAGTGAATGTTTTTAAGGCAAGGATAGATAAATTTTTGAACAGTAAAGGAATTAAGGGCTATGGTGAGCGGGCGGGTAAGTGGAGCTGAGTCCACGAAAAGATCAACCATGATCTTATTGAATGGTGGAGCAGGCTCGAGGGGCCAGATGGCCTACTCCTGCTCCTAGTTCTTATAGCTTATAGCTTATTACTGAAATTAGCTTTCAGTTCCAGATTAATGAATCAAGAATTAGTAATTTTAATTTCCACCAACTGCCATGGTGAGATTTGAACCCATGTCCCCAAAGGATTAATTTGGGATTACTAGTTCAGTTACATTGACATCCAGTATAGATTGTGGTGTAGTGGTAACGACGAGGTATTCTCTCTTACCCCCACCCCCTCTTGGTTGCAGACTTGGGAAAATTAAATTGGTAAGAAAAATCTTGTGTTCTTGGACTGACCACACATCATTGAAAAGTGTTCTGCCACCATTTTCTTGTAATGGTAACATTGGATTAAAAGACTCAAGAATGGAGTGTAATTGTCAATGATGAAGGGATGCTGCAGTTCTGTGTTCTGGCTACTAAGTGGTGGTGTAGCACATGATTTTCATTTCTTTATTCACTCTGTGCCGCATTGGTAAAAAATCGGTTTTCCTTTTTTAAAAGTGCAGCATTATTTAACATGTACTGATTTATTTTGTCTTAATTTTGTGAATCTTCTAGTTTATTTTGAAAATAAATGTGTAATACATTCTTGTATGCAATGAAAAGGGCCTTGCATTTTATTAGACAATTTTATATTGAACAAAAATTGGTCTTTAAAAGCAAACATGATAACCGCGATCCTATTACTTTCAGGGAGTACCTTGGGAAACAGCTTCAATCAGAACAACCACCAGCCGTCACCACCAGAAGCTGAATTGTCGTACTCCTGTTGCAGTCTGTGCTAAAGTGTATTGGCTGATTGTTCTCAGAACTGTAAAAAGTACATTTCTGAATATATTGAACTAAGCATATATCTTGATGGATAATTGTGTCTTTTCATATGTCCACACACTGCATTTCTTTATTCTGTGATGTATTTAATGAAATAGAAAATAAATCCTGATTAAAGCAGCTTACTGTTTTCAGCATAGAAGTATGTACATAATGAATAACCTGAAATATCTGTTGTTTGAACAAATTGTCAATTATTTATGTCTTTGCCTTTGATTTCGCAGTAATGTTTCCAATAAAAGATGAGCAGACAGTAAAGTAGTTGCTGTGTATTGTTTGGTATTGTCTGTCATCTGTTAACACGTCAACATAGTGATAAATTAATAATGAAATAACTTGTTCTGTGGACCTGAATCATTGATAATAATGGAATAAATGATTTACAAAAGAAAAAGTTAAACCACTTATTCCTTTTGAAGAAACCAAAGGCTATCAATCAAACTTCGAACCTTTGTAAACACTGAGGTTAGGATCAATGAAGGCACTTGAGATGCATTCAAGCATGAAAGGAGCGGTCAATAAACATAGCTGTCAATGGAGGTCTCTCTCACAGTGCTGAACTTCGAAATTGAGAGATCAAAGATTTCCTGTGGAATAGAGAGGGTTTCAAAGGTTTCAGCTTGCTGGGAAGCCAGAGGAACTTCAAATCAAAGCTGGGTACATACATTGGGGCTGAGTGCACATGATAAAAGCAAACATGATTCATATGCCCCTCTTCTTTCTCTTCCCCTCCCCCCCCCCCCCCCCCCCCCGGCCATCTCACCCCAGCAGGTGAAATTGACATCTCTCTGTCAAGAGGACTTCACACGAGTCTGCTGACACCTGCAGCTTCTGACAGGGAGAAAGGAACATTTCTGCTGCAGAATTGAGTTCTGCAATGATTTGAAAGCCTGCCAGGTGACCAGGGAGCATGGAGATTAAAGTGACCTGGCCCCTTCAAAGTTTTCATAGCTGACTGGCAGGAATGCTGGTATTAATCACAGGACAACTGAAATTGCTATGCCAGGGTGATCTTGGGTTTGCCAGGGCTAGAAGGGGCAGTCCAGCCATGGCACCCCTATCTCAGGGGAGAGTGGTGAGGTCAACACCTGCCCCCAGCTTGAGCCAAACTAGCCCCTAAGACTATTGAGAGTCCCTCGGCAACATGGCAGCAACAGAGGTAAATGGCCACTGGATCTACCTCTTTGCTTCTCTTTCCCACCCCCCCCCCCCCCCGCCTCGGGGCCCAGGGTGTCTGTGCATGTGGTCTAAATGGGGGGCCTAAGTGGGAGGTGGGGGGCTGGGTGGGTAGTCTGTGGAGGAAGAAGGGACCTGAGTGGGGATCTGGGGTGATGTGTGCCTGAGTGGGGGTCTGGGGGGGCGGGTGGTTGTCTGAGTGTGGGTATGAAGGGGTTTCAGTGGAAGTCTAAGAGGGACGTGTGGGGGTCTGAGATGGGTGGAGGTGGGTTTGGATTACCCTTGTACCTGTGTGGTGATGGGGGGGTACCTATTATTTGTGGGTGGTGGAGAGGGTGCCCCTCTCTGATGAGGGGTTGATGGTGCTTCCCTGGTCAATAGGAGTGGGGCACCATTTTTCTTTGGGGAGGAGGTCCTGTCTGAGTGGAGAGATTGGGGAGCTCTTTAAAAATGGCACCCCAATTTCTGAGCAGCAAGGCAGGACTGGCCGGTGGGTTCCCTGAAATGACCTCATGAGCATCTGTCAGGTGGGCGAATCCCAGCTGATAGATGCTCCCAGCGCCAGCGAGAAAAACTTCTATTTTCCCATTGGCGTAGGTCTCCACAGTTAACATTTTGATTACATATGACTTCTCTGCAGAACTGAAATGTGATGAATTATACACTTGGAGGGGTGGGGGAATGAAAAGTTACGATGGGTCAGAGCTAAGGAGAGATTAACAAAGATGGCATAGATATGAGACAAGGGGCTGTTAATGGTGCCAATCGGGACTGAAGAGTGGCAAAGGTAGGTTCTATTCACCCCTTGTGGAAATGAAAATTGAATTTCAAATGTCTTCACATGTCTGGGTATGTCTACCTGCAATCCATGTGGAGCTTGTTGGAAATTGGTCCAAATTATAGTGGAAAAGATCAGTTGACTTTTGGCACCTATCATTATGGCTTCTTGTGTCCAATTTGAAAGAGAGAGTAACTTTTTTTACAAAATCTATCTTACCACAGTGACACATTCAGGACAATACTGATGAGCTATTTTATGTGGGGTTTTTTAAATAGCATTTCTGGCATCGAGCATTATTATGGTACAAATAATACAAAATATCTTGGGAGATGTGTTTCCATCATTGGATCTATAAAACAGCCACCACATATATGGCGTCCCTGAACTGCACCTCGGAACATAGGGACAGAAGTAGGCAAATTCAGCCATTCAATCAGATCAGGGCTGCACTGTCCCTGGGCTCAAATCTACCTCCCCACCTATTCCCCATATCCCTTTATCTTGTTTTTTTTATTAGAAATATATCCATCTTGAAACCATTCAACAATTCAGACTCCTCTGTGCTATGGGGCAGTGAGTTTACCAAATTCACCACTCTCTGCAAGCAGTAGTTCCTCCTCACCTCAGTTTTAAATCTACTATCTCTCTGCTTGTACCTATACCTGTTTTTTTTAAAAATTCAGAGGCAAGGGACATGATGGAACAGAGAGAAAGCTTTATTTTAATTCCAAAAATAGACAATACTTCACAAAATAAAGCAATGGTTGCTATTTTCATTTGATCAAAGCTACAGATGGAACATTATCTTTTTCTGTAGAGATTTCCGCTGTGACATGGAAGATTGGATTATTACTACATTTCTGCACCTTTATCCCTCGAACAGCACCATATCAAAAGCATATTAACTGGTCATTTATGTAATTTTCTCCATTTCCCTGCACCATAGCGATTACAATTCACAAAGTATTCACTGATGTCCTGGAATATGTACCCAAGTATTGAAAATGTACCAACTATAAACACCTGGTTTTTGTGTTCAGCTTACAGTTTTTGCCTTTAATTTATTTTGAACGAGAGTAAAGAAAATGTTCTAAGTGATCCAGCTCTTGGAGGGAAACGGTCTATTTAGATTCTTGCATTGTAACATCTACAGTTTTTTTTCAATAGTTTTTATTGAGGTGTTTGCATATCTTTTAAGATTTTTGGAGGAGTAAATTTGCTTAACAGGTGTTAGTTTAAAATATGTTTAGAATATATGTATAGAATCAACTAAAACTAGATGAAGAAATATGGTACTGTAAGGAACCAGAATTCAAAGCAGTTTGGATTTTCAGTTAAATAAAAGTAAAATACTGCAGATGCTCGAAATCTGAAATAGATAAAATGCTGGATAAACTCAGCAGGCCTGGCAGCATTTGTGCAGAGAGAAACAGTTAATGTTTCTAGTCCATATGTAGAAGGGTCATATGGTCTTGAAACCTTTCACTTTCTGTCTCCACAGATGCTGCCAGACCTGTTGGGTGGGATTTTATGGTTTTGCTCGACCCAAAACTGGAAAATCCCTTCCGAGGTCAACAGACCTTTCCATTGTCCATCCTTTACCCGCTCCAATTCTGTGGCAGACGGGATGGTCGAATTCCACCGGTTGAGTTTAACCAGCATTTTAGGATTTTCAGTTAACCTTGCCAGATTAAGATGCTTGCAGAAATATGTAAGTTAGTGAAGAGATTGCAGCTACTTTAGTGAACCATACGGTCAATGGTTACCTAGTCCGATTATGGAAGGGAATAGTTAGACTGAGCAGCTAATGAGCAGTCCTTATGAACAGCTCTGAACATAAACAGTTAATAACAGGCAAATACAAAAGGCAAAATTTTTTCAAAAATCAACAAACTGATAGCTGGTGAGTAAAGCAGCATTGAGCCCGCCGACAGCAATGACAGCTTCCCCCCACTGTATAGGGCAGCACTTACTGCCAAAAACTTTCATCCATTGATTCCATGCTGTATTGCTGGCAGGGCAGCCTCTGATTCCCCCCACATTGCCCTGCCATCTCAGTGCAGCAATCATTGAGTGCCACATTTAAAGGCTGTCCAGTGCAGAGCAGCCACACTTTGCAGGTTGCTGGGAAGTGATGGCTGCCAGGAAATGTGCCCCGGAATTCTCAGATACTTTCCTGGAGAGACTCTTCAATGCTGTTGAGGCAAGCTGTGATATTATCTACCTGTGCTTCAGATGGGCGGCATGGTGGCACAATGGTTAGCACTCTCTCTATGGAGGAGGACATCCATCCAGTGCAGGAAGAGGACAAATGATTTTCTCCATTCTGCAAGGGCATGTCATTCTCCTCATTGTTCACACACACACCATCACATATCAACAGGGACCTCATTCAATTCCAGCTCAGGGACATCACCACTCAGGCTCCTACTCTCCCCTGCGAGTCATGTCTTCATACCTTGCTGCTCCCACTCAAAATCCACACATTCCAGGTGTCCTTATCATCTGCCCCGGAAAGTGTCCTGCTAGTACTCTCTCCATCTGTTTTCACGCAGGACAAGTGGGTAAACGAGAGAGATTCCAGACAGGTTGAGGGATGCTGGAGATGAAGGCCTTGATGGACTTCGATGATAGAGCCATCCAGCTGGCTGAGGAGGGCATCGACCACTCCTGTGCTGATGGTGAGGGCGGCGGTGATAAACCAAGTGAGAATCCAGCACTGCACCATCCATCAGACATCAATGCTCGTGTCTCCTGTCTCCTGTTTCTAAAGGCCTCTGCCATGCACTCAACTGCAAGTAGCTCTTGCAGGCACATCTGGTCAGCTCCTTGATGATGTGGAGATGCCGGCGTTGGACTGGGGTAAGCACAGTAAGAAGTCTCACAACACCAGGTTAAAGTCCAACAGGGTTATTTGATAGCAAATACCATAAGCTTTCGGAGCGCTGCTCCTTCGTCAGATGGAGTGGATATCTGTTCTCCAACAGTGCACAGAGACACAGAAATCAAGTTACAGAATACTAATTAGAATGCAAATCTCTACAGCCAGCCAGGTCTTAAAGGTACATTGATTCCTTAAAGGCTCCTTGATTCCAGCCCCGACAGCAGCAGAGGAGGGATTCACAGATTTCGAAATAGAAGAACCATCACAGACATCCTCCACCAGTGCAGAGATACACACCTCGGTGGGACCTAGTTCTACATTAGCCTCGGGGTCACAATCTGGTGAGAACATCACTCTGTTGGAGGCACAACAGATGGAGCCAGGGTGCTGGCAGTGAGAGGATTGCTGGAACCAAAGAATCTGCTGAGTACCAGTCGGATGATGTGCCTCTGGACTCGGTCATGCCTCAATAGCTGGAGCTCCAAAGGCAAATACGAGAAAGTCAGGAAGGGATGCCTGGTACATTCTTCAGATTGAAAGGCTGCATGGAGGAATCTGTCTGCCTTATTCATGAGGTGATTGTGCCGACACGCCAATGCATTGAGGTTAACACAGCTGGGATGGTGGCCGCTGACCAGATGTGCCTGCAAGAGCTACTTGCAGTTGAGTGCATGGCAGAGGCCTTTCAAAACAGGAGACAGGAGACACGAGCATTGATGTCTGATGGATGGTGCAGTGCTGGATTCTCACTTGGTTTATCACCGCCGACCTCACCATCAGCACAGGAGTGGTCGATGCCCTCCTTAGCCAGCTGGATGGCTCCATCATCGAAGTCCATCAAGGCCTTCATCTCCGGCATCTCTCAACCTGTCTGGAATCTTTCCCGTTTACCCACTTGTCCTGCGTGAAAACAGATGGAGAGAGTACTAGCAGGACACTTTCTGGGGCAGATCTTAAGGACACCTGCCTATCTCACTTTTGTGTGAGATATTTTGTCCTGTACTGTTGCAGGACATGCGCTCTACGGTGCAGGCACTTGCTGTGATCCATCAGTTCCAACACCAGAAGACGGCAGAGCTTCTCACGGTCAGTCAAGTTGCCCCTTTATCTTAAGGAGGAAGCCGGGGTCTTTGGGCACCAATAGGGAAGAGGATCAGCTGATGCACACCCTGGGCCATCAACCCAGGTGACTCTAGGAGTGTCCCGGCCATTCGAACCCCCTCTTCCTGTGACTGCTTCAGGTCCAGCTCCACAGGCCGAGGAGGATGACACTCCACAAAACAGGACACCGAAAGCAGGCCGGGAACCCCTGGTCTCGTGTCTCCAGAGGATGCTTGCAAAGGTCATGACAGACAACAGGGTGTGGCAGACAGCAGGCTGCCTTCACCTCCGCTTTCGATATTGGGGATACACCCAAGATGTAGCAACAGGGTTAGAAAGGTTAAAAAGCTCTAGTTGCATAGAGTGGGTGTGGGTGTTAAACACTTGTAGATAACGTTCACCTCTGTACATAAACTATCACTCATCGTGCTCGTCCTATAGCTCCTTGTTCTGATGAGCTGTGTTCTTGTAGTTACAATCTGAAAATTGGATTTCTGTACCAGGAAAGGAAAGGTTCTCAGTCCAGGGCTCCCCCCACCCCACCGTGCTTGTGCAAGGTTTTCAGTACATTGGTGGCGTCCCTTCACAGTGGTGAACACATCAGTCATACTGTTTCTCATAGGGAATGAGGATTGTCAGTGTGTTCTCTCTGCAACTTTTGAGCTGTGGCTGGCCTCACATCCAATCTTCTTCATCCTCCTGTGACACTGAACCTCAAGGGTACAGCTCACAAAGGATGATATTAGATAAGAAGAGGTGAAACTTTCCTCACTGCATCGCCATGATATGACTCGAGTCATTGAGAGTAATCGAGCTGCCATCAGCCATTCAGGAGTCAGACATTCACAGAATCTCTGTGAGGAACCAAGCAATGTCCCCACTGCAAGTTGTCATCATCCTGTTGCAATGGGGGGACTATGGGCAACTGCTCCCTCCCCAGAACAGGAGCTTTATCACAGAGAGAGTGCACTACCATCAGGAGATCAATGCTCACAAAGCCATGTGAAAGTAATGGGATGTCCTCTCTGATCTCTATAAAATAATGAGAGGCATAAATAAGGTAGATAGTCAACATCTTTTCCCAAAGGTAGGGGAGTCTAAAACCAGAGGGCATAGGTTTAAGGTGAGAGAGGAGAGATACAAAAGGGTCCAGAGGGGCAATTTTTTCACTCAGAGGGTGGTCAGTGTCTGGAACGAGTTGCCAGAGGAAGTAGTAGGCCGGGTACAATTCTGTTTTTTCAAAAGTATTTAGGCAGTTACATGGATAAGATGGGCATAGAGGGATATGGGCCAAATGCGGGCAATGGGGACTAGCTTAGTGTTAAAAACTGGGTGGTATGGACATGTTGGGTCAAAGGGCCTGTTTCCATGCTGTAAACCTCTATGACTCTATGACACTATCTCCTCATCACTCTCCATGAATTTAGTGGCAATGAGCGCACCCCGAGCTCAGCAGCCTGACTTGTCCAGGCACTGGAACCTGATTTCAGCATCCCAATAGTCTGCTCCACCGCCTTATCTCAGCTCACTCTGTGGCCTCCACACATGCGACATCAGTCACCTCCTCAGTGGGTAACTCTTGCCCCTGAGGATCCAACCCTGCAGCATTTGTGGACCATGAAACATCTCAGGGACCTGGGAACAGCTGAGAATGTGGGAGTCGCGCACACTCCCTGGGAATCGAACACACACCCGCAGAATGAGGTTGGTGTGGTCGCAGACCAGCCGAACATTCAGTGAGTGGAACCCCTTGTGATTCATAGAGTTCACTGCTTGATGCCCCTGAGATCCGGGTGCCACGTGAGTGCAGTCAATGGTACGCTGCACCGGCGGAAAGTCAGAGATTTGCACAAAGCCCATCACTCTGGTATCCTGGCCTACCTGGTCTTGGTGGAAATGGTGCCCTCGCAAAGACTGTGCCCACCACCCCTGGATCCACTTATGTCTGGAAGTTTGTGAAATTCCACAGAGATACCTGTGGAGCCTTGGCAGGAGCCACTGCTGTAAACATTGAGCACTTCTGTAACTCTCAGTGACACTGGCAGAGGATGTCCTCCAAGTCCCCCTGGTGCCAAATTCTGAAGAAGGTGGCAGTTGTGACCAACCAGTTCCCTGGGCATGTGTTGTCTTTGGCAACACTGGTTCTGGAAAACTGCAGGTAAGTTAGTTGCCGTCTACATGCCCTGATTTCAGCATCCCAATGGTCTGCTCCACCACCTTATCTCAGCTCACTCTGTTGCCTCCACACATGCGACATCAGTCACCTCCTCAGTGGGTAACTCTTGCCCCTGAGGATCCAACCCTGCAGCCTTTGTGGACCATGAAACATCTCAGGGACCTGGGAACAGCTGAAAATGAGGCACCTCCGAGGCACCTCCGAGCGACGGCTCTCAGATTCATCCTCTTTGTGCAAAGCAGGCCTTGCCATACCTTCCTCTTCACGGTTCTGCTCCTGCCTCTTTCCAGAATTTTCTATTTTTATTTCATACATGCAGGAATATGTATTCTTTCATTTTTCATCATTACAAACACAAAGGCCTATATCTGAGGACATGCAAAGGCCTGTATCATCTTCTCAAGGCAATTAGGGTTAGGGAACAAAAGTTGGTCTTTTCAGTCTCCCTCAAATCCCATGAATGGATGAAATAAATATAAAGTCTCGGGGAATTTGAGACTTGCACTTAATTGGTTATAAGCTTTTATCAATGATGGCATTTGCAGAATTATTTTCAGGTACCCGCCTTCTCCTTTCCATATATTCTGGGGTGCTTTAATTAGTTCATTCAGAGTCTTCTTTTGGTGGGCACTGCATGAAAGAACCAATCTCCCTGTATTGTGATTTTAATCTCACCAATTTGTTGATGTTCTTATTCCTGCACTGTTTGCTTTTAATCAGTCTAATCAATTCTTTAAAAGTGACTACAACCAAAATGGCGAGTATGTTGAGTTTAATCAGAGTTTATGATGGAATACACTAACCATATGGCAAAAACACACAACCATTACAAGCAGCAAGTTGGTCCAGGTCTGGCAGGATGGCTCGGATGCACAAACTGCTCTTTCTCTTTTTTCTTGGTGCCTCACATTTTCCCAACTTTCCACACCCAAGAATGTTAGCATGGATCTACCCGTAGGGCTTTCATTCCGCCACCTACCTCAATGACTTCCTTCAAAGTTTTAATCATTATATCCTTTCTCAGGAGTTGGCCTGGGTATTACATGGACAGGACTTAATGGTCCTGTAAAGTTCTTCATACTATAAAATGTTCAATGGCAAGTTGAGTTCTTTGCTTAAACCATGGAGTAAAAGCCCACACTGAGGTTATCTCAGGCCTGTCAGAACTCTCTAAAGCCATTTGCACGGTTCCTGTCTTTGATCAATTATGACTTTACAGCATCAGCCCTCACTCGAAAGATGTGCAGATTAGGTTGATTGGCCATGCTAAATTGACCCTAGTTTTGGGGGGGATAGCAGGATAAATGTATGGGGTTATGGGGATAGAGTGGGATTGTTGTCAGCACAGGCTTGATGGGCCGAATGGCTCCTTTTGTACTGTAGAGATTCTAACTTCTAACTTCAACTCATCCTGCATTTTCCAGCAATCAGTTCCACAGCTCTGTTAAATGCCATCTTCGGCCTTGAGGCCTACTTTCAGGGACCTGAAATTTTGGACTTTCCGCTCCCATTTGCATCAGGTGGGTTCGGTGGCAGAGTGGGAATCATTGCAAAAACTGTACAGTCGTGTTTTATGTTGACGTGAAAGCTTGCCATGATCGCCCCTCCCCCGTCAGTGATGGGTCGTGTTTCCTGCGGTTCAATGTCAGGAACACCATTATAATCCATTTGTATCTCGTTATCAGGCCCCTACAACGGAATCATACTCACCTGTCAAAATGTCCATCCATTGGCTGGGTGCTGTCAGAATGGTGCGAATTACAACTGCCTTCAAAAGCTGCAAACCTGGAGGGCACACCTCCGAGGGAAGTTCAGAGGAGAGCACAGCACTCGCAGAGTGACTCTGTGTATTCAGGGGAACTGGGATCTGACTCGGGGATGCCAGGGTATGACGCGGGTTACTGGTTCTGACCTGGGAGACAGCAGGCTTGATTTGAGGGAGACTGGGGTAACATTCAAGGGAAGCCGGGGTAATACTGGAAGATATGGGTGTCGGGTGGGGGGGGAGGGTGGAGACTTTAGGATATCAGGGGCCTAGTCAAGGGACACCTGGGGGACAGACACGAGGATATTCTGTGTTTCTGAGATATTCCTTTAAATGTCTGCCAGTGACCATCTTTAGATTGTTCAATCCCTTAAGCATAATTGCCAATTTTCTCTATCTAGCTCCACTTTCATGCCCTTATAATTGCACTTATTTAAGTTTAAAAAAGAACCTTGGACACACTCTTCTCTCCCTCAAACTGAATGTAAAATTCAATCATATTATGCTGCAGTTCAAAGATGTGCAGGTTAGGTGGATTGGCTGTGCTAAATTGCCCCTTAATCTCAGGGGGACTAGCTTGGGTAAATGTGTGGGATTATGGGGATTGGACCTGGGTGGGATTGTGGATCGGTGCAGGCTCGATGGGCCGAATGGTCTCCTTCTGCACTGTAGGATTCTATGATTCTATGCTGCTACCTAGAGGCACCTTCACTATGAGGGTATCAATTATCCCCTGTCTCATTGCACAATACCAGGTCTAGTATAGCCTGACCCCTGGTTGGCTCTAGAATGTGTTGTTCTAAAAATCTACCCTGAAATCATTCTATGAACTCCTCATCTACGCTACTTTTGCCATGATTTCTTCCAATCCTTATGTAGATTAAAATCCCCCATGATTATTGCAGTACCTTTGTAACAAGCTCCCATTCTTTATTTTTTTATACTCTGTCCTACCGTGTAGTTACAATTAAGGAGTCTGTACACCACTCCCACAAGTAATTTCTTGCCTTTATTATTTATGATATCATCTCAACCATACTGCTTCTCCATCCTGGATCCTCCTCCCTCCCACCCCAAGTTCCTCTTCAGCCTGGAGCAACTGTCCTGAACCCTGGTACTGGGCAGATAGCACACACTTCTGTACTCTCACTCCTTGCTATAGAGAACAGTTCAATCTCCCCCACTATACTGTTCCCGATTACCACTACATTCTTATGTACTTCTCCCACTTGAATGACTTCTTGTAGCACTGCATCATAGTCAGACAGCTCATCCACCCTTCATTCTCCATTCTCATCCAAACCAGCTGGAAGAACCATAAACCTGTTGAACAATTGCAGTGGCTGACACTCCTACACTCCTGCCCTTTAGGTCCCTTTGCCTGCCTCAGCAGCCATCACATCCTCCTGTCCCTGACCACTTTCCAAATTGAAAGATTATATCCTAAGGGTTGTGACTGCCTCCTGAAACAAAGCTTCCAGGTAACACTCTCCCTCCCTGATGTGTCACAATGTCAAACTTCAGCTCAATGACTCTGAGCCGAAACTCCTCAAGCTGCAGACACTTACGGTTGATGTGCTTTCCCTGCATAACATGACATGGTGGCACAGTGGTTAGCACTGCTACCTCACAGCGCTGCGGACCTGGGTTCAATTCCAGCCTTGGGTGACCATGCGGAATTTGCATGTTCTCCCCGTGTCTGCGTGGGTTTCCTCTGGCTGCTTGGGTTTCCTCCCACAGTCCAAAGATGTGCAGGTTAGGTTGATTGGCCATGCTAAAATTGCCCTTTTGTGTCAGGAGGACAGCAGGGTAAATACACGGGGTTATGGGGATAGGGCCTGGGTGGGATTGTGGTCGGTGCAGATACGATGGGCTGAATGGCCTCCTTCTGTGCTGTAGGGATTCTATGATTCGATGATTCTAAATCACCAATGTGCATGAAAGGCAGTGGGATCAGACTGCCCTGTTATCAGCTAAGTTGTCACTATCTCCATTTGACCCCTAATGGCCCCAATCTGCTAAAGGTTGCCAACACCAAGCAGTAGAAGGACCCTCATCTGAAAATCAGTAGGTGGCCCCACCCCTGCTGACGTCACTGAAGGAGCATCTTGGAAAAGCAGCAGACTCAGCAAAAAAATACTTAATGAGATCACAGTGAGTTAATGGAAGGGCAAAATAAGTCAATAATGATGGTACGTGACAGGATTATAAATCGTAACAACTGAATGTTGCCCATTTACTAGGTTATAATGAAACAGTGAGCCCCCATTGATGGCAGACGGTCAGAGAATGTTTCTTTTCTTGAAATGTGGAGGGTTAACATGGACTGATGTTGAAGGACTGTAAGTGTAGGGGTAATGTGAAAAGCTAGTTGTCTTTGTTCTTTTACTGAAAGCACTGGTCCATGAGTTGTTGCCAGGTGGTTGCTCAGGCCAGGACCTGAGGAAAATGGTGACTGCGTCACTCTAAAGAAACAGGGCTATGCCTTCACCCGCAATTATCAGGGCAGTGCCACTGGACAAGAGGCCTTAAAATTGCCCTTCATATGCACTTTTACAGCTGTCAAGAAAAGAAGCATAATTAGATTACTCATAGCTCCAAATGAAGTGCTACAGTAAAACAAACATGATTTCACCAAGCCAACCTTTAACTACTGTGCTTCTCAGCTCTTCCTGTGAAATAAGGAAATAGGAGAAATCTAAATGAATGTTAACGAGCACTTTCTGCTTTCATAAAGAGCAAACTGTGACACATATAAAAAGAAATCCATGGTAACCTCGTCAAATTTAAGCTTTTTCAAATCTTTTGAGGTGTCATTTTTTTTTAACCTGACTCAGTCACTAGAAACCGGAATTCATAAGTCAAGGCTCGAAAATTGATCCAGCCAGTACCACATTATTACTGTGAATATGATCATTCACAGTTTATTCATGTTGCCAACTACCTCATTCATTTTTATTTGAGTATAAATATTATCTTTTGTGTACCAATCTCAGAACATGGGTTACAGCACATTACTGAAGTAAATTATACTGCTCCAATAGTCTTACTTCAAATGTTAATTAAACATAAAAAATGCGCACTTTGCAATATTTGTTCATTGTGGTATTTAGTATCATCATGCTCGGGATCATCCTGGCTTAAAGCAAAGCCAAGTGTTAAAGCAGATTCCAGCAAACTAAAGCCCACAATTAAGCCAGAAATCCTAGCATTTCCGTAGCTGAAAAGGAGCAATATTGCAATATTTAATATTCCGATAATTGTAAATTATTGTCAGAAATTTCATGAGGTAAAGTCGCCATAGTTCCAGATGACCAGAGGCTGCTCTTCCCCCTCAAAGGAGAGAGCTGACTGGTGGTGATTTAATCTGAGAATCACCACACCTCAGGCAAGGAGCAAGGTTGAGAAAGCTTCATGAACGAACTCAGCTGGTACAGGAATTAAACCCGCAGTGTTGGCATTGTTCTGAATTGCCAGCTGAGCTAACCAACCCCCAGAAATGACATGAATACCGTAGTTACCAGCTTTATTTGGCAAATTTCTTTAGACAATCAGATTGAAGAACAGGGTCAGGCATTACAGGAAGATAGTGTGTTCAACGTGTCAACCGTACAAAGGGATCTCCACAATACAGAGGGTATCCTGGTACATGAGTCACAAAAGATTGGTATGCATGTGCAGCAAGTGGTTAGGAAGGCAAATGGAATGTTGATGTTTGGTACAAGAGGAATCAAGCATAAAACTAGGGAAGTTTTGTTACAATCACACACAGCCACAGCTGGAATATTCTGTACAGCTTTGATCTCCTTACTTGAGAAAGGATACAACTGCATTAGAAGCAGTTCAGAGAAGGTTTACTTGACTGATTCCTGAGATGAAAGAACTTTAAACAGGGTTTAGAAGAATGAAAGGTTATCTTATTGAAACATAAAAGGGGACTTGACAGGGTGGATGCTGAGAGGAGGCTGCCCCTTGTGGGCAGTTTAGAACCAGGACACACAGTTTAAAAATTAGGGGTCTCCCATTAAGATGGAGATGAGGAGATTTCACTGGGGGTTGTGTGTGGAGGGGGGTGGGGCGGGGGGGGGGGGGTCCCCTCCACAGCTATTCACTCAGCTCCTTTGTATTTGTACAGCTTTTATTTGAATTTTCTGAGCCTTCCTAGAAAATTGAAACATTTGAAATCCTCTCTCTTGCATTGAAAACCTTTGATCTCTGTCAATTTCAATGTACAGTGCTTTGGAATAGACTGCTATTAATACCTTAATGGCATTTTTCTCAGGCTCCAGTCAGCTACGATGATTAACTTTCCCTTAACGCTTGAATGCATCTCAAGTACCCCCATTGTTCTTAACCACAGTGTTTACATAGACTCTCAGCCTGATTGACAGCTGTGGTTTTTCAAAGGGACGAAGTGGTCTGCAAAAGAGGAAGTGAAGCACTCCAGTTTTCACAGTGGCATTGACACTTAATCTTGATTTGGATGAATCGCAGCCCTTGACTTTGAGATGTGAATGCTACTAACAACCAAAGTCAACATAGTAAGTTTGGTTTATTTCTGTGCTGTGGCACTGAATTATAGGAAGTATGTGCATGGATTTGGAAGGCGCTTTTCAAGTACTTTGGAGAGGGAAAGGAAATTAGAGGTAGGATGATGTGTTCAAGGATAGAAGGGTCAACTTAGACATTTTAGTTGATTGGAACCAATGCAAGGCAACAATGAAAGCTAATGTGATAGTGAATAACATAGTCAAAGTAGTTAGGGGAGGTAATGATCAAAGTGCACAGCAATCTAGTCAAATCACACTGTGAATTCTATACCTCAATCTGGTCACCAAGAAACAAGACAGGAATTTAAGTGTTGGTGGTGGTACAGAGAAAATTCATGAGTCTGCTTTGACTAAGGTCATTTGAGCTCGAAACATCAGCTCTTTTCTCTCCTTACAGATGCTGCCAGACCTGCTTAGATTTTCCAGCATTTTCTCTTTTGGTTTCATGAGTCTGATTTCCATTGTCAGGGATCTGAGGAAAGACACATGGGAACATCACTGCCTGCAAGTTCTTCTCCTAGCCACACACCATCCTGACTTAAACTACTTTGGCTTTTCTTCACTGTCGCTGGGTCGAAATCCTGAAATTTCCTCCTTCGCAGCAATGTAGGTTTATCTGCACCAAATGGGCAGTAGATTTTCAATACCACGACTCACCACCATTTTCTCCAGGGCAATTCCAGGGAATGAGTAACGAATACTGACACTACCAGCAATACTCACATCCCGTGAAAGAGCTAAAAATAACACGGCGTTGTATCCTTTGTCTTTGGCAGGACTGGGATTCGTTTAAGGCAGTCTCCTGGAGAGAAGCTTGGATCATTGCTGAGAATTGTGTTAGATCAGATCTGTCCTTCAGAATAAATGGCATCGTCAATTAATTATATCCTCTTCAACCTTTACAATGACCTAAAAGAAAACTCTAACAAAATCAACAGCAATTGATCCCAAAGCTCTGGAGAATTTTAGTTCTCTTCTTGAGAAGATTTGGCAGTAGAGATTATCACTGATGGGCATGCTTCACAGACTCACGCTGTCTCGCTGTCAAATTACCCAAAGGACCCTCCCCATCAAGAGCTGGAGCACTGATGTTGAAATGGTGATTTCTCTGTGCAGCTTTTTAATCAACTAACAGCGACAGCTGTGGAATTCATTAATTAATTCCCAATCTTATGATGTACTGGTCTTTAAATTAATTTAAGTTTAATAGAAAACTATCAGACTTGTTTCATTTAAACAATTCTTGACTCTTAGTTTGCTGTGAGAAAAATGATGTTTGTCATTGTGACTTTTAGATTTAACAGCAGTGATTCCCAAGGGATCAGTGGCTGCCTTGTATTCATGTGGAAGTCTGGGCACCAGCAACACCTTGTTTCAATACAGCCAAGAGAAACATTTAACTTATTGCAAATTCACAACGCAGTGCTCTTCCTGTCCAATAGACTCTGGTCTCACTCTCTTATCACAGCATATAGACATCCAACAAGCAGCTCCATTCTATTCTCTTCCAGCATCTGGCACGCCACACACCTGTCTGGGGATAATCTAGCTAGCCTTCTTCCCTGTCATCCCATCCTAGCTCTGACCCTTTGCACCCTGACAGTGGATCTACTATCATCACACCTCTCCCCATGTCCCTCCAGCATATACATTCACTTGTCAACAGGGCATCTATGAGCTTATTATGGCTTGATACCAGAGCCTTGCTGGAGATGTGGCTGAAGGGTACTGACACCTTTCCCCTTATTGTATCTTCTCCTCCTGGCTACACTTACCACCACATACCTCGTTTAAAATGTTGTCATAGTGACGTAACTCCTTCTAGCTAAATCACACCATAGTCTGTCTGCTTATTGCCTTGATAACTTCTGCTTTGAATGCCTAGCCATGCTCCACGCTTCACGTCTCACATTTAAAATCCTTGTTATTTACCACTCACAATACATCTCACCAAGTTTCTCACTCAGATGTTGTCTCTGCTTTCCTCCCTTAGCCTCTGCACTGATTCACTTCTCATCCTGGCTTTCAGCCTTCACCACAGCTCTTCTTGCTCTCCCACTTCCATGTTCACTACATTCTTTTCCTCTCTAAATCTCTCCCTCCATATAGACACCATCAAACTATACCTCAGCTGATCTGCTGCTGATATCATCACCAATGCCTTTATTACCTTTTGACTTGACTATTTTGATGCTTTTCCGGCTAACCTCCCATCTTGTACCCCTTATAAATTTACGTTCATTGAAAACTCTGCTGCCGGTATTTTAACTCGGTTCAAGTCCTGTTCATCCATCAGCAAGGTGCTTACTAATTAACATTAACTCCCAATGCAACAATGCCTCAGTTTTATCCTCACCTTTGTTTTTAAGTCCCTCATAACCTCGACCATTCCTACCTCTGTCACTTCCTCCAGCCCCTCAAGCTCTTGAGATTCCTGGCTCCTCCGTTTCCTGCTCATGTGCATCCCACTTTTAATCCCCCCACCATTAGTGGCCATGTTTTTAACTGCCTTGAGCTGAACTTTATCAGCTATATGGAGATGGGGTAGGAGGTGGGGAGGAAGAGGAGGGGACGGGGATGTAAAATGGCAAAGGAAGGATGAGGTGGAGTGCCAATCAGCTTCCTGCCGTCGTCCCATTTTATGAGTTCTGGGGAAGGCCAGGAATGTCCATCTGTCTAGAGGCAAAATTTGCCACTTAAATAGCCAATTATGGTCTCCAACTGCCAACGCTGGGAATTTACCAATGGTGGGCCCTTTGTCACTGAAGAGACTGCCTGTGAGCCCTCGCTGCCTCTCTGTGGGCTGGCAGAGGAGACCCTCCTATTTAGCACCCTTTGGCCCAAAGAGGGTCCCTAGGAGGCAATGGCTGCCCATTTGGCAACAGCGCTGCTTGGTCTCCCCAGCTCACCTCCCCAGCTTGCTGGAGGCTGCCTGATTGGCCCTGACACCCCCAGACCCTACTTGCCTGGTCTGGAGGGTGGCAGATTTCATGGCGTTCTTGTCTTCTAGTGCAATTCCAGCAACGGCCACCACTCCCCAGTGGCATTGTTGAGACTGCTGAGCTGCTGCCTCTCTTATTGGCCAGCAACTTTGGATGGTGGGAGGCCATCCTTTCAGGGAATGCCAGTTCTGATGACAGCAAATTAGTTGCTGATGGCCGGGGGTCACACAAGCAGCTGAGGTAGTGTTGCCCCCAGCTTGCCTGCTCATTATTGTGACCTGAACTAAACTCTGGAATTCCCTCCCTAAACCTCTCTAACTCTGCCTCCTCCTTTAGCATTGTCCTTAAGACTCACCTCTGTGACCAAAAATTTGGTCATCTGTTCTGAGATCCACAGAGGACTTTTTTTTTACTTTTTTCACTTTTGTTCAACACCTTGGGAAGTTTTGTTGTGTTCAAGACAATAGATAAATGCAAGGTCTTGTTGTTGTTGAATAGACTTGAACTTTTTAGCCTGAGAGGAAACACCTGAGAGGTGATATTATAGAGGTGTCAGAGATTGTTCATAAACTCCTGTGTGGAGTAATGGAGATAATAACCCTGGAATCATTCACTAAAAAAAAATCAGGTGCTACACTGGGGGATATAATCTGGAATAAATTAGGATGGAACCTTTGGCCTTCCACATTTATAACTCTCTTGTGACCCTTTGTAAATTATCCACGCCTCAGTATTCTGGTCCCTCTGACACATTGCAGCAACTCAGTTGGAACAGCGCTGTAATAAATTTGCATATCATTATTGGGTCTATCCGCTGGAATCATATCCCCCACATCAAAAAATATATCCATGGCTGATGGCTGTGTGATGTCAAAATGGTGTGATGCACAGCTGGTCTCAAAAGGCATGCACCAGGTGAGCAGTACTCTAAGGAGAACTTGGAGGTGAATGCAGTGCTCGGTGGGAGAAGGGGGGTGGGGGGGGGGGGGGTGGAGAGTCGTGCTGGGAGTGGCATGGTGGTGCCAGGATGATGTCAAAGAAGTGCCCAGAGGGTGAAGATGGTTTCCCGGTGTGTTTGCTATGCGTTGGGCAACCTATAAGGATGGTGCCTGGATCATCAAAGCACTGAGTTGACGGTAGGTCGGCGAATCAGTAGCTGCGCACTAGCGATACATCATGGAACCCTTGCCTGACTGGCGTAAAAAACCATCATTGTCATCGACGGGCTCAATGCCACTCTCCCACTCAACATCAGAATTTGCCAATACGGGAGAAAATCCCAGCCTAGAGTTTTTGAATATCTTTAAGGCAGAAACTAGATAGATTCTTGATAAGCAAGGGGGTGAAAGCTTATTGGGGGTAGGCAGGAATGTGAACTGGAGGTTAAAATTAGATCAGCCGTGAACTTACCAAATGGTGGAGCAGGCGCGAGGGACCGGTGGCTTGCTCCTGCTCCTAAGTTGAAAGTTCATGTAGCATCGTTGAAAACTTTAATCCCCGATCCCAGTTTGAGAAGATTCCCAGAATTGATTTTATTTGGCTAACAAAGCCGAATATTGCAGATATTAGAGATTTACATTGATTTGATGTGCTTGTATTTTTAAAATTCATTTCTCTACCAGTTGATTACTCAGTGGCATTACAGCAGGGACTATGTTCACCTTACCATAATTCCAGGGTACTTGTCTGTTTAGCCAATCAGGACATTACCCACATTGAGCCAAGAATCCAGTGTTTTTCCTTTCTGATAGAGTGCTATCCTCCTGCATATTCAGCAGGAATAATATATTAAATATTAAATACTTGAGATTTGTACTGGTAATTTGTACTGGTAATATTATCATAAAAGTAGATTCTCTTTCAAAAAAATAGCATATTCAGTCCAGTTGTGGACGTTTTTCTCCAAGACCTCATTGCGGTACTTTCTCAGTTTAGATTATGTACTTTTAAAAATTAAATTATAGGATGTGAATGTCATTGGCTAGACCAGCATTTATTGTCCATCATCCCTACTTGCCCTTCAGAAGCTGGTGGTGAACCGCTGCAGTCTCTGAGGCGTAGGTATACCCACAATGCTTTAGGAAGTGAAGGACAGTGAAGGGACAATGACATATTTCCAAGTCAGAATGGTGAATGACTTGGAGGGAAACCTCCAGTTTGTGGTGTTCTCAGGTATCTGCTGCTCTTGCCCTTTTATATGGTAGTGGTCTTGGGTTTGGAAGGTGCTGCCTAAGGAACCTTGGTGAGTTCCTGCAATGCATCTTGTAGATGGTATACATGGTTGCCACTGTTCGTCGGTGGTGGAGGGATTAAATGTTTGTGAAAGGGGTACCAATCAAGTGGGCTGCTTTGTCCTGGATGATGTCAAGCTTCTTGAGGGCTGCTGGAACGACGCTCATTCAGGTAAGTAGCAAGTAATATTTGCGCCACATAAATGTTAGGCAGGGACCATCTCCAACAAGAGAGGATCTAACCTTGACATTCAATGGCATTACCTTTGCTGAATTTGCCACTATCAACACCCTGGAGGTTACCAATGACTAGAAACTGAATCGGACTAAATGGAGAGCATTTCATTACACTCCAGACTTGTGCCTTGTAGGTGGTGGACAGGCTTTGGGGAGTCACAAAATAAGTTACTTGCCACAGGATTCCTAACTCTGGCCTGTCCTGGTAGCCACAGTATTTATATGGCTAGTCCAGTTCCATTTCTAGTCAAATCCCTGAGTAGGAAGTTACAGAGTCTAGCGACACACCACCATGCCAATTATGGTGAGAACTATTATCATTACACTACAGCAGCTATACCTTGAGTGAATCTAACAAATTCAAAATCCCTAATGTGTGGTTCCAATATTTATACCATAAAAGAATGGATCCAGTAGGAAGCATGTTGAGTACTCAATATGGACAACATTCTTTGTCTTCTTCAACATGCTTCATTTAGTTAATAGCAAAGAATAAAGAACTAAGATAAGTACAGCACAGGAACAGGCCCTTCGGCTCTCCAAGCCTGCGCCGATCAAGATACCTGCCTAAACTACCAACGTATGCACTCCCTCCATTCCCATCCTATTCATGTATTCATCTAGTTGCCCCTTAAATGTCGCTATCGTACCTGTTCTCACCACCTCCCCAGGCGATGCGTTCTCGACATTCACCGCCTCCTGTGTAAAAAATTGCCTCGCACATCCCCTCTAAACTTTTCCCCATGCACCTGAAAACTATGCCTCTAGTACTTGACTTTTCTACCTGAGGAAAGAGCATCTGACTATCCACTCTGACCACGCCACTCATAATCTTGTAAACCTTTATCAGGTCACCCCTCAACCTCCGTCGTTCCAGTGAGAACAAACCGAGTTTATCCAACTTCTCCTCATAGCTAATACCCTCCAGGCCAGGCAACGTCCTGGTAAACCTTTTCTGTACCCTCTCCAAAGCATCCACATCCTTCTGGTAGTGTGGCGACCAGAATTGTACACAATGGGCCCTATTTTAACATATTGATTCTAAGTGCTGGGCGGACTTGAAACTGGGAGTGTTTCAGATCTGACTTTAATCCCATTCTCAGGCGTCCCCATACCCACTCTGCCTCAAAAATATCAGCGATTCCGAATTGTGCTGCAGAAGCCTGTGGGCGGGGCTTAATGTGCCCGAAACCCTGCAGCTCTGATCGGCGCTTCCAACTGCGCATGCACAGTAAAAAAAAGGATAGAATGCGGCTCCCCTACCACATCCCTCTCGGGCCGAATAATGCCGCCCAATGGCTCCCACAGATGTTGGCCCACCCCCACAACACGACTTGGGTCACTGTCTGTGTGGAGTTTGCACATTCTCCTCGTGTCTGCGTGGGTTTCCTCCGGGTGCTCCGGTTTCCTCCCCCAGTCCAAAGATGTGCAGGTTAGGTTGATTGGCCATGCTAAAATTGCCCTTAGTGTCCTGAGATGCATAGGCTAGAGGGATTAGTGGGTAAATATGTAGGGATATGGGGGTAGGGCCTGGGTGGGATTGTGGTCGGTGCAGACTCGATGGGCCGAATGGCCTCTTTCTGTACTGTAGGGATTCTATGATTCTATGATTCAACATTACTGACCCCCTTATGCCCCCCCTCGCCACCCAGACCGATTGCGGGCCCTCACCGATCTCAGGCAGAGTGGCAGTGGACCCCTGCTTTTCCCCCATTGAACTCAGGCAGAGTGGCAGCGGATTCCCCTTCCCCTCCGCTGATCTCAGGCAGAGTGGCAGCGGACCCCCCCTTCCGCTCCACTGATCTCAGGCAGAGTGGTACCAGACTCCTTCCCCCCACCTCCCCCCCCCCACCCAATCACCGATCTCAAGCAGAGTGGCGGACCCCCCTCCTCCCCCACCCCACTCCCTCCCGCATCGATCTCAAACAGACAGCTGTCGGACACTCAGCACTTAACTCCTCACTAACTGGAGTGCTCGAATTGGACTTTTATGGAGCATGTCGATTTTGCGCCGATTCTGGATGGGCAAATGCGGTGGTAAAGGGGGAAGTACCGGTAAGTTGGGCATGCAGGCCATTAAGTCAATTTAAATGCATGCAAATGCATTTAAATGGCCATCGCACCCATTTCAGACGTGGTCCCAATCGCATCCATTTTTGGGCCTTGGTAAAGGGGGAACTGGCGCGGAAGCGGGTGCAGACTTTACCAAGTTTTCGCACCCGAAAACGGGCACAACGCAATGGTAAACTTGGACCCAACATTCTAAATGAGGTCTAAGGTGCTGTGCAGCTGCAGCATGACCTGCCAATTTTTATACTCAATGCCCCGACCAATGAAGGCAAGTATGCCATTTGCTTTCTTGACTACCTTATCCACCTGTGTTGCCACTTTCAGTGATCGCTGGACATGAACGGTGGATCTCTCTGCCCGTCAATACTCCTAAGGGTTCTACTATTCACTGTATAATTCCTACATGCATTGGACCTTCCAAAATGCATTATCTCACACTTGAACTTGTCTGTGAACTTACCAATCAGACCAGCTACATTTTACTCCAAATCATTTATATTTAACACGAACAACAAAGGTCCCAGAACTGATCCCTGTGGAACACTGCTAGTCACAGTTTTCCATTCAGAAAAGCTCCCCTCTACTGCTACCCTCTGTCTTCTATGACCAAGCCAGTTCTGTATCCATCTTGCCAGCTCTCCCCTGATTCTGTGTGACTTCACCTTTCATATCAGTCTACTATGAGGTACTTTGTCAAAGGCTTTACTGAAGTCCATGTATACAACATCTACTGCCTTTCCCTCATCGATCATCTTCATCACTTCCTCAAAAAACACAATCAAGTTAGTGAGGCACGACCTCCCCTTTACAAAACCATACTGTCTATCACAATAAGTCCATTTGTTTCCAAATGTGAGTAAATCCTGTCCCTAAGAATTTGTTCGAATAATTTGTCTACCACTGACGTAAGGCTCACTGGCCTATAATTTCCTGGATTATCCTTGCTGCCCTTCTTAAACAATGGAACAACATTGGCTATCCTCCAGTCCTCTGGAACTTCACTTGTAGCCAATGAGGATACAAAGATTTCTGTCAAGGCCCCAGCAACTTCTGCCCTTACCTCCCTTCGTATTCTGGGGTAGATCCCATCAGGCCCTGGGAACTAATCTAATTTAATGCTTTTCCCCACGCATCTTAAACCTATGTCCCCTAGTACTTGACTTTTCTACCCTAGGAAAGAGCATCTGACTATCCACTCTGTCCATGCCACTCATAATCTTGTAAACCTCTATCAGGTCACCCCTCAACATCTGTTGTTCCACTGAGAACAAACCAAATTTATCCAACCTCTCCTCATAGCTAATATCCTCCCGTAGCCTTCAAGGATATTGAAAGGTGCAGATAGTGGTCAGTATACTCAGTTTCTAGGATTCAATTGACAAATTATTTTCAGTCATCCTTTTGGTTACCCAATATTAGATTGTGATACCTTACAATTTATCAATGTCTTGCTGAGATAATGTATAGGTTAGTTCCTATTTCTTTCAGAAATGCATTATGTTAGGTAGAGGATGTACCAAATTCTACGCTTTAGGATGTTGGGATGCTTGAGCACACAATTATGCCCAGGTATGTTAATACATTTTTATACCTTTGTCCACCAGATGGAACTCTGCTTTTAATCTTTTAATTCCTATAGAAACATAGAATATTACAGCCCAGAATGAGTCCATTCAGCCCATTGTGTCTGTGCCAGCAGAAGAGAAAAACTAGCCACCCATTCTAATCCCACCTTCCAGCTTCTGGTCCATAGCCTTGCAGGTTGCAGCACTTCGGGTGTGGATCCAGGTTCCTATTAAGTGAGCTGAGGATTTCTACCTCAGCTACCAATCCAGGCAGCAAATTCCAGACTCCCATCTAGGTGAACATGTTGTTCTTAATATCCCCTCTAATCCTTCTGCCTATCAATAGAAAACACAACAGTGGTCTATGTTTTTAGTTGGCTATATGGCTCTCATCTGACAAATAATCTCTTCCAATGCTCCAGGTTGTAAATAGATTGGGTGTATGAGGGCCGTAGTGAGTTCACAAAGTGAGCTATATTAAGGAGACAGTTAAATGTATGAATGCTTGAGTTTACATGGTTTTCAGAGATAGGATTTATAATCACCTGGAAAGGAATAATTTGATTAGGGATAGTCAGCACGGTTTTGTGAAGGGTAGGTCATGCCTCACAAACCTTATTGAGTACTTTGTGAAGGTGACCAAAGAGGTGGATGAGGGTAAAGCGGTTGATGTGGTGTATGTGGATTTCAGCAAAGCGTTTGATAAGGTTCTCCATGGTAAGCTTTTGCAGAAAATACGGACACATGGGATGAGGGTGATTTAGTGGTTTGGATCAGGAATTGGCTAGCTGTAAGAAAACAGAGGGTGGTTGTTGATGGGAAATATTCATCCTGGACTTCAGTTACTGGTGGTGTACCACAAGGATCTGTTTTGGGGCCACTGCTGTTTGTCATTTTTATTAATGACCTGGATGAGGGCATAGAAGGATGGGTGAGTAAATTTGCGGATGACACTAAAGTCGGTGGAGTTGTAGACAGTGCAGAGGGAAGTGACAGGTTACAGAGGGACATAGATAAGCTGCAGAGCTGGGCTGAGAGGTGGCAAATGGAGTTTAATGCGGAAAAGTGCGAAGTGATTCACTTTGGAAGGAGTAACAGGAATACAGAGTACTGGGCTAATGGTAAGATACTTGGTAGTGTGGATGAACAGAGGGATCTGGGTGTCCATGTGCATAGATCCCTGAAAGTTGGCACCCAGGTTGATAGGGTTGTTAAGAAGGCGTACGGTGTGTTAGCTTTTATTGGTAGAGGGATTGAGTTTCGGAGTCAGGAGGTCATGTTGCAACTGTACAAAACTCTGGTGCGGCCGCACTTGGAGTATTGCGTACAGTTCTGGTCGCCGCATTATAGGAAGGATGTGGAAGTGTTGGAAAGGGTGCAGAGGAGATTTACCAGGATGTTGCCTGGTATGGTGGGAAAATCGTATGAGGAAAAGCTGAGGGGCTTGAGATTGTTTTCGTTAGGGAGAAGAAGGTTAAGAGGTGACTTAATAGAGGCATACAAGATGATCAGAGGATTAGATAGGGTGGATAGTGAGAGCCTTTTTCCTCGGATGGTGATGGCTAACACGAGGGGACATAGCTTTAAATTGAGGGGTGATAGATATAGGACAGATGTGAGAGGTAGGTTCTTTACTCAGAGAGTAGTAAGGACGTGGAATGCCCTGCCTGCAGCAGTAGTGGACTCGTCAACATTAAGAGCATTCAAATGGTTATTGGATAAACATATGGATGATATTGGAATAGTGTAGGTTAGATGGGCTTTAGATTGGTTTCACTGGTCGGCGCAACATCGAGGGCCGAAGGGCCTGTACTGCGCTGTAATGTTCTATGTTCAATCCTAGAGCAGCTGCAGTTGGCCAATAGAGCACATGACCCTCCCATGTGCAACACCCAGAACACCTCCCAACCCACAGTGGTCCCCTTTTGTAAGAATCTGATCTCCTGCCAATTCAGCCTGTGTTAGCAACCATGTTGACCCTGCAGCTGTAACCCATCCATCTGCACCCTTGAGCTTCCTCCCAGTGGGTTGACTTTTCCAACATCACGCTGATCCTTTTCCCAAACATTCTGCAGTCTCCAACTGTCATTCTTGACATAGTACCAATTGCCCTCGACCTTTCATCTCTCAATCTTGACTCTCCCCCTTTCACCATCATGGCAAAGCAGCCCATTTGATTGACACCCCATCCACCAACATAAAGATGCACTCCCTGGATCACCAAAGCAGAGTAAGAAGTTTAACAACACCAGGTTAAAGTCCAACAGGTTTATTTGGTAGCAAAAGCCACACAAGCTTTCGGAGCTCTAAGCCCCTTCCTCAGGTGAGTGGGAATTCTGTTCACAAACAGAGCATATAAAGACACAAACTCAATTTACATGAATAATGGTTGGAATGCGAATACTTACAGCTGATCAAGTCTTTAAGAAACAAAACAACATGAGTGGAGAGAGCATCAAGACAGGCTAAAAAGATGTGTATTGTCTCCAGACAAGACAGCCAGTGAAACTCTGCAGGTCCAGTCAACTGTGGGGGTTACAAATAGTGTGACATGAACCCAATATCCCGGTTGAGGCCGTCCTCGTGTGTGCGGAACTTGGCTATCAGTTTCTGCTCAGCGACTCGGGCATTCGGCCTCTAATATTCGGGTAAGCGTTCTCCAAGGCTGCCTTCGCGACACACGACAGCGCAGAGTCGCTGAGCAGAAACTGATAGCCAAGTTCCGCACACACGAGGACGGCCTCAACCGGGATATTGGGTTCATGTCACACTATTTGTAACTCCCACAGTTGCGTGGACCTGCAGAGTTTCACTGGCTGTCTTGTCTGGAGACAATACACATCTTTTTAGCCTGTCTTGATGCTCTCTCCACTCACATTGTTTTGTTTCTTAAAGACTTGATTAGTTGTAAGTATTCGCATTCCAACCATTATTCATGTAAATTGAGTTTGTGTCTTTATATGCTCTGTTTGTGAACAGAATTCCCACTCACCTGAAGAAGGGGCTTAGAGCTCCGAAAGCTTGTGTGGCTTTTGCTACCAAATAAACCTGTTGGACTTTAACCTGGTGTTGTTAAACTTCTTACTGTGTTTACCCCAGTCCAACACCGGCATCTCCACATCATGATCACCAAAGCAGAGCATGTACTACATACAAGATGCACCCACTTTCTAACTTTGTGACCTCTACCAGCTAGAAGGACAACATCAGCAGACACAAGGGTACACCATCACCTGCAAGTTCCCCTCCAAGCCACTCACCGTCCTGACTTGGATTTTTATCATCGTTCCTTCACTGTTGCTGAGTCCTGGAACTCTTTCCCTAACAGCACCATGGGCGTATCTACACCACATGAACGGAATCAATTCAAGAAGGCCAATAAAGTTGCAAAATAGGTGGTGCATGCCACCAGACCAACACTGAGCTCAGTCACTGAGAAGCAAAGGTCACTTCAACCTGCAAAGCTTCCTTTACATGCAAAACAGTTAGGGGAAGTGGTGGCATAATGGTATTGTCACTGGCTTAGTAATCCTGAGACTGGGGACCCAGATTCAAATCATACCACTGCAGATGGTGAAATTTGAATTCTATAAATATCTAGAATTAAAAGTCTAATGATGAAACGATTGGGTAAAAACCGAAGACTAATGTTCTTCAGGGAAAGAAATCTGTCATCCTTACCTACTGTTTGTAATATATATAAATGATTTGGAGGAAAATGTAACTGGATTGATTAGTAAGTTTGCAGATGACACAAAGGTTGGTGGATTTGCGGATAGCGATGAGGACCATCAGAAGATACAGCAGGATATAGATCAGTTGGAGACTTGGGCGGAGAGATGGCAAATAGAGTTTAATCCGAACAAATGTGAGGTAATGCATTTTGGAAGGTCTAATCCAAATAGGAAATATACAGTAAATAGCAGAACCCTTAAGAGTATTGATAGGCAAAGGGACCTGGGTGTACAGGTACACAGGTCACTGAAAGTGGCAATGCAGGTGGAGAAAGTAGTCAAGAAAGCATACGGCATGCTTGCCTTCATCGGCCGGGGTATTGAGTTTAAAAATTGGCAAGTCATGTTGCAGCTTTATAGAACCTTAGTGAGGCCGCACATGGAATATAGTGTTCAATTCTGGTTGCCACACTACCAGAAGGATGTGGAGGCTTTGGAGAGGGTACAGAAAAGATTTACCAGATGTTGCCTGATATGGAGGGCATCAGCTATGAGGAGAGGTTGGAGAAACTTGGTTTGTTCTCACTGGAACGACGGAGGTTGAGGGGTGACCTGATAGAAGTCTTCAAGATTATGAGAGGCATGAACAGAGTGGATAGTCAGAAGTTTTTTCCCAGGGTGTAAGAGTCAATTACTAGGGGGCACAGGTTTAAGGTGCGAGGGGCAAGGTTTAAAGGAGATGTACGAGGTAGATTTTTTACACAGAGGGTGGTGGGTGTCTGCAACTCGTTGCCGGGGGAGGAAGCAGATACGATAGTGACTTTTAAGGGGCTTCTTGACAAATACATGAATAGGATGGGAATAGAGGGAAGGGTAGGGGGTTTTAGTTAAGTCGGGCAGCATGGTCGGTGCAGGCTTGGAGGACTGAAGGGCCTGTTGCTGCGCTGTAATTTTTTTTGATCTTTGTTCTTTGTACTCTGGGCTACATGCGACTCCAGATCCCCCGCAATGTGGTTGACTCTTAAAAGCCTTATAAGGTCTTATAAGCTTCTCAGCTCAAGGGCAATTAAAGATGGAGACTAAATGCTGGCCCAGCTAGCGATGGCCACATCCCATGAATGATTTTTTGAAAAACGTTAGCCACCTAATGTATTCTTGTCACTCAGGCAACATTTAGACAGAGCGATGTCGATACTGTGAGCTGAGAGAAGTAAATAGTAATCCCCTGGCTGGTTTCCTATGCTTCCTAGCAGCTGATTTACAGCAACATTGCCAGAAACCTAGGAAAGGTTATCCATCTCAACCCTTAACCACGGATTATAAATGGCTTGTGTATAGCAGAATGACAGGTGGACTGGAGGCAGAACAGAAAGGATTTGTTTTCTCATGAAAATGTTAAATCTGAAGGTATTGAACAAAAGGACAGAAAGCCGTAGTGTATTTCAAATTTTCACTAAGTGGCAAGTGAAGAATTGACGGTTTCTGTTCCATGTTAAAAAGTACTCCACAGTCCTTATTCCAACATCTAAATCCTTAAAAAAATTAGTAACCTGATTTTTAAAAGATTTATGTTTAGCATTTCTTGCAAGGCTAGTATTTATTGCTCTGAAAAGGTAGTTGTAGGTTTTTCTAAATTGCTGCAGTTCATTGTAGCCATTTAATATGACTGAATAACTTGCAAGGGAATTTCAAAGGGCACTACGTTGGTCTAGAACTGGAGATATAGGCCAGACCAGGTACGAAAGGTCGGTTTTAATGAGTGGACTGGGCCCATATTCCCTAGAGCTTGGAAGAATGAGAGACAATCTCGTTGAAACATACAACATTATTAAGGAGCTTGGTTTTTCCCTTGGAGACCAAATCTAGCTTCAGAATAATGGATCAAACATTTTCACTCAGAGCTTTGAGGATCTTTGAAATTCTCTACCAGGGTGAACTGTGGATGCTCGATTTTCTCAGTACGTCAGACAATGTTTGATACATTTTGGGGACTAAGGCAGGGGATATGGGGACAGTGATGGAAGGATTGAGTAAGAAGATCAGTCATGGTCTTACTCTATGGTAAAGAAGGCTCAAAGAGCCTGTGCTTGGATTCTTTTTGTTCTTAATGCAATGGGCACATTGCAAAGTGAAAGAAAAGGGCCGTGAATCCCTCGGTGAATCTGCCTGAAATTGGGCAGGATCCTGATAGAGAACAAAAGAAACTGTGGGCCACATCAACACACAAACAGCCGCTTGTGATGCGTAATATCATGGCTCAGCTCCCTCTTGGGAATCCTGCCACGAGTTCACTGTTTAAAGGTGATGAATAAGCCTTGTCAGAGCATTCCCACTCGGAGCATAACCCTGGCCAAAATTTCCTGTATTAAATTCTATCGAACAGCAATCAGCATCAGGCATTGCTCAGTAACCTTACAGGTTCCCCCCTGCTTCTCCCCGAGGTCCAGGGCTGGGAGATTTTCTACCTCTTTACAGGGTGAAGTTGTACAGCAAGTATTACGCTACCATCATCCTTGACACCTTAGCTGGGATTATACTTGTGGGATTCCTGAAGACTGAGCCAGGAGTGCTTCTTCAAAATGCCAGCTGTGTGCTTGATGAATATTCCCCCGGTCAGTGCATACTCATCATTAAACCCATGCTCAGCTCATGTTCTTGAATACCATAGAGATATTATAATACAGAGATAGCATAGCCTTAATTAACTCGGAGCTATGCTGGTCCTTGCTTTGTGAGTCAAATATAGTGGTACAACAGACAACCTAAAGTGAAGACATTGTGACAGGTTCCTGCGGATGAAGCACTAACTTGAATAATTCTGAGCCTAAATGTAAACTGAAGTTTCAGAGACCGGAATTCTATTCAGCTGCTGTAGGTAGTCACATTCTGTAGTAGTTCACATGAGCCACATAGAAACATCGAACCATAGAAAATAGAAGCAGGAGTAGGCCCTTTGAGCCTGCTTTGCCATTCATTTCGATCATGGCTGATCATCCAAATCAATATCCTGATCCTGCCTTCCCCCATATCCTTTGATCCCTTTAGCCCCAAGAGCGATATCTAATTTCTTCTTGAAATCACATAGGCCTGGGTCAAATAAAGTTGGACACTTGTTGTTGGTGGCAAAACTAAACAGTGTTTTTATGGATAGAAGCAATGGAAAATAGTCCTAAGTGGTGTCACTAGAATTTCTTAGCACAGATTAAGATCTTTGTGAGATGCTGAATGGGCAGAGATCTAGGGCCTGAATTTTAGGCCCTACCTGGGTGGGGAGGCAAGTAGGCAGTAAAATTGCTGCTCGCCTGCCATTCCCCTGCTCCATCCAGCTCCTGGGCCATTTTCCCAGAGGCAGGATGAAGGCTGGCTGGGGACCCACAAGCGCATAACAGATCTGGGTCGTTAACTGCCTCTTAAGGCCAATTAAAGAAGTCCAATTAAAGAAAATCCCAACTGGGATTTTCCAGCCGGCCTCCAGGTTCCGCCCGCAGGGAGCAGGGGCCAATTTAACTGCCAGGAAGGGGTCATCCCTGCTGTAGAGCCAGGGCTGCAAGCAAACTTATAAACCCTCCTGGCCTGCCTTGTTATAGTAACTGCATACCGCCTTGTCATGAGATTCCCCACACACCAGTAGCCTGGCTGAGAAGCTCATTTTTAAATTATAATTTTGAAAAGTTGGAGGGTGGCTGTCTCCATTTTGAGGTTACCTACTTGCCATCACTCCTCCTTTTGAGCTGAAGGCCTCTGATTGGCTCTCAGGCTTAAGTAGACAGTGAGCCAATCCTCTGGCCATTAATCGGCCGTCCCAGGGAATAATACCACAATGAGTGACTCTTTCTCAGAGTGCGGGTGTCTGACCCACGTTTCAGGTTGCTGGGTGGCTTTAGATCCCCACAGGGAAAATCCTACGCCTCTTAAATCACTAATGGAGGAAAATAAATCCATGTTTGCCTGTGTATCCACTGATGTCTTCAATTATTTTATTATGAAGGTTAACTGGCTCCACTATTTCCATGGTGATGGGAGAGACCTATCACAACACAAGTGCAGGACTTCTGTTGTCTCCACTGACTCCACTGTTGGCTGCAAAGAAAGAAAAAGGACTGAATGAAATATTAGATAATAAAATGGTGACGGAGAAACCAGAAAAGGAAGGCAATATTTAAAAATGTTAAGCAAAATGGACCAATAGAAGGAAGAAAAGAGAAACAGAAAAGTTACATGACAGAAAAATGCGAACAGCATTTTTTCAAGGACATTATATGCAGCAACAGGGACTTCAGCAGATGATTGGATCAGAAGAATATTGTTGTCAGAGACTTTTGTAATGTATAATTATAAGCAGTTTTGCTTTTCAGCTCTCCATCTATATCACCATGGCACTTTCATTTCCAATGCCAGGCCTCCTTACATGGCTCAGGCACTTTAGTGCTAATTAGAAGTAGTTTTATGTGAGACATTGAGAGAGCCCCATTTTATTTCATTTAGGATTTTTGCACGCTGTCATAAAGAAAGTTTTGACCCCTCATTATTTCAATGATCCCATGTATAAAAGAACAGCATTGGCAATCTGTTCAGCCCCCAGGAGTTCCCATTCTAAAAAGGAACCATATATAAGGGGAGAGTTGTTCTTTTCTGTTATTTCGTGGACACCAGCTAGGAAAGCATATGGTGCGGCCTACAGTATTTTATTTTTATTTTTGCTCCACTGTCTGTCCTTGGCCATCAAGGTCACCAAATGCTCAGACAGGTAAATCCTTATATGGTCTCAAAACACCAGCAGCAGTAGCAAAAGTGACACCATTCAAACCACCTGTGTGTAAATTTAGGCAGCTTGAATGTCACTGGGGGTTTTACACAGCGGGTTCTGAATCTTCGGAATTTTCTAACCCAGAGGACTTTGGAAGCTCAGTCATTGGCCAAATTCTGGTGTCTCCGTTCGCGGCTGGGATTTTCCTGTGCCGCTGAGAGTGAATGGAGTTTTGGCTGGACACCAAAGTTTCCGTTCTCACTTGCAAAGGGTCCCACCAAGGACGAGACTGGAGAATCCTGCCTAAGATCTTTGACTTCTGGTCAAAAATCTACCAAGCTGTCAAATTGCATATCTGCCCAAGAAAGCCATTGGGAGGCGAGAAGTATTAACCTTTTGGTCGTTGCTTGAATGTTACCAGTGAGGTGTAGGTGCTGACTGGGAGCCCTGCTGCAACTTGCTTGTTGCATTGTGGCTGAAAAGTGGTGAAAGGAGAGACCATCCTCTGGGGTTGCAGATGACTGACAATGGACTCTATAATTTTGAGGGTGCCCAGGGGGAACTTTCCTGCCTCCTCTTGACCCACAAAAATAAATGAGCAATAATTTCTTAGGCAGTTTTTGAGGGGTTCCGGTGATCCCTTTTAGCATCACTAACCAGGCCAGCTCAACACCCTATAGAAACGTGAAACCTCCATTGATTTATAGCTGAAAATTGCAACTGTGTTTTCAGATCCCATTTGCATCTTTAAGCAGCCATACTTGCTCTCATTTTGTTTGCCCATATGGGGTTCACCTGAAAGGTATATCAAGCAGGCCTTAGGTGTCAATGTGGTGAACTTAGGCCCCATCACAAAGCATCCCGCACCCCTAGGTGACAACCATTGAAAATTGTTCTTCCATGTGTTAACAATCCATAGTGCAAAAACAAAAATCTCTAACCTTGCACTTCATTCTTTTGGTGGTGACGCTAAAATGTATGCTTGTAGTTTATCAACTCATCAACCTGATCCACCTTAAGTGATGAACTTACCAATACTTTATTGTTGACTAATCAGAAAATATATATTTCTAATTATCATTGTCAGGGCAAATGTCATGAACGGCCACAAACACAATATGGTTGCATTAATTCAGGGTGGAATGTTGGATGGGAACCTGGCAAACATTTTTTGATCTTTCACATCCAGCTGAGTTGGCAGGCAAAACCTTGATTTAAGTGGCTTATCAATAAGACAGCTCTTTTGATGCTGCAGCCCTCCCTCAGTAATACAATGCAATGTCATTCTGGGTTATGTGTTCAAGTCTTAGAGAGGGTTGTGTTTCCATAGCCTTCTGGCACAGTAGATGAATGGAGAGGAATCTGGGCTATAAAATTGCTGCCCTGTCACCAAGCTGTGTTCCCAAGGACATTTGTGAACCAGATGAATTTTTACAGCGGTCAATGATTTTTTTCATGGTCACCATTACTGAGCCCAGCTTTATATCCCAGATTTATTGATTACTGTTAAATTCCACCAGCAGCCATGGCGGGATTTGAGCCATGTCCCCAGAACACTAGCCTGGGTTTCTGGATGATGAGCCCAGGATTAGGAAATCCTGAGCTTCCTGCCACTCAAGCAGTGTTGAAAAGACACTTTGGTTTTCTGTGCAACTTGTCTCTCCCTAGCTACCAGGTGTCCTGATCCCTAAAATTCAAGCAGCCATTGTTAAAAATGGAAGAGAGATAGAATCTGAGGCAAAAACTTTCATTAAAGCAACACACCTCATTAAAACCAGAAGTGAGTGTGTCCTAGGTTTGAGATTTTTAAAATTTTCCACCATATCAAAATCCACTCGTTTTGGTAATGAAGCTTAACTCCTTTAATTCATGCTGTTATTCTTATTTCACAATGTTTATTCTTTACAATTTTCTATCTGTCTTATGTTTTGACATTAAATTTACTTTTTCCCTTTATGCATTGTCACCCAGTCACACTGTAAAATTATCAATGTGCTTTTATATTACTTTAATTTCTAACAAAGACTAAACAATAATGTTCACAGAACTGGTTTAAATTGTGTTCTCGAAATGCCTGTCTTTTCCTCAATAATAGCATGAGGGGACGACAAGTATCGGAACCAAACACATTGTACTGTAAACATAAGCACATAAAAATTAATAAGCTAGGTGGTGAAATATTGATCTTAAAAATGTATTAAGATTGAAACATATAGTTTGAAAATACAGGCTTATCATCACAACAGGACTTACTGCAAGGGAAGAAGGTTGCTGCAAAAAAAAAGCACATGCATCAAATGTGGTTTACAGCAAAACGCTGACTTGGGGGGAAAGCAACAATGTGAAGTAATGGTATGATGTGAAAAGCTACAGGGTCTCTATTTCTGTTTAGAAATCAGTGTGACCAACTGGTGTCATAAAACATCAAACATATTGCATCCAGCAGGAAGGAGATCCACATAGAACAGATTGTCCGACCATTTCATGTGGGGGGTCACATTTCAATTTTTCTCACACTCGGGGGGCCAATGAACAAATTTAGGAAAGTTAAGATTTGGCACAACATTAAATTTTTTTAAAAAGCTGGCACATGGAAAGAAACTTGCTGAGCAAAAAAAGTCACAACAATAAATTGATAATTAAAAATGAGTAATAAACATAGACAACCTTTAGAATGTGAAAGGGTGAGAGTGCATGTGTGTCCAGCTGATTCCTCAGGATTCCGTATCTCCCACAGTGAGACTGGATAAGAGTGCCTGTTGGTGTGTGGGGGTGAGGGTGAGTGCGAACCCTGCGACTGGGAGTGATACAGACATACATTCACCCCTTCCTCTCATTCCTGCCCCCCCTCCCCACTTTCTCTCTAACACATACACACCAGTACGTATATACACCCCCCACCCCCAGACACACAACCCCGTCATGCAGACACACACACACTGCCTTCCCACAACCACTCCCCCTACACACTCCTACACACATACGCACACACATCCCACAGACACACACACCCACAGACACACCCCTCCAGAGACAGACCTCTCCCCACAGACACAACCCCCACGGACACCCCCACCCCCACAGAAACACACATGCACAGACACACAGGCACACAGACACACACACAAAGGCACACACATACCCCTCACACTCTCGTACCCATATAGACACCCCCAGCGTATACAAAACCCTACATACACACCCCTACACAAACAACTGCTTACCACCCGCACATACACTCATCCCACGCACACAGCCAGCTCACACACACTCAGCTCACACACACTCAGCTCACACATATGCACACACTCATTCCCTGAAAATGCACACAATCAGACACACCCACCCATTCATTCAGCCATCCTCACACACACTTACCCGCTCAGTCAGCCATCTTCACTCATTCACCCATCCTTGCACACATTCACTCATCCTCCCTCACACGCACTCACCATCACACTCACTCATTCATTCACCCACCCTCATACTCACTCACCTTCACACCATCAAATCCACTCACCCATCCACCTTACACTCACTCACCAACCCAATTATCACCCTCGCATTCACCCCACAAATTGAACGTATTATTAAAGTTTTATGATTTTTTCCAGGGTAAAGAATTTATCCACCATGCAGCTCTCCAGTCCCTGCAGCGACTAGAGCATGAAAACGTATGAAACTAAGGCCCGATTTTACCATCAAGTTGCACCCGTTTATGGGAGTGAGAACTTGGTAAAGTTGGATGTGAGGCGAGTAGTGTGATCTGCGACCGCCTCCATACCCGTTCCCCCTTTATCAAACGCTTAAAATGGCCGCGATCGGGACTGCGCCTGAAACGGGCACGACGGCAATTTAAATGCATTTGCATGCGTTTAAATTGACTTAATTGGCTGGACGCCCAGACTTATCGGCATTTCCCCCTTTACCACCGCATTCGCCCATCCAGATTCGACATGAGGCAGACACGAAAAAGTCTGATTCAGGCGCTCCAGCTTCTGAGGAGGTAAGTTCAGAGCTTCCGGCAGCTCTCTGACTCAGATTGGTGGTGTGGGGGATGGGAGGGAAGGGGGGGGCTTGGAGGTGGGTCTGATGGCTCCCTGGTAGGTGGGAGGAGGGAGGCGGGTCAGATTGTACTCTGGTGGGGAGGGGGAAGGCGGGATCCGCTGCCACTCTGAACGCGATTAGTGGGGGGGAAGTGGTGCTTCCACTGCCGCTCTGTGTGCGATCGGTGGGGGGTAAGGGGGAGTCCGCTGCCACTCTGCGTGTAATCGGTGGGGGGAAGGGGACAGGAGGCCATCATCGGGGGGGGGGGTGGGCAGTGGGGTGAGGGGATAACGGGGTCAGTAATGTTGTGGGGGTGAGCCAATGTCTGTGGGGGCCAGGGGGAGGCATTATCTGGCCCAGGAGCGATGTGGCAGGGAGTGTTTTTCGATGTTTGTAAAATCATAGAAACCCTACAGTGCAGAAAGAGGCCATCTGGCCCATTGAGTCTGCACCGACCACAATCCCACCCAGGCCCTACCCCCATATCCCTATACCTTTACCCGCTAATCCCTCTAACCGACGCATCTCAGGACACTAAGGGCAATTTTAGAATGGCCAATCTACCTAACACGCACATCTTTGGACTGTGGGAGGAAACCGGAGAACCCGGAGGAAACCCACGCAGACACAAGAAGAACATGCAAACTCCACACAGACAGTGACCCAAGCTGGGAATCGAACCCAGGTCCCTGGAGCTGTGAAGCAACAGTGCTAACCACTGTGCTACCGTGCCGTTCTTTACTGCGCATGCGCAGTTGGAGGCGCCGATCGGAGCTGCAGGGTTTCAGGCGCGATAAGCCCCGCCCACAGGCTTCTGCAGCATGATTGAGAATTGCTGCTTTTTTTTCAGACAGGTTTAAAAGTCGGATCTGAAACACTCCCAGATTCAGCACTTAGAATCAAAATAGTAAAATCAGGCCCTAAATCTGGCCACCAAAGGGCAAGGTAATTTCAAGGGGTCGCAGGCAGTGGCGGATTAACTACCACCCGGACCCCTAGGCTGAGCTTTAGTAAGGCCCCCTGACCTTGCCCCCTGCCCCCTGCCCCACCCTTCGTTGAATAGAATAAAATGACGTTAAGTGACGTTAGATAACTTATATCGTTGTACTATGTATAATGTACTACATGTATAATATAAAGTTATATGAATCAATTACAGCCCTTTTATTCATTTATTTTTCATTTTCTTTACATTTGTACTTTAAAAAGCTTCCGTGTTTTTTGGTTTACAAAAGTGTCGATAACCGCATGTAAATCAACAGATCGAAGCATGTCTGATTCAATGTGCATGAGTGCCAGATGACTAAGTTTCTCATCGTTCATTGTTGAGCGCAAATAGATTTTGATCCTCTTCAGTGCCGAAAATGAACCTGAACAGTTAGTGATTTTTTTTGCTCTCGGGCCCTCCTCCCTTCCGGGCCCCTAGGCTTAAGCCTACTCAGCCTAATGGTTAATCCACCACTGGTCGCAGGGCAGGAGGGACATGAAGGCCTGGGGTGGGGAGTGCATGATGGAGAGGCCAGTGGGGGGAGGATGGTTCAGATGGCACCGGACCCTGAAACGGAATGCCTGGCTTCAGGAAGGGGCTTCTAGTGGAACTTCCCCCTCCACCCCCTTCCTCCCCAAGATCTAAATCTGTTGATTTTTGGGCCTCCCTCGTGCATGGTCAATCCTCCCTGCCAGCCTGAAAATTGAGGTTGGGTGAGAAATGGCCTTAAGCGGCAATAATTGGACACCTTAGGGCCTCTAATGGGGTAAAGACAGCCCTCCCCTCCGAGTCCTTGCCCGCCTCAGCGTAAAATTGCTGTGTGGTCACTGTGGGCAGGAAGCCAAGGAGAATCCCTTTCCTTCAATTTTACACCCTCATTGCTGCCAAAAATCCTGCCAATGGGGGGTGCCGGTGGGGGGGGGGGGGGGGGGGGGAAATTCTGGCCCATCACTCCTTTAAACCCATCTGAATGTGTATGGCACACAAATAGTTTAGCCATTCATCATCAGTCATGGATTCAGAACATCAAGCACTATAGGGCCCTGCTCTCCTTTGCAAAAACTCTCCACTGCTCCAGGGTCAACAGGGCAAAGATAACCCTTGGCTTCTTTTTTCAACCACAATCATTTCCTTTAATCCCTGACACCTCCCCTCAACTGTCACCTCCAATGACAAATCTGTGGAGCTCACAGACTATTTAGCTCTTTGTTCAGCTGCCTCTGCCTCATCCCTTCCTTTCTTTGACTCACCAAGTCTCCAAGCTTTCCCTCTGCTCTAATCCTAAACCCATTCCTTTCTCTAATTACTGTCTTCCCTCTCTTCATGTCCTCTCCAAGCTCATCTTGTCCATGGCACCCATCTCCTGCTCTCTTGACCTTATTTCCTCTGAACCTCTGACCACCCAATTACCTTCATATAGCTCGCTTTGATAGCTGATTTTGTTAACAGCTTCCTCCCCTCCATCCCTTTAAAATCAGCCATCATTCTCCCTCCACCTTTGTTGATCTCCTCTGTCATTACAAGGTCTTGCCAAGGCTCCAATCTCCCTGTCCTTGCCAAACCTTGAATGTGTTCCCAAATATTGTAAAACAGATTTATTACCTATGCAAAACTTAAGATGTTAAACAGCACTGCAGTCAATAAACCTAAATCACTTCAGTCAATAATATAATCTCAGTCAAAAATTCAACAACGTCAAAGGTAAGATTTATAAATGTCACTGTGATTGTTCGCCCTGGGGAACATATAGATCTGTCAGCTATCTGGAAATGGAAAAGCCAAGTTCAAAACTGTAGGTGAGATCTTTCATCAGATCCTGCTGTGTATTTCCAGCATTTTCTTGACTTTTTGAGTAAATAGATATATCTTGACCAAATAATCACTACTTACGGGTTTTTCAGAGGGATGAATTGAGTGAGGAGTTGCCATAGAAATATATGTCTAGATATTAGTCTGGGCTTGTTTACTGGCTCTGACTTAGCATTGCTCGAGCAGCATGTGCCTAAATCAAGAGGTTTGAAGATAGGGGCAAATCGGCCCTCCGGCCTCATCAACGTATATGAAGAGATCTTGCTGGTCGCACCACTGTGGGTAGTCGCCTGAGTGAAAACGTTAATGTTGGGGCATTTGTCTCATCAATAGCATCCTTCATTGTGGAATTGAGAGCAGGTTATGGAATGAGCAAAGCTGATCACAACTGCTGTGGAGTAAAGTGAGAACTCTTGATCCTCCTGACACACAGGATGGGGTTTTAATAAAAATAAGCATTTTGTATTTGAGCTGGAGTTGCATGGAGTCTTTCAACTGGTGTTAAGGCCATAATTTACATCCATCCTGTGCCAGATATTTGCAAGAGCTATGCATATCGTCACAACCTCTTCTCCTTCCCCTAAACACTTCTAACATTTTCATTTTCAAATATCTCTTTGCCAGAGACCTGGGTTTGATTCCAGCCTTGGGTGACTGTCTGTGTGGAGTTTGCACTTTCTCTCTGTGTCCGCGTGCGTTTCCTCCAGGTGCTCTGGTTTTCTCCCACGCTCCAAAGATGTGGAGGTTAGGTGGATTGCCCACGCTAAATTGCCCCGAGTCTCCCAGGATGTGTAGGTTAAGGGGGATTAGGGGAGTAAATATGTGGGTTTACGGGGGTTAGGGCCTGACTATGCTCTGTCGCAGAGTCATGCAGACTCGATGGGCTGAATGGCCTCCTTCTGCAGTGTAGGTTTTCTATGATTGTCATAAAAACCCATCTGGTTCACTAATATATTTTAGGGAAGGAAATCTGTCGTACTTACCTGGTCTGGCCTACATGTGATTCCAGATCCACAACAATGTCGGCTCTTAATTGCCCTCAAGGATGGGCAATAAATGCTGTCCTTGCCAGCAACACTCACATATCAGGAAAAAGTTAAAGCAAAAGCCTTTGATTTATCTGCTCAATATCAAGAGTACAGGGATACTATGTATTGGGACTAATCTTACATTGAAATGTTAATATTAAAATAGCACCACAGATACACACATCACCAAAAGAGCACTGTTCCACTTCGTAGTGACAAGCATTACCAACCAAAGGATGAGTATAGTGACAGACGATAAATGGACCCAATTTCGAGGAAGTGATTGCGTTTAGTTTGAGATATTTTTTTTATCTGTAGGTCATCACTACATTTTGTACTTCCTATGACCATGCTGAAGAGTTAATAACTGTGCTGGAATCACTGCACGTCCCATTATTGCAGAGTAAAACAGTTACCTTCATAATAAACCTGTGAAAAATGACTGAGGTCACAATCTAATCTATTTTTTCCCATATTATGGTGATAAATTTACCAAGCTATACCTTGGGAGGAAATATTACATTTTCAGTCAGCATTTCATCTGCAAGTTAAAACTGTAGCGTATTGCAATACAGGAACAGGCCATTGGGTCCACCAAGGCTACAATGGTACAAGCAAAATACTGTAGCTGTTGGATATCTAAAAGTACTTGTCAAAAGGAAAACAGGCTTAATCCGGTTAATGACCTTGCAACAGAGCCACCTTGTTGTAGATGAACAGTATATAAGGAGAACCAATTTCCTTATACTGTGATCAGTGTCACGGTCTGACTAAAAACTGGCGTGTATCTCTCCAGATGCACAGCTGAGTTTTCAGACCAAATCTTGAGCCACTCTGACAAAAAAAATCTGGGTGTGTGATTTACACTGAGGGGTGGGGTCTGATAGGGGCAGCAAGGCCGGCTCCACGGAAATTGGGGCGCCCGATCAGCATTGAAGTTAAACTCCCCACCCCTCATGGAGGTATTAACTCCCCCCCACCCCAACAACACAATCATCGGGTGTTCCCTTCCCCATCCCCCCACATGTACCGGGGCAACTCCGCCACCACATCACCAAACTCCCAACCCCCCAATGGCACAATCATCAAGGTCTCTCTCCCCCCTCCCACAGTCAACAACCACACAGCAGTATCATTGGCATTCCCACCCACTCACTCAACGCCCCATATCCCTGTGCCTGCAAGTACCCTCCTCACGGTCCTCCTGTCACTGCCAAGTACCCCCCCTTCAAAGGCCTCACTGCTTTCTCCCCACACCACCATAAAATGGGGCACCCACTCAACCAGTTAGGTTCCCCAGAATTTGCCCCGGCACTGCCCTCTGGCACAGGTTGGTACTGCCAGGTTGGCACAGTGTCAACCTAGCAGTGCCAACCTGTGCCAAGAGGCAGTACCAGAGGGTGCTGCCTGGACATGTCACTCTCCCCTTCCAGGGTCTATATTTACCTTTGCACCCCCCAGGAGGATTCCCTCGACTGAATCTCATTTTTAAATGTGCGCCACGTCGGCAAGGTTTGAATATTCAGTGAGGGGTGACCATGCAGCGGGGGTGGGTGGGGGGCTGGGGCTTGGTAATGCAATTAAAATGTATGCAATAGCATTAAAATGAGGTTCTTTAACTTTGTGGGCAAAAACCTCATTAAGTCACTGGCAGGGAACGTGGAAAATCGGAAATGTGATCTCACTGGCATTCTTACTGACGCCTAACCTGACTGATAATCACTCCTAGGGAGTGAAAAACAGAAATATCTATGAATATGTGAAGGACAAGAGGTGGTTCAATGGCGGAAGTAATAATGGGGAAAGCAAAAAGGAGGAAATAATGAGATAAATAAAAAGTGTATCTGAAATCCAGAGCATGCATAAATATTTGCAACAGATTGGCAAGGGAAGAGAAGTTTGGGAAACCTGGCAAAGCGGAGAAAGTTCCAGTGGTCTGAGACCACGGTGGAAGCAAAGGGCAATTAGCACTGGGGCTGCCAAACTATTCTACCAGCAGGGAGACTCCCAGGTCAAGCTGCTGTCCACAACCTCCCAGGAGCATTGGTGCACCCATCCCTGTCTGAGAAAATGTGTCCAAGTCTCTGAAGCAAATTGGAATGTGGGGATCACTGCTGTCCAGTAAACCTTAACCTTGAGTCTCAGGTCTGACAGCCTGGTCCTTGAATACTCTTCTTCTCAGTCTGCTGAAGGCTGAGCCTGCACATTGGAGGCAATGATGAATACTGTTGCCTCTGACTTCCTTTGTGGAGAGGAGGCTCCAAACATATGGAAAATGATCCACATTTTGCAGGATCTTACCTTTATCTTAGTTGATTGGGAAAGGTGTTATGCTGTGGGAACTGGTTGGAGGAAGACCTCAGATTTCCAGGTGTATAGTGAACTGCTCATTTTCTCATACGTTTTGAAGAAAGAGTTGACAATAATCTTGAGTTCAGTTTCTGAGTGAGACAAACACACCCCTGGGTGGAATTTTACTGACACATCCGCCCGAGGTTCGTACGATCCTGCCCGAGGCCAACGGAGAATGCTTTTCTCTGAGCCTCACTCACCCGTGGAATCAGGGCGGGTGTGCCGATCTTTGACTTGAACATTCTCAACTCCATTCCTCAGTCACACGTTTGGCTTGGCCTCAGTGTTACCCTGGTCCAGAGAGAGCCATTTGATAGCTGAAAAACAATAAGGCCTCTGGTGCAGATGAAACCCCTGCTGAAATTCTGAAAGATGGTGGACAACCTCATATCCCACATCTAGGAAGAAGAGTGCATGCTGGGGGACACTGTGATTGTGACTATCTTCAGGAAGGGTGACAAGCCTGATTGCAATAACTGCAGAGGCGTCTACTTGCTTTTTGCCTCATGGTAGATCATTGCCAGGATCCTCCATAGTTGCCCCCTCCCAATGGCCAAAGAGAGCCTTCCAGAGTCGCAGTGAGTGTTTCACCTATCAAGGGGTACCACAGATATGGTTCTCACTGCGTGTCAAATTCAAGAAAAGTGCAAGGAACAGCACCAACTGTTGTACATGGCCTTTTTTGACCTCACAAATTCCTTTGACTTTGTAAACAACTAAGACTTAAGGAAGGTCCTCCTCAAATATGTTTACCCTCAGAAATGTGTCACCATCCTCTGCCTACTCCACAATGACATGCAAGCCATGATCCTCACCAATGGGATTACCACAGATCCAATCTCAAAGAGGTCTGGAGCCAAACAAGATTATGTCATTGCACCAACCCTCTTCTCCATTTTCCTCACCTAGATACTGCACCTCACCTCCAGCAAATTCCATACAGCCATCTGCATCACAGAGGGGCGGCACAGTGGCACAGTGGTTAGCACTGCTGCCTCATAGCTCTAGGGATCTGGGTTCGATTCCTGGCTTGGGTCATTGTCTGTGTGGAGTTTGCACATTCTCCCCGTGTCTGCATGGGTTTCCTCCGGGTGCTCCGGTTTCCTCCCACAATGCAAAGATGTGCGGATTAGGTGGATTGGGCATGCTAACTTGCCCCTTAGTGCGGGATGCGCAATTTAGAGGGATTGGTGGGGTAAACTTGTGGGGTTGCGGGGGTAGGGCCTAGGTGGGATTGTTGTCAGTGCAGGCTTGATAGGCCGAATGGCCTCCTTCTGCACTGTAGGAAATTGTTTATCCTGCAACATCCTCAATGCAAAACCAAAATCATTTGAACCTCACTTATTGATCTTCAGTATGCAGATACGGTATACTGGAACATGTAAATTGTTCTCTCACCTGTGAAAAGCCTGGGAAATGTCTACTCCAGATTTTCTTACTAATTAACAAGGCCTAACTTAAATGCTATGACTGACTGACTAATTGTGATTTTAAAAAAAATTTTGCTTGTGGTAAGCTCCGGATGCAGGTTAGTGATCTCTGACATGGTTACTTTGTGGGAAACTATGGCTTGGGGTTGCATTGACTGAATGTTTTATTGACCTCAAATATTTCAAAGGGACCAAATAGTCAAAAGGCAAACTTCAGCAGAAATTCAAGCGGAGTATGAAAGCAGGCAGACTGTGTGTGAGATCCAAACGATAATACCTTCAGCAGCCCAGCTAAAAGGCCAAAGAAAACAATAGTGTCTTGAGTTTCAGACAATATACTGGAGTTCCTACGCCACCATGTTTTAGGTCAGGTGTGGGCAAACGTTTCAGCCAGAGGGCTATACCTGGATACAGAAACTGTACGGGAGGCCAGCCATAAATGCTCAAGAAACAAATAAATATTATAAAGATACAGATATATATCAAACCATTATTATTATGGTAATTATATCAGCATAACGATGCATTACATACAATAATGAAACAAAACATACTCTCTTTTTCATGGTGTCTTGGTTTAATGTGAACAATGAAGTTGGTCACCTGTCTTTAATTTGATTTGATTTGATTTATTATCGTCACATGTATTAGTATACAGTGAAAAGTATTGTTTCTTGTATGCTATACAGACGAAGCATACTGTTCATAGAGAGGGAAACAAGAGTGTGCAAAATGTAATATTACAGTCACAGCTAGGGTGTAGAGAAAGGTCAACTTAATACGAGTCAGGTCCATTCAAAAGTCTGATGGCAGCAGGGAAGAAGCTGTTTTTGAGTTGGTTGGAACGTGATCTCAGACTTTTGTATCTTTTTCCCGACGGAAGAAGGTGGAAGAGAGAATGTCCTGGGTACGTGGAATCCTTAATTATGCTGGCTGCTTTTCCAAGGCAGCGGGAAGTGTAGACAGTATCAATGGGTGGGAGGCCGGTTTGAGTGATAGACTGGGCTTCATTCATGACCCTTGTAGTTTCTTGTAGTCTTGGACAGAGCAGGCGCCATACCAAGCTGTGATACAACCAGAAAGAATGCTTTTTATGGTGAGAGTTGTAGTGGACATGCCAAATTTCCTTAGTCTCCTGAGAAAGTAGAGGCGTTGGACTTTCTTAACGATACCATCGGTATGGAGGGACCAGGACAGATTGTTGGTGATCTGGACACCTAGAAACTTGATGCTCTTTACAATGATATCAAAGTCCATCATCACTCTTTATCTCTCTTCACAGATGCTGCCTCACCTGCTGACTACTTCCAGCATTTTCTGTTCATATTTCAAATTTCCAGTATCTGCAATATTTTGCTTTTGTCTTGCCAGTTTATAGGTGGCTTTACTGTGATCTACAATATGGTGTTGCAAGAACGACCAAAGGGAAAACAGCAAAGAAAATAGAAAGGCAATGTGAGCAGACCAAGGCATCTCAGAAGCAGTCACCCATTGTGTGGGGAGTAGTGATCTATATCCTCTCTCTGCCTCTTGTTCCTAGAGCTGGGACTTAATAATCTCATATCATATTTTAAAAGAGGTGCTATCAAGTGCATTCTGTTAGGGTAAAGATGACTCCCTTTCCTCCCATTCCAAGTCTGACCATAACACTATTCTATTGTAGGATTCAGAAGGGTGAAGGAATTTTGCGTAATGTCAGTGTTTAACCACTTATGTACTGATTGCAAAGAAATGACTCTGACAAAGTTCCTTAGGGTTTAAAACAAAAAAAAGGGATAGTTGTTATTGAGTCAAAATATTTAAAAAGATAAACCCACACATCTTTAACTTTTGCAACCCACACACATACACAAGCATGCAAAATGCACAAGCTGTAATGTAGGTAGTTACTTACTTAGCCAAATGAATATTAAATGCTAAAAGTTTTTTAAAAACTTGAGGGCCCATTGTTTATGAATCTTTGGCTGGTCACTGTGACTGCAGCAGAATTTTTCCGAGTTCCTTTAGATTCCAGGAGTTGAGTTGAAGCCCATGTAATTGCAATTGCCAGAGAAAATGTATTTTAAATCTGTAATCCGTCTCCCCCAAAAGTCAATGAGCTTTACATGTGAGCTTACTTTCGATGAAAAATTCAATAGCCCAATGCTGGATTTTTAAGCATCAGAGAGGAGCAAAGACAGCTCCTTAGTGCTTCATTGGCAGCTTTTCCAGATTACTCACTGCTTCTGCCTTTGGCAATTTTATCAATGAAATTTCAAAATGCTTACTTCAATCGCATGATCTCTCTCTCTCTCCCCAGAATGATTTCAGAGAATGGTTCTTTATCTGATATCTGAACCAATTACACTTTTGTTTCATGGTTGGTAGAGGGTGACAGGGGTCGGGTGGGGCTGGGTGCGCATTGAGCGGATTATGAAATGTCCCAGCCATTGACCCCTGAATTAGTTATTATCCAGCTTGATGAGATATAACTATTGCTCTTGGAAATGTTCTGCCTCCACTGGAGAGATAGATCTATGGAAATATAAATGCTATGACCAATAATAAATGCTATGCCCAATAATTTTCGTGAGCTCTCTTTGAAGTGCTTCTTGTCATCCTCAGGTGTGAAATTCCAGAGAAAGATATCATGCATGTCTGAACTGAATCCCAAATTGATATTTTCCAGAAACTGGTCACTGGCCAAGACCAGATTTCAGATCACTTGTGGTCACTGTCTTTTCTTGTTTTTAAAAAGTCCTTTTTAAATGTCTGGTCAGCTGGTCAAATTACAAATTAATATCTGTTGTGCACAAGTTACATTATCTTGGCAAACGATAGTCTGTTGCAAGTTTGTGGTAGATTCCTCATTGTTTGACTATGTCCAAGCAGTAAATGATTGTTCCACACTTGTCAGGCAATAGGTCCCTAATTTTCAATTTTCTCAAAACAGACGTCCCTAACCTAAATCCACATAATCTTCAATTTCAATTTTATTCATCATTCATCTTCGAAAAACCTATACCTCAGCTGTAACACCTGGCAGGAACAGCAGTTACTCTTCCAATTCTGAGTTTTGGAAGTGCATAAACAACTAATCACTGATCTCAATGTTAAATCAAACTTGCCTGTTGAACCCTTCCATCATATATTTCTTGAGACTTGCTGAAGACAGCAGCATTTATACTTCTACATTTTAATCCCTTATCCAGCAGCAGAATTGTAGGTCAGGTTTTTGCTGTGTCTACAATCCTGCTGTCCTCTGGTTCTTTTGCCAATTGTCTTAAATCTATCGCTCTGGTTACCAATCCTTCTGCTGCCAGTTTTCCCTTATTTAGTTAGTCATAGATTTCTACCCTTAACTTTCTCTGTTTTTAGGAGAACAACTCCAGCTTTTCTCATCTCTTCACTTAACTAAAGTTCCGCCATTCTGATACCATTATAAATGTGGCCAGAAGAATTTATGATGTGAAAAAATTGATAGAACATAAACACAGATGCAATTTTTTATTACATTTGTAATACCATTCCAGTGGGTGATGGCAATCTTCTGTGTATTACCATTGCAATGCAAACCTTGAGGTGCTAGGATCAAACCTTGGATTGACTGCCTATAGTACCAGAGCTCAGCAAGAATCAAGCCTTCACTGAGGAAATGAGAAAAATCGGGAACAAGAGTGATACAAGAGTTGACTTGACTTTTCATAAAGAATATTGAAACCTAAGTGTAAAGTAAGTGCATATCCTTGCAAAACCAAAAAGCAAATCCGCACTGCAATAATCTAATAAGTAATTACATTTACCTTCAGCTCACTGCTGCCCCACATGCTTTAACACATTAGCCACACTCCCCTCAACCAGCCTTCAATCCTTGGCCAACGTCAATTTACCTGAAAATACTTCCATTGGCATCAAGGTATTTCCCTCCAGAATCTTTTTTATTTTCACAGCTCCCAATGCCAATTGGTCAGGTTTCAGGGGCACATGCACATTGCGATTGTCAGTGCACTATGTGAGGGCCAGTTTAGCTCAGTTGACTGGATGGCTGTTTACTGATGCAACCAACAGCGCTGATTCAATTCCCATACCGGCTGTGGTTATTCTTCGCAATCTTGCTCCTTGCCTGAGGTGTGGTAATCCTTAAGTTAAATCACCATCAGTCAGCTCTCCTCCTCAAAGGAGAGAGCAGCCTTTGGTCATCTCAGACTATGGTGACTTTACCTTTATGTGTGCTGCAGCCAGGGAGCATTTGGAAAGCTTCTGTAGCCACATGTGTGGGGCATAGTTTGTCCAAGTCTGTTCTAGGTGCTCTGGTCAGGTATAAACATTGAAATATCAATGAATTGATAAGGGTCTGTGCACAGATGAAACAGTAGAAGCCAGTGATCCTGAGACTCTGAGATGGCCTGGGCAGACAAATGAGTGCGTGACATCTTTTGCAATCTGACAACACAAATCATTGGGTTAAATTGGAATCGATAGGCCTTGCTGTGTGGCAAGACAATTAGAAAGGTTGCCCTGGGCACTTAAGGTGTAGTAGTATTTGGCCAAGGTCTTGGGATCATCCGACAAATCCATCATGGAAGGGAATGCCGGTGGAGGGACCACATGTGTCAGATGGTCGGCTCATGGTGCCAGAGGCATAACCATTGGGAATAATCACATCGAGATTGCACATCTACCCAGAATGTAACAGTAATATTGGCTGGGATTTTCCAGTCCCACCCATGGTGGCACTTGAAATTCTTGCTCTAAATAAACAGAGCTTTGGCTTGTTCGTCAAGTGTTCCATCCTACCCGTGATGATTCATCCCGTGGACTGGAAAATCATAGCCATTGTAGCAATTTGGTAATATTGTTCATGCATTAGCATATGTCAAGACTTGCTTACACCAAACAAATACAAACAAATACAAGCACTTTCAGCAAAGCGTTCGATAAGGTCCCCCATGCAAGACTTCTTGAGAAAGTGAGAGGGCATGGGATCCAAGGGGCTGTTGCCTTGTGGATCCAGAACTGGCTTGCCTGCAGAAGGCAGAGAGTGGCTGTGGAGGGGTCTTTCTCTGCATGGAGGTCAGTGACCAGTGGAGTGCCCCAGGGATCTGTTCTGGGACCCTTGCTGTTTGTCATTTTCATAAATGACCTGGATGAGGAAGTGGAGGGATGGGTTGGTAAGTTTGCTGACGACACCAAGGTAGGTGGTGTTGTGGATAGTTTGGAGGGATGTCAGAAGTTGCAGCGAGACATAGATAGAATGCAAGACTGGGCGGAGAAGTGGCAGATGGACTTCAACCCGGATAAGTGTGTAGTGATCCATTTTGGCAGATCCAATGGGATGGAGCAGCAGTATAAAATGAAGGGTACCATTCTTAGCAGTGTAGAGGATCAGAAGGACCTTGGGGTCCGGGTCCATAGGACTCTTAAATCGGCCTCGCAGGTGGAGGATGCGGTCAAGAAGGCGTATGGCGTACTAGCCTTCATTAATCGAGGGATTGAGTTTAGGAGTCGGGAGATAATGCTGCAGCTTTATAGGACCCTGGTTAGACCCCACTTGGAGTACTGCGCGCAGTTCTGGTCACCTCATTACAGGAAAGATGTTGAAGCCATTGAAAGGGTGCAGAGGAGATTTACAAGGATGTTGCCTGGATTGGGGGGCATGCCTTATGAGGATAGGTTGAGGGAGCTTGGTCTCTTCTCCCTGGAGAGACGAAGGATGAGAGGTGACCTGATAGAGGTTTACAAGATGTTGAGGGGTCTGGATAGGGTGGACTCTCAGAGGCTATTTCCAAGGGCTGAAATGGTTGCTACGAGAGGACACAGGTTTAAGGTGCTGGGGGGTAGGTACAGGGGGGATGTCAGGGGTAAGTTTTTCACTCAGAGGGTGGTGGGTGAGTGGAATCGGCTGACGTCGGTGGTGGTGGAGGCAAACTCGTTGGGGTCTTTTAAGAGACTTCTGGATGAGTACATGGGATTTAATGGGATTGAGGGCTATAGATAGGCCTAGAGGTGGGAATGTGATCGGCGCAACTTGTGGGCCGAAGGGCCTGTTTGTGCTGTGGCTTTCTATGTTCTATGTTCTATAATATGTACATTAGTTTGAATAATTTTCAAACTTGAGACTGAATGGGTTAATTGGCTCAATTCCAATAAATTCCAACACCCAGAAGGAATATTGGGAATGTGAATGATAGTATGGAAGAAGGCAAAAGGAAAGGTGTTACATTTCCTGCGCTTGCATGGAAAGAAAGCAGGAAAGGAGGAAAGAGAGCAGTCGTCAGGGGTGACAGAGGAGTTGATCATGGATACTGAGGAAATAGTCCCTTTGGAATGCTGACAGGGCAAGGGAGGGGAAAGTTTTGTTTGGTAATGGAGTCATGTTAGAGGAAATGAAACTGACAGAGGATGATCTATCAAATGCAGAGGCTGGTGGAGTGGGAGGTGACTTCAAAACTAGAGTATTGAACTCCAATAAAGCCAGCTACATGGGTATGCGAAGTGAGCTGGCTAAGGCAGATTGACAAATTAGATTAAAAGGATTGGGGCAGGATTTTATGCCCTCGCTCGAGCGAGACCAGAATTTCTAGCCCCGAGGTCAATGAACATTTCTGTTCCCTGGCCCTCGCCCACTCCAATTCTGTGGTGAGCAAGGCGGTAGAATTCTGGCGATGAAGGTGAACAATGGTGAACATTTAAAATCACACTTCATAATTCTCAATGAATGTCCATCTCATTGAGAAATTTAAAAATCCATGGGAAAAGTTATCCATCCATGGCTAACTAAAGAAGATAAGGATAGAATTTGGTTAAAAGAAATGACCTGTAATATTGACAAGAAGAGTAGTAAACCTAGATTGGGAGAAGATTGGGAGTTTTAGATATCTGAAAAAGATAACCCAACATTGATAAAGAGGGAAACAAATAGAATATGAGGGTAAGCTGGAAAGATATATAAAACAGATTGTAAAAGCTGCTCCAGCATCGAAAGAGAAAGAGAGTAGTGAAAATAAATGGGGGCCCCTCAGAGGCCGAGACAATGGGAATATGGTAATAGCAGACTTTAGACAAATATTTTGTTTTACAGTAGAAGACACAAGAATATACCAAATATAGCAGCTAAGGTCCAATGAGAGTGAGGAACTTAAGGTAAGTAATAGTAAAACAAAAAGATTCAATTCCAACCTCAGGTGACTGTGTGGAGTTTGCACATTCTCCCCATGTCTACGTGGTTTTCCTCTGGGTGCTCTGGTTTCCTCCCACAGTCCAAAAACTTGCAGGTGAGGTGGATTGGCCATGTAAATGCATGGGGATATGGGGATAGAGTGGAGGGGAGGGCCTGGGTGGGATGCTCTTTTGGAGGGTCGGTGCAGACTCGATGGGCAGAATGCCTCCTTCCGCACTGTAGGAGTTCTATGGCAATGGTATGCGTTCACCTGATGGGTAGAGTGCATTTGGTGAAGTGATCATCTGGGAAAGACATCACATTGCATAAGGATGAGGGTGGAGGTGGATGGATAGCTGCAGATGTGATGAAGATATGGGTGCGTTTCCAGTGTAAGTGGATGAAATGAGTAATATGATAGAGTAGAAATCATAGAATCATAGAAACCCTACAGTGCAGAAACAGGCCATTCGGCCCATCGAGTCTGCACCGACCACAATCCCTCCCAGGCCCTACTCTCACATCCCTACACATTTACCCGCTAATCCCTCTAACTTACGCATCTCAGGACACTAAGGGGCAATTTTAGCATGGCCAATCAACTTAACCCGCACATCTTTGGACTGTGGGAGGAAACTGGAGCACCCGGAGGAAACCCACGCAGACACAAGAAGAATGTGCAAACTCCACACAGACAGTCACCCAAGCCAGGAATCGAACCCAGATCCCTGGAGCTGTGAAGCAGCAGTGCTAACCACTGTGCTACCGTGCCGCCCCTAAATTCTCTTCCCTAAATTCTTGTAAAATATGCAGATGCACACCGACCCCCGCCGACTATGGCAAGGTCTGCAAGACACAACAGGCTACAAGATGAAGGCATGTAAAATCACCAGCTCCAACCCACCTCTCCCTGATGAGCTCAATGCATTCTATGCCTGTTTTGAGCAAGAGGTCAGCGAGAGCATGCCCTCCACCCTGGAAGCCCTGGATGAACCTGTGTCTGGGGTCACCATTGCAGATGTCAGAGCAGCTTCTAAAAGGTCAACCCATGGAAAGTGGCTGGCCCAGATGGGGTACCTGGACGAGCACTCAGATCCTGTGTGGATCAGCTGGCGGGTGTATTCACAGACATCTTCAATCTCTCTTTACAACAATCTGAGGTCCCTATCTGCATCAAGAAGATGATCATCCCGCTACCTAAGAAAAACCAAGCAGCGTGCCTTAATGACTATCAGCCGATGGCTCTGACCTCCATCATTATGAAGTGCTTCGAAAGGCTAGTCATGGCACGAATCAATTCCAGCCTCCCGGACTACCTCGATCCACAGTTTGCCTATCGCTGCAACAGGTCCACAGCAGACGCCATCTCCCTGACCCTGCACTCAACCCTGGAACACCTAGATAACAAGGACACCTATGTCAGACTCCTATTTATTGACTACAGCTCAGCCTTCAACACCATTATTCCCATGAAACTCATCTCCAAACTCCATGGCCTGGGCCTTGGCACCGCCCTCTGCGACTGGATCCTGAACTTCCTAACTCACAGACCACAATCAGTAAGGATAGGCAACAATACCTCCTCCACAATCATCCTCAATACCGGTGTCCCACAAGGCTGTTCTCAGCCCCCTACTATACTCCTTATACACCTATGACTGTGTGGCCAAATTCCCCTCCAATTCGATTTTCAGGTTTGCTGACGACACCATCGTCGTGGGTCGGATCTCAAACAATGATGAGATAGAGTACAGGAATGAGATAGAGAATCTGGTGAACTGGTGCGGCAACAATAATCTCTCCCTCAATGTCAACAAAACGAAGGAGATTGTTATTGACTTCAGAAAGCGTAAAGGAGAACATGCCCCTGTCTACATCAACGGGGACAAAGTAGAAAGGGTCGAGAGCTTCAATATTTTAGGTGTCCAGATCACCAACAACCTGTCCTGGTCCCCCCATGCCAACACTACAGTTAAGAAAGCCCACCAACGCCTCTACTTTCTCAGAAGTCTAAGGAAATTTGGCATGTCAGCTATGATTTTGCAGATGCACCATAGAAAGCATTCCTTCTGGTTGTATCACAGCTTGGTATGGCTCCTGCTCTGCCCAAGACCGTAAGAAACTATAAAAGGTCGTGAATGTAGCCCAATCCATCCGGCAAACCAGCCTCCCATCCATTGACTCTGTCTACATTTCCCGCTGCCTTGACAAAGCAGCCAGCATCATTAAAGACCCCACGCACCCCAGACATTCTCTCTTCCACCTTCTCCCTTCAGGAAAAAGATACAAAAGTCTGAGGTCACGTACCAACTGACTCAAGAACAGCTTCTTCCCTGCTGCTGTCAGACTTTTGAATGGACTTACCTTGCATTAAGTTGATCTTTCTCTACACCCTAGCTATGACTGCAACACTACATTCTACACTCTCTCATTTCGTAGGCTTGATGAGGCTGAGTGAGGGGAATGATATATACAAAAGGTAGAAGGTGAATATACTAAAATACTGACATTTCCTGAAAATATTAGGTCAATGAAATGTTTCCTGTACTGAACCAGGAAATGACACAATATTCCTGCTGCTGAATTCCTGGGTCATCTCTAGACAGACCTGTAGGCAGCAATAGGTTTCTTACTCCTGCTCCTAACTCATATGTGCATATTTTTGTAAGTGCTTCCCATTGTCTCTGTGGCGACTCACTGCTCCCAGCAGTTGATCAAGGGAGGCATCATTAAAATGGGGTACAAGGTTTGACCATGCTGAATCCTTTATCAAAGTTGTTCCTCTCTTGCTTCTATCTCCCAACTCCAAGCTTCATCCTTGAATTGGCTCTTTAAATACTAACATTGAGCGGCACAGTGGTTAGCACTGCTGCCTCATAGCGCCAGGGACCCTGGTTCAATTCGGGCCTCGTGTCTGTGTGGAGTATTCTCCCCATGTCTGCATGAGTTTCCTCCGGGTGCTCCGACTTCACTTTGCAGTCCAAAGATGCGCCGGTTAGGTTGACTGGCCATGATATATTGCCCCTTAGTGTCAGGGGGGATGGCAGGGTAAATACGTGGGGTTATAGGGATAGGGCCTGGGTGGGATTTTTGCTGTTGCAGGCTCGATGGGCGGGAAGGGCCTCCTCCTGTACTGCAGGGATGCTATGATTCTATGATTGAGACTGTGTCATGTGAGTCCTTATCATACCCACTGTTGCACAACTGATTCCAAACGCTGAGGTAAAATGATAATGAAGTGTCTGCATTAAAATGCCACAGAGAGAACCATTGAACTTACTTCTGGGTTTCCCACCAGTTCCGAGCAAATCTTAGAGTTAATATTGGGACCAAAGTCGATGATGTAAATTATCAGTGATCCCAATACTGAATCGTGGATCGCTACTCAATTCATCCCACCTTGACATTACCCCCTGTCAAGTCCCAGTACATTCTGAACTTCAAATAATTTTCTTATATTTTAAAACTGATACAAAAAGGATCACCTGGTTTCATTTGAGGATTGAAACCACTCTGTCTCATGGTGAAACAAAATAAACAGTCCAGACTGTTGTGATATTGATGCCCTTTCCTGAAACTAATTCAAAATGATCATTTCAGAGTGAATGGGTCATTCAGACACAAAGACACAAACGCTCCAGGTGTCAAATGACAACACAAAGATGTGTAATTAACACATTAATCTTTTCTGGCAAAAGGATTCTGACACATGACTGGGGAGACATTTTGCCTTCTGCTTGCAGAGACAATTCCACCAAAAGCCATTGAACTCACTGTACATCATTCAGGCAGGCAAGATGATAAATAGCAATGTCTTGGAAGTGGGAGAAGGACTCTCCCACCCCATCTCTCTGCACGGGCAGGGAGGCACGGTAGCACAGTGGTTAGCACTGCTGCTTCACAGCTCCAGGGACCTGGGTTCAATTCCCAGCTTGGGTCACTGTCTGTGTGGAGTTTGCACATTCTCCTCGTGTCTGTGTGGGTTTTCTCCGGATGCTCCGGTTTCCTCCCACAGTCCAAAGATGTGCGGGTTAGGTTGATTGGCCATGCTAAAATTGCCCCTTAGTGTCCTGAGATGCGTAGATTAGAGGGATTAGTGGGTAAAATATGTAGGGATATGGGGGTAGGGCCTGGGTCGGTCGGTGCAGACTCGATGGGCCAAATGGCCTCTTTCTGCACTGTAGGGTTTCTATGATGATTTCTATGATGCACCCCCGCACCCCTCCACCCTCTCCCTCCCTGCCCCCCCGGACACTTGTTCCAACTTTGATTTCACCTGCGAATCAACCTCCTGGAAATTCAAATACAAGAAGCCTTGCAGCCTACTGAGAGTTCTCCCCTTTGTAAGACCTTCTCTTCAACTAAAGCATTAACTACAGGCCAGCTACAAAAGAGACTGAGATAATTATAAGTTGTAACCGTATTGTTTAACCTTCAGATGTATCTAATCTTTCTGTGTGTGTGTGTGAGACAACTCAGTGAGATTTCGCATTTTGAACAAATGGGCTAGAATTTTACAGGCCCGCATGCCATGGGAATCGGAGAGGCCGAGGGGCGGAGCATGGAAAGGTCTGTTGACCTTGGATTTTATGGTTTTGGGATGAGCGAGGCCATAAAATACCACCCATCGTGAAAGTATGTGATAATAAAAAACTTTATTTTCAACTCATGAAAAGCTTGCTGCTGGAATTATCTAGCTGGACAATCATTCTGAGATTAACTAATCATACACCCCTCACATGGAAACATATTGATTATGGACAGTAAAAAGGAACACATGAGTCTTATCTGTGACACCCTTTAAGCAACATTCATTACTTTCTATTCTTCACTTGTTTATCCATACCAGTGTTTTGCCCTAATTATCCACGGCTTTCATCTTAATTTGTATCATTTTCCGACAGAACCTTTGAAAAAACAAAGTACATCAAATTACATGGAATTTGCAGCACAGAAACACACCAGCCTGAAATGTTCGGATGGCCAGGTCTTGGGCAACCACAATTTACACTCAAATGGGCGGCAATTGGCTACAGGCAGGACTTTTGTCGCTCAGTTGGGAGGAAGTCCCACCTGAGAGAGCTGCCAGCCAATCTGATTGCAACAGCACTGCAGTGGTCACAAGATGTCAGAGCCTAAGTCAGCGGAATGGAAGGCAAGATAAGTTTAAGGCGTCCTTGGGTGCAGAGGGTTGGGAAGGCCTTTGGTGTAGGGGAAGCACCAATGAGGTGGGGGTGTGTGGAGAAGCATGGGGAGATCTAGAGGGCACCAGACCTTAAGGGGGGTGCACTCCAAGTCAGAAGGGCAGAAGGAGGCTTCTGATGAAGGCCCTTTGTCCCCCCCCAACCCTGTTCACATCCCCCCTCACCGCACTCCCCCCACCACCTCCCCACCTTCCTGCCTGAGAAATTGAGGTTGGGTGGAAAAACTGCCCTTAAGTGGTCAACTATTGGTGATTACCTCATGTCAGCTTATTCCCAATGTTGAGGGAAACTCATGAGTTTGTGTGTGCGACACCAGCAGTCTTTACACGGGAATCAATGAAGTCAGAAGTGGTACCAGTAGGTTGGAAACAGTCTAATGTGGTGTCCATGTTCAAAACAATGATAAACACAGGTACTTAAAGGCTCTGTTGTCTTCCTTCAACTCTGTTAAAATATGGAATCAATTATTAGGAGAAAACGGATAAGCTGACATGAGGTAATGCAGAGATTTTACTAGTGTAAAATCTCTGCATGGTTAGGGTGGGTGGAACGCAGAGGGAATCCCATTCCTTCAATTTTGCACTTCTCCCCTGTCTAAAAACCCACCGGTGGGGGAACATAAAATTCTGGCCACTATTTTGCACAATGATCTGTGTAGGTGTTTATCCTCTACACGAGCCTCCTTCCACTGTATTGTAACCTTACCAGGAATCTTTCTATTATTTTCTCCCTCATATACATATGTATCTTCCTCCTTACATTCTAACCACTTTCTAGGTAAAGAAGTTTCTCCTGGATCAATTATTGGATTTATTTGTATGCATCGTTTACCACAGTTTACCTGGGTTGGCACTTCCTCAGATGAATCAGAATGTTAACCAACCAACATCTTTGCTGCCTGGAATTGTTGACTGCTTTTGATGGGGTATTTTTGCACATATGCTCTTACGTTTACTCCTAATAATTGATTCCATATTTTAACAGAGTTGAAGGAAGACAACAGAGCCTTTAAGTACCTGTGTTTATCATTGTTTTGAACATGGACACCACATTAGACTATTACCAACCTACTGGTACCACTTCTGACTTCATTGATTCCCTTGTAAAGACTGCTGGTGTCGCACACACAAACTCATGAGTTTCCCTCAACATTGGGAATAAGCTGACATGAGGAAACATTTAAGAGGGCACATTTTGTGAATGTTATTCAGCAACATAAACACATAGGGGATGATTTTCCTCTTTGGGCATAAAACAGATCTAGAAACATACAAAAAGGAATAGGTCATTAACCCTCTTAAGTGCCTTCATTTAATTAGAGCATGGCTGCAACCTTACTCCATATATCCAACTTTGCCTCAACTCCCTTAACATATTTAGTTAACAAAAATCTATCAATCTCAGATTTAAAATTAACAATTAATCAAGCATTAATTTACATTTTGAGGAGGAGATTTCCAAACTTCTACCATCCTTTGTAGAGATGTTTCCTGAGAGTTCGTGTTTTATTTTAAACAACGCCCTGAGTCCTAGATCCGCAAGCCAGCAGAACAGTTTCTCTTGCTCTACCCAGTCTGTTACCTTGAAGACTTTGATCAAATCACCTCTTAATCTTCTAATCTTCAGGGAATACAAAGCTGGTTTGGATATTCTCTCCTTGTAATGTAATCCTTGGTGTCTGTGTGTCTTTCTGGTAAATCTATGTTGCATCCCTCCAAGGCCATATATCCTTCCTAAGATATGATCCCCAGGCCTGCTCACTGTACTCCAGCTGTACAGCTTTGTATAGCTGAAGCATGACTTTAACCTGCCTGCATTCCTAGTCCTCCAGATATAAAGGACAGCATCCCATTAGCCTTCTTGATTATTGTTTGCACCTGGTCATGATATTTTAATGCCCGATTAACCTGGATCCCTAAAGTTTTTTTGCACTTCCACTGTTTCTAGTTTTTTGCCATTTTGGAACTATCCTCTTCTATCTTTTTTAGGTCCAATATGAAAAACCTCACATTTGCTTGGATTGAAATCCAGTTGGCACAGTTTTTCCTAATCGCTACATTTATTAATATCATTTTGTGATTTTTTTTTAAACTTCCATCTATATTGCTTACGCTGTCTCCTATCTTTGTGCCATCAGCAAGTTTGGACAGGTCGCTTTCTATTCCATCATCTAAGTTGTTAATAAATCAAGTGAATTAGTTGAAGCTCCAAAATAGAAAATCACAGGAGTCACATCATGAAAATTAGAGTACCTCCCATTATCCCTACACCATTCAGCTAGTTTTCTAACCAGGTCAAATATTTGCTTTCAATTTATGAATTTCTAATTAAGTTTTCACTCCTTTAAGCCTCAACAAAATACAAATGTTGATAAGATTCACCTTCCTAGTTTATCATCATTTTCATAATTACTCACAACTTCAGGTGCAACTTGAGATGAGTCTACAGATGACACCACTTGTTGGGAGAGGAAGATTGTGTGTATTACATTTAAAAAAGATAGGGCTAATTGAAGTGAGGTTCCACAAGGAGATGGACAACACCTTAGAAAGCATCTGACAACCTATTTCCCTTCTTCATCACATTCCTTCAGTTGTCTGAGCACTTTAGGACCCGTCAGACACTTTGACCAATGGTTACAAATGAATAGTCATGATGTGGAGATGCCGGCGTTGGACTGGGGTAAGCACAGTAAGAAGTCTCACAACACCAGGTTAAAGTCCAACAGGTTTATTTGGTAGCAAATACCATAAGCTTTCGGAGCGATGCCCCTTCGTCAGATGGAGTGGTCTCTGTTCTCCAACAGTGCACAGACACAGAAATCAAGTTACAGAATACTAATTAGAATGCAAATCTCTGCAGCCAGCCAGGTCTTAAAAGGTACAGATAATGTGGGTGGAGGGAACATTAAACACAGGTTAAAGAGATGTGTATTGTCTCCAGACAGAACAGCTAGTGATATTATGCAAGATCAGGGGGAAAGCTGTGGCGAGCTGTGGGGGTTACTGATAATGTGACATAAATCCAACATCCCGGTTTAGGCCATCCTCATGTGTGCGGAACTTGGCTATCAGTTTCTGCTCAGCGACTCTGCACTGTCATGTGTTGTGAAGGCCGCCTTGGAGAACGCTTACCTGAAGATCCAAGGCTGAATGCCCGTGACTGCTGAAGTGCTCCCCCACAGGAAGAGAACAGTCTTGCCTGGTGATTGTCGAGCGGTGTTCATTCATCCGTTGTTGCAGCGTCTGCATGGTTTCCCCAATGTACCATGCCTCGGGACATCCTTTCCTGCAGCGTATCAGGTAGACAACGTTGGCCGAGTTGCAAGAGTATGTACCGTGTACCTGGTAGATGGTGTTCTCACGTGAGATGATGGCATCCGTGTCAATGATCCGGCAATTATTTCCCCCTGATCTTGCATAATATCACTAGCTGTTCTGTCTGGAGACAATACACCTCTCTTTAACCTGTGTTTAATGTTCCCTCCACCCACATTATCTGTACCTTTTAAGACCTGGCTGGCTGTAGAGATTTGCATTCTAATTAGTATTCTGTAACTTGATTTCTGTGTCTGTGCACTGTTGGAGAACAGAGACCACTCCATCTGACGAAGGGGCATCGCTCCGAAAGCTTATGTTATTTGCTACCAAATAAACCTGTTGGACTTTAACCTGGTGTTGTGAGACTTCTTACTGTACAAATGAATAGGGCAGCATGGTGGCACAGTGCTTAGCACTGCTTCCTCACAATGCCAGGGAACCAGGGTCAATTCCAGCCTTGGGTGAGTGTGGAGCTTGCACGTTATCCCCATGTCTGCGTACGTTTCTTCCGGGTGCTCCAGTTTCCTCCCACAGTCCAAAGTGTGCAGTTTAGGTGGATTGTCCATGCCAAGTTGCCCCTTAGTGTCTCAAGATGCGTAGGTTAGAAGGATTGGCCATGGTAAATGTGTGGGGTTACAGGAGTAGGGTGGGAGAGAGAGGCTGGGTAAGATAATCTGTGAGAGAGTTGATGCAGACTCGATGGACCGAATGGCCTCTTTCTGTATTGTAGAGATTCTATGATGATTCTATGTATTTATCCAGGTATGCCACAATACCGGAACGGTCAAATCTCTACAGGCACAAGTTGGTACCGATGCAATCTGTCGCAACTTTATTAAGGAACAGTAACAGTAAGATTTTAATACTAACAATACAATTCCTAATTCTGCCTGATCCCCTTAGTCGTTACAATACTTCCCACAGTCTCTTGTAACTTTAGTCGGGTTCGCGAAGCTGTTGTTCTCTTTATCCCTCCGGATGGTCAGTTGGTCTTTGCCTTTGCCACGCCAGTGGCTTTGTCCTCATCTCCAGCAGGTCCAAGAAATCGATCTGCAGGTGAGTCTTGTTTTTATACCTATTTGAATGGTTTCTGGAACTTTCTATAGTTCTGGCCAAACAGGGGGATTCGCTTAATGGTTTGGTCGGCTTGCTAATGTTTGTTTCTTTGTGTAGCAAGGCCTGGTTGCCTTGCTGTTTGGTTGAAAATATGCATTCTTCCTTTGGTTGATACATTGTGGGGGATGTGTCTGTCCAGGATAACTGTTGATGAGATGTACTTGCACTGTGCCTAGTTTCTGGGTTTGCAATTTGCAGAGCTTTATTTGACCAATGTTCCCATACCCAGCATCCCTTGCTGTTTGGCCAAGTTAGCAATCTACTTGTGCCTTAGCAGCCATTAGGCTGCTACACTTGCTATCATTGACTGGCTGTTGAAAAAGCACCTCTCAGATATGTGTTTTGAGAATGCTTTCTCGTTTCATAGAAGGCAGTTTCTCCAATTGACTTCAAATTAGTAAATGGAATCATCCTAATGGGATATATTATTTAAAAATCTGGTGAAGTATAATTATTTAAAGTAACTGCTAACTTTAGCTTTGAACTAAGGCAAAATGAAATGACATCATTTGCTAATACTGAAAAGATAATAATTATTTCTAGTAGAGATCTTTAGTTATATCAAAAGCCTTATGTCAAATTCTATTTGTTTAATTATTGAGGTTTAAGGTCCACCTCCAGCTTTATTACTCACTTCAGGTTGCTGGGAAAAAAAAAATCAGATAGCTTTCTTTGCTTAATTATATGTAGGCAGAAGCCACATCATGTGTATTGCTTGAAATCTGTAAGCAGCGAATGGCAGACAATTAACAAATAGCCGATGGAATTTAATATAAATTGGAGTACAATGTTGGTAAATGTGAGGTCATCCATTTTGGTAGGAATAACAGCAAAATGGACTATTATTTAAATGGTAAAAAATTGCAGCATGCTGCTGTGCAGAGGGACCTGGGTGTCCTTGTGCAGGAATCTCAAGGAGTTGGTTTGCAGGTGCAGCAGGTAATTAAGAAGGCAAATGGAATTTTGTCCATCATTGCGAGAGGGATGGAGTTTAAAAACAGCGAGGTTATGTTGCAGCTGTATAAGGTGCTGGTGAGGCCACACCTGGAGTACTGTGTACAGTTTTGGTCTCCTTACTTGAGAAAGGATATACTGGCACTGGAGGGAGTGCAGAGGAGATTCACTAGGTTGATTCTGGGGTTGAAAGGGTTGGCTTATGAGGAGAGACTGAGTAGACTGGGGCTATACTCATTGGAATTCAGAAGAATGAGGGGAGATCTTATAGAAACATATAAGATTATGAAGGGAATAGATAGGATAGAAGCTGTTGTTTCCACTGGCAGGTGAAACTAGGACTAGGGGGCATAGCCTCAAAATAAGGGGAAACAGATTTAGAACTGAGTTGAGGAGGAACTTCTTCACACAAAGGGTTGTGAATCTGTGGAATTCCCTGTCCAGTGAAGCAGTTGAGGCTATCTCATTAAATATTTTTAAGGCAAGGATAGATCAATTTTTGAACAGTAAAGGAATTAAGGGTTATGGTGAACAGGCGGGTAAGTAGCGCTGAGTCCACAAAAAGATCAGCCATGATCTTATTGAATGGCAGAGCAGGCTCGAGGGGCCAGATGGCCTACTCCTGCTCCTAGTTCTTATGTTCTGATAGAGAAGTGTGAGGTGTTGCATTTTGGCAGAAGGGATAAGGAGAGCTATTATAGATTAATGGCACAGTTCAAAAGCATATGGAAGGGCAGAGGGGCCTGAGGGTTCATGTGCTTACATCATGAATGTGGAGGAAATATTGAGCAAATCATATGGGACCCAGGTAGTTCATAAATAGAGTTCAAAAGCAGGGAAAATATGCTGATCCTTTTTAACATTTCGGTTAGGCCATAACAGAGCATTGTGTCCAGTTCTGGTCACCTCACTTTAGGAAGGACAAAAAAGTCTTGAGATGGTGCAGAGGGTATTTACAGAATGGTTCCAGGGATGAGGGATATTCAGTTACAAGGTTAGATTGGAGACACTGAGGTTGTTCGCCTTGAATCAAAGGAAGGTTGAAGGGTAACAAAAACAAAAAATGCTGGAGAAATTCAGCCGGTCTGGGTTTGTGGCCCCTTCCCACAACCCTTTCATCGGTACATCCAAAATTATTTTGATGCTGCTTTATGATTGCGCCTGGACCTGGAAAAACCGAACTGCTGCATTTCTCCAGCATTATTTGTTTTTGTTTCAGATTCCAGCACCTGCAGTATTTTGCCTTTATCTCAGGGTTGAAGGGTGATCTGATAGAGGTGTACATGATTACGACAGGTTCGAAAAGGCAAACAAAGAAAAACTTCCCATTTGCTGATTGGACATGGAATAGGGGTAACTGATTTAAGGCTTTGAGCAAGAGATATGGGCCGAGGGGAATATGAGGAAGAAGGTTTTTACACAGTGAGTGGCAATGATCTGCAATTTGCTGCCCAGGAGGGTGGTGAAAGTGGAGAGGGTCAATGAATTCAAAAAGAAATAGAGATAGAGGGGGGAATTCTGCTGCTGTTCATGCCGGTGGGATTCTCCAGTCCCGCTGGCAGTGCACCTCCTCCTGTGGGTTTTGCGGAAGCGTGGGGTGACATCAATGGCTGAATGGTCTCCTTCTGTGTCCTAATAACTCCAAGGGCAATATCTAATGAGTGGAGGATCCTGCCATTGGGTGACAGTTCAACAGGTGAACCTATGTGTCCGTGGGTTTTGCCCTGACAGCTGCTGAGCAACGTGATTTTCCAGTCTTCCTATTGTCCACATGCAGAACTCCACCCACCACATACTGGCCTGTTCCCACTTGGATCTACACCCCTGGCAGCCACAGATAAGTATCAAAAGTGGCCAGTTATAGTGTGCAAATGTCTTTCACTTTGCAGCCCATCACCCTTCACCCTCCCCATTACCCTCGACTTTGTTCCTATCACCCTCAACTCTCCTATCACCATGCTCCTTGTCCCTGTAATCCTTGACCCTCTCCCCATCATATTGGACCCTGTCATCATGGAAATGTGCATTCCATCTTCCCTCCTTGAGCTTACCCCTATCCCCATCGAGATTCCTCCTCTGTTCCAAAACACTCTCTGAATCGTCATTCGAGTTTCCCTTAGATCCCCTTTGCTGAGTTTGAACCATAGGGTGCACATGTGGACTGTACTGTTCATGCCTTGTAAGTGCCTCATTAACACTGAATGCACCCACTCCCCCCCATCCGCCACACCCATAATACCAGACCATTCTTCCATGACCCTGACCCCATCCTCTGTCCTCGCATGGAGCACTCTTCCACTCTCTATGCCCCTGCCCTCATCTCCTACTCCCTCACCCTGACTTGCCCTTATGGGTCCTGGGCCTTTATATTAGCTGCCATTCCTTTACTCCTCTTCCTGTGCTGCAGAGTTCAACAGACATTTGCTCAGCTCCGACACAGCTGTACGCTTAGTGGTGCATGCCACCTTTAAACAAACATAAACCGGATGCCACGAGGTTCCTGTGTGCTGCTGACTTAATCTTGACTTAATTTCAAAAAGTTCTATTGTAATGAGTATCCATGGCATATAAATCATAGAAACCCTACAGTACAGAAAGAGGCCATTCGGCCCATCGAGCCTGCACCGACCACAATCCCACCCAGGCCCCACCCCCATATCCCTACATATTTTACCCACTAATCCCTCTAATCTACGCATCCCAGGACACTAAAGGGCAATTTTAGCATGGCCAATCAACCTAACCCGCACATCTTTGGACTGTGGGAGGAAACCGGAGCACCCAGAGGAAACCCATGCAGACACAGGGAGAATGTGCAAACTCCACACAGACAGTGACCCAAGCCGGGAATCGAACCCAGATCCCTGGAGCTGTGAAGCAGCAGTGCTAACCACTGTGCTACCGTGCCGCCCCAAATAAATAGGAGCTGACCATGGAAAGGCATGTGACCTGATCCACCAGTGCTGTACCACCAACTTCATTTTTCATTCTGAACTTCCCATTATGATTTCAACATTCTTTCGGTCCTGCCGATGGTGACCCTTGTGGCGGGTTCCCCAGTCGTAGAGGGTGTAAACAGCAGGAAACCCTATTCACAGTGGCAGGACCAGAAGGTCCCACTGCCAGCCAATGTCGGGTTGCCTGCACAGCCACAAAACACATTGCAGAGATGGCTGGTGGCGGGGGGGGGGGGGGGGGGGGTGCGGAATCCTGTTGTATGGTTCCCACCTGATGAACTTACTCCAACCATTACATTGCTGCTCCCAGAATCTTTGTTAAGTTCCACCCTATGACTCTATAAATGAATTACTGATTACTACTGTCTGATAAAGCTAATGTTTATAAATGGTGATGAGACTTCGGTCGGGCTCACTCAGTGGAGCCTTTGGCCTAATCTCTCCTCCATTTCCTTGCTGTCACCCTGCCTCAAGCCCTCTCTGTTCCAGATTTTGACTTTTGTTCCAGATCCTAAGCACTAAGATAGAAATGAAACTGGAACATTCAGTGCTGATTTAAGCCAGCAGAGCAGAGCAGAGCAAAGCTGTGGTTCCTCACTCTGCCCAGCAACCTTTCTTATTTCTAAATTCCAGCTCCTGCAAATTCCAACTTTGTCTTGGCCCTTTAAATATGGAACTTGAAATCCTGCGGTGCAAGTTTTCATCTTGGAATCAAAAACAATATGGAAGTAAAATAGAGAGGCTGATCTTGGATTAATGTGGTATAGAGAGCATCTATAGGTTGAGGAGCTGGACAGTACAGTGTTAAAGCAGAAATGATGTGGAGATGCCGGTGTTGGACTGGGGTGAACACAGTAAGAGTTTTAACAACACCAGGTTAAAGTCCAACAGGTTTATTTGGTAGCAAATGCCATTAGCTTTCGGAGCGCTGCTCCTTCATCAGATGGAGTGGATATCTGCCCTCAAACAGGGCACAGAGACACAAAATCAAGTTACAGAATACTGATTAGAATGCGAATCTCTACAGCCAACCAGGTCTTAAAGGTACAGACAATGTGAGTGGAGGGAGCATTAAGCACAGGTTAAAGAGATGTGTATTGTCTCCAGACAGGACAGCCAGTGAGATTCTGCAAGTCCAGGAGACAAGCTGTGGGCGTTACTGATAGTGTGACATAAACCCAAGATCCCGGTTTAGGCCGTCCTCATGTGTGCGGAACTTGGCTATCAGTTTCTGCTCAGCGACTCTGCGCTGTCGTGTGTCGTGAAGGCCGCCTTGGAGAACGCTTATCCGAAGATCAGAGGCTGAATCAGCTTGAAACGAGTTTTCACTCCCATTCTTATGCACCCAGCCCTTGAAAATATGGGCTAGACCATTTCTAGCCACTAGAGGCAGTGGGCGGGACAGCACCTGCAAGCGCTGACTTGGCTTCCCCTCCATGGTAACAGGGTAAACTGCATTAAACTCACTGCAATGCTCTAATGGGCGTGTGACTCACCCAAACTTCCTGCAGCTGATCTGCCCTAAGAAGGGAGAGCTCCATAAAAATCCCAAGGATGGACAGACAGGCAGGCAGTGTAGAAAGAAATGACCTCGAGTAAGACAGCGCCCAGATTTCCTGATGCTCATCTGGCCAGGTTGCTGGAGACAGTGGAGGCAAGGCGGGACACCTTCTATCCCCCAGCAGAACACCGCCCCCGGGGAAGGGATGGAAATGGAGCCTGGGAGGCAGTGGCAGCATGTGTCAGTGCCAGGGTACTGGCCAGGAGGACCGGAAAGTCATGCCGCAAGAAACTAAATAACCTAATCCAGTCAGCAAGGATGAGTGTTAAACCTGATCTTGTATCTTTCCCCTAAATCACACCCAGATTCTCCCACCCCCAGCACCCTGCATGCTTCCAACCTCTGATGCCCAAGCACCTCCCTCCTCCCCACAAGAATATCACAACCCTTGCCCTCTGAGTGCCACCTCCTGATATCCCCCAGGACTCGTGCCTTCAGATTTTACATGGCTGCTTCTGCCCCAAAGGTGAAGAATAGCCATAATCACCAGGAGAGGGCGAAGACATGGGATGGTGTGCCTGAGATCCGAGTCCTCACCCTCTTTGAGAAGCGGGCACTGAAGCTTGCAGGAGTGGGGGGCATCTGCACCATCAGTGACAGCAGGGTTGGGCTGGAGCATAGAAGTGAGTGTGGAAGTTGGAACCAGCCGTTAGCAGGCGAAGGGTCTGTTTTGCAGCATGAGTGGGTCATTGAAAGACCACGGAATGTTCCGAGTGCTGATTGTGGTTAAAGAAAATAAGGGTGTTTACTGAACATTATCTGCTAGAAATGTCAATGATTCTGTACAGCTGTGTGTAGAAGTGATAATGATTCAAATAAAGGATTGAAATGACGCTGAGTCCTATTGGTTGAAAGTACACACCAAACTCTAAGGCTATTGGTGCTTTAACTGGTGTGTTCTCTCCCATTGGCCACAAAGTGCTACAAATGACACTGTTTTGCAGAACTTTGTTGGAACATCATAGTGAGATTCACTGTTTGTTCCCCTTGTGCACAAACAATAAAGACGTAGTTTTTGAATACTCACCATGCATCGTCTGGTTAATTCTCAACACCTGCCAGTACTCCACTCTTTGGCAATAGCTGAAGCAAGTTGCATGCAGCCCAGATTCCTCTCCCTCCCTTAAGGGACCCCAATGCGTCGGGGCCATCTGGCATCATAGCCCCCACTGCTGCTCCCACCCATCTTGCTCCTGACAGCTCAGAAGACTCCTCAGTGGAAGCTGATGAAGGGATCTCCGAGGCCAGCACCAGTTTTGCGTCAGCTCCCATGTCACAACTCACCATAGTAAGAAGTTTAACAACACCAGGTTAAAGTCCAACAGATTCATTTGGTAGCAAAAGCCACAAGCTTTCGGAGCCTTAAGCCCCTTCTTCAGGTGAGTGGCTCACTCACCTGAAGAAGGGGCTTAAGGCTCCGAAAGCTTGTGGCTTTTGCTACCAAATAAACCTGTTGGACTTTAACCTGGTGTTGTTAAACTTCTTACTGTGTTTACCCCAGTCCAACGCCGGCATCTCCACATCACAACTCACCATCCCAGAGACTCTCACATCGGTGGGTCAAGTTAGTGGCGAGGCTTCTGGGTCACTCTCTGGTGAGCACGATACATCTGCTGATGTACATTGGGTGGAGGAGGGAACGTCCAAGGCCTTTGGCACATGGGGGCCAGCCGGTGGCAAGGACTCACCAGGCCCCAGGTTACATGCTGGGCCTCTGAGATCACTTCTCCCTCAGCTGCTGGAGATGCAGCAACAGAGCCAGGGAATTCAGGAGGGGCTGATGGCCACACTGGACCAACTGCGAGGCTGTTGGGAGGAGTCCCAAAGCTCTCAGGTGGACCAGCTTTTGCTTGTCCAGCGTGGTTCCCAGGCCAACACTGCAAGGGTGACATCTGTGGTGGAAAGCCTAGGATAGGAAATCATCGCCATGAGTAGCAGGCTCCAAGCAATGAGTGGCTGAGAGGCTCGAGAACTTGCAGGAGACCTAGCGGGACAGTGCTGAGACACAGTGGGCTATGACTACAGCCCTTGAGAATGTGGCCCAGTCACAGAGGGTCATGGCTGAGAGGCTGCACAGCTTGCAGGAGACCCAGCAGGACAGTGCTGAGACACAGCAGGCTATGGCAGCAGCCTTTGAGAACAAGGCCCAGTCACAGAGGGTCATGACTGAGAAGCTGCAGAATGTGGCCCAGTCTCAAAGGGCACTTGCTGCTGCCATTGACAGGTGGCCTCTGACTCAGAGAGCCATCACTGAGGGCTCGCCAACCATGGTGGTCCTCCAGGACTGGCATGGCCAGGTGACGCTGGAGCTTCTGGAGTTCACTGCAGAAGCACCGCTGCCCCATGGAGTGACTGAGGGGCCCACAGGAACCCCAAGGGAGGAGGAAAGGTTCGAGCCCATGCCGGGGCCTTCCACCCAGAAGACTGCAGCTGTGACTACACCTTCTGACTCTCCCCTTCCTGACACTGGGGCATCTCAGGGGCAGCGGGATGAAGAGGGTGTCATGGATACATCTCTGACACATAGAAACCGGCCAGGGTCCTCAAGGTCCAGGCCCTCCAGAGGACGATTGCCAAGGGCATTCCAGGCCACTGGGCGCGGTAGGCAGCTGGCCACCTCCACCTCCGATGTACATCTTGGGGAGACACCAAGTCATAGTGGTAGGCTATATAAAGTTAAGAAGTTGTGGCAGCACTAAGCTCGCACAGGTGAAGGACAACACTAGGTAGATAGAATTTTTAGGCACTTTAAAATCTCACTTTTTCATGTTTTTATATTACCACTTATTTTGAAGGCACTATTATTGGCATCAATAAATGTTATTTCAACCCACACCTATGACTAATTTGTCTCCGATTAGCCTCCAACAAGAATGTACTTACCCCGACGGTCACCAGAGGGAACCTGCACATTGATGTCAGTGGGGGAGGCCGTTCAACACACTGTGCAAATCAAGGTGCTCAAATAATTCACTGGCTACAGTGGGTGGCATGCATTGGCAGCGACTTACAACACCTGCCATGGCATCCCCAGAACCTAGGAGAGATTCCCTCCTCCCCCCACCCCACCCGCCCGAGGGCCCTGACTGGATGTTTAGTGCTCCCTTACCCACAACCCAGATGAGGGCCCAGGTGCCAGTGTGCATGCGGAGCTCAGGTAGGAGTCAGATTAGTTTGCACCAGGGCATCATCACAATGGCACATAGCGCGTCGTCATCACCCTCCTGCCTGCCACAGAAGCTCAGAAGAATCCTGGCGAATCGTATAACTAGGGCTGTTGCTTTAAACTAAATAGTGAGGGTGAGGGTTCAGTTGTATGGAGAGTTAGAAAATCAAAGTTAAAGGAGAGGGTAGAAGTGCAGGTTAATAGAGCTGAGAGCTCAGATGAGGTTAGTAAAGTTTCCGGACCACGTAATAGAACAAGAGTATAGAAGGTGGCAGGAATCTAATCTCAGGCAGAGCAAAAGAGGTGACAAGTATGAGAAGGGAGGTGGTCAATGCAGGATTGAGGGTGTTATACCTAAATGCGCGCAGTATAGGGAACAACGTAAATGAGCTTGTTGTGCACATTGAAATTGGCCGGTATGATGTTGTGGGCATCACAGAGATGTGGCTGTAAGGGGATCAGGGCTGGGATCTAAATATCCAAGGATATGTGTCCTATCAGAAGGACAGGCAGATAGGCAAAGGGGGCGGGGTTGCATTGTTAGTAAGGAATGAAGTTAAATCGATAACAAGAAGCGATATAGGATCAGAATGCATAGAATCTCTGTGGGTAGAGTTGAGGAACCGCAAAGGTAAAAAGACTCTGATGGGAGTTGTATACAGGCCCCCTAGCAGTAGTCAGGATGTGGGGCACAAAATAAATAAGGAGATAGAAAAGGCATATAAAAAAGGCAATATTACAATAATCATGGGGGATTTCAATATGCAGGTGGACTGGGACAGGTAGGTAGTGGATCCCAAGAAAATAAATTTGTGGAATGTCTAAGAGATGGCTTTTTTGGAGCAGCTTGTGACAGAGCCTACTAGGGAACAGGCAATTCTGGATTTGGTGATATGTAATGAGGCAGACTTGATTAGGGAACTTAAGGTGAAGGAACCCTTAGGGAGCAGTGACCACAACATGATAGAATTTACCCTGCAGTTTGAGAGGGAGAAGCTGGAATCAGATATAACGGTATTACAATTAAATAAAGGTAACTACAAAGACATGAGGGAGGAGCTGGTCAGAGTTGATTGGAAAGGGAGCCTAGCAGGGAAGACAGTGGAACAGCAATGGCAGGAGTTTTTGGGAGTTATTCGGGAGGCACAACAGAAATTCATCCCAAGGCGGAGGAAACATGTTAAGGGGAGGACGAGACGAGGGAAGTCAAGGACAGCATAAAAGCAAAAGAAAAAGCATACAAAGTGGCAAGGATTAGTGGGACGCCAGAGGATTGGGAAGCCTTTAAAAGCGAGCAGAGGACAACTAAAAAAGCAATAAGGGGGGGAGAAGATGGAATATGAGTTTAAGCTAGCTAGTAATATAAAAGAAGACAGGAAGAGTTCTTTTCAATATATAAAAGGTAAGAGAGGCAAAAAAAAGCCATTGGACCACTGGAAAATGAGTCTGGAGAAGTAATAATAGGAAACAAAGCAACGGCAGAGGAACTGAATAGTTACTTTGCATCAGTCTTTACAGTGGAAGACACCAGTGGGATGCCAGAGCTCCAGGAGAGTCAGGGAGCGTAGGTGAGTGTAGTGGCCATCACTAAGGAGAAGGTTCTGGGGAAACTAAAAAGTCTGAAGGTGGATAGATCACTTGGACCAGATGGACTAAACCCCAGGGTTCTAAACGAGATAGCTGAGGAAATTGTGGAGGCATTGGTGGTGATCTTTCAAGAATCACTGGAGGCAGGGAGGGTACCAGAGGACTGGAAAATAGCTAATGTAACACCACTGTTTAAGAAGGGAGGGAGGGAGGCAGCAGATGGGAAATTACAGGCCGATTAGCCTGACTTCAGTCATTGGCAAGATTTTAGAGTCCATTATTAAAGATGAGATCGCAGAGTACTTGGAAGTGCATGATAAAGTAGGACTAAGTCAGCATGGCTTTGTCAAGGGGAGGTCATGTCTGACAAATCTGTTAGAGTTCTTTGAGGAGGTAACAAGGAAGTTAGATAAAGGAGAACCAGTGGACGTGATTTATTTAGATTTCCAGAAGGCCTTTGACAAGTGCCGCATAGGAGACTGTTAAATAAGTTAAGTGCCCATGGTGTTAAGGGTAAGATCCTGGCATGGATAGAGGATTGACTGACTGGCAGAAGGCAGAGAGTGGGGATAAAAGGGTCTTTTTCAGGGTGGCAGCCGGTGACTAGTGGCGTGCCACAGGGGTCAGTGATGGGGCCACAACTTTTCGCAATATACATTAGCGATTTGGAGGACTGACGGCACTGTTGCTAAGTTTGCAGATGATACAAAGATATGTAGAGGGACAGGTAGTATTGAGGAAGCCGGGGGGCTGCAGAGGACTTGGACAAGTTAGGAGAGTGGGCAAAGAAGTGGAAGATGGAATACAATGTGGAAACGTGTGAGGTTTTGCACTTTGGAAGGAGGAATGGAGGCATAGACTATTTTCTAAATGGGAAAATGCTTAGGAAATCAGAAACACAAAGGGACTTGAGAGTCATTGTTCAAGATTCTCTTAAGGTTAAAGTGCAGGTTCAGTTGGCAGTGAGGAAGGCAAATGCAATGTTAGCATTCATGTCGAGATGGCTAGAATACAAGAGCAGGGATGTACTTCTGAGGCTGGAAAAGGCTCTGGTCAGACCGCATTTGGAGTATTGTGAGCAGTTTTGGGCCCCATATTTAAAGAAGGATGTGCTGGCCTTGGAAAGGATCCAGAGGAGGTTCACCGGGATGATCCCTGGAATTTAGAAGGCTGAGGGGGGATCTTATAGAGACCTATAAGATAATGAAGGGGCTGGATAGGGTAGAGATGGAGAGATTCTTTCCACTTAGAAAGGAAACTAGAACTAGAGGGCACAGCCTCAAAATAAAGGGGGGTCAGTTTAGGACAGAGTTGAGGAGGAACTTCTTCTCTCAGAGGGTGGTGAATCTCTGGAATTCTCTGCCCACTGAAGTGGTGGAGGCTACCCCGTTGAATATGTTTAAATCACGGATAGGTGGATTCCTGATCGGCAAGGGAATTAGGGGTTATGGGGATCAGGCGGGTAAATGGAACTGATCCACTTCAGATCAGCCATGATCTTATTGAATGGCGGGGCAGGCTCGAGGGGCTAGATGGCCTACTCCTGCTCCTATTTCTTATGTTCTTATGTTCTTATGAAGAGCTTGCCCTATGAGCAATGGTTGAGGACTCTGGGTCTGTACTCATTGGAGTTTAGAACGATGAGGGGGGATCTTATTGAAACTTACAGGATACTGCAAGGCCTGGACAGATGGGTCATGTTTCCTCTAGTAGGAAAAACTAGAACCAAAGGGCACAACCTCAGGCTAAAGGGACGATCCTTTAAAACAGAGATGAGGAGGAATTTCTTCAGCCAGAGAGTGGTGAATCTGTGGAACTCTTTGCCGCAGAAGGCTGTGGAGGCCAGGTCATTGAGTGTCTTCAAGACAGAGATAGATATATTCTTGATTAATAAGGGGATCAGGAGTTATAGGGAAAAGGCAGGAGAATGGGGATGAGAAAAATATCAGCCATGATTGAATGGTGGAGCAGACACGATGGGCCGAGTGGCCTAATTCTGCTCCTATGTCTTGTGGTCTTATGGTCTCACTAACACAGTGTACCCAGGCCCACCAGTCTGGTGTTACAATGTTGCAGGAGATTGTAGGACTGCACAGAGGAGGGAATGGAACCCTCTTGTGACAACACAGGCCCCGAGTGTCCAAAGCTTGTGGTGAAAAGGGCCTCCCCCACTGCCCTTCCATGCCTGATCCTTGCTGCCACCAGCCCTCCAGGTGAAATTGATCGTTGTTGCCGTTCCCCCCCTCCTCTTCCTCCTCCTGCTGAGTGGCCTCCTCCCCAGCGACACACAGCTGCTCGGCCTCCATATCCTCCTCCTCCAAAAGGTCACCTCTCTGCTGCGCCAGGTTGTGTAGGGCACAGCACACTACCACAATGCGGGACAATATCAGGGGGCTATATTGGAGGGTCTCTCCAGAGGGTCCAGGCACCTGAACCACATTTTGAGGAGCCCTATGCACCGCTCCACTATTGAATGTGTGGCAACGTGGGCCTCATTATATCGGGTCTCTGCTTCAGTCTCAGGCCACCGCACAGGCTCCATCAGCCAAGTCCGAAATGGGTACCCCATGTCCTCCACAAACCATCCCTACATCCTGAGCTCCTCCGCAAAGACCTCCGGGACATCGGAGCTCCTCAATATGAAGCTGTCATGCACATTGCCGGGATGTCTGGTGCAGACGTGCATCATGTGTAGCTGATGGTTACACACCAACTGCACATTGATGGAATGGAAGTCCTTTCTGTTCATGAATCTTCCTGAATTCTTCCCCGGGGCCTTGAGGGCGACATGGGTGCAGTCTATAGCCCTGCACAATTGCTATCCCCGCGATGGCTGTGAATCCTGCAGCCCGGGCTTCCTGCTTGCCTGATCCAGATCAAATTTAATATACTGGCCAGTCCAGGCATACGGGGCATCAGTGACCTCCTTGGCACACTTGAGGAAAGATGATTGGGAAATGCCACAAAGGTCTCCACAGGTGGTCTGGAGGAACCCGATGGCGTAAAGGTTTAAGGCGGTTGTTACACTCACAGCCAGTGGGAGTGGGTACCCCCTGTGCCTCGTGTTGCCAAGTCCTGCAACAAATGGCACAAGTGTCACACTGTCTCATTTTGGAGCCGGAGCCATCGGTGGCACGTGATGTCCGATAGTTGCTCAAGGGACACTCACGTGTGGAACTGCCAATGTCTCTGCTCCCTCCTTTTCCTTATTCCCCTCTTTCCTCCCCCCCCTCCGTCCCCTTCGGGTGAATGGCAGCCAGTAGTGCCTCCGGCAGCCATCTCCCTCTACTCCTGTGCCTGGGTCTCCTCTGCCACAATTCATCCTCCTGCTCCTCCTCCTCAGTTCCAGCAGCAACCAAAAGAACAGCAAGATTAATAGGTTCCATTGCAAAAGCCATCTCTCAATGTGTTGGGGAAGGGCACAGACTGATGGAGAGGTTAAATAACTCTGCTCACCCCCAGCCCAGCAACACACACTCCCCACATTCCCCTCCACAGCCCCCAGAATGGCAACAGAGCCTCCCCCATTCCCCCCACAACTCACAAACACACACCGGGACTCATGCAGTACTGGCCGCAGACATTGCTGCTTGACAAGTCCTGAGGCTGCAGCACTGCCACTTCAGTGAGTTTCCAGCCCCCCCCCCCCCCCCCCCCCCCCCACCTACAACAGTGCTTGCTGCTGCCAGCACTAGGATCCAGAGTCAGCGTGAAGACCCGAGGTCAACGCTCAGACCCGGGTCTGTGCTAAGAATCCGAGGTCGGACCCCGTGAGCAACAACAGCCCCCTACCCCCCCACACACACTCGCAGCCCACCCCCCCGACCCAAAACGCAACATAGCCACCACGAAACAACACCCTCCTCCTCCGAGCAGCATGGAGCAGTTTGAAAGCAGAGACTTACCTCTTCGCTCACTCTCATTGCTCCAGCACCTGAAACTGACTTTAATACTTGAGGTGTTTTCCTCACCGATTCCAGTGCAGCGAATGAGCTTGTTAAGGCAGGTGAGCTGGGACGATTGGGCGTGAAGGTCACTAATTGCATTGTGATGAATGCAAAAAAATGCAAATTGATGTTTTGGGTGGGATCCCGATCGTGCCGATTCTTTTTGTGGTAAAATGGGAATGGGTGCGAAAGCGGGCACCATTCCCACTAGTTGCATCATGCCCGATTTTATGACTTTTTCCCGCCGAAAAACAGGCACAATGAGGTTGTAAAATTCCACCCATATTTTCCTAATTTTCCATGAGCTTCTTATTATTTTTCCCAGCATTCAGAGCAGTATTGATTTCTTGTATGTTGGCACTTTCCCTTGGTAGTCACAATTCTTCACCCATGTCTACTTTTTCATTAAAGTTACTGAATACTTGTTTATTGGCCTTTATGTTTTATTGGATATGTACGGTTTGCTGAAATCTTCTCACTGAAGCGTCTAACTTCACCTTCAGAATTTGAAGTCACACTATTTTGTTTTTGAAAGTGTTTGTCCATGCACCTGTGCCACATTACCCTAAGCACTTCCCATTGCTGGTGCCAGATTACCCAGTTATAGTGCCTTAGATGCAACACATGGATATCTCACAAACTGAAGCACTTCACACAATGTACAAATTTCAAATGTATTTCCTGCAATGATAAATGCAGCAACCAGAAAGAAAAGGTCAGCTTGACTTAATATTGACAACAGTATGATTCCGCTGTTGATCTTCATTTCAATGTTGGTCTTCATTGTTCAGCGTAGATTGTCCTGGAATTTAGTCAATGTAAACTGAATCCAAGTGCAGTGTACTTCCTTCTTGCAATGATTGGATTGCTATGGCTATGATCAACAACCAACACTTGTGTACACATTATTTGAGAAGCTGTGCTCTGTTAATGTGGAAAATGATTTTCATCTGTTGTTTACTGTTTACCTTGCAGCAGCTAGAACAATAAATGTGGTGTGTTTGTTTGATGTGAATAGAATCTATGCATGATGCAGCCCACTGGCTCTCTCATACTTCTCCACTGTATCTCAGATAACCTAATTTGATTCAAGGACATACTTTGATTTGATTTGATTTGATTTATTATTGTCACATGTATTGGTATACAATGAGAAATATTGTTTCTTGCACGCTATACAGACAAAACATACCCTTCATAGAGTACATAAGGGAGAAAGAAAGGAGAGGGTGCACAATACAATGTAACAGTCATAGCTAGGGTGTAGAGAAAGATCAACTTCATATAAGGTGTGTCCATTCAAAAATCTGATGGCAGCAGGAAAGAAGCTGTTCTTGAGACGGTTGATACATTATCTCAGACTCTTGTATCTTTTTCCCGACGAAAGAAAGTGGAAGAGAGTAACATTTTTCTAAGCCATTCCTAATTCCATGTTTTCTTGACCATATGTGTTATAAATTTGGTCACAGTTTTGTGGAAAAGGTGATAGCCATAAAAATATATAGTAATTGCAAAGACAACCAGAAACCATTTTGAAATGCTAACTCTTTATATTTTAAAATTGGAAAATGAAAGGGAGGAACAAGCAACAATAACCACATGAAAATGTGGTTACACTACAATCATGTGTGCTGTGAATTTGAAAAATCTGTCTTAAAAATGCATTTTCTTGAGCGATCTTGGACAGAGCAGGAGCCATACCAAGCTGTGATACAATTGGAAAGAATGCTTTCTATGGTGCATTTGTAGAAGTTGGTGAAAGTTGTAGCTGACATGCCAAATTTCCTTAGTCTCCTGAGAAAATAGAGGTATTGGTGAGCGAATGCATGGAGGGATCAGGACAGGTTCTAAGTGATCTGGACTCCTAGACAGGGTTACATTGCAATATACTTGCTGATTGATTCAAGTACCTGAAATGAACTCATTGTAATGGGTGTTCAGCTGTTGTTCTAGAAAACTATACAAGTGTCATCAACCTCTGCTACAAAGATATTGTTCGGGATCTAATCCATACACTTGTCTTAAGGCAGCAAGAGAGCTGTTAAAGTGGACCATCTTAAAATGAATCAATTATGGTAGGTTACAGAAACAAAGACATTTCAATGCACTATTTAATAGTTGTGGTCCACATCTGCTGGCACATTTAACGAATGGAACCCAAGGAGTTGATGGCATTTGGGACTGGTGGCGAATTCTGCCACACAGTAAAATTGCAGGACCATGTTACATTGATGATGATTGTGCAGAGGATATTATTACTGAGCAGCTCCTGCAAACAAGGGACTTGCCACTTGCCCTGTGTGCAGCTAAATGGTTAATATTGTAATTGATTCTGGAGGTAGCTGTAATGACCCTGTTGGGTGGAACTTGAAAGTAATGATGACCTTTCCATTCACTGACAGTGGTGAGGGCAATCTCTTGATCTGAAATGAGCATGTGGCATAATTTCTGTATTAGTATAAAGTGAAGTGCCGCTTCAGGAAATCATTACACTAAACTCTAAATGCTGGAAATCTGAAACAAAAACAGAAAAATACTGGGAATGTTCTGCAGTTCTGATGAAAGGTCACAGACCTGAAACGTTAACTATGTTTATCTCTCACCACAGATACTGCCAGCACTACTGCAATTTTCTGGCATTTTCTGTTTTTGTTTTAGGAAATGATTGTTCAGGTGGAGATAGAACCTTAGTTTCTATATGTGATGAAGGTGCATGCTGGCCATACCCAATGAGTCTTATTTCCCTGTATTCCTGATCATTGTTCTCAAAACAGCAATAATAAAAGGGCACACTTAATTGCGAGACTTTTGTTTAATAGCAACATGAAAACAGAAAATCTGAGTGCATAAGGCAGAGTAGTGAATATACATTAAGCTTCTTGATATACAAAAGTACAAATTTGCAATTGTTCTAAAGCAAATTTACAGCAATTTACATTATCATAAAATATCCCTTTAAATCAACTTCTGTCCATCTAGCAGTAATGAATGCTTCTGAGAAAGTAGCATTCATTGCCATGGGTGCACTGGAAGCACAAATAGCAGGAAATATGATATTTGCCATTAGTCAGTATTTAAATATATACTACATATTGGGTCCAGTATTTGGATGGGCAATTCTAATCATGGATCTCACTTGCTGTAGAAAGTTTCCAGTGCCGTTATTAGGTTGGGAAAGTAGTATTCTGCATCATTGTCCAATTTTCCAATCCCACCTACCACAGAGTTGCCTGAAATTAAGCACTAAAATAGATGAATATCTACCTCTGGGAGTCCAGTATTCTGCAGACGAGGGAATCAGAAGCTATACCTTGAGGATTATAATAGATAGATACAAGGTCCATTTAGAAGAGGTTTGGTAAGGCCATTTTATTTTTGGTAAGAGGGAGTGATTGATTTAAATATCCTAAAGTTGCATCATACTAGGAGGCAATGAGATGTGAGACATAATACACTTCTGTCATCAATATTGTAATTTGAAGGACTACATACACTAACAGACATGGGTCCAACATACAGCTAGCTCATCCTGGGTATTACTAGGTCACATAACTGATAATGGAAGAGTTGTGTGGCCATTCCTTGAGAGAATTTATGAATCTAATATGTTTCCGCACCTATGGGTATGAAGTGCAATGGATATAAAGTGTTGACATGATGACCATGTCCTGCTGCTATCCTAAGTGGAGGACGCAAAGCAGTGTGACATCTTCCCTAAACCTGTCTAATGCAATGGCACCTCCACTTTTCCAGCCTTTGAGAATGGAGATTCAGTGCTTTACAACTTAAATTAATATTACAGATTATAGGGCTGAAGAACAGATAGGCTTTAAGGAGTATATTAAAGGTGAAAAGAGTTAAAGAGAGGTGAAGAAGCATAGGAAAGGAATTTCAGAGCTGAGAACCTTGTCAGTTGAAGATGTGGTTGCAAATGACGTGTGATCAAAATTGGGGATGGTCAGCTGGTCAGAATTGGAGGAATGCAAATATCTCAGAGGATTATGGAGCTGGGAAAATTAGAGCGATAGGGAGGAACGAGGCTTCCAATCGTTACTACATTCACTAAGTTTTTTGGACATACAGACATAAATTATTGACTTCTGTATTTGCCAATTACTTTTATCTATTGTGATGAGCAATATGATTTGTGAGACTATGTGGAAATTTGTGTGATCCGTTGACTGCACAGACTTTGTTTTCAAAGATTGCATTTTTTGAGACAGACCCTAATTGATGATGTGTGTGTGGGGGTAGAGCCTGGGTGGGATTGTGGTCGGTGCAGACTCGATGGGCCGAATGGCCTCCTTCTGCACTGTAGGGTTTCTATGATTTCTATGATTTCTATGAGAAACAAAAACACCCATTTCAGAGAAAGAGGAGGGGGGCTAAATTTTGATTTCCTGGCTGTGACATCAGATTTCTGGAAACCAGACTGGGACCTCAGGTTTCTAAGGAAATAGAGACGGCTTCAATCCAAAAATAAACACACAGAGCTTTCAAAAATTGTTTTCAACAAGAAGGCTGAGGAAAGAAAATGTGAAGTTCAGCATGGGTGAGGTCGGAGAGTTCAGCCATTATCTTCGGTCCCCATCACAAACTGCATTCCCTTACCACCAACTCCATCCCTCTCCCTGTCAACTATCGAAGGCTGAACCAGGTTATTATCAATCTTGGTAGAATATTTAACACCAGGACAAGCTTTCTACCACATATTATGATAGCCTATTCTCACTTCCACAACATCGTCTGACTCTGCCCACCTTCATTCATTTGCTGCTGAAATTCTCTGATTGAGTGTTCCAAAGCACTCAGTGACAGCCTCCCACATTCTACCCTTTGTAAACCTGAGGTCTTCTAAAACTCTACTGTTCATGTCCTAACTCACACCAAGTCCCTTTCACTCATCACCCCGTGCTCATTGACCAATATCGTCTCCCAGTTAAGCAATACTTAAGAACATAAGAACATAAGAAATAGGAGCAGGAGTAGGCCATCTAGCCCCTCGAGCCTGCCCCGCCATTCAATAAGATCATGGCTGATCTGAAGTGGATCAGTTCCACTTACCCGCCTGATCCCTATAACCCCTAATTCCTTTACCGATCAGGAATCCATCTATCCGTGATTTAAACATATTCAACGAGGTAGCCTCCACCACTTCAGTGGGCAGAGAATTCCAGAGATTCACCACCCTCTGAGAGAAGAAGTTCCTCCTCAACTCTGTCCTAAACTGACCCCCCTTTATTTTGAGGCTGTGCCCTCTAGTTCTAGCTTCCTTTCTAAGTGGAAAGAATCTCTCCACCTCTACCCTATCCAGCCCCTTCATTATCTTATAGGTCTCTATAAGATCCCCCCTCAGCCTTCTAAATTCCAACGAGTACAAACCCAATCTGCTCAGTCTCTCCTCATAATCAACACCCCTCATCTCTGGTATCAACCTGGTGAACCTTCCTGGTGAATATTTCCTTCCGCAAATAAGGGGACCAACACTGCACACAGTATTCCAGCTGCGGCCTCACCAATGCCCTGTACAGATGCAGCAAGACATCTCTGCTTTTATATTCTATCCCCCTTGCGATATAGGCCAACATCCCATTTGCCTTCTTGATCACCTGTTGCACCTGCAGACTGGGTTTTTGCGTCTCATGCACAAGGACCTCCAGGTCCCTTTGCACAGTAGCATGTTGTAATTTTTTTCCATTTAGATAATAATCCAATTTGCTTTTATTTCCTCCAAAGTGAATAACCTCGCATTTGTCAATGTTATACTCCATCTGCCAGATCCTCGCCCACTCACTCAGCCTGTCCAAATCTCTCTGCAGACCTTCTACACCCTCCACACGATTCACTTTTCCACTTATCTTTGTGTCGTCTGCAAAGATAAGTGGACTTTGATTTTAAAATTCCTACTCCTGGTTTCAAATTCTTCCATACCCTTGTTCCTGCCTATTTCTGGAATCTTCCCCAGCTCTATAATCCACCATGATATTTGGGTGGCAGGGTGGCATCGTTGCCTCACAGCGCCAGGGACTCGGGTTCGATTCCTGGCTTGGGTCACTGTCTGTGTGAAGTTTGCACATTCTCTCTATGGCTGCATGGGTTTCCACCAGGTGCTCCGGTTTCTGCCCACAGTCTGAAGGACGTGCTGGTTAGGTGCATTGACCCAAACAGGCGCCAGAGTGTGGCAGCTAGGGAAATTCCACAGTAACTTAATTGTAGTATTATTATAAGCCTTACTTGCGACTAATAAATAAACTTTACTTTACTGTCTGCATTCCTCCAATTTTGACCTCCTGAGCTTTCTCAATTTTAACTCCTTCATTTGTGGCCGTTCCTTCAGCTGACAAGGTCCTCAGCTCTGGAATTTCCTCCCTAAGCCTCCTTTTCTCTCTTTCTCTCTTTCCGCCTTTAATATACTCCTTAAAACTTACTTTTCTGATAATTTTTTTGGTCACCAGCCCTATGTAGTTCAGTGTCAAATTTGATTTAAGCATGTTCCTCTAAAGTACCTTGCAGCATTTTGTTACATTAAAGGTACTCTATAAATACAAGTTGTTGTTTTTATAACACATATAAGTTTACACACTGGACAACCTGAAAATCCAACAGAAATTAGAGCATCACTTGCAGTTGTCAAGTAACCTTCCTGACAACTCTCGAAATGGTTGACTGAGAGTTGTTCTTCACGTTAATTAATGTAACATCATGCACACATATTCCATGCAGTAGAGTGGGTGGATTCAATGAACAATTTCCTTTGGAAAAGAAAATTAGAGGGGAAAAATGTAACAACATTTTAGATGTGGGAACTGAAACAAATGAAGAGAATCAGATACACTCATTTTGCACACAATTCTTTCTGTGATACTCAATCAAACTGCAAACTAGAATTTTCTTTTTGAAACATGTTTTTTCACCTTTGGAAATAAATAGGATAATGTAATAAATTGTTATGTGCAGCCACATGACCTTCCATGTTCGTGGAAAGATCACCAAAGTGGTGAAGGGCAAATGGATGTGTTGGATAAAACAAAAGCATCATGTCTCATCAAGAAATAAGTATTTTAAGAGCATAAGTTATAAGAATCATGGTAGCACATTCGTTGTAGTCCACATAGATTTTAGCAAGGCTTTTAGAAGATCACACATGGCAGACTTGTCAGAAAAGTAAATGCCCAAGGAGTCTAAGGAAAGGTAGCAAGTTGGATCCAAAATTAACTCAGTAACGGGAAGCAAGGGGTTCTAGTCGATTGGCATTTGTGTGACCTGAAGGCTGTTTCTAGTGGTACTTCGCAAAACACAATACAAAGTTATTTGTTTTTCATTGTATATATCAATTATTGAGACTTAAGTGTAGGAGTCATGGTTAAGAAGTTTGCAGATTACCACCAACCAAGTTACCACCAACACGTCTCCTGTTCCACCAGAGGCCCAAACATCCTAGACCCCACTGCTACACAAATATCAAACATGCCTCCCACTCTATCACCCGCCCACACTTTGGCAAATCAGACCACAAGGCTGTGCTCCTGCTCCCAGCTTACAAGCAAAAACTGAAGCAGGAGAATCCATCAAAGAAAGTTGAGCAATGTTGGTCTGAGGAATCGGATGATCTCCTATGGGGCTGCTTGGAGTCAGTGGGCTGGTCAGTATTTAAAAACTCTGCAACCAACCTGAATGAGTACGCCACTACAGTAACTTACTTCAATAGTAAGTGTGTAGAAGACTGTGTGCCAAAGAAGAAAATCCGTGTGTTCCCCAACGTGAAACCATGGATGAACAGGGATATCCACTGCTTGCTGAAATCCAGGTCTGAGGCGTTCAAGTCAGGTGACGCCGACCTATACAAGTAAGCCAGATATGATCTAAGGAGATCCATCAAAGATGCCAAAAGACAATACCGGACCAGGGCTAGAGTCCCAGGCTAGCCACACCGGCCCCCACCGACTATGGCAAGGTCTACAAGACATAACAGGCTACAAGTTGAAGGCATGTAAAATCGCTGGCTCCAACGCACCTCTTCCTGATGAGCACAATACATTCTATGTCCGTTTTGAGCAAGAGATCAGCGAGAGCATGCCCTCCATCTTGGAAGCCCTGGATGAATCTGTATCTGGGGTCACCATTGCAGATATCAGAGCAGCTTTCTTGAAGGTCAACCCACGGAAAGCGACTGGCCTGGGTGGGGTACCCGGACGTGCACTCAGATCCTGTGTGGATCAGCTGGCGGGTGTATTCGCAGACATCTTCAACCTCTCTTTACAACAATCTGAGGTCCCTATCTGCTTCAAGAAGATGACCATCATCCCGGTACCTAAGAAAAACCAAGCAGCGTGCCTTAATGACTATCAGCCAGTGGCTCTGACATCCATCATTATGAAGTGCTTCGAAAGGCTAGTCATGGCACGAATCAATTCCAGTCTCCCGGACTATCTGGATCCACTACAGTTTGCCTACCACTGCAACAGTTCCACAGCAGATGCCATCTCCCAAACCCTGCACTCAACCTTGGAACACCTAGATAACAAAGACACCTATGTCAGACTCCTATTTATTGATTACAGCTCAGTCTTCAACACCATTATTCCCACAAAACTCATCTCCAAACTCCGTGGCCTGGGTCTCGGCACCTCCCTCTGTGACTGGATCCTGAACTTTCTAACTCACAGACCACAGTTAGGATAGGCAACAACACCTCCTCCACGATCATCCTCAACACCGGTGCCCCACAAGGCTGTGTTCTCAGTCCCCTACTATACTCCTTATACACCTATGACTGTGTGGCCAAATTCCCCTCCAATTTTATTTTCAAGTTTGCTGACGACACCACCATAGTGGATCGGATCTCAAGCAATGACGAGACAGAGTACAGGAATGAGATAGAGAATCTGGTGAACCGGTGCGGCAACAATAATCTCCTTCAATGTCAACAAAACTAAGGAGATTGTCATCGACTTCAGGAAGCATAAAGGACAACATGCCCCTGTCTACATCAACGGGGATGAAGTAAAAAGCATCGAGAGCTTCAAGGTTTTAGGTGTCCAGATCACCAACAACCTGTCCTGGTCCCCCCATGCCGACACTATAGTTAAGAAAGCCCACCAACGCCTCTACTTTCTCAGAAGAATAAGGAAATTTGGCACGTCAGCTATGATGCTCACCAACTTTTACAGATGCACCATAGAAAGCATTCTTTCTGGTTGTATCACAGCTTGGTATGGCTCCTGCCCTGCCTAAGACCGCAAGGAACTACAAAAGGTCGTGAATGTAGCCCAATCCATCACGCAAACCAGCCTCCCATTCATTGACTCAGTTTACACTTCCCGCAGCCTCGTCAAGGCAGCCAGCATCATTAAGGACCCCATGCACCCCGGACATTCTCTCTGCCACCTTCTTCTGTCGGGAAAAAGATACAAAATTCTGAAGCCACGTACCAACTGACTCAAGAACAGCTTCTTCCCTACTGCCATCAGACTTTTGTATGGGCTTACCTTGCATTAAGTTGATCTTTCTCTGCACCCTAGCTGTGACTGTAACACTACATTCTGCACTCTCTCGTTTCCTTGTCTATGAATGGTATGTTTTGTCTGTATAGCGCGCAAGAAACAATACTTTTCACTGTATGCTAATACATGTGACAATAATAAATCAAATCAAAGATATTACAAGCATTGGCCATGTGATTCACGATTAGGATGGAAGCTGTAGACGTCAGGATAATATCAATGCATTGGACAGATGTACAGAAAAGTGGAATTCAATCCAGAAAGGTAACAGATAACATATTTGGGGTGGGCACTGGTCCCTGAAGATAAAGGATAGGCAGATAAGGTGGTTAAGAAGGCTTACATGCTACTTTCCATTGTTAGTCAAGGCATGGAAAAAAGGAGTAGGGAGTTTAGGCTAAAACTATATAAAACATTAGTTAGGCCACAAGGACAGTACTGTGCACAATTCTGGGCATTACATTACAGAAAGATTGTGAATCCCATTGGGTAAGATGCAAAGGAAATTTAGGAGAATGTTACTAAGACTGAAAAATTTTCGTTATGAGGACAGATTGGTTAGGCTGGGTATTATGGACAGGGTGAGAGGGAACTCCTGAAATCAATGTTCACTTCCCAACTGTCTGTAATCAGTAAGTTTTTCAGAGGAAGATCTGTGAACCTCTTGAGTGGTTTGATGGAATTAAATATAGAGGATTGTTTATTTACCTGTTCGCCCCAAAATCTAATATTATTGCACTCACTCACACAGTCTCACATAGACACAAACACACTCAAGGGAAGGACAGTTGAAGAGAATAGTCATAGAATCATAGAGTGATAGAGGTTTACAGCATGGAAACAGGCCCTTCGGCTCAACATGTCCATGCCGCCCTTTTTTTTTAAACCACTTAGCTCGTTCCCATTGCCCGTGCTTGGCCCATATCCCTCTATATCCATCTTACCCATGTAACTGTCTAAATGCTTTTTAAAAGACAAAATTGTACCCGCCTCTACTACTAGCTCTGGCAGCTTGTTCCAGACACTCACCACCCTCTATGTGAAAAAATTATCCCTCTAGACCCTTTTGTATCTCTCCCCTCTCACCTTAAACCTATGTCCTCTAGTTTAAGACTCCCCTACCTTTGGGAAAAGATATTGACTACCTAGCTTACCTATGCCCCTCATTATTTTATAGACCTCTATAAGATCACCCCTCAGCCTCCTACGCTCCAGAGAAAAAGGTTCCAGTCTATTCAACCTCTCCTTATAACTCAAACCATCAAGTCCCGGTAGCATCCTAGTAAATCTTTTCTGCACTCTTTCTAGTTTAATAATATCCTTTCTATAATAGGGTGACCAGAAATTTACACAATATTCCAAGTGTGGCCTTACTAATGTCTCGTACATCTTCAAGAAGACATCCCAAATCCTGTATTCAATGTTCTGACCAATGAAACCAAGCATGCCGAATGCCTTCTTCACCAGTCTGTCCACCTGTGACTCCACTTTCAAGGAGCTATGAACCTGTACCCCTAGATCTATTTGTTCTATAACTCTCCCCAATGCTCTACTATTAACTGAGTATGTCCTGCCCTGGTTTGATTTACCAAAATGCATCACCTCGCACTTATCTAAATTAAACTCTATCTGCCATTTATCAGCCCACTGGCCCAATTGATCAAGATCCCATCATAATCCTAGATAACCTTCTTCTCTGTCCACTATGTCACCAATCTTGGTGTCATCTGCAAACTTACTAACCATGCCTCCTAAATTCTCACCCAAATCGTTAATATAAATGAAAAATAACAATGGACCCAGCACCGATCCCTGGGGCACACCACTGGTCACAGGCCTCCAGTTTGAAAACCAACCACCTCCAACCACCCTCTGTCTTCTGTGATCAAGCCAATGTTGTATACCATTTGGCGAATAGTGTACATTTACAGAAAAAAAGTTCATAACTCACATGATTGTCTGGCTCTGGAAAATACATGTTGCAGGCCTAATGAAACAGACATCTTTAATCCTGCAGGGTAGCCAAAGTCATATACCAAAATCATTTCTGGATTCTCTCGAAGGGATGGGCTTTCTGCAGGTCACGAAGTTAGTGACTAGTAGTCTGTTTATCTGGAAGTGAGTTTACTGTGTTGGTGAATTTGCAAAGGCACAGTCTTGGAAACTTTGCGATGTTAAATCCTCTGGTTCCTTTAAGATAAGGTGTTTCTGCCTTTTCTGCTGCTGGTCTTACATACTGTAGACAGCACTTAAAGATTAAAAGGGACAAATGTGGCTGTATCTGTATGTGACTCTTCACAAAGTATTCTCTTTCTAAAATATAGTGGTGATCTTAGATTGATCAACTGCATCCTGGTATATTGTTTGAAGACGCCATGAGTGGGGGTGGCGGGGGGGGGGGCGGGGGGGGGGGGGGTGGGGGTGGGGGGGTTGGGTAGGAGAATCACCTTCTTTGTTTCAGGAAAGACCTATTCAATTTGGGAATGTCACATGATGGTCTCGGGATGTGTTTTTTTTACTCATTTAAGGAATGTGGGCATCACTGGCTAGACCAGCATTTATTATTCATCCCTAATTGCCCTTGAGAAGATGATGTGAGTTGTCCTCTTGAACTGTTACAGTCCATGTGATGTAGGTATACCCACAATGCTGTTAGGGAGGTAGTTCCAGGATTTTGATCCAGCGATAGTGAAGGAACGGTGATATAATTTCAAGTCAGGATGGTGAATGACTTGGAGGGGAACTTGCAGGTGCTGGTGTTCTCATGTATCTACTGCCCTCATCCTTCCCGATGCTAGTCGTTGTGGGTTTGGAAGGTGCTGTCTAAGGAGCTTTGGTGAGTTCCTGCAGTGCATCTTGTAGATGGTGCACACTGTAACTAAAATGTGTCGGTGACAGAGACAGTGAATGTTTGTGGAAGGAATGCCAATCAAATGGACTGCTTTGTCCTGGATGGTGTCAAGCTTCTTGAATGTTGTTGGAGCTGCACCCATCCAGGCAAGTGCGGTGTATTCCATCACACTCCTGACTTGTACTTTGTAGATGGTGGGCAGGCTTTGGGGAGTCAGCAGGTGAGTCAATTGCTGCAGAATTTCTAGCCTCTAATGTGCTCTTGTAGCCATAATATTTATATGCCTAGTCCATGGTAATGGTAATTACCAGGATGTTAATCGTGGGGGTCCAGTAATGGTAATGCCATTGAATGTCAAGGGGCGATGGTTAGATTCATGCTTGTTGGAGATGGTAATTGCTTGGCACTTGTGTGGCACGAATGTTACTTACCACTTGTCAGCCCCAACCTGGATATTATGCATGTCTTCCTGCGTTTGGGCACAGACTGCTTCAATATCTAAGGAGTCATGAATGATGCTGAACGTTATGCAATCATTAGTGAACATCCCCACTTCTGACTTTATGATGGAAGGATGGTCATTGATGAAGCAGCTGAAGATGGTTGGGCCTAGGACGCTACCCTGAGGGACTCCTGCAGTGATGTCCTGGAGCTGAGATGATTGACTTCCAACAACCACAACCATCTTCCTTTGCACCAGGTATGCCTCCAACCAGTGGAGAATTTTCCCCCTGATTCCCATTAACTCCAGTTTTGCTAGGGCTCCTTGATGCCACAATCAGTCAATTGCAGTCAAGGGCATTCACTCTCACCTCACCTCTGGAGTTCAGCTCTTTTGTCCATGTTTGAACCAAGGCTGTAAGGAGGTCAGGAGCTGAGTGACCTTGACGGAACCCAAATTGTTTGTCAGTGAGTCGGTTATTGCTGAGCAGGTGCTGCTTGATTGTGCTGTTGATGACCTCTTCCATCACTTTACTGATGATTGAGAGTAGACTGATGCGGCAGTAATTGGCTGGGTTGGATTTGTCCTGCACTTTGTGTACAGGACATCCTGGGCAATTTTGCACATTGCCGGGTAGATGCCAGTGTTGTAGCTGTACTGGAACAGCTTGGCTAGGGGCACGGCAAGTTCTGAAGCACAAGTCTTCAGAACTATTGCTGAAGGTGTAGTTAACAGCTTTTTGTCTGTCTCTGACAGTAAGGCAATTTTTGAATATACAAGACAAGGCTGCTGACCTTTGGTGGCCATTTTTGCTGTACATTGTCTACTTTTTAAAAGGAAAAGTCAACTTCAAAGAATGCACATGGAATAAAGTTTGTATTTCAAAAGTTTGGAACATGACATGTCCTTACTGGACATGACACTGAGGCTGTTTTAGTTGGAACAGAGGAAGCTGGGCGGAGGTTGATTAGTAAAATGATGAACAGTCTGGATAGAACGGTTGGAAAAGACCTATTTCCCTCATCAGAGATTTCACCACAACCAGGGACCCTAGATTTAATAAAGTATTTGAGTTAAAGGGAAGGTGAGGGAACATTCTTCACGCAGAGGGAGCTGGGGGTCTGGAACCCACTGGCTGAAGAGGTGGCAGAGGTAGAAAGATGATATTAAAACCAATAATAATTGGGTGTGAAATGCAATCTACAAGGTTATGAAGCAGGAGCTGGAATATGAGATGAGGATGGATTGTTGGAATTCGGCTCCGTAACATAGTGTAAACTGGCCTTGGGGAACTCTGAAGAAGCCGATACGGTTTGGCAGAAGGTGTACCAAACCCCTCCCGACCGCCAAGAAGCCGCCTCCAGCGAGCTGCGTCCATTCCTTAGCGTCATCCAGTTTGTGTCACGTTTCATCTCCACTGCTGCATGCCAGTAGCAGCGGGGAGACTGAGACTAAGAGAGTGAGACAAGTACCGGCAACACACTGCCTGCTCTCACATCCTGCAGCAAACATCTCTCTCTCTCTCTCTGCTCTTCACACAGCATACAGCAAAAATCCCAAAAGTTGAACAGTGAGAAAAAGGTGGGGCTTCCTCTGCAACGGCCATCCGGAATCTCTCAATCTCATCCCTTCAGTTAACCTGGGTAAGAGTTAGTTCATGGACATGGCTTTGTTTAAATGTTTCTCCCATTCTTTGCCCCGTATTGTAAGTTTGCTAAATTGCAGATTTCTACTATCCTGTACTTTCAGTTGCTTTATTCCGATTGCCTTACGTGTTCTGTCCTACAATAATTTCGTTCGCCTTTGCTTCTCTCCTTGTAGATGCCACTATGGGCACTCCAGTAGTGATTACTGGGGAAAACATGGGTTCCAAGTGCATGCTGCACTCCTCCGACGAATGTAGTAGCCCCGGCCAGATCCCCAACAGCACTTTCCCACCTATTTCTTACTATTGGGAAAACAGCACCGACTTTCTGGACTTCCACAGGAACGGCTCCGTGGGCACCCTCCTCCCCATCAGTATCACCGCTGTCTACTCGCTCATCTTTGTGGTGGGCTCAGTGGGTAACTGTCTGGTTATGTATGTGATCATCAGGTAAGAGGCTTCAGTCGGTGTTTGCTCCTTTGATGTGGCATTTGACACCCATTCCCCCAGCAGGATGTTGGAAGTTAAAAGTTTCGGGACGAGGAGCAGAGCACTGGACGTAGGAAATAAAACTAGCCGTGCGACAGATTGAAGTGAAATAGTGGCAGGAAAGTAATGGGGTGGAGAAGTCTCAGTGTGGATTGTAGACAATTACAGAGGTATACACGTTGTGAAGCGGCATTTAAATGGTTCATAACAGGATGCAGATTAATAGCCATGAGAGGCACTGCTGTCATGCTGCATTCTGGCTCAGTGCAACTTGTAGATTTATCTCATTACTTTTCAAAATGACTGAAGATTCTTCAAAGTCCCCTCCTTGAATTAATATGTACATTAAAATATTTCTCATTCAACACAATTACACGACTAAGGGGTGCAATGCCAATGATAATGAAATCCTGAACTCCTGTTGAAATTGGACAGGACTTGTGTTAGCATTGGAACGCCCCCACATGGGAGCAATCGGTAGTCATTCAGGACAGGGAAAGATTAATCCATGTAGTTCTCACACAAACAGTGAATGCAACTGCAAAAAAAATACACACGTACCTTCGAGACTAATGCCGACACCATGGTAACAGAGTGAGATTCAGGTGTATTGCCACAAAGTACCGCATACTGCTGCCAGTCTGAAATGGGAGCAGAATGGATTGGAAACTCTGCGGGTCAGGCAGCGTCTGAGGAAAGGTCATGGTCCTGAACTATTAACCCGGCCTTCGTTTCATCACCAATGCTGCCTGACTTGTTCAAGGCTTTCCAGAATGTTCTGCTTTAATTTAAAGTGTGTTAGTTTGTGTAGGTGTGTGTATGTGGCAAGGTTTTATGTTACGTGCACGTAAAATTGATCGTACAAAAGTTGGTGACATAATAATAATGTGATGCATACAGATACCTTAACCTGCAATGAAATTCCCCATTATATAAAAACAGGGTGACCAATTCTGGTCACAAACACCCAGACATCCTGCTGGAGAATGGGTGCAAATACAACAATGGGCACTTGGGTTGTGGGACTGGTGGGATTGGTGAATGGGGGAGGGGAGAAAGAGGATTTTGATTATAAAAGCAGGGTTTGCCTGCTGACCATGGCTTTCCTCTTGGTGACCCACAGTGAGCATGCTGACATAGAAAAAACAAAGGTGTTCAGTCTCCCTCACGCTGTCTTAAAATTAGCAGACAACAGGTATCCCATAAGTGGGCACTGGACAGTCAAAATAAGCGACAATCCATTAAAATACAGGGCAGTTGGTCACCTTGTATAGAAGACATAGAATCATAGAATCTACAGTGCAGAAGGAGGCCATTTGGCCCATCGAGCCTGCACCAACAACAATCCCTCCCAGGCCCTATCCCCACAACCCCATATAATTACCCTCCTAATCCCCTGACATTAAGGGGCAATTTAGCATGGCCAATCAACCTAACCCGCACATCTTTGGAGTGTGGGAGGAAACCGGAGCACCTGGAGGAAACCTACGCAGACACGAGGAGAATGTGCAGACTCTGTATAGACAGTCACCTGAGGCCAGAATTGAACTCGGGTCCTTGGCACTGTGAGGCAGCAGTGCTAACCATCAGTCACCAGTTTTTTGCAGTGTGCAGTACCCCATTTCTCCTAACACTCTAAGTACCTGTTGAAGTACATCTCAAACTTACTTTAGCTCCAAAATTAATAATGGTGGGTTGAGGAGGGATGTTCAACCACCCTATACTTACCTGAAAAACAGGATCTCAGTGGTTGGAAATGGAAGGGGGCAATACCATATCCATCCTAATGATGCCCAAGAACCTGTTAATGCAATATTCAGGTTAGACTGTAGATGCCAAGCTTAAACAGTTTGCCTGTTTAAGGTGAGAAGATACTTAGATATGCAATTCAAAGTTCAAGTTTGCAATTTGTAAGCTTGCCAGCACATTCTCAAAGACAGCTAGGATGGATAGTAATTGCTGGTGATACCCACATCGCATGAATGGAGGACAAAAAAATTGTTATGTTCTGTCTGCACAGCAGAACTGCTGTTGGCTCTGCAAAACACACTGCACCCCTCTACTGACCAATGTTCACCATCTCTCCTGCTGCCCCAACCTGATCCCTGATCCCTCCTGGGGAGGGATCCTCCCTCCTTCTCAGACTCACTTCCACAACAAGTTCCAGCACCTGCTCCAGTCAGAATATGCTTCCTCTTTAAGAGGTGAAAGCAAGCCTGAGGTTCTCCAAGCTCGCTTTAAGTGGTGCCAGCCTCACACAAGCTTGGATGCCATGCAGCCACTCAACAGTACGTGCAACGCATTGATCATGCATCATGTCCCTGCACCTGTTTTCAGGAGCTTTTGAGCCTTGCCCCCTAAGTGTTAACTATTACCTGTTGGACAAACAGCCGTGACTGTTGCCACCCATTCTGAGGTGGGCCAGTTCAAAGCTGGGCCTTCTGGACCCAGAACTGCTTGAAGTTGTGCTCTAAGGCTGTCTGCAGTCTCTGTCAGTCATGCTGCAGTCACTGGAGTTGCACTGCATAGGAGCATCGGGACAAGTGAAGGCATACAGAAGGACTGTCCAAGTCTTGAACAGTCAGTTTTTACATTCAATATGGCAATGTTCGATTTATAAACTTGGTTTGGAAAGGTTGTTGTGTGGTGGTTTTTATTTCAGCACCACTGTCAAGCACATACTGTGATGGTCAATACCAGAGGGAAATTAAGGTCTGCAACTATTATTGAGTGAGGAATTCACTGGTATCGTAGTCAAACTGCACACCAGAATTATGAGTCATGTGTTCAGCAGAGAGCCCTGGTCCACCACTAGCCACACTCTTGTTTCTTGTGGTGGCCTAAATACACATGGTATAATAGATGGCTGCAGAATTCAAACATATTGACTGCTGCCGGGATACTCATCATTGACTAGTATGATATACCAAGTTGGGCCGCACACCAGCTAGATGTAGACGGAGTCAAATGCTGTGGTCCATCTCAGAACTGACACACGGCACCTGCAAAGCAAAGTGTGTGCCATCAATGACACCTTATACCATGGGGAAGCCTGCAATCCTCATAAAGCCGGGTTCTCACTCTGCCTGCTTCTCCCTGACAAGAGAGAATGAAATATATTCAGCACTCCTTGCATATAGAGCCAAAGTGACCTCCCCTATGCAACGATGGACACCAAGCTGGGAGATGTTGCAAATACTGCCTGCTGCAGCCTAGGAGTCAGACACATAAAAGGTCAAGGCTTCGCCACCTGCACAGCCACTGGCAACGCCGTTTGCAGTCTTATAGCAGATTTCTGTGAGATGGTGAAATGGTGACATCTGACACACTGTTCCCTACTGAGGTCCAGGTAGGAGAATTGGTCCCTGAACAAGCCAGGTAAATATGACTGCGACCAAGTGCCCTTCTACTTCTTTTCCAGAAGCTTACCCTGCTTTTTAGTTTAGCTCATTCTCCAAGTCACATTGCACTCCAAGGGGAATGCATACCACTGCTCTCATGTCTGGGAGTAAGTAGTTTGTGCAGAATCCCTTAAATTTAACAATATTTTGAAGTGCCACAGCACGCCCTGTATACTTCAACAAATTTAAAGAACTCCAGAAACCACTTGTACAATTGCTAAACAAGTTAGTAGAGATCAGTCAGCAACTAACCTGAAAGTAATTGATAATCCCTTTAAACAGTGCTGATAGGAGCGTTGTCTGGTTACTGAATATATGTTCAGTTGTGAGAGGTTAAGCTGGTTACTTTAGCTGAAGTCATGAGCTCCAGAATGACTGTGCCTGTATCATGTCAGTGTTACGTGCTGATCGATGTCATGAACTGTCTTTTCTGCATACTTACTGATGGATGTTGCCTGCATGCATGCTAATGCCCTCAATATGGTATTTGGAATATCGCGCATTATGTCAGCACTAGATGTGTGTATGCATATGCTGCAGACACAATCTCAGAGCTAAAATGGCATCCCTGGCACAGAAGAATTGGGTGCTACCCATGTGGATTTTGCAGCCCATGTGTATTGCATACTCCACCTCTTACACATACCCTGTCACACATTCCAATATACATTTGATCAATTCCACTTGGTTAAAGGCCTTTGACAAGGTGCCTCACGGGAGACTGCTGAGTAAAATAAGGGCCCATGGTATTCGAGGCAAGGTACTAACATGGATTGACGATTGGCTGTCAGACAGAAGGCAGAGAGTTGGGATAAAAGGTTCTTTCTCAGAATGGCAACCGGTGACAAGTGGTGTCCCGCAGGGTTCAGTGTTGGGGCCACAGCTGTTCTCTTTATATATTAACGATCTAGATGACGGGACTGGGAGCATTCTGGCCAAGTTTGCCGATGATACAAAGATAGGTGGAGGGGCAGGTAGTATTGAGGAGGTGGGGAGGCTGCAGAAAGATTTAGACAGTTTAGGAGAGTGGTCCAAGAAGTGGCTGATGAAATTCAACGTGGGCAAGTGCGAGGTCGTACACTTTGGAAAAAAGAATAGAGGCATGGACTATTTTCTAAACGGTGACAAAATTCATAATGCTAAAGTGCAAAGGGACTTGGGAGTCCTAGTCCAGGATTCTCTAAAGGTAAACTTGCAGGTTGAGTCCGTAATTAAGAAAGCAAATGTAATGTTGTCATTTATCTCAAGAGGCTTGGAATACAAAAGCAGGGATGTACTTCTGAGGCTTTATAAAGCACTGGTTAGGCCCCATTTGGAGTACTGTGAGCAATTTTGGGCCCCACACCTCAGGAAGGACATACTGGCACTGGAGCGGGTCCAGCGGAGATTCACACGGATGATCCCAGGAATGGTAGGCCTGACATACGATGAACGTCTGAGGATCGTGGGATTATATTCATTGGAGTTTAGGAGGTTGAGGGGAGATCTGATAGAAACTTACAAGATAATGAACGGCTTAGATAGGATGGACGTAGGGAAGTTGTTTCCATTAACAGGGGAGACTAGGACGCGGGGGCACAGCCTTAGAATAAAAGGGAGTCACTTTAGAACAGAGATGAGGAGAAATTTCTTCAGCCAGAGAGTGGTGGGTCTGTGGAATTCATTGCCACAGAGGGCTGTGGAGGCCGAGACGTTGAGCGTCTTCAAGACAGAAATTGATAAATTCTTGATTTCTCGAGGAATTAAGGGCTATGGGGAGAGAGCGGGTAAATGGAGTTGAAATCAACCATGATTGAATGGTGGAGTGGACTCGATGGGCCGAATGGCCTTACTTCCGCTCCTATGTCTTATGGTCTTATGGTCTTAATTGGCTCCAAGTAAAACAGATGCAAATCAGAGCTGATGATGTTGGAATATATGAACCAATAACCAGGAAAGCAGCTGGAACACTTCTGAAGAAAATTAACTTCGGACTTATGAAAACAACCAATTATGAAACCTGCAAATAGAGGAATAAGGATGAACAATGAGATCATTGAAATTTTGAGAACATTGTGGTTTTTTTTCTTGATGGTTGAAATTTTGGATGTCTAAAGCAATATTTGCAACATTAAAAATGGGAAAAATACACCTTTCACAAAAATGATTCAACTCAATGATAAGGTTATCTTTGAACACATTCATCATTGTTTTTATTTGAGATGACGAAGTCAAAGAGAGATCCTGCTGGTGTTTGTAATGTACACAATTTATCAAAGTACTTCAAAGTCATTATATCAGCTCAACTGAGAAAATGTTTCCCTTCAACACTAAAGATTCTACTCAAATGCTATTGCCAAATAATTTGAAGAAAAGCTGGAAGAAAAACATTCAGAAATTCATTCCCGTGACAGTTATATGAACGGATAGATTGCCTGAATCTTCAGGAGCCTGCGGGGCACTTGCTTGGCTTCAAACACAGGTTTAAAGTTGTGTATGTGCTACCCAGAATGTTCTGATTCACACTTGTGATTTTTAAAAAAAGAACGTGTGCATGTATGTGTCAGAGAAAAAGCAGAGAAGCAATTTAAACACAGCAGTCAGCACAGATCTTATACCATTTGTCTACCATTGAATTCCAAACAATCCACTGCAAACTGGGGGTAATTTTCACTGCCACCTCCCCTGTATATGTTGGAAATTGGGAATTGTTGGCAATTGGAAAAAAAAACAATGCCCATCAAAATTGGCTAACTGACAGAGCATCATAGAATCTCTGCAGTACAGAAAGAGGCCATTTGGCCCATCAGGCCTGCACCGACAACAATCCCACCTAGGCCTTATCCCTGTAACCCCGCTCATTTACCCTGCTAATCCCCCTGACACTAAGGGACGAATTAACATGGCCAGTCAACCTAACCCGCACATCTTTGGACTGTGGGAGGAAACCCAAATGCCCTGAGGAAATCCACGCAGACACAGGGAGAATGTGCAAACATGGTGACCCGAGGCCGGAATTGAACCTGGGTCCCTGGCGCTGTGAGGCAGCAGTGCTAACTACTATGCCACCGTGCCGCATGATGAGCATTGCCCAATTGCATCTTCATGTGGATTGCACTTTAGTTGGTATGTTTTTGAAAATGATTGAAATACAAATTCAACTTATTTTAGGTAGGTTTTCAATTAATTTAAAAACTAAAAACCATTGAAACCATTTTGTATCTTAAGAAGTATGTTAAGCTGACAGAGGCAGAGATAGAGATGGACGTACTGATTTTGAGTATCTGCTTGTGCACTGCCTGTCTTCATCCCAAAGGGTGCGCTGCCACTCTCGCCCCATTACAGCAGTAGGCTTTCTCCTGACAGGCCTGCCAACTCCTGTGACCTCCCTGACAAGATCCAGCAATACTTCCTTGTAAATGTAAAAAGTTAGCAACACTCCTGCAGTTACAGTGAGCATAGTACTGCAGCAACTAAGGAAAATCAAAAGCCCTTCACCTGGAGAAACAATGGGGGCGATTCTCCCAAAAAAATTCTAAGTTCTGAATTGGCAGGAAAACTGGTGTAAATCACGATTGTTTGCTTCAGTGGGAGCTCAAACTCGAATCCCCCACACTCTGTCCACTGCAGAGATCACAATCACGAATATCATTAAAAGCTCGGGGGGCGGCGGAGGCGGGGGGGGGGGGGGGGGGGGGGTGGGGGGCAGGGGGCGGGGGGGGGTGGGGGGCAGGGGGCGGGCGGGACCTATTCACACCAGAGTCTGACAGTTCCGAGCCTCTGTGCATGCGCAGTGGCCCCAATCTGTCAGCCTCTCATTTGCTGGTTAGCTCAATCGCTGGTTAGACCAGGACCCCCGAAGTGCTGCCCCTCCAACCCTCCTTCAATGGCCCGAGCGCAGCCCCACAAGCATTCCTGGGCCAGCCCCGATCCCATACCACCCCGTCCTGGAGCACCTCAATCTCCAGCACCCCCCCCCCTGCAGTGATGGTCACCTCCCCATGCCCCCCCACCCCGGCAGAACCCCCCCATGGGAGACAGACCCCTCTTCATGGGAGGCAGACCCCCCCCCCCCCCCAGGAGGCAGACTTCCCCGGCAGACCTGCCCCCCCCCCCCCTACCCCCAGCCTGCCCCAATCGCTGGCCGACCTCCAGCCCGACCGATCCACATGCAGAGTGGCAGTGGGGCCCCCCACCTCACCAATTGCCCGTTAGGCCCACCCACAATAGGCCCCACCCCCTTAGCACTGCTCCATTCCTGATGGGCAGTGCCAAAGTGCCCCCAGGCATGGACACTTTGCCTCTTGGGCAGTGCTGGGGGCATAGGCTGGCACTGCCAAGGTGCCCATGCCCAGGGGCACCATCCCCATCACCCGACCCCTGGGGGGGGGGGGGAGCCCGGGCTCCCCCTTCACTCTAGTGGGGTCTCCCGCTAGTTCCCCGAACGTGGGGAGCTACTCTAAACCCCGCCGGAGTGAAATACTCCTGGCGGGATGGGGGATCCTATCAGGCCCGGTGCAGAACTTGCTGGGCCCGATAATGACATTTAAATTACATTCCAAATAGATTAAAATCACTTACCTGGTCTTCCCGCTGGTTTCCAGCGTGGTCTCGACCGTGCCTGCTCTCTGGTGGTGGGAGATGCACATGCGTTGGAAACGCATGCGTGAATCCTGCAAAATGGCCAACAAGCGCATTTCCCAGCCTGCGCGCCAAACAATTAGCACGCCGCGATGGGAGAATCGGGCCCAATACCTCTAGCCCTTTAAGAGCATGAGAGAGGGTTCCATGTACAGCTAGGGGTGATTTAAAGAGGACATTATCTAGACCTGTGAAGTCCAAAAATGCAGATTGTGTATCACATCAGTGTGAAAAGCTACCTGATGTTGATCCACCCACTCTGCAATCTTTCGGTGCATGTAGCAGACCAGTGCTAATACCATTGGTCAGGGTGAATTATATAGCCATGTCAGTCGTTGCTGGTCGGGCCATGGAGAGAAATCATGGACCCTGGTGCTTCTCCTGTTTCCGACCCTCAGGTGTGTCTGCAATGTAACCTCTAAGAGACCAGAGAGCAAAGACTGGATTATTTACCAATGTACCTGTTTCTTGATCAGCAAGTCTGAAGGCTCAGCTGGTTGCTGCTTCTCACTGTGATATATTTTCGATATCTACTATGCAACACAACATTTTCACAATGTTTCAATACCTTCAAAACTCACCAAAAGCACCAGGATAGAGTGGAATAATAGGTAAGTATACAAAGGGACATACTGAAGTCAATGGAATAGATTCTTGAAAATTATGTGCAGTATAAAACAGGTTATTGATTTACTATGAGCCCATTATGCACTTTTGCCCTGGCAATCTCACCTCAAAAATCCCACTCACATTAAACTTTCATTAGCAACAAAAAATACAGAATTACAACCATGATTCCACCCTCTATTCACAAGATAATTATGAATTACAAAGGCCATCTTGCCCAGTTCATGTCATCCATCCCGGAATGACATACAAACATACATATTTGGAGAGGGAGTAGGCCATTTGGCCCCTCAAGCCTGCTCTGCAATTTAATAACTGTGCCTCCATTATATCAGTGACGACAACTCAAAAGTAATTAACTGGCTGTAAAACAATGTGAGAAATGGTGAAAGGTGTTCTTTAAATGTAGACTTTGTCTTTCTTTGATTACATCGGCATGCAATAGGCAGCATGATTGCAGCAATGAGGCCAAGTGTTGATTCTCTAAGGATAATTAATCACAAAGCAATCAACTGATGTTAGGAAAGTGGCTACATTTACAGATGCAATTCAAATCTGTAGCTAATCTCCCCCAAACACCCCTTATAACCTTCCCCCAACCCTCTCTCCAACCCCCCCAACCCTCTCTCCAACCTACTCACAATCTATCCCCCCAACCTCATATCCAACATTTCCCAATATCTTCTCCAATGCCCCCTCCAACTACCTCCAACCCTCCCCTCCAGTTTTTCTCCAAGCATTCCACAAACTGCACCCCCTTCCAACCTTCACCCAATGTGCCCTCCATGCCCCCACCACACACAACATCTGGTAGGTAGTAAAATTACAGGGATTTGACTGACTATTTCTCAAGCCAGAGCAGTGTTCGGTTTTGCTGCTGCTTCACATGTTTGGGCAGCTTTGTGGTCTGGCAAGTTTTCCAAAAATGAAATCGGAATCGTGAAGCTGCCCAAAGGTCGGAAGCAGCAGCGAGTAGTGAAATTGAGCTGTCACTGAGAAACCAGCTTAAAAAATACTGAAATCCCCAGTCTGACAGATCCGTTTTTTTTAAAGCCAGTCTTTCAGGTCAGTAGTTGTGGCTGCACAGTACGGACGATGAGAAACTGTTTGAAACACCAAGCCTGGGCTCACCCAGGCCCCAGTTCCCGATGTTTGGCACTATCTGCACTCCCCCTTCTTCTGTGCCCTGATGACAGGTTATGAGTTTTGGGTTTCCGTAGCTCTGTCACCAGCAGAACTATGGAACCCAATTTCAAGGCCCAGATGCCTGTCTTTCACATGGTATTCTTGCCTCCTGTTTTTCAGGCATAATGGAGAAAGCCACATTTTAATTCCCAAGACACTGGTAAAAATGACAATATAAAGTATTAAAAATAGAATTTAATTTATTCCATCACTATAATTTGCTGGCAATGATAACATGTAGGTTTATTCCATGACAGATTTAAAACAACCATCTCCTAATTCATTTTGAGTAATGCTAAGGATCAAACTGCTGGTTCTTATATATTAATATTCCTCATATCAGGGAGACAGCAATCTAATTTTGCAATGCAATTTGATTACCTGGAGATCCAGGGATAGAAACAAGCTGCTGTTGCCCCCATTTTATCACTGCTGCCTTACAGCGCCAGGGACCCGGGTTCAATTCCCGGCTTGGGTCACTGTCTGTGCGGAATCTGCACGTTCTTCCCATGTCTGTGTGTATTTCCTCCGGGTGCTCTGGTTTCCTCCCACGGTTTGAAAGACGTGCTGGTTAGGTGCATTGGCCATGCTAAATTCTCCCTCAGTGTACCCGAACAGGCGCCGGAGTGTGGCAACTAGGGGATTTTCTCAGTAACTTCATTGCAGTGTTAACGTAAGCCTACTTGTGACTCTAATAAATAAACTTTGAACGGCAAACATTTCCAGGCGGAAGACACGAGTAAGAAAAGTACCAATTCTATGGAGCAACTTTCTCCCAGTGTTGGGTGTTCTCTGAGGCTACTGCTGATGAGCCAAGTGACTTAAAATTAGTGCCTAATTAACTTGTCCTGCAATTGGATGGCTGGGATATGTCCAATCCTATATTTTGTCAGGTGATATTCCATTTTATTGAGGGATCTCATTTTTGCACTGGGACTCATCAGTCTGATTGGGCCATCTTGAGCTCTACTTAGGTATTTTTTGTCATGGACATGCCTTGAGAATGAAAGGGTATGTAAATATCATTTTACAACTTGACATGGGGTCATGAGTACTCAGATCTACAGCGTTTCCAAGAGATGCTGCTGGGCCATACTTGGTTCATTTCCATGTCCCTACCCTCCCACACCATGCCCCACCCCCAACCCACCTCTGAGACTTATCTGTGGGCTGTTGCTGGTGACCCAAAGAGCCAGAAATTGATCATTTGGAAATTGATCAGTTACCTCTGGAGGCACAACTGGCACTGACAGCTTGCCCACACTCGTCACCTGAAGCCCAATTTAGGACAATTCTGGGACCCCCTGGTTCTTGCACGTAATGTCTGTGGACCATTGGCTATGCACCCAAAAACAGATTATAACCAATTTCTACCCATTAATTACATTACCAGCCTTTAGTTATTCCCAGACATCCACTTCAATTGCTTTTTAAAAAATAAGCACCAGAATATTAAAAACGATGAGTGCTCTCAAAGTTATAATGATATTGCATCAAATTTAAATATAATCAAATGCATGCAAGATGGTGTTAGATTCTCAGGCAAAAAATCACGCTATTGTGAATCCATAAACGTTACAAGTGAGCAAGGGAAATTATTCAAAATTTGGGTCAGCGACAATGAGTTGGACAATAAATAAATAAATAAAATGGACACTGAACGAAAAAGCTTAGTATATAAGTCCCATACCAACTTACCATAATTCCTCTTCAAGAGCTAGAAGCGTAAATGATGAAAGAGTCATTGGGTAGAAGGAACAAAGGTGAGTGGAAGGAAGGCTGTACGGATTTAATAGTATTCATCAAGTGCAGCCAAGCAAGGTTACAATTGCTCTCCCAGAACTGATCCAAAATGCATTGACAAAACTAAGACCCAGGAGGCAGTGGACACTGCATAATACAGATAAAACTGTTGCTGAGCAGAGCAGGCACTGCGTATCATCCTGCTGACTGCACACATAGAACTTGTTCAGTACCTACCCTGAGATTGGGCACTTATTGCACAATGTTAATGAGTGGAATTTGTCACCTTCAGAATTGAGCAAAAATAATGGAGCAATGTCCCTCTCCCCAACTGAACAATATTTTGGCTCACCAGCCCTCCGTGCACAACTGAGCAAGATCTCAACTTTCTCCCCAAACAAGATTGCAACCTTTTCCCCAACTACCATGTTGAGCAAGATTGTGATCTATTTTCTCACTCCCCAACCTGTGAAGTATATATCAGGGAAAAAAAGACACTGCACTCCAAAAGAAGAAAGACAAACACAGCATCCTCAAAACTGATTTTAGGATAATGGTTGTAGGACATTTAAGTCTGAATAGCCAGTGAATATTGAGAGACTCTCAAAAACCGATGCAAGTCCCAGAACCTAAGCAAAACATTTGTCAAAGTCAAATGGGAATCACCTTCATGCCAATCTCTCTATAGTTAAATGCTTGCTTCTTCACCTTGCACCTAGACCACCTTTGCCTCTGCCACCAGCTCAGCAGTAAGTCATGGTTTCCATTCATTTCCCCAACATGTATTCTTCTCCGGGCCCAAACATTTGTTTTTGTTTATTGCTGGCAGCAACTCTGCCTCCAACAAGCCCCTCTTTACTGGCTTAGTTTGTTGCATTTCACTGATAAAACAAATTATATTCTGCAGCATAGATGAAACACATTATTAAAATGCAACTATTGTCAACTATTGTCTGCAAATCCCTTTCCAGCTCCTTCCTCCCATTGGCATCTGTTTTCTCCTTTACAATTTACTTGTACATTTTCTTCATTTCCTCTTTGACAACAATCCCCCTTATGGCCTCGTATGTCAATTTTAACTTCCCCTGGTCATCCTTCTGTCTCAATGCTGCCTGTCACTTGCTTACATTTCCCTCTTCATTCTGGCCTGAATGTCCCTTTCTCAGTATCCTCTACCTTCATCCCTCCTCTCCTGTACCCACTCATGCCCCCTTTTCCCCTCCTCTTCAATTGTCTTCCTCATTTTCTTCCCAATAACCTCTTACTCCCTCCTTCTCTCCCGTCCCTTCTCCCCGCTTCCTCTCCTTGGTTGTACCACTTCTATTTGCCCATTACTCCTCCTATAACCATTTTCACCCTGCAAGACTAAAAATTAATTTAACTTAATCGGCGTGCAATGCCATAGGAGATTGACCAGTTCTCTTAAATAAAATGTTCCTTTTTGATGTGCTTTTCTCTTGTTTGTTCCCTTAATCCTTCCTTAAAGCTTAATTCTTTTCGATGATATGCTTAACTTACCATTAGGAAACAAAATCATATTCTCACATTATTATTTGCATCAATCTGTCTGCAAATTTGGAAGGTTCTGCATACACTGGTTAGCACTCATATTGATTTAAGTGCACAAAGTGCATGCCCAAATAATGCTTTAAATAATTGCATGGTCAATTTTTAATGCATTTTAATAATGTGTTTCATCTATGCTGCAGAATATAATTTGTTTTATCAGTGAAATGCAACAAACTAAGCCTTTTATTTTTTTATTGAATATTAGGTTAGAATCATAGAAACCCTACAGTGCAGAAGGAGGCCATTCGGCCCATCGAGTCTGCACCGACCACAATCCCACCCAGGCCCGTCCCCCACATATTTTACCCGCTAATCCCTCTAACCTACACATCCCAGGACTCTAAGGGGCAATTTTTTAACCTGGCCAATCAACCTAACCCGCACATCTTTGGACTGTGGGAGGAAACCGGAGCACCCGGAGGAAACCCATGCAGACATGAGGAGAATGTGCAAACTCCACACAGACAGTGACCCGAGCTGGGAATCGAACCCGGGACCCTGGAGCTGTGAAGCAGCAGTGCTAACCACTGTGCTACCGTGCCACCCCTAGATATTGCAGGATTTATTATTAATGCATAGCTTTAAACAAAGAAGAATTAAAGTACCTATATCCCATATATTGAGAATGTGCAATGATAAATATTTTGTCAAATATCTATTTTTTTCGCTTTGGTTTACTAAAATATGCTTCTAAGGTTCAGGCCACTGAATCAATTTGATATCGAGTCAATAACTCACTTGCACAAGAGCATTGATAACTGATGAATACTTTTCTAGAAGTGAACCAAAGAATTGAGAGCATAGAGTTCTGTTCAACATATAATGGGAATAAATCACAACAGCAATATGTTTCGCTTAAAGCTTAATATGCCCATTATGAGTAGGGCCATATTCAACATTATTAATAAGTGTTTTCTCCTAAAGTCTGCTTTAGATACAGCGCTCATGAAGAGCAGGTGCAAGCAGCTTGTTATTTTTGTTGTATCATGTAGATTTTCTATTTTACATAGGAGGTTCTAACCCTGTTCATTGTGCTTATTAGCAGCAAATTGTCAAAATTACTATAATAGTTTGACATTTCTAAGGTCTTCAACCCCCAGTTAATGAGTACAGAAGTAAAACTGAGGATCATTTAATATTTAATTATACAGATTACAGAATAGCCTTATTTAAATCCAATGCTGTTTTAAGAAGCGTGTCACAGAATCCATACAGTGTAGAAGGAGGCCATTCGACCCATCAAATGTGCACCGACTCTCCGAAAGGGCAACTTACCCAGGCTCACCTCCCCCAATCCTTGTTACCCAACATATCACCATGGCTAATCCACCTAACCTACCCATCTTTTGACACTATGGGGCAATTTAGCGTGGCCAATCCACTTAACATGCACATCTTTGGAGTGTGGGAGGAAACCGGAGCATCTGGAGGAAACCCACACAGACACAGGGAGAATGCGCAAACTCCACACAGTTACCCAAGGCTGGAGTTGAACCAAGGTCCCTGGTGCTGTGAGGCACATTAGGGTTATTAATTAGGCACATTAACCACTGTGCCACCCACATTTTCCACACAATGGCAAGTATTAGAAATGTTTTAACACCAATGACTGGGCTGATCCAGTATCTCTAAGATTAATAGTTTGCTTTCCTGGCTCACTGGACAAGAATGAAACATATTTCACCTTTAAACAGATAACTTCCATAGTATCCTGCACCCTGTCCCACTCCAGTAGTGAATACAGGATAACTGATTGGTTTGTCATCAGCTTTACCCACTGGGACTGTATTGTCTGAGGGAGCATCATGCAATCTTACAAATGCTACAGTTGTGCTTTTCAATTTCCGACACCCTGCCTTTACATGCCATTTTTTTGACCAAGGTAACCTTTGAATTAATCTTAGCCTCAGGACAATCTTTCTCACTACTCCAAGGAGGCTACGTTTCTTCCCCTAGGCCATTCTTACTTTGATCTGGGCCGGGATTCTCCCAAAAAAATTATAAGTACCGAATTTGACCACAAACTGGGGTAACTCCCGCTGTTCTTTTTAGCAGGGTTTTCAAAATGAATCTCACACACTCTGCACTGCAGGGTGCACTAGTGAGATTCACAATGAAAATCTGGGGGCATGACCTATTCCCGCTGGAGAGACCAGCAGCATAGTGCTGAGTGGGCCATTGCGCATGCACCGATCTATCAGAGTGGAGATTGGCACATGGGCAGTAGCCCCACGCTCCCTGTGACCCACATCGCAGGTCTTCTGAGACCCCCAGTCCCCGAATACTGGCCTCCCGGACATCTCCAGGTCAGACACGCTACCCCCGCCAGATCCGCCTCGATCTCCCTAACCCCCACCCTCCAGCAGTCCCGATCTCCCGATAACCCCCACCCTCCTCTATAACCCGACACCTGCCCCTCCAGCAGTCTCGACCCCACTCCCAACAGTGCCAACCCCCCCACACCCCACAGCTCCATGCCCCACCCTGATGGCCAGCCCCAATCAGCCCCTTCCCTCCACAGATCCCAAATACAGGGTGGCAGCGGGACTCCCCACCCCACCAATCGTTCCCCACATAGCCACCCCCCATCAGGCCCACGTCTCTGAACCCATCCCCTTGACACTGCCTGATGCCCGGTGAGTAGTGCCAAGGTGCCCCTTGGGCTTTGCCAGGGTGCCAGGCTGGCACTGCCAGGCTGGCAATGCCCAGGGGGTACCCCTTTTCCACTCGACCTCTTGGGGGGCCTCCATGGCCTCCCTTCACTCCAGCAGGGTCGGCCACCAGTTCCCTGTTAGCGGGGAGCTGTTGTAAACCCCGTTGGAGTGAACCACTCCTGGCAGGGCGAGAGAGGCTAGTGGGCCTGGAAACCTCAGTCCCAGGCCAGCTAATAAGATTTAAATGAAGATTTTAATATTCAAATCAGCTCCGCGCCGATTTCTGGCATGGAGCTGGCGACACTGGAAATTTGGGACCCGGAGACGCATGGAGGCCATGGCACCAAGCGTGGAGCCTGCTGAACGGCCTCTGCTGATGTCTCCCAGTCTGCTGCAATGGGCTGGGAGAATCGCCCCCCCCCCCGATCTCTTATCTCTGCAGTTTCTGCGTGAGTTCACAAACAATGGGCTATTACTAATATTCTTGTGATATGACTTGTAGTTGTCGGCCCTTGCTGTAGTTTATCTTATATTACAAGCTTTATGGTCTTCAGGGTGGGACCTCACTTCCAAAGTGATGTTTTTAAAAAAGTCTTCCATTGGTTTCACTTCACTTAGGGTTGTCAACGTCTAGTTCATCCTTCATAGAGCTATACCACCTATCAAATATAATTTTCTTTTCTGTAGCAAATTCTACAAATGTCTGACTCTGTTTCTTCCTTAAATTTCAACATTTCTCTCTCTAAGCCTCCAGCACTAACTCATAAGCATTGAGAATAGCAGTTTTCACTCTATTATTGGCACCAGATTGTATGTATGAAAGAGATGAGAACATTGCCAACACACTCTGCAATTATATCATCCAACTTCCTTTTGACCCTTGCAGTTCAGTAGCAATTTTCTCAAATGATAGAAGATACATTTCAACTACTTCCTCATTGAATTTAGGCACGAAACATTCTCTTGCCAATTTCAATGGCATTGCTATCACTGAATCCTCCGCTATCACCATCTAATGGCAATCTGCGAGCTCTCCTACAAGCCTCACACCGTCCTGATTTGGAATTACATTGCTATTTCTTTATTGTCGCTGGATCAAAATCCTGGACCTCATTCCCTAACAGCACAGGGTGTATCAATACCACATGGACTGCAGCAGTTCAAGGTGGTGGTGATGTTCACATCCCATGAAATAATTTTTAAAAATTAAAACCCATAAATAAATCTGCATCACATTCATGTTTCCTTACTACCACTGATCACAGAATAAAAACCTTTCCCTGTCAAGATCAAATCTGTTTGGTTTTGTTTCTCTTAGAAACTGTCTTTTTCTTTGATTCTTTCCTCTCATTCTAATTTTTCTTGTTCTCTCTCCCTGTGGAATTCAAGTTTTCATTTTCTCTTGCTCTTTCGAAGTTTAATTCAAGTTTTCGCATTGCGCTTTCTTTCTCGTTTTTGTCTTTCTTTTTACAATTCCAGTTAGAAACATAGAACCATAGAACCATAGAAAATTACAGCTCAGAAAAAGGCCTTTTGGCCCTTCTTGTCTGTGCCGAATCATTTTTTGCCTACTCCCACTGACCTGCACTTGGACCATATCCCTCCACACCCCTCTCATCCATGAACCCGTCCAAGTTTTTCTTAAATGTTAAAAGTGACCTCGCATTTACCACTTTATCCGGCAGCTCATTCCACACTCCCACCACTCTCTGCGTGAAGAAGCCCCCCCTAATATTCCCTTTAAACTTTTCTCCTTTCACCCTTAACCCATGCCCTCTGGTTTTTTTCTCCCCTAGCCTCAGCGGAAAAAGCCTGCTTGCATTCACTCTATCTATACCCATCAAAATCTTATACACCTCTATCAAATCTCCCCTCAATCTTCTACGCTCCAGGGAATAAAGTCCCAACCTATTCAATCTCTCTCTGTAACTCAGCTTCTCAAGTCCCGGCAACATCCTTGTGAACCTTCTCTGCACTCTTTCAATCTTATTTACATCCTTCCTGTAACTAGGTGACCAAAACTGTACACAATACTCCAAATTCGGCCTCACCAATGCCTTATATATCCTTACCATAACACTCCAACTTTTATACTCGATACTCCGATTTATAAAGGCCAATGTACCAAAGGCACTCTTTACGACCCTATCCACCTGTGACGTCACTTTTAGGGAATTCTGTACCTGTATTCCCAGATCCCTCTGTTCAACTGCACTCTTCAGAGTCCTACCATTTACCCTGTATGTTCTACTTTGGTTTGTCCTTCCAAAGTGCAATATCTCACACTTGTCTGCGTTAAATTCCATTTGCCATTTTTCAGCCCATTTTTCTAGTTGGTCCAAATCCCTCTGCAAGCTTTGAAAACCTTCCTCACTGTCCACTACACCTCCAATCTTTGTATCATCAGCAAATTTGCTGATCCAATTTACCACATTATCATCCAGATCATTGATATAGATGACAAACAACAATGGACCCAACACCGATCCCTGCGGCACACCACTAGTCACAGGCCTCCACTCAGAGAAGCAATCCTCCACAACCACTCTCTGGCTTCTTGCATTGAGCCAGTGTCTAATCCAATTTACTACCTCCCCATGTATACCTAGCGACTGAACCTTCCTGACTAACCTCCCATGAGGGACTTTGTCAAAGGCCTTGCTGAAATCCAGGTAGACAACATCCACCGCCTTCCCTTCATCCACTTTCCTGGTAACCTCCTCGAAAAACTCTAATAGATTGGTCAAACATGACCTACCACGCACAAAGCCATGTTGACTCTCCCTAATAAGTCCCTGTCTATCCAAATATTTGCAGATCCTATCCCTTATCACACCTTCCAATAACTTGCCCACCACCGACGTCAAACTTACTGGCCTATAATTTCCCGGATTTCTTTTGGAACCTTTTTTAAACAACGGAACAACATGAGCCACCCTCCAATCATCCGGCACCTCCCCTGTGAATACTGACATTTTAAATATGTCTGCCAGGGCCCCTGCAAGTTCAACACTAGCTTCCCTCAAGGTCCGTGGGAATACCCTGTCTGGTCCTGGGGATTTATCCACTCTGATTTGCCTCAAGACAGCGAGCACCTCCTCCCCTTTGATCTGTACAGGTTCCATGACCTCCCTACCTGTTTGCCCTATTTCCGTAGACTATGCCCATTTCCTCAGTAAATACGGATGCAAAAAAACCATTTAGTATCTCCCCCATCTCTTTTGGTTCCATACACAGTCTACCACTCTGGTCTTCAAGAGGACCAATTTTATCCCTCACTATCCTTTTGTTCCTAACATACCTATAGAAGCTCTTTGGATTTTCCTTCACTCTGTCTGCCAAAGCAACCTCATGTCTTCTTTTAGCCCTCCTGATTTCCCTCGAGTAGCTTCTTGCACTTTTTATACTCCTCGAGCATCTGATCTGTTCCTTGCTGCCTGTACATTTCATACAACTCTCTCTTCCTCTTAATCAGTGTTACAATCTCCCTCGAGAACCAAGGTTCCTTATTCCTATTTACTTTGCCTTTAATCCTGACAGGAACATACAAACTCTGCACTCTCAAAATTTCTCCTTTGAAGGCCTCCCACTTTCCATTTACATCTTTACCAGAGAACAGCCTGTGCCACTTCCCAGGTCCCTTCTCATTTCATCAAATTTGGCCTTTTTCCAGTTCAGAACTTCAACCCGAGGACCAGATCTATCCTTATCCATGATCAGGTTGCAACTAATGGCATTATGATCACTGGATTCAAAGTGTTCCCTCACACTCACATCCATCACCTGCCCTAACTCATTGCCCAATAGGAGATCCAATATCGCATCCTCTCTAGTTGGCACCTCTATATACTGATGTAGAAAATTCTCCTGAACACATTTTACAAACTCTACCCCATCTAAACCTTTAACAGTATGCGAGTCCCAATCTATATGTGGAAAATTAAAATCCCCTACTATCACAACTTTGTGTTTTTTCCAGTTGTCAGCTATCTCTCCGCTGATTTGCTCCTCCAATTCTTGCTGACTATTGGGTGGTCTATAATACAACCCCATTAATGTGGTCATACCTTTCCTGTTTCTCAGCTCCACCCATAGGGCCTCTGTAGACAAGCTCCCTAATCTATCCTGCCTGAGTACCGCTGTAACATTTTCCCTGACCAACAATGCTACCCCCCCCCCACCTTTTATCCCTCTGCCTCTATCCCGCCTGAAACATTGGAACCCTGGAACATTGAGCTGCCAGTCCTGCCCCTCCTGTAGCCAAGTTTCACTAATGGCTATAATGTCATATTTCCATGTGTCTATCCACGCCTTCAGCTCACCTGCCTTCCCCACAATACTCCTGGCATTGAAATAGACACACCTCAAAAGATTATTTCCACCACACTGTACCCTTCCATTTGTGATTTTGCTTGAACTAACCTGTCTTTTTACCCCTGCTCCACTATCTGCTGTGGCACTCTGGTTCCCATCCCCCTGCAAATCTAGTTTAAACGCTCCCCAATAACACTAGCAAATCTCCCTGCAAGTATATTGGTCCCCTTGTAGTTTAGGTGTAACCCGTCTCTCTTGTACAGGTCCCACCTGCCCCAGAGGAGGTCCCAATGATCCAAGAATTGGAAACCCTGCCCCCTGCACCAGTTCCTCAGCCACATGTTCATCCGCCCAAGCATCCTACTCCTGCCCTCACTGGCATGTGGCAATTGTAATTGAATTCTAGTTAACTCAACTTGACTGCTACTGGGACGACCTGTTTCCTCCTCAAGGTTCAAGTGCTGAGCCCATTCTTCACCATTTCTCACCCTTACTTTCAAGTCAGCTCCAACTTTCTTTGCCACAACCTTCAGATTAACCTTTGTTAACTGCTACATGACATCCACAGACAGATCATCCCTTTCCAGAAATGCCTAACCATTGAATGTAGCCACGGTAACTTATCACTGAATACAGCAAAAGTAAATCATAGAATCCTACAGTGCAGAAGGAGGCCATTCGGCCCATTGAGTCTGCACCAACCACAATCCCACCCAGGCCCTATCCCCATAATCCCATGCATTTACCCTAGCTAGTCTTCCTGACACCAAGGGCAATTTGGCGTGGCCAATCCGCCTAACCCACACATCTTTGGACCGTGGGAAGAAACCGGAGCACCCGGATGAAACCCATGCAGACACGGGGGGGAATGTGCAAACTCCACACAGACAGTGACCCAAGCCTGGAATTGAACCCGGGTCCCTGGCGCTGTGAGGCAACAGTGCGTGCCATTGTGCTGGCCCAACCACTGTGCCACCATGCCACCCAAATGTGAAATCCTGGCGGGAGTCTTCCCTTCCCGCCTGCCATGGGAATCATAGCGGGTGGGTTGCAGAGGTCAGACAATGCAAAGGTCCATTGACCTTGAACAGGATTTGGTTTTGGAGCATGGCTGGAAAATCCAGCCCCTTGTCTGTTTAAACTCTGGTAAATTCCATTGTACCAATTTTTCAGCCTCTGGATTTGGATCCACAAGAGCCCTCCACTTGTTACAATCCCTGTAGTAAGCAATAATTTTAAAAGAAAGAGATGAATTTCCCAGCAACGTATTGAAAGAATCACAAAATTTCACTTTTCAAAACTTTTACTACAACAAACAAATTAAAATCAACATGAACTCAACCTTACTTAATAGAACATAGAATATCGAACAGTACAGCACAGAACAGGCCCTTCAGCCCACGATGTTGTGCCGAGCTTTATCTGAAACCAAGATCAAGCTATCCCACTCCCTATCATCCTGGTGTGCTCCATGTGCCTATCCAATAACCGCTTAAATGTTCCTAAAGTGTCTGACTCCACTATCACTGCAGGCAGTGCATTCCACACCCCAACCACTCTCTGCGTAAAGAACCTACCTCTGATATCCTTCCTGTATCTCCCACCATGAACCCTATTGTTATGCCCCCTTGTAATAGCTCCATCCACCCGAGGAAATAGTCTTTGAACGTTCACTCTATCTATCCCCTTCATCATTTTATAAACCTCTATTAAGTCTCCCCTCAGCCTCCTCCGCTCCAGAGAGAACAGCCCTAGCTCCCTCAACCTTTCCTCATAAGACCTACCCTCCAAACCAGGCAGCATCCTGGTAAATCTCCTCTGCACTCTTTCCAGCGCTTCCACATCCTTCTTATAGTGAGGTGACCAGAACTGCACACAATCTTAGAAATCTTAGAAATCTTAGAATCTTAGAAACCCTACAGCACAGAAAGAGGCCATTCGGCCCATCGAGTCTGCACCGACCACAATCCCACCCAGGCCCTACCCCCATATCCACCCACTAATCCCTCTAACCTACGCATCCCAGGACACTAAGGGCAATTTTAGCATGGCCAATCAACCTAACCTGCACATCTTTGGACTGTGGGAGGAAACCGGAGCACCCGGAGGAAACCCACGCAGACACAAGGAGAATGTGCAAACTCCACACAGACAGTGACCCAAGCCGGGAATCGAACCCAGGTCCCTGGAGCTGTGAAGCAGCAGTGCTAACCACTGTGCTACCGTGCCGCCCTTGAAGCACTATTCCAAATGTGGTCTCACCAAGGTCCTGTACAGTTGCAGCATAACCCCACGGCTCTTAAACTCCAACCCCCTGTTAATAAAAGCTAACACACTATAGGCTGCCTTCACAGCTCTATCCACTTGAGTGGCAACCTTTAGAAATCTGTGGATATGAACCCCAAGATCTCTCTGTTCCTCCACAGTCTTCAGAACCCTACCTTTGACCCTGTAATCCACATTTAAATTAGTCCTACCAAAATGAATCACCTCACATTTATCAGGGTTAAACTCCTTTTGCCATTTTTCAGCCCAGCTTTGCATCCTATCTATGTCTCTTTGCAGCCTACAACAGCCCTCCACCTCATCCACTACTCCACCAATCTTGGTGTCATCAGCAAATTTACTGATCCACCCTTCAGCCCCCTCCTCTAAGTCATTAATAAAAATCACAAAGAGCAGAGGACCAAGCACTGAGCCCTGTGGCAACCAATACACCAAATTGCAGGAAATGTACTTCCCCACTAACTTTATAACATAACCAAAATACTTTGTGTCACACTCCCAGCTGATATGTAGTTGTGAAGATTGAATACAAACTCTTTCTGCCTTTTCAAAAGGCTCTCTTCTCCCTGCCACAGCAAGATGAGTCTTCCAATGTCCTTTCAATGTTGTTCCACCCAATATTCTGAGTAATTGCAAGCAGCTCCCCTTTTTTGTGTCAAGGTGTGAATACTTGTTGCTTGATTTTTCCATTTTTTTTACAGATCACATGGGTCTGTTTCCAGGAAGAATTAGTCTGATCACAGCATCCCCCATTCAAAACATTTTGTTTTACCTTAAATTTAAAGAAGACAGTTTAAAACATAACCGTCATATAAAGTCCCACATTCATAACAAAAGTAATTTTGTAATAAATTATTTATTATACAGGATAGAAACTTTGGCGGTATGGTGGCATGATGGTTAGCACTGCTACCTCACAGTGCCAGGTTCGATTCCTGGCTCGGGTCACTGTCTGGGTGGAGTTTGCACGTTCTCCCCATGTCTGCATGGGTTTCCTCCGGGTGCTCTGATTTCTTTCACAGTTCGAAAAACGTGCTGGTTAAGTGCATTGGCCATTCTAAATTGTCCCTCAATGTATCTGAACCTGCGCCGGAGTGTGGCGACTAGGGGATTTTCACAGTAACTAGATTGCAATGTTAATGTAAGCCTACTTGTGACTAATAAATAAACTTTAACTTTAACTTTAGGTGCCTTTTGATCCTGACAACAAAGCTCACACAAGTACTATGTACCTGAGAACTTCTAATATCAATCTGTATGATGATTTCTCTGCCCACTAACCTGCCAATCACAGAACATTTCAAAAATTAATGGTCTTGGCCTTTTACCAAAGAATTTAGAAATAGTTGTCATCCACAGTCACAACCCCAAGGTTAAGATGTTTCATTTGTTGTGTAATGAGGGACCTTACAGTTTGATCTGATTGTGTAAATTAAAATAAAATGACACTTTAAATAGCAAGATGCTGCAATGCTTTTTCTGTAGCACAGTACGGCTACCTCGAACAAAGCCAGAGGCATTTGGGATTGAACTCACATCCCTTGAATTAATTAATTAATATTTTAGACCTCCGCTGTGTGGGCCAACATACATTCACAACATAAATTAAATCTGCTTGACGAATTGAGGCTGGTATTATTTTGTTGAAAAAATATGTTGTAATCTACGGATTTAATCCTTCATGTGATTGAAAAGTGAATGCTCTTTTGAAGGTCTAATATTATGTTAAAGGCGCTAAGTAAATGCAAGTTGTTGTTGATGATTGGTCCAGCATTACAGAAATGCAAGGAAATGAATCAATAAATGCAAAAATTCATTTTTCCCGTCCCTTTCTCTTTAAAGTTCTCAAATGTGTTCTCCATATCTATGTTTTCTATCACTCTTTGATTTCCTTCAATCTGGCTTCTGTGCTCCTCAAAACTCTCAGACTATCCTTTCTAAAGTCACCAAAAACATTCTTTATAACCATCAGCACAACTGTTAACCTTACTTGTCCTCTTGCCCTTTCTATCATTAATTCCACCTTTGTGCTCAGCGTTCCTGTCACTCCTCTTGCCTCCACTCTAACATGTGCCAGTAAGGCCAGCACATCTCCTGTAATGGGTGTGTGTCCAACCACCACCCCACCCTGTCCAAGCAGTCATATCTACTGTGCCTGCAGGCTCCAGCCTTTCTCCCCTTCCTTTCCCTATTGTACATGCTCCTCTTTGATGATGTGACTATAACCAATAGGCCACCTTTCACTGGCGATACCCAACTCTCATTCTGCCACCATTCTTTATTCCTCAACAACCTGTGGGCTGTTCAGATGATGATATATCTCAGACAATCAACAATTTCCTTCAAATCAACACCAACAAGATAGGAGCCATCCAGGTTTTTAGTCTGACAAAAGTTAATAATGCTGCAAGTATCATTAAGTGAAACATTAAAATCTGTAGTCATTATCTATTACTGGCAACTTTGATATTAGAAACTTCTTATAAGAAATGTTCCCATTAATATTAATACAGCAGATTGCCTGCTAAGTATTTTATTATTCATGTGTTTGCTTCTATTAACGACAGAAAATAATAGCTAACTGATGGAACCATCACTAATTGACTGCACCATACACTGAATAAAAGTTGCCAATCTTTATTTTTTGTTGGAATGGCTTGTAATTTCCAGTGTTGACTGCTTCTTCAATGCGATGAATTGCACATATATTACATCCACCAGAGCAAGTGAATTAGTATTTGGGAACAGGTCACTATGACCAGATCTTTCCCAGGCCCATGGAGGTGCCTTTGGAGGTTGGTGGGGAAAGTGGAGGGGAGAGGATGGGGGGGGGGGGGGGGTGCTGCCCGTAGAATTTTAGAAGTGAAAGCGTTTAGCTGGATCCCCAAAGCATTTCCTGCCTCCCCACGCTTCTTATGGAGACAGGAGAGAACAGGCAGAGGAAAGGTGCCTAGTAGTGGGCAGGTGGTTGAGCTACATAATGGGCATTTCACAAGGAGGCTGCAATCTTGCTGGTATCACGTGGGATCCCAAACCAATGCCCACCCCACCCTACATCCCCACCCACTACTCACTGAGTAAGAGGAGGTGGCTGCAGAGTGGGAGGTGGAGGCTGCATTACATATAATTGAGATTTAACTGTTGCCAGCACAAAATTGCATAGCTGCTGTCTCCCCATCTGACAACGTTACCACTGAGTGTGGAATACCTGCAGACGGATCCACGTGAGGATCTTGATGTCTCAGCCTCTCCCCTGATTCTGATGGCTGTTGCAATGCTTCCCTGCCACTCCTGCTGCTTAGGCCTCAGCTGCATTCCTTTGGCATGCGGCTGGGACTGTCAGCCTCCCCTGTAGTGGGGCTTACTGGCCCCTGCAACCCCTTTTGTCACCCACCTGCTGTCTTGAGTAGAACATGAAGGGTGCGGCGGGGGGGGGGGGGGGGGGGGGGGGGGAGGTGAGGGGAAGTTGGTGGTGGTGTGGACAGCCTGTTGATTAGCCAAATGAGGCTGGTAGGCATGCTACTGAAACATGTACGATCAGGCTCCAGAAATGATCCCTTCATCATCAGATTCCTGACATCCGCAGCAGAATTCAGCACAATATGTTGCTTTTAAAGATTTAATATTTAATTGCCTGGTACCCAAGGTAGGCATCGCAACTGTATAAATGAGTAGACCTTTTGCACAAATGGTACCAATATCTTTGCAGGGATATTTGCCAGGGCAGTTGTGGAGGATTTAAACTAGAGTGGCAGGGGGATGGGAACCTGAGTGGGGAGACACAAGAGAGTGAAACAAAGATAGAAATGAAAGTCAAAAAAGCAGAAAGCAAAACGGGAAGGCAGTGGAAACATGAGCGAGCAGCAATAGGACCATAATACAAAAAAATGGATGTGTAAAAATGTTAAAGGACAAGTTTAAAGGCAACATATCTGAATGCACAGAGCATTCACAATGAGTTAGAATAATTAATAGTTCAGATAGATCTGAATGGGTCAGACATGATTTCTATTATGGAGACATTGCTGCAGGGTGACCAAGCTTGGGAATGGAATATCCAAGGGTACTTGATATGTAGGAAGGACAAAAGGGAAAAGGAGTTGTCTCAGAAAGAAGGGGTGGAAAATATTAGTGGGAGTTGCCTCTTAGTCTCCAAACAATAGTGGTAAGATAGGGGATGGCATTAAACAATAAATTGGAGATGAATGTAACAAGTGTGCTACCGTAATCAAGGGTGACTTTAATCTACATCGTGAGTTGGCTAAGATTGATTTGGTAGCTTCATTAAAAGGCATGATGGTGGATAGGCAATGACTAATAATTAAAGAAAGAACGTGTGCATTATACCAGTTATACATTCCTTTCTGGTATTAAAAATACAACAAGAAAAGTGGTCCAATCATGGCTAACAAAGGAAGTTAAAGCTAGTGTTAGATCTAAAATGGAGATATATAAAGTTGCTAGAAAAAGTAGCAAGTTTGAGGATTGGGAGCAGTTTAGAATTCAGCAAAGGAGGATCAAGAGATTGATTAGGAGGGTAAAAATGGAGTATGAGAGTAAACTTGTAGGTAACATAAAAGAGGACTGTATAAGCTTCTATAAGTTTTTACAAATGAAAGATTAGCAAAGACAAATGTCGCTTACACTCCAAAATGGGAGAATTTGTAACAGGAAACGAAGAAATGGCAGAGCAATTAAAGAGCTATTTTAGTTCTGTCTTCACAGAGGACGACACAAAAGGAGGAATTGAAGGAAATTTGTATTAAAATTAATGCTGGAGAAATTAATGGGACTGAAAGCTGATCAATCCCCAGGGCCTTATAACCTACATCACAGGATACTAATGGAGGTGGCCTTGGAGATAGTTGTCATCTTCCCAAATTCAAAGGAACAGTCCTTACAGAATTGAGGGTGGCAAAGGTAACCCCACTATTTAAAAAAGAGGGAGGGAGAAATCAGGGGATTACAGACTAGTTAGCCTAATATCAGTGGTAGGGAAAATACTCAAGTCTATTATAAAGGATATGGTAACAGGACACTTAGCATATACATAGCTTAGAGAGAGTGCACACTGATTCCTGGGGAAGCTGGATTGCTGTTTGAGCAGATATTGACTTGGCTTGTTTTCAGTGGCATTTAGAAGAATGAGAGGGGATCTCATTAAACCCTATAAAACTCTGACAGGGTTGAGCAGGTTGGATGCAGGGATGATATCTCCTCTGGTTGGGGGCTGAGTGTTTGGAACAAGTTGTTACAGTTTCAGGGTAAGGGTAGACCATTTAGGACTGAGATGAGAAGAAACTTCTTCACTCAGTCGGTGGTGAACCTGCAGAATTCTCTACCACAGAAGGCTGTGGAGGTCAAATATATTTAAGAAGGAAATAGATAGATTTCAAGACTCTAAAGTCAAGGGTATGGGAAGAGAGCCAGACTATAGTGTTGAGATAATGGATCAGCCATAATCACATTGAATGGTGGAGCAGGCTTGAAGGGTCGTATGGCTACTCCTGTTCCTATTTTCTACAATTCTGTTTCTAGCACATCAATTGTGAATTATACATGTATATCAGTGCCAGATTTAATTTTGCTTGTATTTTCCATTTTGTATGGCTATGAATTATCATGCTAACTAAAACAGTTTTATACATTTCTTTTTAGACACACCAAGATGAAGACAGCTACCAATATATATATTTTCAATCTAGCCGCAGCAGATGCTCTAGCAACAAGCACAATGCCTTTCCAGAGTGCTGATTATTTAATGGGGTCTTGGCCATTTGGAGACATGTTGTGTAAAATAGTGGTCTCCATTGATTATTACAACATGTTTACCAGCATCTTCACACTGACAATGATGAGCGTTGATCGATATATTGCTGTGTGCCATCCAGTGAAGGCATTGGATTTCCGTACCCCTTCAAACGCAAAAGTAATAAATGTTTGCATCTGGCTCCTTGCCTCAGTTATTGGCATACCTGTTATTGTGCTTGGGGGCACTGGAACAAGAGATGGTGAGTTGTGAAGCTTCATCAAAATTAACTTCATTTAGCTGGTTACAGAGTATTCAAAAAGCCTGATTCTTATTTTAATGTATTTCATTTTTGCATATGTTAGCTTATTTTGCCATCGTTTGTTCAGCTCTTGCTCACACTGATGGGTTTTAATGAAGGGTAGAACACTGAATATGCAAAAAAAAAGCTTCCAGAGCAAATTAAAAGTGAATAAAGTAGCCGATGGGCAGGATTTTCTGCCTCTGCCCCGGTGGCGGGTTTTCCAGCAGCGGAGGCAGTTCGCCATTGACTGGTGGCGAGCACCTCTGGTCTCTCCAATGTCATGATGTGGAAATGCCGGCGTTGGACTGGGGTAAACACGGTAAGGAGTCTAACAACACCTGGTGTTGTTAGACTCCTTACTCTCCAATGTCTGCAGCACTTTGCGCAACTCAGCCACCCAGCCACAGGAATCCCGCGAGTGGAAAACCCACCACAGGGGCTCACGTTCAGTGGGACTGGAAGATCCCGCTAGTGGAAAGGGCCGGAAAACTCTGCCTTGGATGATGTTCCTCTGTAATGTAAAGAAAGACCTTTTAAGGTATTGGAGCTGTCCCAAGCTGCTTTATTGAAATGTTATCAGTCAAGATTTAACACCAAGCCATTTAAGGAAAAATAATATTAGGACATATGCGTTAGAGAGGTAGATGTTTAGGAGATCCTTAACTGAGGAGAGAGAAGTAGAATAGCAGAAATTTTCATGGCATTTCAAAATTTAGTTCAGGATTTTCTGCTCCTGTTTTCGGGCAACAGAGCAGAAAATCATTCAAGAAGTTGAAATCGCATTTCACGCCAACCTAAACACGTGACGTAATTGTCCCCCCACCAATGATATATCGCGTTTCTCAACATTCAATGTCGGGAACATCATTTCCATCCATTTCCATAGAATTATCAGGCCTTCAAAACTGATTCATCCCTTCCACCCTCTCCGTAAGAAAGTCCATTCAGATCAGCGTAAGAGCAGACCAGCATGAAATCTGACTGGTCTTCCAAGGCGCACACCGGCTGAGCAAACTTCCCAGAGGGGCTCAGGTGAGAACATTGTTCAGGGCAGGGACAGAGGGTCCAAGCCATGCTCCCAGGAGCTCGGGCATTGCTGGGACGTTGTCAGGAGCAGTTCTGGGGACAGTACTGGAGGAAGGGTGTGTTGGGTTGGGTGGTGCTGGGATTCCTTGTGAAAACTTGTGCGTTGGGGCAGAAAATAGTGCCCTGATTTTTGCGAAACAAAGGGCCCGATTTTACCATCGAGCTGCACCCGTTTTTGGGAGCGAAAACTTGGTAAAGTTGGGCGTGAGGCAAGTAGCGCGATCCGCGCCTGTCTCCACGCCAGTTCCCCCTTTACCAAGGCCCGAAAATGGCTGCGATCGGGACCACGCCCGAAACGGGCGTGACGGCCATTTAAATGCATTTTCATGTATTTAAGTGGAGTTACTGGGCTGCACGCCCAACCTTACCAGCACATCCCCCTTTACTACTGCGTTTGCCCATCCAGAATCAGCGTGAATAAGTCCGATTCGGACATTCCAATTAGTAAGGAGGTGAATGTCAAGTTGTCTGATGGCTCTCTGCTTGAGATCAGTGGTGGGTGGGGTCCTCTGCCACTCTGTTTGAGATCGGTAGGTGGGGGGGTGGGGAAGGGGGGTCCGCTGCTATTCTGCCTGAGATCAGGGGGGGGGGGGGGGGGAGGGGAGGGGGGTCCTCTGCCACTCTGCCTGAGATCGGTGGGGGCGAAGGGGGGAGAGGCCCGCGATCGGTCTGGGTAGTGGGGGTGGGGGGGGTGGGATAAGGGGGTCAGTAATGTAGTGCGGGTGGGGCAATGTCTGTGGGGGCCAGGGAGAGGCATTATCTGACCTGGAGCGATGTGACAAGGGAGCGTTTACCATTTTATTTCTGCGCATATGCAGTTGGAGGCTCCGATTGGAGCTGCAGTGTTTCGGGCACGTTAAGCCCCGCCCACAGGCTTGTGCAGCGCGATTTGGAATCACTGATATTTTTTCAGGCAGAGTGCGGATGAGGGTGCCTGAGAACGGGTCTAAAAGTCGGATCTGACACACTCCCAGTTTCAAGTCCACCCAGCGCTTAGAATCAAAATGGTAAAATAGGGCCCGAAGTTGTCGGTGGGACAGATTCAATCCATGTAATGTTGTGGGACCTGCCTCTTGATGTTTTTGAGACTAAGTCCCAAACTATGGCTGCAATGTTGCCTTTCCTGCCGGCTATTGGCCTTGGCCTGTTTCCAGCAAAATTTCACCCTTAGAGCTTAGACAACCGAAGGCACAGTCCTAATAGCGGAACAATTAAAATGGGAGTTGCACAAGAAGAACTCAAAATTCATAAAACCATAGAGTGATATATATAGCACAGAAGGAGGTCCATCATGTTTACCTTGGCCCTTTGGTTCCATCCGCTCCCATAGCCCTGAAAATGATTTTCCTTCAAGTATTTATACAATTTTAAATGCATTATTTAATCTGTTACCATCACCCCTCATTACCATCATGTTCCTAACAGCTTTTTATGTTGAAAAAAGGTTTCCTCATATTACCTCTGATTCTTTTATCGATCACCCTTTTTACATTTACGAAGTTTATAAGTTTATTATGTTTTAGGACAGTTTTAAATTTAGGGCAAATGAAAGGCTTCATGTGATCAGAGTTGCAGTTTGCCTGAAGGTAAGCCTGGGCGGTTTGATATTTAGACATAAAAGGAAAGCTTAAATTCGTTCAACTAGGAAACTATTTATGCTTTGCTCTGGGCCTCTCAAAGTTCCGCAAAGTCTCATACAGTGGCTAGGATTAGAGATGGGACTGGTGTCGAGTGAACAGATTTTGGTGTGGTGGAAGAAGACAAGGTTTTCCCAGAAATTAGCAAAGGCCGATGGTAGGCGGGAAAAGTGGCATTCAGCCAGCCGAGGGCAACGGCGGCCTTTCCTGCTGTACAGTGCGGCTTTTAGTACCAAAACTTTCATCTCTGGGTTCCACAACGTATCACTGGCCTCTAGTTCACCCGCCCCACTATCACCTCAGTGCTGCAACCATCGGGGTGCCACATTTAAAGGCTGCCTCAGCGCACACCAACTACATTTCATAGGTTGCCGGGAAGTGATGGCTGCCAGGAAATCCAGCTGGTTTCAAACACCTCCCCGGAAAGATTCCTGGATATGGGAGGGGCCCGACGTGATGACCTCTACTCACGCACAGGAGGAAAACCAGCCAGCAAGTTCAACAACCAGCATGGGAGGCGATGGCAGCTATGGCCTGTGCTAAGGCCCTGCAGAAGAGAACAGCCATCCAGTGCAGGAAGAGGATGAATGATCTCTTCCGTTCTGCCAGGGTAAGTCAATCTTCTCACACAAAAACAGAAAATGCTGGAAAATCTCAGCATGTCTGATAGCATCTGTGGGGAGAGAATAGAGCCAACGTTTTGAGTCTAGATGACCCTTCATCAGAGCTGCTCTGGACAAAAGGTCACCCAGACCCGAAACCTTGGCTCTATTCTCTCCCGCAGATGCTGTCAGACCTGCTGAGATTTTCCAGCATTTTCTGTTTTTGTTTCAGATTCCAGCATTCACAGTATCTTGCTTTTATTAAGTCAATCTTCTCATTACTCTCAACTCACACACACACACCCATCACATATCCACAGGGATTTCACTCACTGCCAGCTCTCCCACACAGATCTTCATCTCCCCTGGGTAGAGTCCTCATCGCCTCACTGGTCAATCTCAGCATCTACACATGCCAGAAATCCTGATCAGGCGTCCTGTTTACACGCTCTCCATCTGTATTCCCGCAGGGAAGTTTGGCTCACAACTAGAAGGAGAGATCCCAGTCAGACAGATGGATTCCAGAACACAAGGCCCTCATGGACTTTGAGGACAGAGCTATCTAGGGGGGATGTCGACCTCTCCTGAGCTGATGGTGATAAACCAAGTGAGGATCCAGCACTGCACCATCCATCAGACAGCAATGCTGTGAGTCATGACTAAAGGCCTCTGCCATGCACTAGGGAACTCTTCTTTCTATTGCAGGCACATCTGGGAAGCAGCCCAGGGAGTTCCCCAACCAGGTCCTCAACTCCAGCCCTGACAGCAGCACAGAGGGGGGATTCACAGACCCTGATGTCGAAGAACTGTCATGGCACTCACCCACAGCCTCCACCAGCGCAGACACACAGCTTGGTGTGACCTAATTCTAGAGTAGGCTCGGGGTCACAACCTGGTTAGCACATTACACTTTCAGATCCATAGCAAGCGGTGGCCTGGACATCGGAGGACTGCTGATGGGCAGGAATGTGCTGATCCCGGTCAGGTGACGTGTCTCTGTACTCGGTCATGCCTCAGTAGCTGGAGTGCCACATGAGTGCAGTCGATGGCACCCTGCACCTGTGGAAAGCCAAAGATTTGTGCAAAGTCCATTGCTCTTGCATTCTGGTTGGCCTAATCCCAATGGAAATGGATGAAGTTGTAAGCCCTCGCAAAGATTGTGTCATCATATCCTGGATGCACTTATGTGCAGAGGCTAGTGAAATTCTGCACCAGTCACCTATGCAGTCCTGGAAGGAGTCACTGCTGTAAATATTGAGCACCACTGTAACTTTCAGCAACACTAGCAGGGGATGTCCTCCAAGTCCCTGTGGCACCAAATCCTGAAGATGGTGGCAGTTGTGACCAAGCAGTTCCCTGGGCATGTGTCGTTTTTGGCATTAATGGTTCTTGGACATCTGCAGGTATGTTCAGCATTGCTTGTATACCCTGTTAATAGTGAGGCACCTCTGAGCAACAGATGTCTGGGGTTTTTCCTTTGTGTGCACAGCAGGTCCTGCCATGCCTTTCTTTTCACGATTCTGCTTCTGTCTTTGGCGAGCTGAGTGCCGACTTTGACATATTCTTCTTCTCTCCAGTCTTTCATTGAGAAGAATGACAGTGAGTTCACCAGGCTCCATGTTTCACATGTTTTGCACTGCAATATCAGAGAGACTTGACAGTCAGCTTCTGCCTCCTATGGGCCACTCTTTGCACATGTCTCATCTGAAGCTACCCTTCAAAGCCCAGTGGTTCATGTCCTGGCCACAACATTGATGCCCAGTCCCTCATTCACCTGCTGGTTGGGCAACACTCCTCACCATCCTTGCCACGCACCACATGACCAAGTGGCCACAGCTTTGGCCATTATGCTGCATCCTGAGTTCTCATTTCAGGCACAGCCATTGTCCAAAGCTTCACTCTAAGGCCTTGCACTCAACCTGGTCTATGGGGGGGTTCTTATCAATACTCATTGCAGCACACAGCCAAGCATTAGGAACATTTACCTTGGGCAGTGTGCCATTGCCAATTCTCTAAGGAAATATACTTGCATTCCCAGTCAGCCAATGGTGTGAGCACACAACTGCAGTTAATGATTTTGGAAGTCAGTGCTCCAAGGGTTAACTGCTGAGCAGCAATTAGCGACACTCACACACACAAGTGGCGCTTAAGCAGGCATAATTGCGTGAGTAATTAGACTCCAGGCATGTCAATGGAATTACAGCTGAACGGTCTCATTGCAATGGGGCAATAATCACTTACATCCTGCCTCCAGAAGCCACCCCCCCCTTCCTCCAGATTTGAAAAGAACTGTTGGTCCATGATGACTGCCCACACACCCACTGAGCAGTGCTTGCCTTCCTTGCCCTCTGTGAGGCCCTTCCAGGATGCCCATAGCCCAGGAACAGAAGGCAACCTTAGGAATGGTGCTTTTTACACTTGACCCTCTTTCCCCCAGTTTCCCCTGAGTCAAACCCCGACTCAATGCTCCCGATCACCCCTGAATCAACCCCCCAGTCTGCCCTGAGTTAACCACTTTTCCCGCGAGTCAACCCTGTCTCCCCTCCTCAAACCCCAGCCGGTATTTTACGACCTCGCTCCGGTGAGGCTCGTAAAATCTCGCCCGAGGCCAACGTGGAATTCCGTTCTGCGAGCCGACCCGACCCAATTCCAGGGTGGGCGTGGCAGTAAAATTCCATCTCCCGTCTCCACTGACTCAACTCCATCTCCTCTGAGTCAACCGCCGGTCTTACCAACTAGTATTCTCCCCAGTACCCTGGGGTCTACCTCCAGTTTCCCCAACTAGGCCCCCAGCACCTTGAGGTTTTCCTCCTGGCACCCTGGAGCTTCCCCCTGATCTCTCCCAAGTCTTCCCCATGGTCTCCCTGACTAGGCCCCTAATACCTTTGCAGTGTTACCCCACCTGCCCCGCTACCCTCTGACTAGGCCCCCGGTGCTCTTCCAGTCTCACTCCAGTGTTATATGAGTTTCTCTCGAATCAAAGGCTGGTTGCTCTGAGTCAAAGGTCCATCACCCCTGGGTCAGGGCCTTAATACGTGGAGCTCCTCCACATTCACTGAACTTTCCTTGGAGAGTTGGTCACCAGGTTTACGCATTTTGAAGCTAGTTATAAGTTGCACTGTTCTGAAATCACACTGCTGTAGATGGATTATTTGATGCACAATTCTGGCATATGAACCCGATAATGAGATGCTAATGTATTATTAAGAGATTCCTGACATGAAACCGTGGGAAACACTTCCCATCACTGAGCAGGGGAGGGGAAGATCATGGAACCTTTCATACCAACATAAACCGCCACTTTGGCCTTCTCGCAATATTTTCCGTTCCCATCACCGGACCTGTCCAACACTAACGGGAGCGGAAAATCCTGGCCAATGGTTTCAGTCTTTCCAATATTTGATTGGAAGAAATTTCTACTCATCCAGTTCTGGATGCCAGAGAAACAGTGAGAAGAAATTCGAGGCACTGGTAGGTGATGTGGTGGTGAGTCTGTGTGCCTTCAGTGTACGTGTGAGATCGATCATTGTTTTTCGATGATGCTATCGAGGGATAGATAGGAAATGGGGCTTCCCTTGGAATGCTCACTCGCTTAGTAATAGATTCAGTTAACATCTCAGAATATCCGATGTCAGAAATTCCACTTGGCATTATCCAGCACTTAACTAAATCAAAAATAAAATTAGAACTTGCCTAATTGTTTGACAATCTGTTACAAGCAGGGCACTTGCTCAATTTGGATATGATTAACAGGCGCCCGCTTGCTGCAGTTTTATGTCTTTATTCCCATAAAACCACGCAGCGCTGATGGTTATTCTACAAAATCCTTTTTGTCTTATGGTGTTCAGCATTGGTTTTGTTTTGTCCATTAAGACTTAATTCACTAAGAAATTGCAGCGCAAAATGCAGAATCATTAATTTCCAATCTAAGCTATAACAATCCTAAACTCAACTCACAGGAGAGAGTGTAAAATATGTAGGTACAATTGACTTAAACATGAGTGTTAAATCTAGCTTTGGCTAATTTGGTTAAAAGTGTTGGAGCCTTCGTACCCATGTTAATCTATAGCACTGTAAGCGGTAGATTAGATAAGTAGCACGAGTTTAGAAATTCTGCTGTCTAATGCTGCTGTATGAATACTAAAAGGATTAATTTTACAAAGTTGCATTCCCTTCCCCTTGCCCACCAGCATTGCATCTTGCTGCACGGTGGCACAGTAGTTAGCACTGCTGCTTCACAACGCCAGGGACTCGGGTTCAATTCTGGCCTCGTGTCACTGTCTGTGTGGAGTTTGCACATTCTCCCCGTGTCTGCGTGAGTTTCCTCCGGGTGCTCCGGTTTCCTCTCACAGTCCAAAGATGTGCGGGTTAGGTGAATTGGCCATGCTAAATTGCCCCTTAGTGTCATGGGCCTGGTAGGGTAAATATGTGGGTTACGGGGATAGGGTTTGTTGTCAGGGCAGATTCAATGGGTCAAATGGCCTCTTTCTGCACTGTAGGAATTCTATAGTTCTATGATCGTGAGAATTTGGTCACCTTTAATTGATGCTCCAAAATTACTTACTAAAGGATATATTTTCCTCGCCTTGCTAATTTTGATGAAAATGAAGAGTATGGATCCAAAGTTGAAACAGTGCTTTATGCTCAACTTATTTTTTGATTCGTGAACAGAGGAAGACAAATTCAGTTGCTGGCAGATGTAAACAGGAAAATGAGAACTGATTTAATTACTTGGAGAGATACACAGGAAAACAAAAACTATTTTTACTCCTTTGTGAAAATATAAAACCAGCGAGTCACTCTTGAAGTGAGGCTAACAACGAGATTATAAACAGTTAGAATTGGGCACTTGTGACTTTACAGGCACTAACCTTTATGGATAAGAGTATTCTAGCGTTCTCATGGCAACAGGAACTGAAACACAATGTTTTGAAATTGACTTGTTGATAAACCATTGAGAAGTCGCACAATTTCCATATATGCAATTTTTATTTATCAATGTCAATCATACTTTTGAAAGAAATGAAGTCGGAAAAAGACACCAAACCAGCTTTCACATTGTCCATATTTTATAATGTGTGATCCATTGTTTCTTGAGGTAATCTTCTAAATGCATCCTCTTTACATCTGTTTACCAAGATGTGCTAAAGCTGATCTCCTGCTAAATAACCTACATGCTAATTGGTGCCTAAATCATTTTCATTTGGTTCCAAATTGCGACAAATGAATCTTGTCATGAAGAGCTGAAGGCCAAGCAGAAATTCTCTATTAATTATTTGCATATAGGCAATTATCAAGCCTGACTTATGGAACCAGGCCTTCGTACCCATTAAGCACGCTTTGGTACATTTCATTTAATTGAAGTTTTCCAATATAATTCACAATAATATGTGAAGATGCTGTTGAAATTTATTTACAGTCCTCTTACAAAATCTGTTTTCCTATTAATATTCAGGTTTGTTAATTAGGACAAAGTTAGTTGGGCATTCAGTTACACACATACAGCTTGTAACCTTGGAATTCCCAGTTTAAGTAGTTATATTTTACTCGAAATATTCTTAAACAAGTGCTGTGATGAGATTTGACTCGGAAGCAGTACAGTAAGGAAAATGCATAATTTTGTTGAAAGGTCTTTGGATTTCTATACTTTTAAGAGTGTTTAAAAAGCACGTTTGAGAGTTTGCATCTATTGTAGAAGGAACAATTGTAATTTTCTTGAATAATAAGAAATAAGGTTTTCATAGAGGAGAAGGACCTGGGTGGATGTACTGCGGGCTTGCGGTGGACTGAAAAGTTTGAGTATGTGGAATTTAACAAAGAGGTTGTGCTGGAATCTTTGAATGGCATCAAGATAGATAAGTCGCCGGGTCCGGATGGGATGTACCCCATGTTACTGTGGGAGGCGAGGGAAGAGATTGCAGAGCCTCTGGCGATGATCTTTGCGTCGTCGATGGAGATGGGGGGGTGCCGGAGGATTGGAGGATTGCGGATGTGGTTCCTATTTTCAAGAAGGGGAATAGGGATAGCCCAGGAAATTACCGACCGGTGAGTCTAACCTCAGTGGTTGGTAAGCTCATGGAGAAGATCCTGAGGGACAGGATTTATGAGCATTTAGAGAGGTTTAGTATGCTCAAGAATACTCAGCATGGCTTTGTCAAAGGCAGATCGTGCCTTACAAGCCTGGTGGAGTTCTTCGAAAATTTGACTAAACACATTGATGAAGGGAAAGCGGTAGATGTGGTTGATATGGATTTTAGCAAGGCGTTCGATAAGGTCCCCCATACGAGGCTTCTAGAAGAAGTGAGAGGGCATGGGATCCAAGGGGCTGCTGCCCTGTGAATCCAGAACTGGCTTGCCCAAAGGAGGCAGAGAGTGGGTATAGATGGGTCTTTTTCTAAATGGAGGTCGGTCACCAGTGGTGTGCCCCAGGGATCTGTTCTGGGACCCTTGCTGTTTGTCATTTTCATAAATGACCTGGATGAGGAAGTGGAGGGATGGGTTGGTAAGTTTGCCGACGACACAAAGATTGTTGGGGTTGTGGATAGTCTGGAGGGATGTCAGAAGTTACAGAGGGACATAGATAGGATGCGAGACTGGGCGGAGAAGTGGCAGATGGATTTCAACCCAGATAAATGCGTAGTGGTCCATTTTGGCAGGTCAAATGGGATGAAGGAGTACAATATTAAGGGAAAGACTCTTAGTACGGTAGAGGATCAGAAGGACCTTGGGGTCCGGGTCCGTAGGACTCTAAAATTGGCCCCGCAGGTGGAGGAGGTGGTTAAGAAGGCATATGGTGTGCTGGCCTTTATCAATCGAGGGATTGAGTTTAGGAGTCCGGGGATAATGATGCAGCTATATAAGACCCTCGTCAGACCCCACTTGGAGTACTGTGCTCAGTTCTGGTCGCCTCATTACAGGAAGGATGTGGAAAAGATTGAAAGGGTGCAGAGGAGATTTACAAGGATGTTGCCTGGATTGAGTGGCATGCCTTATGAGGATAGGCTGAGGGAGCTCGGTCTTTTCTCCTTGGAGAGACGTAGGATGAGAGGAGACTGAATAGAAGTATATAAGATGTTGAGAGGCATAGATCGGGTGGACTCTGAGGCTTTTTCCCAGGGTGGAAATGGCTGCTACGAGAGGACACAGATTTAAGGTGCTGGGGGGTAGGTACAGGGGAAATGTTCGGGGGAAGTTTTTCACACAGAGGATGGTGGGCGAGTGGAATCGGCTGCCGTCAGTGGTGGTGGAGGCAAACTCAATCGGGTCTTTTAAGAGACTCCTGGATGAGTACATGGGACTTAATAGGATGGAGGGTTATAGGTAGGCCTAAAAGGTAAGGATATGTTCGGCACAACTTGTGAGGCCGAAGGGCCTGTTTTGTGCTGTAGGTTTTCTATGTTTCTAAGAGTAAGTAAATCATAAGAAATAGGAAATGGCCATGTGACCTAGTGGCCCTTGACTAAGCTGGAAACAGTACCAGCTGGATGGGAGTTAAGAAAGAAGTCATGTGGTTGACACACACCCTTGAGAGTTATAAGCAGAGGAACTAGAGGGTGAAAATGATCAATACACAGATATATACACAACAAGAAAGCAGACAGAAACAAAAAAAGAACACAGACAATTATTATCGGGGGAAGATGCAAATCATTCTCAGGAAAAGTTTTTATTTTTGTTAGAAAAGGACTACTTGGAGGTACTTTGTGCGCTGGCCAAAGATATCTAAAATCTATAAGGCTGTGTGAATAGTTCAGAGACATTAAAGAGTTGGACGTTTTCCCAGAACTGGCCATATCCTGAACCAGGTGTTGGTCGGCTGAAATAGAACTCTGGAAAGCTACATATTCAGGATGATTGTAAACTGAGGGAGAGAGGGTTTGTAGAAGTGTGCCTTGCTGATGATAAATATACCCGTAAAACCTAAAGATGAAAAATGTTGTCAATTGACCTATCCTTCGTGAATAAAGAACAGCATATTGTAGAACTCTGTAGCTCTACGTAGTGCCACGTTTCTGTGGGGAGTAATGTAGGTGCTTGTATAAGATGTATCCTTGTTCTATCGACTATTTAAAGTGAAATTTATCTTTTTATTTGAAGTATTAATTGGCTGTTAATTCATGTGCAATTTGATTCATGTTAATGTAAATACTACAAAAAGTGAAATCTTGGTTATTTCTTCAATTGGGGGTTATTCAGTAAATGTAATTGTTTTGATTTACGGTTTCCTCCTGGGGATCGTAGCAGCACAGTTAAAATGATACCAACTTTAGTTAACAAAGCTTAGCTGTAATAGTTTTGACTGTATATGTCATCATAATGGCTGCTATTTTTCTTCTTCAACAGGTATCGTCGAGTGCGAGTTGCAGTTCCCACATCCCTACTGGTACTGGGATACCATACTGAAAATCTGTGTTTTTGTCTTTGCCTTTATTGTACCAGTCCTCATCATCTCTGTCTGCTACAGCTTGATGATTTTGCGTTTGAAGAGCGTAAGACTGCTGTCTGGTTCCAGAGAGAAAGACAGAAACCTCCGTCGGATCACACGGATGGTCCTCATTGTTGTAGCAGTTTTCATCATTTGCTGGACTCCCATTCACATTTTTGTATTGGTCAAAACTTTGGTAAATGTGCCGGAAACGGCAGCGGTATCTGCCTGTTATTATTTTTCAGTGGCTCTCGGATATACCAACAGCAGCCTTAACCCCATTCTCTATGCTTTTCTGGATGAAAATTTCAAAAGGTGTTTCAAAGATTTTTGCTGTTCCTCAGGACTGAAGCTGGAATTACAGACCAGCAGCAGAGTAAGGAATACCACACACAATCCCACTTTGTTTTGCAATAATGTAGGGAACGCAAACCGGCAAGTATGACTAGCAGTGGAAATGTCATCTTTCTCACCACAAGCGAGAGATGACTTTCAGGATTCAGGTCTGACTCAAATTACTTCTGCAGTTTAATCTTAGTTTTGCTGATTAAGAAAATGAGGTCTGTTTAGCATTACAATAAATACAATGCTTTTGTCTGCCTGTGCTCATCAATAAGAGATCAAATGATCAGTATGCATGGGAAAAGAGTTTCATATTAATATTCTTATCTTCAGCACAAAATAGCAGATGTTTAGCATCTAAGCTGGATAATTGGCATTGATTCTGAAACAATGCTGCACTTACGTTCCCATTTCATTGGGAAATAGAGCATGTCAAATTAGCTTGGCAAGCATATGACAGAAACATTTTGGAGTCTTTGCTCCCATTGTATATTAGCAACAAGCAACTGACATGTTGTGATGCGAAACAATTTCAAATCTTAAGCGAGAATCTTAATTCGGATTAAAAGAAGCCATCTACAGTCAGTCATGTACAAAAATATATCTGTCATATAATGTATTGTTATATGACGATTTATTCATGTTGAAATGTAAAACACATAGAACATTTCCGGTATCTAAAGCAAACACAAATTGAATATATTATGCCCAAAGGCAATCTGTGGAATGTCATTGTTGAAAAATAGATATCTTTGCAAACCACAAGCAAAAAGCTTTTGATCGTCAGCCACAGTTTGGGTGTAGCAATGCATTAATGAACATATGGCTGGAAGATAGTGTGAATGTAAATGACTGTGTTCCACAGCTGAGATTCAGGTAACAAAGTGAGCTTTGGAAAAAAGCAACCAAGCCTGCATCAACAAATGAAAAGCCCTTATTTTGTAAAATAACATGCAACAGAAATGGTTAAACTTTGTATCGGAGAACTTACGAGGTCCAATTTTACAAATGTGCACTCGTGGCCACGAACTTCACTGATGTGCTAGAAAGGTAATCAGAACTTTCTGTCTGTTATGTAAAATATCTCACTTTGAAACATGGGTCTCCATTAGTTTTTAAACTCCATATGTCTTGAGAGGTGACTGTGAATTTTAAAAAAATCTTCAAACATTTTTAAGCATTTTCTCTTTGCTATTAATATATTGTAATGTGTTCATATGTTAAAATATTTCTCACCTAATTGAAGTAAAATAATCTTCTTGGGGTAAATGTGTGACTGACCGTGTTCTAGCTGTTCCTTGCAGTGCTCAGAATTGTGGATGTGCTTCATTTAGAGCTGTTAGATTACTTTTTCTCTGGTGTTACAAACCATTTGTTATTTTGATGGAAGTAAATATTTGCAGGTACTTTGACATCCATGTAAAAATTTGTGTTGTCCTTATTTAAAGTATATTTGTGAAATCATTATTAAATAAAAATGAGAGTTCTAAGTAATTGTAGCTTTTCCTTGGAATACGTATTTTTGGTTCTTATTTTGGAGTAGCATGAGAGCATAGCGAACTGCGCAGAATGTTAATTTTATCAGACAGGGTAAAAAGCCAGAGGTTTATAAACCATCAGAATCTCAAGCTCTTCAAGGAATCTCATTCTTAAAAACTTTACTTGAGGGTCTGTTAGCTCAGTTGGCTGGACAGCTGGATAATGATGCAGAACGACGCTAATAGCATGGGTTCAATTCCCACATTGGTTGAGGTTATTCATGAAAGCCTGCCTTGTCAACCTTGCTCTTCACCTGAGGTGTGGTGGTCCTCAGGTTAAATTGCCATCAGTCAGCTCTCCCCCTTAAAGGGGGGAGTAGTCTATGGTGACTTTACCTTTTTAAAAATTAAAGTGGAACATTTCTCATACAAATTCTTTGTAGCCAATCACAGTACTGAGGACTCACACTGCTAAAAGGCAAATAGAACGATGAAATCTTAGCAAAAAATGACAGAGTGTTGGTTCTGGCAAGAAAAACCATGGTTCAGAGAAAAAGGTTGGTTTTCTCTCCAGATCTTAAAGTAAAGTTTATTTATTAGTGTCACAAGTAAGCTTACATTAACACTGCAATGAAGTTACTGTGAAAATTCCCCAGTCGCCACACTCTGGTACCTGTTCAGGTACACTGATGGAGAACTTAGCACAGTCAGTGCCACCTATCCAGCAAGTTTTTCAGACTGTGGGAGGAAACCGGAGCACCTGGAGGAAACCCACACAGACACAGGGAGAACATGCAAACTCCGCACAGTGTCCCAAGCCAGGAATCGAACCCGGGTCCCTGTGAGGCAGCAGTGCTAACCACTGTGCCACTGTGCCGCTCATACCTCACTCTGCCACAAAAAACAGTTGGGCAAGTTTCACGTCATCATGCGTGGCCTCAAAATGCTGGCAAAGCCTGACTGCGCTGAGATCATGGTGCCATGTTTAAAGGATCAGGCCAAAAAGTAATCACACCCCCACCCCACCACAGAGGTCTCAGCGGCTCCCATCCACTGCGCCCCCTCCCCCAGATCAGAGACGATATTCACCCGTGGTGATCAGAGCTGGCATTTGCCCCTGACGATCAGAGCCACCATTCACTCACCCGCTCCACACATTCAGTGCTGACAAACACCCCCAACATTGGACCCCTTCTCCTCGACCCCCCCCCCCCACCCCCCCACTCACGCGGTCAATGCTGACACCCACCACCACTACCCACTCCCCCACAAATGGCCATTGCCAACATCCCCAGCACCCACCACTCCCCCTCACCAGTACAAGTTAATGAATTCCCCCTCCCCCACTGAGGTCCACCCAGATTGTCACTGCCAGGTTGGTACTGCCAGGTTGGCACTGCCAAGTTAGCATGGGAATGGTGCCAACCAGTGCCAGGGGCATTGCAGGCCACTGCCTGGCTATAAATCCCTATCTCCAGGCCAAACTCACCTTGCAGCCCCGGGGAAATCCCCACATCAGCATCATGTCTGGGTGAAACTGTTGTAAACCTCAGGCTCAATATGCAGCAAGGGAGGGTGGGTCTTTAATTATATGCTGATGTATGTTTAAGAAGGGTAGCAAAAATAATCCAACTAATTACAGGCTGGTGAGCCTTACATCAGTGGTAGGGAAATTATTGGAGACATGATTTACTCCCACTTGGAAATAAGTGGACATATTAGCGAGAGGCAACATGGCTTTGTGAAGGGAGATCGTGCCTCACTAACTTGATCGAGTTTTTTGAGGAAGTGACGAAGATGATTGATGAGGGTAGGGTAGTGGATGTTGTCTACATGGACTTCAGTAAGGCCTTTGACAAGGTCCCTCATGGCAGACTGGTGCAGAAGGTGAAGTCGCATGGGATCAGAGGTGAGCTGGCAAGGTGGATATTGAACTGACTCGGTCAGAGAAGACAGAGGGTAGCAGTGGAAGGGTGCGTTTCTGAATGGAGGGCTGTGACAAGTGGCGTTCCTCAGGGATTAGTGCTGGGACCTTTGCTGTTTGTAATATATATAAATGATTTGGAGGAAAATGTAACTGGTTTGGTTAGTAAGTTTGCGGACGACACAAAGGTTGGTGGATTTGCGGATAGCGATGAGGACCATCAGAGGATACAGCAGGATATAGATCAGCTGGAGACTTGGGCGGAGAGATAGCAGATGGAGTTTAATCCGGACAAATGTGAGGTAATGCATTTTGGAAGGTCTAATACAGATAGGAAATATACAGTAAATGGCAGAACCCATAAGAGTATTGATAGGCAAAGGGATCTGGACGTACAGGTACACAGGTCACTGAAAGTGGCAACACAGGTGGAGAAGGTAGTCAAGAAGGCATACAGCATGCTTACCTTCATTGGCCGGGCATTTTTAAAAATTAGCAAGTCATGTTGCAGCTTTATAGAATCTTAGTAATGCCGCACTTGGAATATAGTATTCAATTCTGGTCACCACACTACCAGAAGGATGTGGAGGCTTTGGAGAGGGTACAGAAAAGATTTACCAGGATGTTGCCTGGTATGGAGGGCATTAGCTATGAGGAGAGGCTGGAGAAACTTGGTTTGTTCTCACTGGAATGATGGAGATTGAGGGGCGACCTGATAGAAGTCTACAAGATTATGAGGGGTGTCGTAGGTAAAGATACCTCTGAGTCTATTCGTAGGTCAAAATACTTTGGTTTATTTGCACAATTGTGGGAGACCGTCCGATGCCTAACATGGCCTCAGATGTCTCAGCAAATCCAGGCTAAAAACATACATTTATACCCCTCCTTGCACGTACGCAGTTTCCCAGGCCTCACAGGTTCCCAGGCAGTTGCACATCTTCCTGTGTGAACCTTGCTGCCTTGGCGTTTTCTTCACGCTTATCCCAAGGCCGCGAGTGTTGTTGTTCTCTGTGAGCACAGGTGGGATATCTTACTAACATACAAAGTTACAGTCTTCGCACAAACCAGTTAATTGGCATACAACAGCTTATATACATTCGTAGGTACTTGTATAATGTATATCGGTACAGGTTATGATGAAGGTATCATTATACGTCAGAGAAGGCCTACATATAGGCCACCACTGTTACACAGCAATACATAATTAAAGAATACAGAATGGCGGGTTAGCCACATTCTTGAACAGAAAAACATACAACAGCTGTGCTCTTATCTGTTCTGGATACATGAGCATGAAAACACCCTAACGTAAACATGAGTTCTACAGTATTTCTCACACAAGCTCTAAATATCACAGAGGTCACTGTGACACTTCGAGTATTGAAGTTCATTAACCCATTCCCGACTTCAAGGGGCATGGACAGAGTGGATAGTCAGAAGCTTTTTCCCAGGGTGGAAGAGTCAATTACTGGGGAGCATAGGTTTAAGGTGTGAGAGGCAAGGTTTAAAGGAGATTGTATGAGGCAAGTTTTTTACACAGAGGGTGGTGGGTGCCTGGAACTCGCTGCCAGGGGAGGTAGTGGAAGTGATAGTGATTTTTAAGGGGCATCTTGACAAATACATGAATAGGATGGGAATGGAGGGATATGGTCTCCGGAAGGGTAGGGGTTTTTGGTTCAGTCAGGCAGCATGGTCAGTGCAGGCTTGGAGGGCCGAAGGGCCTGTTCCTGTACTGTAATTTTCTTGGTTCTTTGTTTTTTGTATGGAGATGTAGGTGTATTTAAATCAGATTCATGGCCGTTTGTGACGTGAACCTGACTACACTGCTAGTGATGGGAAGCAAAATCAAAGGTCACAATCTCATCGGCAAGATTTGCGACTTCTGGGTTTCGCCGGATCTTGAGCCCCCGCCATTCCTGCTGACGGTGAGCACAGGCTCAAGATCGCCCCCAGAATGTTTCTTTTATCTGCTTAGTGAATTATCAACACCCACTCACGCAAATGGAACAATACAAAGTCCTCTTCTTCATTCTCCATGCTTCCAGTTCTATCACCACGGAACTAATAGGGCGGAACTTTTCATATTTTTTTCAAAGTGACGGCTCCGATAAGAAAATCGGTGAGGATCCTGCCAAGGTGTGCAGGTTTGCCGGATTGGCCATGCCAAATTGTCCAAAAGCATGTAGGTTAGTTGGATTAGCCATGGTAAATGCATGGGCTTACAGGGATAGGGCGGGGGGGGGGAGGGTCTTTCGATGAGTTGGTGCAGACTCGATTGGCCAAAGGGCCTCCTTCTGCACTGTGGAGATTCTATGGTAAAGTTGACAGTGGGAAAATGAACCGAATATTGAGCCTTTTTAACAACATTTTTTTCCCATGTGATTCATGTCACACTTGCCCCAGGAAACCTTACTCTCTGTAATCAGTAGGATGCACCTTTTAAATGCCTCCCCAGGTGATCTTATTGAAACCTACAAAATACTTAAAGGAATGGATGTGGTAGATGCAGGTAAGATGCTTCCCTCGGGGAGCATCAAACCAAGGCGCACAATTTCAAATTAAGGGGGCTACCACTAAGGACTAAGATGAGGAGAAATTTCTTTACAAAGAAGGTTGTGACTCTTTGGAATTCTCTACTGCTGAAGGCCGTGGGAGCTCAGTTGTTGAGTATGTGTCAGCTAAAGATTGATAGATTTCTGCTTAACAGTAATGTAGAGGGTTATGGAGATAGTGAGTGTAAAAGGCATTGAAGTGTCTGATTGACCATGATCGTATTGGATGATAGAGCAGGCTCGATGGGCTGAATGGCATATTCTTGTTCCTATGTTCCTGGATCAGAGAGGCCTCCAATTTAATCCTAGACTGATCCCTGCTGATTTGTGCAAAACTAGCTATTTTCAGCTCTGATGAAAGATCATCCAGACTCAAAACGTTGGCTCTATTGTCTCTTCACAGAGGCTGCCAGACCTGCTGAGATTTTCCAGCATTTTCTGTTTTTGTGTTTCAGATTCCAGCATCTGCAGTAATTTGCATTTATTCTCAGCTGGGATTGGAACTATCCTCAGTAATGATAGAACATAGAACATAGAACATAGAACATTACAGCGCAGAACAGGCCCTTCGGCCCACGATGTTGCACCGACCAGTTAAAAAAAAAAACTGTGAAATCAGTTAAAATCTCTGTTCCTAATTTGTACTTAATGATGTCTGTGAAAAGTAGACCTGTATAACCATCAGGTGAGAATAAGTTCAAGGTTAACTACGATCTGACACTCATATTTGAATAGTTTGGCCACATTCACTGTCCAGTTTCACGAGTGAAGTATAACCATTTGTACTGTCCTTGTCAGTGGAACTGTATTCCAGCATTGACAAAATGAGCAATAAGAGGATGGTTAGATAATGGTGGTAGAAGTATCCTCTAGGCCAAATCTTCTCTCAGATTCTTCTTTGTAAAATTCATTTTTAAAATGTCTGGAGATTAGTTTATATCTATTTGGAAAGTTATCTGTATTTTGATAGATACACGGTTCACAGAATTGACGTTTGAGTTTTTCTTTCTCAGTAATGTCATTCGCAGTCAGCATCCTTGAGTAGGTGTAAATTATTAGAAGCGAAGCAACAGTTTACAGCACTTGATGGTTAATTAAGTTTCCAACCGTTTCATAGAACATAGAACATAGAAAGCCACAGCACAAACAGGCCCTTCGGCCCACAAGTTGCGCCGATCACATCCCCACCTCTAGGCCTATCTATAGCCCTCAATCCCATTAAATCCCATGTACTCATCCAGAAGTCTCTTAAAAGACCCCAACGAGTTTGCCTCCACCACCACCGACGTCAGCCGATTCCACTCACCCACCACCCTCTGAGTGAAAAACTTACCCCTGACAGCTCCTCTGTACCTACCCCCCAGCACCTTAAACCTGTGTCCTCTCGTAGCAACCATTTCAGCCCTTGGAAATAGCCTCTGAGAGTCTACCCTATCCAGACCTCTCAACATCTTGTAAACCTCTATCAGGTCACCTCTCATCCTTCGTCTCTCCAGGGAGAAGAGACCAAGCTCCCTCAACCTATCCTCATAAGGCATGCCCCCCAATCCAGGCAACATCCTTGTAAATCTCCTCTGCACCCTTTCAATGGCTTCAACATCTTTCCTGTAATGAGGTGACCAGAACTGCGCGCAGTACTCCAAGTGGGGTCTAACCAGGGTCCTATAAAGCTGCAGCATTATCTCCCGACTCCTAAACTCAATCCCTCGATTAATGAAGGCTAGTACGCCGTACGCCTTCTTGACCACATCCTCCACCTGCGAGGCCGATTTAAGAGTCCTATGGACCCGGACCCCAAGGTCCTTCTGATCCTCTACACTGCTAAGAATGGTACCCTTCATATTATACTGCTGCTTCATCCCATTGGATCTGCCAAAATGGATCACTACACACTTATCCGGGTTGAAGTCCATCTGCCACTTCTCCGCCCAGTCTTGCATTCTATCTATGTCTCGCTGCAACTTCTGACATCCCTCCAAACTATCCACAACACCACCTACCTTGGTGTCGTCAGCAAACTTACCAACCCATCCCTCCACTTCCTCATCCAGGTCATTTATGAAAATGACAAACAGCAAGGGTCCCAGAACAGATCCCTGGGGCACTCCACTGGTCACTGACCTCCATGCAGAGAAAGACCCCTCCACAACCACTCTCTGCCTTCTGCAGGCAAGCCAGTTCTGGATCCACAAGGCAACAGCCCCTTGGATCCCATGCCCTCTCACTTTCTCAAGAAGTCTTGCATGGGGGACCTTATCGAACGCCTTGCTGAAGTCCATATAGACCACATCCACCGCTCTTCCTTCGTCAATGTGTTTGGTCACATTTTCAAAGAACTCAACCAGGCTCGTAAGGCACGACCTGCCCTTGACAAAGCCGTGCTGACTACTTTTGATCATACTAAACTTCTCTAGATGATCATAAATCCTGTCTCTCAGGATCCTCTCCATCAACTTACCAACCACTGAGGTTAGACTCACCGGTCGGTAATTTCCCGGGCTGTCCCTGTTCCCTTTCTTGAATATAGGGACCACATCTGCAATCCTCCAATCCTCCGGAACCTCTCCCGTCTCCATCGACGATGCAAAGATCATCGCCAAAGGCTCCGCAATCTCCTCCCTCGCCTCCCACAGTAACCTGGGGTACATCCCATCCGGTCCCGGCGACTTACCAACCTTGATGCCATTCAATAGTTCCAACACATCCTCTTTCTTTATGTCCACATGCTCGATCCTTTCTGTCCACCGCAAACCAGCAGTACAACCACCCAGATCCCTTTCCACCGTGAATACCGAGGTAAAGTATTCATTAAGCACCTCCGCCATTTCTAACGGTTCCGCACAAGCTTTTCCCCCTTCACCTTTTAAGGGTCCTATGCCTTCACATCTCATCCTTTTACTCTTGACATATTTGTAGAAAGCCTTGGGATTCTCCTTAATCTTACCCGCCAAGGTCTTCTCATGACCCCTTCTCGCTCTCCTAATTTCCTTCTTAAGCTCCTTCCTACATCCCGTATACTCCTCTAAATCCTTAACACCTCCTAGCTCTCTGAACCTTCTGTACGCCTCTCTTTTCTTATTCACCAGGTTCATCACAACCTTCGTGCACCACGGTTCCCGTACCCTACCAACACCCCCCTGTCTCATCGGAACGTTGTCATGCAGAGCTCCAGACAAACATTCCTTGAAAATCCTCCACTTTCCTTCGGTACTTTTCCCCAAGAATGCCTCCTTCCAATTTACCCGTCTAATTTCCTCCCTGATGACACTGTATTTCCCTTTACTCCAGAGAAACACTTTCCTAGCCTGCCTGATCCTATCTCTTTCCAATGCTATCGTGAAGGAGATAGAATTATGATCGCTATCCCCAAGATGCTCACCCACCGAGAGATCCTCCACCTGTCCAGGTTCATTAGCCAGCACCAGATCAAGTACAGCCTCTCCTCTAGTAGGCTTATCCACATACTGTGTCAGGAAACTCTCCTGGACACACCTAACAAACTCCTCTCCATCCAAACCCCTAGCCCTAGGGATATTCCAATCTATGTTTGGGAAATTAAAATCTCCCATCACGACAACTCTGTTATTCCTACATCTCTCCAGGATCTGTTTCCCCATCTGCTCCTCAACATCTCTGTTACTATTGGGCGGCCTATAGAAAACACCCAGCAAAGTTACCGACCCCTTCCTGTTCCTAACCTCCACCCACAGAGACTCCGTAGTCAATCCCTCCACGGCGTCCACCTTCTCTACAGCCGTGACACTATCCCTGATCAACAGTGCCACTCCCCCCCCTCTCTTGCCTCCCTCCCTGTCCTTCCTGAAACATCTAAAACCCGGCACCTGAAGCACCCAGTCCTGTCCCTGAGACATCCAAGTCTCCGTAATGGCCACCACATCACAATTCGAAGCAGCAATCCACGCTCTAAGCTCATCCACTTTATTCACTACACTCCTGGCATTAAAATAGACACATCTCAGACCTTCAGCCTGAGCACTTCCCTTCTCCATCACTCGTCTAACCTCCCTCTTACCCTGTCTACATTCCTTATCTATTTGCGAGCTAACCTCCTCGCTCGTTTCAAGTGCCTTGCTAAGAGCTTTCACAGATAAATTCTCCTGCTTTTCCTATAAACATACTGGTGCAGTTGTTGCATCATTAGTGACCACCAATTGATTTCCTCAGTGGAAGCAGACCAGGCTCTGACTTACACCATCAAAGAATGCTGCTTGAGTATCAAGGGAGGTTTTGTAGCACCTTGCTCACAACTCTGGACAGGATACAAAATACAAAAAAGGCAACTTACTTTATTTATTTATTAGTGTCACAAGTAGGCTTACATTAACACTGCAATGAAGTTACTGTGAAAATCTCCTAGTAGCCACACTCCGGCGCCTGTTCGGGTACACTGAGGGAGAGTTTAGCATGGCAAATGCCCCTAACCAGCATGTTTTTTGGACTGTGGAAGGAAACCAGAGCACCCGGAGGAAACCCACGCAGACACGGAGAGAACGTGCAAACTCCACACAGACAGTGACTCAAACTGGGAATCAAACCCGGGTTCCAGGCGCTGCGAGGCAGCAGTGCTAACCACTGTGCCACCGTGCCGCCCAGTCTGAGAGGAATCATTCACTCACATTCTGGGCTGAATTTTTGTTTGGCTGAGGAAGTGGGAATATAGGTGGGTAAGGCTGCTATTTCACATCCCCATGCATCATGTTGGTTTGGGTGGTGATTTGCCCAGTTTTATACCTGATTGTCGATTTTCAGCCAGCCTGGCTACTCACTGGTGCAGAAACATTAATGTGCTGTATTTTCTGCCTTACACTTACTGCAACAAAGCACCAGAATGTGCTCATTCCATTCCCCATCTGCAGCAGCCTCAAACCAAATGCTTATTTCTGACTTTTGTATTCGCTTGGCCAAAGGCCATGTGAGTGGTGAGGACAGGCGATGAGTCTCCCTGGAATTGGATCATCACTTCTCGGTTGTGAGCAATAGAATCTTTTGGCTAATGCCATAACCACAATCTTTCATCTTTAAGTCCAAGTTGGCGGCACACCACCGATTCTCCGCAAGAATTGAAATTATAAAGACTTTTAAACAAAAGCCTTGCTCTCTCATAAAGCACATTTCCCCACTTGCTTTTCCTCACATATAGATAACTTACAACATAGTAAACCAACTGGGACACAGAAAACAGAAATTGTTTTTCATATTTTCTACCCTCTTCCCCCATCTCTCTTCCTTGTAATTCAGGTGCTTCCACTTCACAACATGCCTTTTAATCTCAAACCATGATGGATGGGATATTTGTGCTGATGTGCTCTATGTAGGGTGACATCTTTCCCCACATGCAACAGTGTTGCTGGTCTGATGTCTGGTTCTTGGTCTCCAGCAATGGCCACTGTAATGTTGACTTCCTGACATGGTCCTGCCCTCTATAAATTTGGAAGAAGCAGCTGGCCCTGTATACCACTCAGCACCCGTACATGGGCTTAATTCAGAGCCTTTTTCAAATCCCTACTGGATTCTCAGTCCAGCACTTGGAGTACCCATTACGTTGGAAGACGACCTCCCAAAGGCAGTGAAGATAGATATTGGAGCTGGTGGTTCCAATTTGTTTGGAAGGCATTGCTTAGAAAAGCAGCTGCAACCAAGACTGAAAGGTTTGAATTATGAGAGGCTGGATAGGCTGTGACATTTTTCCCAGCATAGGAGGATGAGGGGTGACCTTATAGAGGTTTATAAAATCATGAGGGGCATAGATAAGGGAAATAGCCAAGGTCTTTTCCACAGGGTAGGTGAGTCCAAAACTAGAGGGCATAGGTTTAAGATGAGAGGGGAAAGATTTAAAAGGGACCTGAGGGGCAACTTTTTCACATAGAGGGTGGTACGTGAATGGAATGAATTGCCAGAGAAGGTGGTAGAGGCGGATACAATTACAACATTTAAAATAGATTTGGACAGGTACATGGATGGGAAAGGTTTAGAGAGATATGGGCTAAACGCAGGCAAATGGGACTAGGTCAGTTTGGTAAACCTGATCGGCATGGACGAATTGGGCCGTAGGACCTGTTTCGGTGGTGTATATCTCTATGACTCTCTTTGACTCTAATTACAGCTATTAATTATAATTAATTATTAATTATTAATAAGCCTATTACTTTGAAGGGCTTTTGCCCCTGATGTCTACAGGTCCTATATCTCCCCCCAGTCCTTTTACTTACCTAATTTGTGGCCTGCAACAGGGAATGGGTGTGCTCTTACATCTCCATACACAATTCAGCAACTCCCATCTCTGATGCTGGAGTTGCCAATCCATGATTATTTGATGTCCTCCTATTAGTCCACCAGACTCAGGAATCCACTTGTTATCCTTGTTTGAAAGGGGTTTCCAGAGGTGCCCACTGAATTGATTGCTTCCTTCAAAATTTTCCACAGGATTCCAGACTGTCAGTTCATGCCGATGGAGGGATTGGGACCTGCTAAGGAAAAAGCAATTCTATACTGCACATTAATAAAACGGATGCCTGAGCGCATTTCGTTTTTACCAGTTAAAAAGGACTGATTTCTGCTCTGTTGAGTTTAACGATTGCAGCAGAGATGTTGTAATTAATTTATAAAATAAAATAACCATTGCTTGCTGATATTGTTCCTCTTAACCTCCTTTTCTTTTGCAGAAATATTTATGTTTCTCTCTATTTTATCAATATGACAGTGGTCATTGTTCCCCATGCCCCTCCTAGAATCATACGCCTAACAATTTCATGGTAACACCCCTGTTTTTTTAGGCGCAAAATGGCACCTAATCATCTAAAATGGTGAATGAGGTGAGTACACTCATATGTGCCTGTGTTACGGCACCTGCCATGTTGGTAAATTGCAGGAAAACAATTGTCCAGTGTCCATGCCTGTTAGATAAATAAAGCCTGTTTGTGGCTCCTCTGGCAACATTGGGCTGTGTAGATCGGAACTGGAAATGAAAATACGGTCCAAATGCAACGTAACTGGTGGTCCTTAAAATTACTGCTTTCAAAAAAATAGCTTGAACTTGAAGTTGGGAAGAGATGCAATGTTCCTCCCAATCCCACAGTAAAAGGACATGGAGCACTCCCACCTCAGCCACCAGCTCCCACCCGAGGTACCCATTCAGCCCCCGTACCCCACCTCCAGCTGGCTGCTAATCCCTACTGCTTCCTCCTGATCTGGTCAGCTCTCCTTTCTCACGTATCTGAGGGTACTACTAGCTTCACACTGACCCATTCCTCAGACATGCTTCAACAACTGTGCTGTCACTTATTAGCACGTTACCTATTTGATGGAAATGAGGCCTAAGCTCTCATATTGGGGGTTGCCTCAGAACTCAGCATTCAGGCACAGAGCTCCTGAATACCCTGAACTCCTTGTATACCCAACATAAACATGCTTGAATGCCCTGTGTCTCCTGTCTCTTCTAGTATGTCTTTGAGATCTGTATCACTGACATTCTTTGACCTCCTCCTGGACATTATCCTATTCTGCTGCCCTGTGGGTACAGCTGCCACTTCAGTGAGTACTTTGAGAGAGAAAGGAAAATGTCTGAGCAGCCGGTCTTATTCTGTAACTCAAATCAAATAGATCCATTATTTACATATTTCCATATATCATACTATGTTCCAGTACTGTAATGTGATCTTCGATTAATACTCCTATCTCTTTTCCATGTTTAATCTTCTATCTCTCAAAAGTATTTTGCAACTATAATATTCATCTGAATGTTCACCTTACAATGAGGCTCCAGCCTAAGTCATGTCAGAGTTTAAATTAGCATTTCATTTTCTGCCTCTTGCTCAACAACCTTTTCACAATAGCTATCTTATTGTCGGTTGGAAACCTCATCTATTTTACCCTATCTTCATTTTTATATTTCTTTCATTACTTGTCCTATTTTCTCTCCATTGTGTTCCCTCATCTTGTTTTTCTCCCTTCACTGTCACGTTAGTTTAATTCCTGCTCCATTGAACAAAATAGTCTTCCAGCAAGGACTTTGAAATTGATCTTAGCTCAAATTAAATTTAAGAGGCCTGGAGTATAGGAGCTAGAATTTATTGAACATTAGTTGTACTATAGCTGGAGTACCACATACAATTCTGCTCACCGCATTACAGGATGAATGTGATTGCATTAGAAAGGACACAGTGGAGATTTGCCAGGATTGGAGAGTCTTAGCTACGATGAAATATTGGATAAGCTGAGGCTGTTTTCTTTGGAACAGAAGAGGCTGAAGGGAGATTCAATTGAGGTGTATAAAATGATGAGGGATTAGGAAGGACCAATTTCTGTTACAGAGAGATTAATAGTCAGGAAGGGTGGGACGATTTTGAGTCCACACTCTCCGTCTGCAGGAATGGCGGCGTGTTCAAAATCCAGAGAGCGCGATTCATGCTGGTGAGTTTCCGAGCTCTGATCTTACCGGCCCCTCACTAACAGAGTGGCGTGAAACATGCCATGGGACAGCAGAAAGCTCATTTGAATATATTAGCACGTCATGAGTGTTCACTCTCTCCAGGACGTCCTCCCTCACCGGATATTCAGCAGGTACCAGTGTGCCATCACGCCAGCACCATTTACAAAAGGTTCACCTGGATGGGAACCTGTTGTGGGGATCTCCCCAGGGTTGTAAACATAACCATAGTCCTCGCAAGGGAGGGACATGACCAGGCAGTGGCTTGGCAATGCCCCCAGCACTGCGCCTTGGCACATGTTGGCACCATGTCAATCTGGCAATGCCAAACTGTGCCATGGTGTGGGCCCCAGCCAACTCCAATTGGGGGTCAGGAGGGGGGCCCCTGAGACCTCCATGGTGGGCTAAGGGGGGACGCTTTACCAGGTTCTGATCGAGGCACCCTTTTAAGATGGCACCCTGACCTCTGAGCAGCCGGGTTTTGCCGGCATATTGAGGCCCCGCCCCCGTATATGATGGCATGAAACACACCCCTTGATCTTTTTTTGGCAGAGTGTTGAAAGATCTGGTGAGAAAACCAATTGGTTTCTCTGGAGAAAAAAACCTTGTTTTTTTCAGCTGAAACAACTCTGCCATTTTTGGGTAAGATATTGTCCCTTGTATTTAAAGTATTTGGTAGAAGGATTAGAGGGAATTTGAGAAGGAATTTCTTTCACACAGCGGTTGATGGGGATTTGTAAATCACTGCCTGAAAGTTTGGAGTAGGAAGCCACCATCGCATTTGGAAACATTTGGACATGCACTTGAGGTTCTGTAACCCATGGGGCTCTGACCAAGAGCTGATTAAAATGTTTGTGGCATTGAAGCCCGATCTTCATCACAATGTTGTAGCACCTCCAGCCTTCAACTGGCTGGGTGGCCTTCTCCTGCTGCTCTCAGGAAGAACACTACATCCTCTTGTTGCCACAGCCTCCAACATTACTCATAGAGAGGCATTGGTAAAATGTGGGGCTGCCCTGGCATGAGGACCTGACCCAGTGTTAGCTTCCTGTTCCTCTCTCTCCTCAATCTGTGCCACCAGGCTGGCTGCCATTTATTCTTTAAATTGTGCCCACTCTGTGTATCCTTTGCTCCTCCCCTTGCCCAAAACCCCTAATTGGACATGGTCTCGACCTTGTGGGATTGGGAGCACGGAGTGGAGATGACAAGTCCTGAATGCAGTGATGCCTGAGTGCCGTGAGGAATGAGTGCGATGAGGAATGAGTGCGGTGAGGAATGAGTGCAGTGAGGAATGAGTGCGGTGATGCCTGAGTGCGGTGAGGAATGAGTGCGGTGAGGAATGAGTGCGGTGAGGAATGAGTGCGGTGAGGAATGAGTGCGGTGAGGAATGTGTGCGGTGAGGAATGTGGGCAGTGAGGAATGAGTGCGGTGAGGAATGAGTGCGGTGAGGAATGAGTGCAGTGAGGAATGAGTGCGGTGAGGAATGAGTGCGGTGAGGAATGAGTGCGGTGATGCCTGTGTGCGATGAGGAATGAGTGCGGTGAGGAATGAGTGCGGTGATGCCTGAGTGCGGTGATGCCTGAGTGCGGTGAGGAATGAGTGCGGTTAGGAATGAGTGCGGTGAGGAATGAGTGCGGTGAGGAATGAGCGCGGTGAGGAATGAGCGTGGTGAGGAATGAGTGCGGTGAGGAATGAGTGCGGTGAGGAATGAGTGCAGTGATGCCTGAGTGCGGTGAGGAATGAGTGCGGTGGTGCCTGAGTGCGGTGAGGAATGAGTGCGGTGAGGAATGAGCACGGTGAGGAATGAGTGCGATGAGGAATGAGTGCGATGAAGAATGAGTGCGTTGAGGAATGAGTGCGGTGAGGAATGAGTGCGGTGGGGACTGAGTGCAGTGAGGAATGAGTGCGGTTAGGAATGAGTGCGGTGAGGAATGAGTGCGGTGAGGAATGAGTGCGGTTTGGAATGATGGCAGTGAGGAATGAGTGCGGTGAGGAATGTGTGCAGTGAGGAATGAGTGCGGTTAGGAATGAGTGCGGTGAGGAATGAGTGCGGTGAGGAATGAGCGCGGTGAGGAATGAGTGCGGTGAGGAATGAGTGCGGTGAGGAATGAGTGCAGCGAGGAATGAGTGCGGTGAGGAATGAGTGCGGTGAGGAATGTGTGCGGTGAGGAATGAGTGCAGTGAGGAATGAGTGTGGTGAGGAATGAGTGCGGTGATGCCTGGGTGCGGTGAGGAATGAGTGCGGTGATGCCTGAGTGCGGTGACGAATGAGTGCGGTGAGGAATGAGTGCAGTGAGAAATGAGTGCAGTGAGGAATGAGTGCGGTGTGGAATGAGTGTGGTGAGGAATGAGTGCAGTGAGGAATGAGTGCAGTGAGGAATGAGTGCTAACTTGGGAATTTTGTGCGGAAGGAAAATTGGTGCAGGTGGTAAGGAGGTGCTGCTTTTTAATCCCTTTATCAAGCTCCAGGAGCTGCTGAGAGTTCAAAGGCACTGTTACAGGTTAAGGGGCCAATCACTTAGGACTGAGATGAGGAGAAACTTCTTCAGTCAGAGGGTTGTGAATCTTTGGAATTCTCTACACCAGATGCATCAACATTAAAGATATCTAAGGCTGGAATAGACAGATTTTTATCGAAGTATATGGAGAGTGGGCGGGAAAGTCGAGTTGAAGCTCAAGATCAGCCATGACCGTATTGAATGGTGGAACAGACACGATTGGTCATTTGGTCTTTTCCTGCTTCTGCTTCTTATGTTGTTATGTTAATTAGTGGCCTTTCCTTTTCACAGCATTTCACATTTCTATTTTTGATGAAATGTGGAGTCAGAATAGGGAAGTTTTCCAGGGAGGTTTTCCAGGATGCCGATCCCAAAACAAAATCTAGGGTGGCACAGTGGCACAGTGGTTAGCATTGTTGCCTCACAGCTCCGGGGACCTGGGTTCAATTCTGATCTCCAGTGACTGTCTGTGCAGAGTCTGCACGTCCTCAAGTCTTTCTGGGCTTTCTCTGGGTGCTCTGGTTTCCTCCCACAGTCCAAAGATTTGTGGGTTAGATTGATCGGCTGCATAAAAATTCCCCTTAGCGTCAGGGGTATTAACAGGGTAAATAAGTGGGGTAACGGGGATAGGGCTGGGATTGTTGTCCATGTAGGCTTGATGGGCTGAATGGCCTCCTTCTGCACTGTCGGGATCCTATGATTCTATGATTATATTAGTTGGATATTTCTTATACTGTGGAGATACGGCATGGAATAATTTCATGTCACTGACTTCAGAAAATTCCCTCCCCCATCACCCACCCACTTTTAGAAGTTTAATAGAAACAATCAAATTAACTTACTGACTAGGTTTAGAGTTAGGTAACCACTCAAGTATAATTTCAGGTGAAGTGAATTCTAAATACGTGATCCTACATATTGTCCCTTGATTTTGCAACTGCACTATTTTAAAAGTCAAGCTATCACCTGCTCTAACTCATTGTTGTTCTGAACACCACAAATGTAATTTTCTACATTCCTTCCTCCCACAGCTTTTAAGTCTCAACCTAAAGTATTAAATCATTGCTTCCTGATGTTGTTCTTCTTCCTTTCTTTTCAATCTTGGTTGTGCTGTGTATAATGGAGCTTCACGGGCTCCCACTTTATGAGGCAGCACAGTGGCAGAGTGGTTAGCACTGCTGTCTCACTGTGCCAGGGACCTAGGTTCAATTCCCGGCTTGGGTCACTGTCTGTGCAGAGTCTACACGTTCTCCCCATGTCTGTGTGGGTTTCTTCTGGGTGCTCCGGTTTCCTCCCATAGTTTGAAAGATGGGTTGGTTAGGTAGATTGGCCATGCTAAATTTTCCCTCAGTGTAGCTGAACAGGCGCTGGAGTGTGGCACCTAGGGGATTTTCACAGTAACTTAACTGCAGAGTTACTGTAAGCCTATAAAGACATTGGGCTAAATCTTACCAAACATTGTGGGACTATTGTTTCTGGTGAGAAAACCAGTGTGATCTTACCGCACTCTGCCAAAAAAAATCAAGGGTGTGCGTTTCACACCGTCATTCAGTGGGGCAGGACCTCAACACGCCAGCAAAACCCCGCTGCTCAGAGTAAACCTCTCCCCAGCCCACCATGGAGGTCTCAGGGGCTCACCTCCCCACCCCAATCAGAGGCGGCACTTCTGTACCCCCCACAGATCATAGGCCCACTCTCTACCACCGCCCTCACCCCCCACAGTCTGAGTGGCGTCCACCACCTCACCAATCATAAGAGGTTGGCTCAGCCAGCAACACCCTCATCGCATGAACATTCACCCTCACCAATCATAAGAGGTTTCTTATGGCCTTGCTGCTATGTCCTTTGGATGACCTCATGGCTGCTGACCTCCTCTGTGACCTTCGTCCTGGTTTCTTTGGCCTGGCAGGCAAGAGGACCTCCTACCGGTCACTCAGAGACTGGAGGAGGATTCACAGGGAGTACTGGTTGAACCATAGGGCTGTCTTTGGTCTGGGGCCCTTCATTTGCTCTGCCTCCATTGTACTTGGCATATGAAAGAAATGAAGGGGGCTGATTTTCAGCCCGCATTCACTATCAGGGAGAAAAGCGACATGGGCTGAAAATCCAAAGAGAATCAGGAAACACTTTGCCATTGTGTTTAAGCCCCGCCTCTCAACATGACGGCATGATACATGCCCCCCATTTTATTCTGACATAAGATCTGGAGAGGAAGCCGGCCTCTTTCTCGGGAGAGAAACATATCTATTTTCAGTCTGATCCTGACCATTTTGGTAAGAATCCGCTGAGACCTTTGAAAAGGTTTGATCTTCTTCCCCTGGGTAAAGATAAACAGAGTCAAGAGGCATTTGTTAAGGTGCCACACAAAAGGTTAATACACAAGTGAAGTTAGGATTATATATTAGCTTGAATATAGGATTGCTGATGAGACAGGAAGCAGGGAATAGGGATAAACGGACATTGTGAAGTTGGCAGGCTGTAACGAGGGAAGTACTCAGCTATTTACAATCTATATAATCGACAACCAAACAGACCAAGAATAATGTGTTTAAGTTTGCTGACAATGCAAAGTTCTGTGGATGCAGTAACCCACTGGATTGGCACTCTTCCACCACTTTAAATATACATTCGCTCCACCACTGACACCTCGTCTCTGCAGTGTGTACCATCTGCAAGATGCACAAATGATCATCACCATCTGCAAATGGTGGCAGCATTTGATGAGTGGGGCATGGAGGAGTATCAGTGGGAGTTGGGGGAAAATACCTAGGATCATACCTAGCAGAAAGGAAGATGGTCGTGGTTACTGAAAGTCAATCAACACAATCCCGGGACATTGCTGTAGGAGTTCCTCAGGATAGTGACCTAGGCTCAACCATCTTCAACACTTTCATTAATGACTTTCCCTCCATCATAGAGTTAGAAGTAAGGGATGTTCACTGATGATTGCTCAATGTTTAGCACCATTTGTTACTCCTTAGATACTGAAACATTTCCATATTCAGCAAGTTATGGACAACAGTCAGTTTTGGGCTCAGAAGTGACAAGTATCATTTGTGCACATAAATGCCAGACAATGATCATCTCCAACAAAAAGGTATATAACATCTCCCCTTGACATTCAATGGCATTACCATCACTGAATCCCCTACTATCAACATCCTGGACTTTATCATTGGCCAGAAACTGAATTGGATCAGCTATAGAAATGCTGTGGCTACAAGATCAGATCAGAGTTTGGGAATTCTGTGAAGAGTAACCGACCTTCGTACTCCCCAAAGCCTTCCATCATCTGCACAGCACAAGTTAGGAGTATAATGGAATACTCTCCACTTACCTGGATGTGTGCAACTCCAACAACACTCAAGAAGCTTGACACCATTCAGGACAAAGAAACCCGCTTGATTGGCAGCCCATTCAACACCTTTAACATTCATTCCCTCTACCACCGATGTACAGTGGCAGCAGTGTGTATGATCTAGAAGTTGCACAATAGGAACTCATCAAAGCTCTATAGGCAGCGCCTTCTAAACCCGTGACCACTACCATCTAGAAGGACCCCGGGGCAACAGATATCTGTGTAGTCACCACCTGGAGGTTCCCCTTCAAATCACTCACCATCCTGACTTGGAAATTTACCACTGTTACTTCCTTGTTGCTGGATCAACATCCTGGAACTCCCTTCTAACAGCACTGTGGGTGTTCCAACAACACATTATAAGGATTTTTTCATTTATTTATTTGAACTAAGATTTATGGGAATTACTTGTTTACAACAACCCCCACAATAATAAATCACATCAGGTTCAAGAAACTTAACCATATGGCAAGAAAAAAGCACTTGAAATAATGAATTCAGAAAGTTTATAACTATTAGAAAGGTAACAAGTTACAAAGATGAAAAGCAAAGTTTGTTTAACATTAATTTGCAGTAATTAACAGTAAGAGGAGAAGGCTGAGTTTTAACAATTGAATAAACTTCCATTCCCTTCTGTGGGTGTTTATTGATGGTCCCCTGGCCAGCAGCCAGCCCCCCCACCCCCCTCCTCCCCCCCCCCCCCCTCACTTGCACCCCTATTAACCCTGGAACACTGGACTCTCTCCTCCTATCCAGCTGCACCACCAAAGCCTCTTAGTGGCGGCTATTGCTGAGGAGGCACCTGCAGGATGAGGATGCATCAATGGCCATACGCTTTGAAGACACGGAAGTGGATTCTGGGGCTAGGCAGACTGGTATGGTAAGGGGAGGGATGTGGGGGGAAGGATCTCGATGGAGGATCATCAGTGAACATCCCTCACTTCTGACCTTATGATGGAGGGAAAGTCATTAATGAGACAGTTGAAGATGGTTGAGCCTAGGTCACTACCATAAGGAACTCCTACAGCAGTGTCCTGGGACTGTGTTGATTGACTTCCAGCAAACACAACCATCTTCCTCATGTCATGATTAAGGAGTTGATCATTGTCACCACGTGGTTCCTGTGTAAACCAAAGAATGTCTGAAAAGGAACTCAATGCCACCTCAGTGCCATTTTGTCAGCCTTCTAACCTGGCCCTCAAATGCTGGTAAAATTCAACCCCTCTCTTGATCCTGCTGTTCCATTTACTTTGTTTACAATTGCAGCAATAACATTCAGAAGCAAACAGCAGTAATTTAGTTCAGCTCCCATTTAAGAGTGACAGACTGTCTTTAAGAAGGAAAGATGGGAGGTACCACTCAGTATTAGCTATGCTGCTTGGCCCTATACTGAACTCAGAAGCAGCCAGCAGCATGGGCCCCACCAATTAAACTCACGCAAACGGGGAGGCACCACCAAATGTGTGTGCTGCCGAGTTCAACAGGCAAGGACTGGTTGTGAATTGTGATACCTGTATGATACCTGTACCCAAAAAGTGGTGTGGACCATATTTTAGCCCAATACTCCCACATTCCTAGAAGGAATGCAGCTGGACTGGATTCCAATATCAATTTAGGTTATTATTCTTTTTAATGTTCATTCTCAGTCATTCATACCTCCATCTCATTTAAAGAGTTAATTTGCATTTTTCATGTGTTAAAAAACCATGCCTCCAGATAGCTCTACACAGTTTACCCAAACAATTAGTTACAATTAAGCTAATTATCTGCTATTATAACAATTTTACATTTCCTCGCTTAAAATAATAAATTACAGCACCTCAAGCATGCAACCTGAATGATTACACAAAATTTCAGAAAAAGAATGTACTCCTCATGCTGGGATTGGTTTTAATTTATTTGTTCAATGGTTTCAGATTCACATAAATATTTCCAGTCACACTTTCAAATGAAGATCAACGCACTTCTTTCTATTTATCAGTTACCAAGCAACAACTCTTAATCAGCACTTTTGCTTGTGATATTACTTTAGAAACAACTCATATCCCAGTTACCATGCACACATTAAAAAGGATAATTTCTCATTGTAAATATTTTCTAATTTAAAGCCCTGGGAGAGGAGAATAATTACAGTTTAAAAAATTAGAGATGAAATAACCATGAAGGGTTTCTGATGAAGCCTTCAGGCTATCGATCCATGATATTTTACATTTGTATATGAGATACATGCTTCATTAAGAAACATTGTTCGTAACTGCGGCATTCATTACTCCTGTAAGTGTTGCTATCAATGTCTCATGCAGCTTGACACAAAACAGGTTGGATTTTCCCATCCCACTGCAGGGTGAAACCTCTATTATTAAAAAACAGTAAGAAATGCAAGGGAGTTCTCCCCAGTGTCTTGGTCAATGTTTAGTCCTCAATCAACATCACCAAAAAACAGATTATCTGGTAATTTTACTGCTGCAGCTTGTGGGAGCATTCTGTACACTGGCTGCTGTATTTCCTACATTATCACACTGACTACACATCAAGGCTCCTTGATTGGTTGTAAAGAGCTTTACAATTTCCTGACATTATGAAAGCAAATACATCAAGGCAAGTCATTATTTTCTTTCCTTCTTCAGTTCAATTTTCTTCGCGGTCTCTTTTGGCAGCTCTTCTTTAGTTGGAGATGGCAGGACCCGCATACAGAAGTCCCATCCCCATGCTCAACATGGGAAATAGGATGGGTCTATTACCCACATACAGCAGCCCCAACCTTGCAGCTCCGTTGCAAGGTTTAGCATTTTAGAACCATCCCCACCCCACAATTTTGATGGTGTTGAACCAGCCCCAGAAAATAATGAGGTTCACCGAAGTTAGAGATATTATAAGATATGGAGAACCCAGGTTTCGAGTGGGAAACATTTAGAGAGGTAAATTTAAAATGTATTGACAACTTCACACATCATAATATCATGCTGCATAAATATATTTTTAAAGCAATGATTGAAGATAGGGATTTTTTCCTTAAAAGGTCAGTGTCCATTAAATTGACCAGTATTGTGAAAATGGAAAAGAGCTCAGATGCATTAGAGTACCTCATCCACTGGAAAAGGTGTATTTCTGCATTGGACAATTGTGGTATTCAGATATGACTGTGTCAATTATCCCAGGTGATTTAATCTTTTCATTGAATGACAGACTAGATATCCAATCCACTGGTTTAAAGCTTGCTCCGGTGACAGTTTTCACAGTAATGTGAACTGCTTTAATGCATTAATCTTGTGGGTTTTGTTGACACAGTTGTGGATATCTCAGCATCTATCCCCTTCCCCCGCAATCTCAGCAGGCATTCACCACACACCGTACCATGATCAAAGCTGGCACCCCATCCTCCCTGCCTCCCCCATACAGTCAATGCTGGAACCCCCAACCCACAAATAGCCAATGCCAGAACCCCCCAAGCCCAAACAATCAACGCCAGCACCACTACCTCCTTGCCCCTGAACATTGCTGGCATTGGACCCCTTCCCCCAAACCCCCTCCACCCAAACATGGCTGGCATATCCAGCTCTCAAGTCCACCTCCCCCCGCCAGCACAAAGAAATGAACTCCCTCCAGCCCATAAGGCTCCCACTGCGGTCCGCCCTGGCATTGTCCCTTGGCACAGGTTGGCACTGCCAGGTTGGCACTGCCAACATCTTGACTCTTAGTTATGTGACTCTCTGACCCTCCTTTTCTCCAATCCCACAAATTAACCCTTTCAACCTGAACACATGATACTACAATGGCAACTATTATGTCCTTGATAGTTTCAGGCTATCCTTTCATCATTACTTCTTGTCGCACTTGGAGAGTTGTATCAAGTTGCATCATTTGCTTGATCTGCCCACTCCTGTGACCATGATTGACGTCATGTGCAAAAATGGCTTCTGCCTCAATCCTTTGTTTACCAAAGATGAGCTCAGAGGTGACCTGACTATGATAAGCCACGGTATTCAAAAAGCAACAATGAATAGAGGCATCTTTTCATCAAACACTATGTTCTAAAGATTTGAACTTAGCAAATTTGCCAAGACCGGAGAAATTCCAGCTGTAGAAAATGAATCAATCAAGTGTTAGAATTTCTCAAACCAAACACTCTAGAAATAACAAAGATAAGGTTGTGTGAATAATATTGCATTCAGACTAATGCAGTTAGCTAACATAGGAAACATTGCTTGTAAAATTATTTTGTAGCAACCTTGAAACTGACCATATAGTACATTCTCACTTCAGTCTTTCAGTAATACAGCTTGAATAATAACTATTGTGTTGCAGGAAGAATGTGAAGGCACTAAAGTGTGTGCAGACATGATTCAAATGAATGGTTCCATAGAGGAGGGACTTCAGTTATGAAGATGGATTGGAGAAGTTGGGACTCTTCTCCTCGGAGAAGGGAAAGTTGAGAGGAGATTTGACAGAGGTATGCAAAATCATGAGGGATCTGGACAGAGAGTAGATAAGGAGAAACTCCAACCGGTGGATGTTCTGAAAACAAGAGGGCACAGATTTAAGATAACTGGTAAAAGAAGCAATGGCAACATGGGCAACATGGGAAAGTGTTTAGGATCTGGAATGCACTGTCAGAGGCTGTGGTTGATGTAGGTTCAATCCAGGCATTCAAGAGGGAATTGGAATATTACCTGAAAATGAAAATTATGCAGGACCATGGGGAGAAGGCAGGGAAGTGACACTAGGTGATCTGTTCCTTCAGGAAGCCAGCACAGGCACGATGGGCCAAATAATCTCTCTGTTTTGTAACCAGTCTGCGATTTTTGTAACATTTTTAACACAGCGCACATGCTGATACATTTTACAGAGAAGAGATCAATGACAAATGATAGCTGACTTAGGAGAGATACAAGAAAAATATTCAAAAGAGATTTTAAAACAGAGAAAGGAGTAGCCTGAAGACACAATTCAGGAACAGGTAGGAATGGGTTAAGAAATCTAGAATAAAATTTGAAGGTCAACATGACAGGATCTGTTTCTTTTTCATGGATGTGGGCAGGGCTGGCTAGGCCAGCATTTATAGCCCATAGAAAATGGCCCTTGGTGAGCTGCCTTCATGAACCACTGCAGTCCATGTGGTGAAGGTACACCCACAGTGCTGTTAGGAAAAGTTCCAGGATTTTGACCCAGTGACAGTGAAGGAATGGCGATATCTTTCCATGTCAGGATGGTTTGTGACTCGAAGGGGAACTTGCAGATGGTGGTGTTCCCATGTGTCACCTGCCCTTGTGGCCGTAGAGGTCACAGGTTTGAAAGGTGCTGTTGAAGGAGCTTTGATGAGTTGCTGCAGTTCACCTTGTATATAATACGCATGGCTGCCACGGAGCATCAGTGGTGAAGGGATTAGATGTTTAAATTGGTGGAAAGGGTACAAATCAAATGGGCTCTTTTCCCTGATTGGTTTAATCTATAAACTCATTTTCCAGGCTCCATTTGCCAATTTCAATCAAGCGAATCTACATGTAATTTGAAACACCCATAATTATGGTGGTACCTTTCTTACATACCCCATTTATTCCTGTGTACACTTTCCTACAGTGTAACTGTGAGGGGGACTATAAACAACTCCCATCAGTGACCTCTTACCTTCTTTACTTCTTATCTCTACCCAAACTGATTCTGCATCGTGCTCTTTTGAGCTAAAGTCATCTTTTATTATTGTACCAATGACATGCTTAATTAACAGAGCGACTCCACCACCTTTTCCTAGCTTCCTTTCTTTTTGAAATGTCCAATGCCCTTCAATATTCTTGGTCACCCTGAAACCATGTCTCCATGATGGCTATCAGGTCATATATATTTATTTCTATCTGTACTAACAATTCAAGTCTGTTGTTACGAATGTTACGTGCAATCAGACATAGAGGCTTTAGCTCCCTATCCCATCTTTACATGCTCTGCGTAGCATTACTGAAATTCCTGTCCTACTTTAACACTTGTTTTTACCCTTTGATTTATTATATTTCCTCTCACATGGTCCCTCCCCTCCCCTCCACTATTTACAGAATCGCAGAATTGTTACAGTGTGGAAGGAGACCATTTGGTCCACCGTGCCTGTACCGGCTCTCCAAGTGAGCATCATGGCTTGGCGTCATTCCCCTGCCTTTTCCCCCATACCTCTGTACTCTCTTTCTATTCAAGTAACCATCTAAAGCCCTCTCTGCCACCATAATTATATGACTCACCAGAATCGTGGACTCTGCAAGGTTCAGGTGAAGCATGTCCCAATGGCACAGCTCCTGCTTTCTCCACAATGGTGTCAGTGCACCATGAAGTGAAACCCATTTCTCCCACACAAATCTTTGAGCCATGCACACAACTCTCTAATCCTATTTAACCTATGCCAATTTCTTCATGACTCAGGTATCAATCCAGGGATGGTTAATGTTTAAAGAGAAACCTGAACATTCTATGGTAATAGAGGTTTGGAAGAAGGCGGGAGAAAGGCACAAAATGAATTGCCCATTCAGCGAGCCGATGAGGACATGGTGGGCTGAATGGCTTCCCCCTGTGCTGTAACAGTTCTGTGATTCTGTGGTTGAGATGTCAAATAGATATTATCTTTTTGCTTTAGAATCAAACATTAGAATCGTAGAATAGAATCATGGAATCCCTACAGTACAGAAGGAGGCCATTCAGCCCATCAAGCCTGCACCAACAAAAATCCCACCCATGCCTATCCTCGTAACCCCACGTATTTAGTATTTACTCTACTAATCCCCCTGATACTAAGGGACAATTTAGCAAGGCCAATCCACCTAACCTCACATCTTTGGAGCGTGGGTGGAAACTGAAGCACTCAGAAGAGACATGGGGAGAATGTGCAAACTCCACACAGACAGTCACCCAAGGCTGGAATTGAACTAGGGTCCCTGGTGCTGAGAGGCCAGTAAGAGTTTTAACAATACCAGGTTAAAGTCCAACAGATTTATTTGGTAGCAAATGCCATTAGCTTTTGGAGCGCTGCTCCTTCGTCAGATGGAGTGGAAATCTGCTCTCAAACAGGGCACAGAGACACAAAATCAAGTTACAGAATACTGATTAGAATGCGAATCCCTACAACCAACCAGATCTTAAAGATACTGTGAGGCAGCAGTGTTAAAACCAGTGCCAACGGTGCCGCCCCCTTGAGCCACCATGCTGCCCTATGGATAAACATGAACCAATGAAATTAACAACCTTCTCTCCAGACTTGCTGGTTCCACCAAGAAACCCTTTTGTTTACAAAGGTGTCTAAAACCACTTTGATCTGGGAACTACATGACTAATTTAAACTCCTTGTGAAGATAATCACAGACATTAATCTCTACCAAGAAACTAAGGGAAAAATAGCTCATTCTTTAAGGTTTTCACACTTCACCTTTTCATGTAAACATGGGCTTTCCTTTGAATAGTAATTTTCTTAGGAGTGTTTCCCAATTTCTCGGACCCAAGCTTTTTCACTTATCTTACATTTAACACTTTATTTTCAAAAAATGACAATTACACCTTTAAAACACATGACTTTTGAAATTAGATCTTCACTGCAGTCCAAACTGATGCAGTCGCCTCTCCAATTGCAGCACAGCAGGTATGATCATTGTTTGTAATTCATAAAGCGGGCCATAGAAAAGATAACCTTGAAAGATTCCTCGTTATTCAAGCATGCTGACAATTCCAATGTATTCAAGCAGCCCTACTTTACCATAAACTATGCATGAAGCTATGAGATTATGCTACAAATGCAGAAAGGGTAGCACAAATTATTTGCTCAGTCCAAGCACATTTTCATTCTTCCAGAAGGAAGAAGCAAGCAATTTAAAATGAAATCCACTGAGCGCTGAAGAGCAGGAGCTTCCAGCAGGCTAAATCCATTAAAGAGGTGATAACTGAGTTATTGGATAGGAGACAATATTTGCTGTACAAACGGAAGGAAAGGAAGTGTTCATGTCCGCACAACTTTACATACCCTATCTGAGCAATTACATTTCAACAGTTACCAAGCATTGAGTCTACTGTGCTCTGGAAGTGCCATATTTTAGTGTATTTCACATGGTACATTACATGCACATGAACGGATTATGTGTCTTTTTTTCCTGTTACAAACATTAATTGAATTGATTTATTATTGTCACATGTATTGGGATGCAGTGAAAAGTTTTGGTTTTTGTGAGCTATACAGACAAAACACACTGATCATAGAGTTCATAGGGAAAAAGGAAAGGATAGGGTGCAGAAAGATGGCACAGTGGTTAGCACTGCTGCCTCATAGCACCAGGGACCTGGGTTCAATTCCAGCCTCGGGTGACTGTGTGGAGTTTGCGCTTTCTCCCCGTGTCTGCGTGGCTTTCCTCTGGGTGCTCTGGTTTCCTCCCACAGGCCAAAGATGTGCTGATTTGATGGATTGGCCATGCTAAATTGCCTTTGGTGTTGGGGGATTAGCAGGATAAATACATGTGGTTATGGGGATAGGGCCTGAGTGGAATTGTTGTCGGTGCAGGCTCAATGGGCCGAATGGCCTCTTTTTGCACTGTGGGGACTCTATGATTCTCTCCTCTATGAGAATATAGTGTTTCACTCACCAATAGGGTGAGGAGAGAGATCAGTTTCATAGGATAGGACCATTCAAAAGTCCGACGGCAGCAGGAAAGTAGCTGTTCTTGAGTTGGTTGGCATGTGTTTTCAGACTTTTGTATCTTTTTCCTGGTTTAAGAAGGTGGGAGAGAGTATGTCTGAAGTATGTGGGGTCCTTAATTATGACGGCTGTTTTCCTGTGGCAGCGGGAAGTGTAGAAGGAGTCAATGGATGGTTTGCGTAATGGACTGGGCTATGTTCACAACCCTTTGTAGTTTCTAGTGGTCTTGTTCAAGCTGCTTTTGGACATTCTATAGGTTATTGTACCCTTACCATTGGAAGAGTTCACAAAGACATCTTCCAGGAACTCTGCCAGACCTATTGGAAGATCTCAGGCCAAATCACTTTATGTAATTGCGTGTGAGGCTGAGTTGGCCGCTGAAGAAAGACTGGCTGTTGCTGATCTAAAACAACATTGCTATGATCCCTGCTGAGCTAGGAATAATTCCATCCATGTAAGTCAACCATAAAATCGAAGAACACAATTAAACTCACCAGTTACTTGTCTCCTTGCATAATACAAGCAGTTAGCACATAGTATGCAGTTATTATGCAGCACATCCACTCTCTGCAGACTGTCATTAACTAGCATGCAGCATCAATTGTACCTGCAAGACAGACTTCAGACACTCTGAAAGGGAGCAAAGTTCAGCAGCCCCCATGTGAGCTCTCCTCGATGCAAATGAAGTGTTAAATTTCAGGATGCTGTAACAGTCATTTTCATAATCTAGGAATCAGGTTTCAGTGAACCACCAGCAAAGAAACATTGCAATGGTTTGTGCATGAGCAATCCAATGGCAGGTGGAGTATGAGGGAAAATGCATGGTGATAGATTTTGTGTCATTACCAGTCCTTTACCTGTAAGAGAGTGAATTTCCACAGAGGGAAATATTTAATTTTATATTTAGTTACCATTACATAAGTACATTACATAGAATTGATGAAACTATGAGCCTCTAAAGCCTGGTACAGGTTCAGATCTGGTAATAGTAATCTTGTTTGGAGCTTTCTTCAATTGCTTACACAGATCGATGGGATTGTCATTCTTGGATGTTTCTGGATTTGCAGGATCTGGATTTGCAGGAGGCAGTGCTGGTTGGTACTTCTCCAGGATTTTGAGATGTCTGCTAGAACCATAGCATCATATAATCCTTACAGTGCAGCAAGAGGCCATTTGAACCATCAAGTCTGCACTGACTTTCCGAAAGAGCACCTTACTCAGCCACCTCCCCCTGCCCCCTGCTTTCCCCATAGCTCAGCACTAATACACCTAATCTACACATCCTTTGGACACTAAGGGGCAATTTACCATGGCCAATCCACCTAAATCATACTTGGCAAACAGGCTGTTTCTTTTGTGTGTCTTCTCATTCAATGTGTGTGTGATGTGGTTGTTGAAGAGCATCAGGTTGCAAAGATTCCAGTATGATGATCTGCCTGTCATTGAAAATGAGTCCTGAGGGACGCCTATCTCCTCCCGATAAGGCCAAAATAATCTCCTGTGTATGTAGACATACTGAATTGAATCAGGCCACCCTTTGATGATGGTTTACCACAGTTTCTGTAGCATAGAATCTTCTGTTGCTTCTTCTTGTAACTGCTGGCATTTGCGTTGGGCAAAATGCATCAGATCAATTTGGTGAACACCTTCAAGTTTGATGTCAGTGAGGTCAATTTGTAGATCTAAGGATATATCTTCTGTGGGTAGCTGGGTTACCCAATCTGCTAAGTGTATCCATGGTGATCATCAAAATCTGACAGTCATAACCTTGAATCTATATTAAAAGACATTACAATCTTGGCGATGCATAGTTCAATGATTTTTGCCAAATCATCTCCAGTGGAATGTGATTGGTCTCTGCGACAAGTCTTTTGCCCAAAGTGATAGGTATGAAAATGCCTGATTCTGACCACTAAAGCTAATGTTTCCTGCTTGATGTTGGAGTAGTTGGATTGCATTACAGACAGAGATTTTGAAGTAAATGCAATTGGATTAATTTTTTATAGCAGGCATACTGCCAAACCTATCAGTGAGGCATCTTTCTCTGTGGTAGCTGTGTCCTTGCATAATACAAGCAGTTCGCACATTGTCCCAAGGATCATAACATTACAATGTTGATACTTCTGATAATAACTGTTTCAATGCTTCAAAGAGGTATTCATTGTTGGTCTCCATGCCACAGGAATGACATTTAGGTCGAGATTCTCCCAAAAAAAACCTAAACACTCAACAAGTGGGAAAACGGGAGAATTTGCCTCCTGATTTTAGTTTTATGAATTTCCAGCACTCTCTGCTCCACAGTGGCCAGTAGCATAGTGCTGAGCGGGCCACTGGAGAGTGTGCAGCGGGTCCCACCCCCCCATCATTATCACTGATTGCTCCCCCCCCCCAAGTAGGCCACGCCCCTGCAGGCCCTGCCCCCTCTGCCCCGCCCCCTTTGCACTGTCCGATGCCAGTAGGCATTGCCAGGGTGCTCGGTGGGCAGTGCCAGGGTGCCAGGCTGGCACTGCCAGGCTGGCACTGCCCAAGGGGCAGCCCCCTGCCCCCGACCTCTCGGGTGGGCCTCAATAGCCTCTGTCCCCACCAGGGGATTTTCACAGAAACTTCATTGCAGTGTTAACGTAAGCCTGCTTGTGAGCAATAAATTTTATTTTTTTTACTTTATGGAGGGTTGAACACACCTGTTCCCTGCTAATGGGGAGCAGTTGTAAAGCCCACTTGTAGGAACCTCTCCTGGCATGGGGGGAGAAACTCGCAGGCCTGGAGGCGATCATTTTCCATTTCCATTTGGTAATCAGCCCTGCGCCGATTTCTGTGCGAGACTGATTCCGTCAGAAAAAAGGATCTGGGAGACTCATGATCGACGGAAGCTATTCGAGCAGTGCAGTGGTCTGGGAGAATCCCAGCCATACTTTTTCAATAATTTCCTTTGTCATAAAAACTTTTAAGGAAAGTTGGCAATGCTTGGAAATAAAAAACTAAAGAGGCCTAGACATCTTCAAAGATTGTCCCTATCTTGAGGAGTTGGTATAGCCTTAATATCCTCTGTTTAACTTTGACTGGGATGTCATCAAGCAGCGGAATAAATAGAACCAAAGAAAGAGGTCTGCTACACGTTGATGTCTCATTTCAGACTGTTGCCAACCCTTTATTGTGTCTTGTCTGCATTAATAAATGCAGATTATGAGCATGTTTTTGCTTTGTTCTTTTCACAACAGATATGTCAACTGTGATACAGATGCATCTTGGTACAATGCATGTAATGCAGTCCATGTGATCTTGAAAGAGACCCTGGTTAACAGATAGCCCGAAAGGAGGTCATTGAAAGCATTATCATCTGAATGGATATGAAATGTAGTCAGCTCTTGGGACTTCTCCATCAGATATACTGACCAGTAACTATGTTTGGCATCAAACTTCAATAAAAATTATGCACCTGTAAACCTCAGATTTAATTCTTTTAATGTGGGTATTTTGTACGGACAATATTATAAAGCTGCATTTAAACATTGTGGATCGAAGCATACCCTCAATGATCCATTCGTCCTTATGATACATGTCATTGAACTGAAACAACATGTGTGCTCTTGTATTCTTCTAATTTGATGATACACTTCCCTTCCAGTGAGGTCATGCTGATCTCCCTTAAAGTTGTATTACTACAGGCTCCGCCTCATAGAGGGTGGGAATTTTTAAAGAACATCCTTCTCTCATTAATTGTTTAATTATCTACATTCATTCACAACAGGATGTAGCAAGACAACAGAAAAGACAACTTTGATCTGATCCATTAGTTGTGGGATCGCTTACCTGTCTCTACAGCATGCTGTTTTTGCTGTTTAAAGCATGCATGTCTTTTTTCCAAGGTTTCCATGGTTCTGGAGTTATAGTTGGTGACTGGGAGAACCCCTATGAAAATGTATCTATGATGAGTAACAGAAAAAACATGCTAAAGAAAAGAGACCCATGCAGATAAAAGGATTATTTCTGCCACCAAGGAAGACGTCTCCAACATTCTGTGATCAATGGGTAGTTAAATTAGATGCATATTCTCTGCAGGCCCCTCTGGAAGCATTCACACATATCTTCCGGTAGTGTAAGGATATTACATTCGAACAAACTAGTAGATGCAAATCATTGTTATCAATGACATGTTTTTAAGTAGCATCATTAATATGGCAAATGTTGCAAGGCACTTAAAGTAAATTATAATTTATTTTCAATGAAGGGGTGCTGAAGGCACAACACATCAATCATCTTAATGTTTGTAGTGATTCCATTATTTGTAAACCTCTGTTTCCCACATAAATAGTGAAAGATAAAAAGCTGGTAAAATAGCTTAAAACAACAACCCTTGAACTTAAAAGCTTGGGCGAAACTCCTGAGTAAATCAATCCTACGCTTCCTACTCCACCTCTTATATTCCTTTCTTCATGTCTCTATTGCATTGCACAACATAATACAAACAAATGGTTCAGCACAGACAAGAAGGGCCATTTTCTATGGTTTCTATGGTTCTAAACATAAGATACCTTCTCCCTCCTTGGTGTAGTACAAACAACAGAACTGTTACGGGCAAATTTTCAATGTTGATCGCTGTGGGAAATTGAGAAGAATGGATTGAAGGAATGGAGAATTGGGCAGAGTGTTTAGTAACAGCCCAGTAACTGGGATGAACTGGATCAGCCATAGATTCCATACAGTATAGAAGGAAGCCATTCAGCCCATCGAGTCTGCACCGACCACAATCCCACCCAGGCCCTATTCTCGTAACCCCACATATTTACCCTGCTAATCCCCCTGACACTAAGGGTCAATTTAGCATGGCCAATCAACCTAACCCACACATTTTTGGACTGTGGGAGGAAACCAGATCACCCGGAGGAAACCCACGCAGGCACGGGGAGAATGTGCAAACTCCACACAGACAGTGACCCGAGGTTGGAATTGAACCTGGGTCCCTGCCGCTGTATCAACACCTTGGCTTCAAGAGTCAAGCAGAGGGGAAGTATCTTGTAATAAGTATTTCATCTCCTGATTCTTTAAGGCAAGACTCTGGTGGAAGCTTCATTAGTTGTCCTGATTGATGTACCTGCTACAAATCTCAAATGCCTGATGCCATCCTGTACAGTGTAACCCTCTTGATTAGCATCACTGCCACTAGGTAATATCCATCAACCTCCCTCCATCACCACCTCCCCCACAACTCCACCCACCAACCTAACCGCCCCCTTCCCTCCCAGCCCCCAATGAACTGAAGACGCCCTGTCTTTGCAGTATGTATCGACAGGATAGATACAGCATTCTGAGGTCGCGTACCAACCGACTCAAAACAGCTTCTTCCCTGCTGCCATCAGACTTTTGAATGGACCTACCTTGCATTAAGTCGATCTTTCTCTACACCCTAGCTATGACTGTAACACTACATTCTGCACTCTCTCGTTTGCCTCTCTATGAAAGGTATGCTTTGTCTGTACAGCGCGCAAGAAACAATACTTTTCACTGTATGTTAATACATGTGACAATAATAAATCAAATCAAAAAATCAAAAACAGTATCTCAACAGAAGCTCCATGACCTCTACTACTAAGATTGTGGAGGTACCTGAACTTTAGAATTCCTCTACACATAGACACCAGCTACTGGAAGACTAACATGAGGATTTAAGTTAGTAATGCTTATGACATTAGCAACAACTCATTATCTAATCACTATCTGGTCACTATCTAATTTAAAAAGAGAATTGGGACCAAGTTTTTTTGAAGTATTTAAATATGGGCAAAACTTTCAATCTTGTTGTCAACATCAGATAGGCAATAACAGATCGTCTCTGCTACACAGCCTACTGATTCCCCTTTCATTTTGTTATTATGTCCCTGCTGAAGATGGAAATCTTGTCACATCATAGAATCTATGGCACGGAAACAGGCTCTTCGGCCCAAACTGGTCCATGCCGACCAAAATGCCCATCTAAGCTAATCCCATTTGCCTGCATTTGGCCCATATCCCTCTAAACCTTTTCTATCCATGTATCTGTTCAAATGCCTTTTAAATGTTGTCAATGTCATTGCCTCAACCACTTCCTCTGGCAGCTCATTCCACATTCCTACCATCCTCTGTGCAAAAAAGTTGCTCCTCAGGTTCCCATTAATTCTTTCCCCTCTTAATTTAAACCTCTGCCTTCTCGTTCTTGATTCGCCATCCCTGGGAAAAAGACTGAGTGCATTCACCCTATCCATGCCTCTCATGATCTTACACACCTCTATAAGATCATCCCTCAGTCTCCGACGCTCCAAAGAAAGAAATCCTAGCCTGTCCAATCTCTCCCCATAACTCAGTGCCTTGAGTCCTGGCAATATCCTTGTAAATTTCTTCTGCATTCTCTCCAGTTTAATAACATCTTTCCTGTGGCAAGGCAACCAAAACTGAACACAATATTCCAGGTGCGGCCTCACCAACGTCCTGTACAACTGCAACATAACTTTCCAACTTCTATACTCAATGCCCTGACTGATGACGGCCAGCATGCCAAAAGCCTTCTTCACTCCACCTTTAGAGAACCGTGCACCTGAACTCCAAGGCCCCTCTGTTCCTTCGATACTCTCTATGGCCCTACCTTTCACCGTGAAAGTCCTAACTTGATTTGACTTTCCAAAATGCAACACCTCACACTTACATGTATTGAACTCTATTTGCCACTTCTTGGCTCACTTCCCCAGCTGATCAAGATCCTGCTGCAATTTGTGATAACCTTCCTCACTGTCTACAATACCACCTATTTTAGTGTCATCTGCAAACTTACTGATCATGCCTTGTACATTCTCATCCAAATTGGTGATATCGATAACAAATAGCAATGGGCCCAGCACTGACCCCTGAGGCACACTATTAGTCACAGACCTTCGGTACGACAAGCATACTTCCACCATTACCCTCTGCTTCCTACCATCAAGGCAATTGTATAACCAATTTGCCAGCTCTCCCTGGATTCCATGTGATCTAACCTTCCAGTGCAGCCTGCCATGTGGAACTTTATCAAAGGCCTTACTGAAGTACATATAGACTATGTCTACCACCCTGCCCTCATCAGTCTTCCTGGTCACTTCATCAAAGAACTCCAACAAATTTGTAAGGCATGATCTCCCATGCACAAAGCCGTGCTGACTACTCCTAATCAAACCCTGTCTTTCCAAATGTCTGCATAATCTTATCCCTCAGAATCCTCTCGCACAAATTACCCACCGCAGATGTTAGGCTTACCGGTCTATAATTCCCAGGTATTTCCTTGCAGCCCTTCTTAAATATTTGCTACTCTCCAGTCTTCTGGTACCGTGGCTAATGATGATGCAAAAAACCTCAGCCAGGGCTCCCGCAATTTCTTCCCTAGCCTCACGCAGTGTTCTTGGATATACCTGGTTAGGGCCAGGATATTTATTCATCTTCATACATTTTAATATGTCCATCTTCTTCTCTACTGTAATGCAAACTGTTCCCAATATATCACCACCAACTTTCCCAGGTTCTCAAGTCTTCATGTCTTTCTCCACAGTAAACACAGAGGAGAAATAGTCTTTGAGAACCTCGACTATCTCCTGCGGTTCCACACATATCTCTTAGTTAAGTTGAAGGCAAGTGGAGATTTTAATTAAATCATGTAAATTTACTTTTCCTTTAATATATTGGCCATGTTTATCTCAGTAGTGAAGAAATGGACGCTGAGAACTTTCCCACACACATTTTGCAGATTTGTCAGCAAAGATTTCTATTAATCCGGCAGCTGTTTCATTGTGGCAGTCTCTGTGGGAGCTCAGCGAATTAAATAGCAGCGAGATTCTTCAATAATTAAAACAAAGTATATACACTGAGATCTGCAGGCTGCAAACCAGGAAGTGAAAAAAGATAACAGAATTACAGTTAATTCATTGGACAGGAAGCAATATAAAGATCTGGATATACATATGAGACTAATAGAGAGAGTTAAAAGAAATTAAAATGAAAAGCAAAACACATCAGGAAACACTTTCCATGTCCATCATTGTGTCACTGCAGGCCTACTGCGAATGGCTGTTCAGTCCTGTCAATGCAGCGATCACTTCTGACTGGCCAGTCCCTGGTCTTGATTTGATTTGATTTATTATTGTCACATGTATTAGCATACAGTGAAAAGTATTGTTTCTTGAGAGCTATACAACAAAGCATACCATTCATAAAGAAGGAAATGAGAGAGTGCAGAATGTAGTGCTACAGTTATAGCTAGGGTGTAGAGAAAGATCAACTTAATGCAAGGTAGGTCCATTCAAAAGTCTAATGGCAGCAGGGAAGAAGCTGTTCTTGAGTCGGTTGGTAAGCGACCTCAGACTTTTGTATTTTTTCCTGATGGAAAAAGGTGGAAGAGAGAATGTCCGGGTTGCGTGGGGTCCTTAATTATGCTGGCTGCTTTTCTGAGACAGTGGGAAGTGTAGACAGTGTCAATGGATTGGAGGCCGGCTTGCGTGATGGATTGGGCTACATTCATGTCCTTTTGTAGTCTTGGGCAGAGCAGGAGTCATGCCAAGCTGTGATACAATCAGAAAGAATACTTTCTATGATGCATCTGTAAAGGTTGGTGAGAGTCGTAGCTGACATGCCAAATTTCCTTAGTCTTCTGAGAAAGTAGAGGCGTTGGTGGGCTTTCTTAACTACAGTGTCAGCATGGGTGGACCAGGACAGATTGTTGGTGACCTGGACACCTAAACACTTGAAGCTCTCGACCCTTTCTACTTCCTCCCCATTGATGTAGACAGGAGCATATTCTCCTCTGTGCTTCCTGAAGTCGATGACAATCTCCTTCGTTTTGCTGACATTGAGGGAGAGGTTATTGTAGCTGCACCAATTCACCAGATTCTCTATCTCATTCCTGTACTGTCTTGTCATTGTTTGAGATCCGATCCACTATGGTGGTGTTGTCAGCAAACTTGGAAATATAGTTGGAGGGGAATTTGGCCACACAGTCATCGGTGTACAAGTGTATAGTAGGGGGCTGAGAACACAGCCTTGTGGGGCACTGATGTTGAGGATGATCATGGAGGAGGTGTTGTTGCCTATCCTTACTGATTGTGGTTTGTGAGTTAGGAAGTTCAGGATCCAGTCGCAGAGGGAGGAGCTAAGGCCCAGGCCATGGAGTTTGGAGATGAGTTTCGTGGGAATAATGGTGTTGAAGGCTGAGCTGTAGTCAATAAATAGGAGTCTGACATAGGTGTCTTTGTTATCCAGGTGTTCCAAGGTTGAGTGCAGGGAGATGGAGTCTGCTGTGGACCTGTTGCGGTGGTAGGCGAACTGTAGTGGCAGTCCGAGAGGCTGGAATTGATTCATGCCATGTCTTGCCAATGCCTGGGTCAGCCACCTGTCTTACATCTCATGGAACCTATTAAACTCAGCAGGGCTGAGAATTTGCAATTGAATGCTGGTCACCTTGCCGCTCTAGTGTGTGATCGAAAAACTTTTGGCATGTTATCCATGTTAATATGACCATGATGTCTTCCTCAGTCACCTCCAGTTATACCTTACTTGTGAGGCTTTCTGGCCTCCTCCGGTCCAGTGGAAACAGCACTTCTTTCCATTCCCTCACCACCTCTGACTCCATCCATTCATGCGCAGCATCCTTTGTTTTGTGCCCCTTCCAATTCCTTCTAAGTCTGCAGCCTGTCTGCAGCGTGCAGACTAGCTTTTAAAAATGACACATTCCTTGGAGCTGTTGGAACTTCCTATCCCCTGCCACCATAATTGTTTGGCTCTTCCACTTGCTCGACTTTAACTGGATCATTCTTTAAGCTGAAGTAATTTGCGGCTGACAGGTCAATAAAACCTCCCTTTGCAATAACGGGAGAAAATATGGAAGCAGAAACCTCAAGAGATAATTCACATATAGAATGCACTCTTCAGCTAATTTTCTGCAATGATTTTAAAAGCTTTAAAGTTCACTTGTTAAATCATTGTAAAGCTTGAAAAACTAGTCAGAGGGTAGAGAGCGATATTCAACTAGCTCTGCATGCATTTTACATTTGAACAGGTACGGAACTCTTCTTTTCATATTTAAATTGATTCATTGCTGATTTCAGGTAGCTTCTAAGGATGCCTAAGTGGAGTGAAGGCCATCAGCAAAGATCAAATTCAGGACCTCATGACTGAAAATGATGCCAGGATTCTCCTGACCCGCTACGCTGCTCCTGGCGCTGCCGGCTGAAAAACCAACGGAGGGAGGTATTTTCCAGGCGCTTTTTATTAGCGTGGTCAGTGTCGGAGATTCATTCTGGCAGGTACGCCCAAAAGACGGGCGGGAAATAGTCCCGTCTTCCCGCTCATTGGGCACTTAGTTTTATTTTGGGAGAATCCCAACCCATATATATATTGTGCCCATTTCTATATCAGAATAAAATGGTCAATCCAGATACCAATTTTTATCTCAGAGTTTCCAAATGATGTTTGATGAAAGTTATGATGTGGAGATGCCGGCGTTGGACTGGGGTAAACACAGTAAGAAGTTTAACAACACCAGGTTAAAGTCCAACAGGTTTATTTGGTAGCAAAAGCCACACAAGCTTTCGGAGCTCTAAGCCCCTTCTTCAGGTGAGTGGGAATTCTGTTCACAAACAGAGCTTATAAAGACACAGACTCAATTTACATGAATAATGGTTGGAATGCGAACACTTACAACTAATCAAGTCTTTAAGAAACAAAACAATGTGAGTGGAGAGAGCATCAAGACAGGCTAAAAAGATGTGTATTGTCTCCAGACAAGACAGCCAGTGAAACTCTGCAGGTCCACGCAACTGTGGGAGTTACAAATAGTGTGACATGAACCCAATATCCCGGTTGAGGCCGTCCTCGTGTGTGTGGAACTTGGCTATCAGTCGTGGCAGCCTTCGCGACACACGATAGCGCAGAGTCGCTGAGCAGAAACTGATAGCCAAGTTCCGCACACACGAGGACGGCCTCAACCGGGATATTGGGTTCATGTCACACTATTTGTAACTCCCACAGTTGCGTGGACCTGCAGAGTTTCACTGGCTGTCTTGTCTGGAGACAATACACATCTTTTTAGCCTGTCTTGATGCTCTCTCCACTCACATTGTTTTGTTTCTTAAAGACTTGATTAGTTGTAAGTATTCGCATTCCAACCATTATTCATGTAAATTGAGTCTGTGTCTTTTTATGCTCTGTTTGTGAACAGAATTCCCACTCACCTGAAGAAGGGGCTTAGAGCTCCGAAAGCTTGTGTGGCTTTTGCTACCAAATAAACCTGTTGGACTTTAACCTGGTGTTGTTAAACTTCTTACTGATGAAAGTTAGCCATGCTAAGTGCCAGCAGGACAGATTAAGCCCATTGCATACATTGAGTATGACTCTCTTGGCCCAGATTATATTGTCAAATCCTGAACTAGGTCTTCAATCTTCAAAAAGCTGACTCACAAGTGAGCATGCCAACTCAGGACCATAGCGACTCCATAGTAAACCGTCAAAATGGGATTTGGCTATGTTAGTAACTGACATTAATTTTAATTTTTTGACGAATCCAATTATATTGCGATGCTCAGACTGTGGCACTGAAATAATGGGCCTGAACGTCAATGTAATGGCAATCAGAGTCCGATTTCCACTCCACTCCCAGTTATATACCTGGAAATCCAACCTCTTTTTTCTCGCCTGGCGTTCTGACTCAGGCTGGGTGTGAACTTTGTAGGGCCCCTGGGGCCTTCAGTTGCGGGTTCAAGAGTCAAAGGTGAGAAAGCCACATCCCCTTTTTTATGGCAATAGGCAGTAGGTCTGGTGGGTTGGGTTGAGGATGGGGTGGGTTGGGAGGGGATGGGGGTTGCTCTTCAGTGGGAAGAGGTTACTTGGGACGTTCTGTAGCAGGGGTGAGTTGGTCAGAGTGGGGTCAGTTGGTTTGGGGTTGGGTATGGGGTCGGCTGGTCAGTTGGGAGGTCAGTTGAAGATGGTCAGGTGCTGGGGGGCTGGCATTGGTCCAGCCAGAATGAATCTCCGACACTGATTACTGGTCAGTGAGGGAAGTGTTGGGTTGGTGGTCAGTGAGGGAGGTTCGATGGGTGTGTTAGTTGATTGAGGGCATGGTCAGGGGTGTGGGTGGTCGGGTTGTAAGTTGGTCAGTGGGGGGAGCTAGAATGTTCATTGAGGGTTGGGTGGTCAGTTTGGGGGATTGGGGTGTTCAGGGGGTTGGGTGGTCAGTGGAAGGATGGTAAGTGGGGGACTCAGGGCAGGGGTCTGGTGTAGGGGAAGGGGGTTTAAGGTGTGATCGTGGAGGAGTTCCATTGTGGTGGTGGGGTGTGGGGGCTGGCAGTACTATAGTTAGTAAGAAGTCTCACAACACCAGGTTAAAGTCCAACAGGTTTATTTGGTAGCAAATACCATAAGCTTTCGGAGCGCTACTCCTTTGTCAGATGGAGTGAAAATGTGCTCTCAAACAGTGTACAACACAACATCAAGTTACAGAATACTGATTAGAATGCGAATCCCTAAAGCCAGCCAGGTCTTAAAGGTACAGACAATGTGGGTAGAGGGAGCATTAAACACAGGTTAAAGAGATGTGTATTGTCTCCAGACAGAACAGCTAGTGAGATTCTGCAAGCCCAGGAGGCAAGCTGTGGGGGATAATGTGACATAAATCCAACATCCCGGTTTAGGCCGTCCTCATGTGTGCGGAACTTGGCTATCAGTTTCTGCTCAGCGACTCCGCACTGTCGTGTGTCGTGAAGGCCGCCTTGGAGAACACTTACCTGAAGATCCAAGGCTGAATGCCCGTGACTGCTGAAGTGCTCCCCCACAGGAAGAGAACAGTCTTGCCTGGTGATTGTCGAGCGGTGTTCATTCATCCGTTGTCGTAGCGTCTGCATGGGGACATTACATTGGGGAAACCATGCAGACGCTACGACAACGGATGAATGAACACCGCTCGACAATCACCAGGCAAGACTGTTCTCTTCCTGTGGGGGAGCACTTCAGCAGTCACGGGCATTCAGCCTTGGATCGTCAGGTAAGTGTTCTCCAAGGCGGCCTTCACGACACATGACAGCTCAGAGTCGCTGAGCAGAAACTGATAGCCAAGTTCCACACACATGAGGGCGGCCTAAACCGGGATGTTGGATTTATGTCACATTATCAGCAACCCCCACAGCTTGCCTCCTGGGCTTGCAGAATCTCACTAGCTATTCTGTCTGGAGACAATACACATCTCTTTAACCTGTGTTTAATGCTCCCTCCACCCACATTGTCTGTACCTTTAAGACCTGGCTGGCTTTAGGGATTCGCATTCTAATCAGTATTCTGTAACTTGATGTTGTGTTGTACACTGTTTGAGAGCACATTTCCACTCCATCTGACGAAGGAGCAGTGCTCCGAAAGCTTATGGTATTTGCTACCAAATAAACCTGTTGGACTTTAACCTGGTGTTGTGAGACTTCTTACTGTGTTCACCCCAGTCCAACGCCGGCATCTCCACATCAGTACTATAGTTAGCCAGGAGTTAGAAACGGTTTAAATTCTTCTAACGTTTCCTGAGTAGCCATTACTGTAAAACAGTTGGAACCACCAACTTATACTTTTGGATGGTTCTGATTGCAAAGCAATCACCCAGTGGAAGTTTAAATTTCACTGAATCACAGAAGTTCTACGGTGCAGAAGGAGGTGTTTTAGCCCATCGTGTCTGCACTGGCTCTCCAAATGAGCATCATGACTCACTACCATTCCCCTGCCTTTTCCCCATACCCCTGCACTTTGTTTCTATTCAAGTAATCTTCTAAGTCTCTGAAGTAATGAGTTCCAACAGACACGTTTCCCAGAGAATCATGATCTTTTTTTTTAAGTTCCACCATTTGTCAAATTCCTGCCCTGTGCTTTGTGGCATTGGATGGAACATGAATGATTTATGTACGCAATTAGATATTGATTATAGTTCTAGAATCTCTACTACAACTTTATTAGTGCCATTGGATAGCAGGTGCCAGACTATTACTTGCTCACCATGTATTATTGATTCTTCATTTTCTAAGAATATTTCAGTAAAGAGAAATAATCATTATAATAGTTCCACCGCTAGTTTCTGAAGAAGTCAGCAATTGCACCCACAAGCTGTATGTGATTGCTATTTGTACATTCAGCCAACCATGCTTGTTGTTCGTCCCTTGTTGCATTATTCTGGGCCATAAATATTGCGACTGAAAATAAGGCATTATGGACATCCATATATGGATTCAATCGGCAGTTAATCAGCAAACTTTTGGATGCCAACATTTCCTTTAGATATACATATATGGGTGACTTCATCATTGTCCTTAAAGCCTTCTTTAGTATATCCCCAGTGTCTTACTTTCCCTCGACGTGTATGGTGGAGTTCAGCAAGTGAGCTGTCTCCTCTCATGCCACCTTACAACTGAATGAAGGAAGATAAACCCCCTACTGTGTCAAAAAGAGCATTCCTCCTCAGCCAGCATAGCAAAAATAGTTGTCCCCTTGTCCAACCAATAGAGCACAAATCTCGCTAAGGCAAAATTCGTATGTGGTTATACACTCTATGTGCACTGCCTGCACTGATATTATCATAATTAGTTAGCCAGGAAATCATTTTTGATGCACTATAATGAGCTGGCATGTTAGAACTGGGAATAATCCTGGAATGACAATAAAGCATTTGATCCCAACACAGAAACTGAAAATGCTGTGAAAAACTCAGCAGGTCTGGCAGCATCCGTGGAGAGAGAAACAAAGTTAACGTTTCAAGTCTGTGTGACTCTTCTTCAGAGTATTTGATTCCCATTGATTCATAAAAAGATAGGTAAAAGATAAAATAATAAGAAGGAAAGTTTTAAGTACTCCTTCTGAAAACAGTAAACATAATAGCATGTATTTGTAATTCCTGAATCTGGAGAGATCTTCAGGAGGCTACCCTTCATCAAACAGGTTCTTGTAGCTAAGCAGCATTGAACTAATTGGATTGATTTTTGCCTCCAACCTGAAATAAAAAATATTTGGTAACTGATTATGTTAAATTGTATCTCAACTTCTCCGGATGCCTAAAATTGTGATTGCACATGTTTCTAAGGTGACATTAATTAAAGAAAGGAAGTGTCTCTATTTGGATGATATAATGCTTTTAAAGTAGAACAAATAAAAACCAAAGATTCCTACGAAGAAAAGAAAGGAAATCAGGTGCAGACTCAATGGGCCAAAGGGCATCTTCTGCACTGTATGATTCTAGGTCTTATATATTTGCAGCAATTGGGCACCACGGTGGCACAGTGGTTAGCACTGCTGCCTCACAGTGCCAGGCTTGGGTCACTGTCTGTGAAGAGTCTACACGTTCTCCCCGTGTGTGCGTGGGTTTCTTCCGGGTGCTCCAGTTTCCATAGTCCAAACAACATGCTGGTTAGGCGCATTGGCCATGCTAAATTCTTCCCGTGTACCCGAACAGGCGCTGCAGTGTAGCGACTAGGGCATTTTCACAGTAACTTCACTGCAGTGTTAATGTAAGCCTACTTGTTACACCAATAAATAAACTTTAAACAATTGTTAATGCCCATCAATTTGGGAATGATAGCCCTATGATCCTGTGATTTGTGATTATAAACATACCTAAGGGTTAGAAGATCATTTGCCACACTCAGCCCTGACAATCCATTATCATTGAATGAAAGAAACAGAGTGAAAGGATCAATTCTGGGAAGGAAATTATGACTAAACAGATCGGTCATTCAGATAGCAGCATGACTGTGATGGACCAAATTCCCTCCTTCGATGATTCTGCTGCCATTCCAGGGCAAGTAACATTAGGACTAAAAGAACATGCAATTAGTATGTAAAATCTAATTATTGTTAGTGTCAACACCTAAGGAATTGCTTATGTGATTCAGGTATTGTTAGGATTATGTATAAGATTAATCAATTTGCAGAAGTTTAACGGATTGAAAATCATTTTTTTTCTTTTTATGCTACTTTTGACTTTCACAACAAATAATGATTCCAGTATAAAATGAGATGAGATTAACATCCCTGAGGTAACACTCTAACTGTACTTGCTGCTGAAATACAGCACATTTTCCTCTGTACTGCTTGCAAGATGCCGCTCCATGGTTTCTGTGGCAGTCAGTTATCTTGCTGTCTTTCCACCTGCAGTGCTGGATACATCCATATCATACAGAAAATCCTTCACTAAATCTTGCTCCTCAGTATTCTCGATGGAAGAACTTATTCTCAAATATCTATCGCATTTCCTCCATTTTGTTCCTCCCCAAAGTTAGTTTTGACGTACCTATAGTTTATTCTTTTTGATAGGAAATATAAAACTACACATTTCATGAATGTAGCCAATTCCACTCAACTGACTTATCAGGAGGTAATTTCCAATTAGTGTATCACTTCAAAGACGGAAGAACGGATAGAAGATAATTGGCAAAACAAATAGAGCTGGTGATTTGATGACCGCAGTGAATTTGATGATCTGGAATATCCTTCCTGAATGGCCGGTGGAAGCTGATTCAATAGTAACTTTTGAAAGGGAATTAAATAAATACTTGCAAAGAAAGAAAATATACATTTGAACATATGAACATTGAACAGGAGTAGGCCAATCAGCCGGGTGATTACCAGCTGGGTAAATATGAGGTGTTACGGGAATAGGGCCTGGGTGGGATTGTGGTCGATGCAGACTCGATGGGCTGAGTGGCCTCCTTCTGCACTGTAGGGATTCTATGATTCTACGATGTATGGCTGATCTGATAGTAACCTCAAATGTGCACTCTGTCCACCCTTGATAACCTATCACCCTCTTGTTTACCAAGAATCTATCAGTCTTTACCTTAAAAATATTCAAAGACTCTGCTTTCGCACAAACTTTTCAGGAAGAGAATTCCAAAGCCTCATTACCCCTTGAGTGAAAACAATTTTGCCTCATCTCCATTTTAAATGGACGGCCCCTAGTGTCTCCCAGTTGCAGATTCTCCCACAAGAAGAACATCTTCTCCACATCCACCTTGTCAAACCCCTCAGGATTCCGTGTGTTTCAATCAAATATGTGCAGCGCAGTGAAGCAAAAAGAACATAGTGAGACTAATTGGATAGGTCCAAGAAAATATAATTCATCTTCACAAACCTACTGCTCATATTTCTACGCACCTGATCCCTTAAAGAATCTGGCATTTGCCATGATTTCTGCCACTTACGCAGATAAAAGTTTTCTTTTGATTCTTCTAACTGAACAGAATTGGTCAGTGTATTAGATATTAAAAAGCTTAATGAATGCTGCTGTCTTAACATTTTGTGTACTAAGAGCCAATTTAAATCATCTGGCCCTGTGTTAGTTCAGTGGCCTGCTGATAATTTTACTTTCTCACTGGCTGCCCTTTCTATTTTCATGCAAACTTATAGTTTATATCTGGTCATATGTACCAATTCAGAGCAAGAAAGCTAATCCCAAATATAATATGGAGTTCCAAGGAGTGATTAGAGAATAAATTGTATGGCCTTGAATTTAAACGGTTAGTGGTAAGTTTCATCTGGATAATTAACATGGTATGGACAAGGCTAAACACTAATATTATCACAACGCAAGCAGGACGTAAATGTAGGTTAATAAAAATTAAAATGAAGTAGATATCAGGAATATATTTAATTATCAATAGGGTGAATAAGGCTCAGTTAATTACAGAAACATAGGGCCCTATTTTACCATTTTGATTCTAAATGCTGGGCGGACTTGAAACTGGGAGTGTTTCAGATTCGACTTTTAGACCCATTCTGAGGTGCCCCCATACGCACCCTGACTGCAAAATATCAGCGAGTCCAAATCGCGCTGCACAAGCCTGTGGGCAGGGCTTAACATGCCCGAAATTCTGCAGCTCCAATTGGAGCCTCCAACTGCGCATGCGCAGAACAAAAATGATAGAATGCTGCTCCCCTGCCACATCCCTCCCAGGCCGGATAATGCCTCCCCCTGGCCCCCACAGACATTGCCCCACCCACGCAACATTACTGACCCCCTTACCCCCCCACCCCCTCCACCCAGACTGATCACGGGTCCCTTCACCCCTTCCACCCCACCGATCTCAGGCAGGGTGATCCACCCTCCCCCTTCCCTCCAATGATCTCAGGCAGAGTGGCAGCAGACCTCCCTTCCTCTCCACTGATCTCAGGCAGAGGGGCAGCGGACCCCCCTTCCCCCTACTGATCTCAGGCAGAGGGGCAGCAGACCCCCTTTCACCCCCACTGATCTCAGGCAGAGTGGCAGTGGACCCACCTTTCCCCCTCCCCCCACTGATCTCAAGCAGAAGTCCGTCAGACACTCGGCACTTACCTCCTCACTAACTGGAGCGTCCGAATCAGACTTATGTGGAGCATGTCTGTTTCGTGCCGATTCTGGATGGGCGAATGCGGTGGTAAAGGGGGAAGTGCCGGCAAAGTTGGGCGTGCAGCCCATTAAGTCAATTTAAATATATGCAAATACATTTAAATGGCTGTTGCACCTATTTTGGGCGCAGTCCCGATCACAACCATTTCAGGCCTTGATAAAGGGGAAACCGGCATGGGGGCGAGCGCCGATCACGCTACTCGCCTCATGCCCGACTTTACCAAGATTTTGTGCCCAAAAGCGGGCGATGGTAAAATCGGGCCCAGAGTATAGATCTTTGGTTCAGATTCTGTGCTGTATATTGTAAATTGTTCTGGTAACTATCCGCGATTGCATTCCCTATAGCTCTCCTCTCTCATTGTGCCATTTGTTTGACATGCACAGAAACTTGTCATCAAACTTTCCAACTGCTAACAGCACTATTTCTATTTTCCACATACTTACCAGGTATCTGACAATCGGAATGTAACCTATTTACTAAAGTCCAGGAGTTTTTCTTTATTCATTCATTGGAAACAGATGTTGCTGGTTGGCCAGCATTTATTGCCCATTCCTAGTTGCCCTTGAGAAGGTGATGGTGAGCTCCCTTCTTGAATCGCTGCAGTCCACGTGCTGTGGGTCAATGCGCAATGCCATTAGGGAGGGAATTCTATGATTTTGACCCAGCGACTGCGAAGGAATGGTGATATATTTCAAGGTCAGGATGGTGAGTGGCTTAGAGGTGAACTGGCAGGTGGTGGTGTTCCCATGTATCTGCTGCCCTTGTCCTTCTACATGGAAGTGGTCATAAATTTGGAAGGTGCTTTTTAATGATCTTTGGTGAATTTCTGCAGTGCTTCTTGTAGATAGTACACACTGCTGCAACTGTGCGTCAGTGGTGGAGGGAATGAATGTTTGTGGATGTGGTGCAAATTAAGCAAGCTGCTTTGTCCTGGATGGTGTCAAGCTTTTTGAGTGTTGTTGGAGCTGCACCCATCCAGACAACTAGGGAGTATTCCACCACACCCCTGACTTGTACCTTGTAGATGGTCGATAGGCACTGGGGAGTCAGAAGATTTGGGGAGGCAGTTTTCAGATAAATAATTCTTAGGGCTACACAAGCTGGTGAAGTAGGCCTGCCACAGAGGCCTTCAAGAATCAGTGCCATGATAAACTAACAATATCATGCCCCTCTTCAACAAGGGTGTGATTCTCCCATTCTGGGATGAAGTCCCACGTGGGGTGGGAAATATGGAGTGTTTCCCACCTTGAAGGCCAGCAGGAAAATATCTTATCTAGACAGCTATATGAACGGAGTGGGAATGGAGGGATACAAAAGAGTGGTCTAGTTTGGACCAGGGAGCGGCGCGGGCTAATTGTTCTTTGTTTCTCGTTTCAAGGCTTCATTCTATGATCATCTTGCTGGTGCCAGTACAGAGCGAGACTGCGGATAGTTGGGAACCTGTCTCGGGGGCAGGGAATTCAGATGGTGTTCGTAAAGCAGAAGTGGAAATGAATAGGGTTGGGAAGCATTTTCTGATCAGGGCCAGTGTGATCTCCTGGACTCGTTTCGATCGCCACAGGGGGTCGGAGAGGAATTTCCCAGATTTCTTTTTCCCCATATTGGCCCTGGGGTTTTCACTCTGGGTTTTCGCCTCTCCCTGGAGATCACATGGTCTGGAATGGGGGGGTGGGGGTGAGTTAATAGGTTGTGATGAACAAAGCATCGTAGCTGTGAGGGACAGCTCGGTGGATAGGATATTAGGATGTCGATAGGCTGGAAAATTGGGCGGGGATCCTGGATTCAGGATTCAAAGAACAAAGAACAAAGAACAATACAGCACAGGAACAGGCCCTTCGGCCCTCCAAGCCCGCGCCGCTCCCCGGTCCAGGATTGAATCCTGAATCCAGGATCCCCGCCCAATTTTCCAGCCTATCTACATACCAATATCCTATCCACCGAGCTGTCCCTCACAGCTACGATGCTTTGTTCATTACAACCTATTAACTTACCCCCACCCCCCCATTCCAGACCATGTGATCTCCAGGGAGAGGCGAAAACCCAGAGTGAAAAACCCCAGGGCCAATATGGGGAAAAAAAAATCTGGGAAATTCCTCTCCGACCCCCTGAGGCGATCGAAACGAGTCCAGGAGATCACAATGGCCCCGATCGGAAAATGCTTCCCAACCCTAGTCATTTCCACTTCCACGAACACCATATGAATTCCCTGCCCCCGAGACAGGTTCCCAACTATCCGCAGTCTCACTCTGTACTGGCACCAGCAAGATGATCGTAGAATGAAGCCTTGAAACGAGAAACCAGGAACAATTAGCCCGCGCCGCTCCCTGGTCCAAACTAGACCACTCTTTTGTATCCCTCCATTCCCACTCCGTTCATATAGCTGTCTAGATAAGTCTTAAACGTTCCCAGTGTGTCCGCCTCCACCACCTTGCCCGGCAACACATTCCAGGCCCCCACGACCCTCTGTGTGAAATATGTCCTTCTGATATCTGTGTTAAACCTCCCCCCCTTCACCTTGAACCTATGACCCCTCGTGAACGTCACCACCAACCCGGGGAAAAGCTTCCCACCGTTCACCCTATCTATGCCTTTCATAATTTTATACACCTCTATTAAGTCTCCCCTCATCCTCCGTCTTTCCAAGGAGAACAACCCCAGTTTCCCCAATCTCTCCTCATAACCAAGCCCCTCCATACCAGGCAACATCCTGGTAAACCTCCTCTGTACTCTCTCCAAAGCCTCCACGTCCTTCTGGTAGTGTGGCGACCAGAACTGGACGCAGTATTCCAAATGCGGCCGAACCAACGTTCTATACATCTGCAACATCAGACCCCAATTTTTATACTCTATGCCCCGTCCTATAAAGGCAAGCATGCCATATGCCTTCTTCACCACCTTCTCCACCTGTGACGTCACCTTCAAAGATCTGTGGACTTGCACACCCAGGTCCCTCTGCGTCTCTACACCCTTTATGGTTCTTCCATTTATCGTGTAGCTCCTCCCTACATTATTCCCACCAAAATGCATCACTTCGCATTTATCAGGATTGAACTCCATCTGCCATTTCCTTGCCCAAATTTCCAGCCTATCTATATCCTTCTGTAGCCTCTGACAATGTTCCTCACTATCTGCAAGTCCTGCCAGTTTTGTATCGTCCGCAAACTTACTGATCACCCCAGTTACTCCTTCTTCCAGATCATTTATATAAATCACAAACAGCAGAGGTCCCAATACAGAGCCCTGCGGTACACCACTAGTCACAGGCCTCCAGCCGGAAAAAGACCCTTCCACTACCACCCTCTGTCTTCTATGACCAAGCCAGTTCTCCACCCATCTAGCCACCTCCCCCTTTATCCCATGGGATCCAACCTTTTTCACTAGCCTACCATGAGGGACTTTGTCAAACGCTTTACTAAAGTCCATATAGACAACATCCACGGCCCTTCCTTCGTCAACCATTTTGGTCACTTCTTCAAAAAACACCACCAGGTTCGTGAGGCATGACCTCCCTCTCACAAAACCATGTTGACTATCGTTAATGAGTTTATTCCTTTCTAAATGCGCATACATCCTATCTTTAAGAATCTTCTCCAACAACTTCCCCACCACGGACGTCAAGCTCACCGGCCTATAATTACCCGGGTTATCCTTCCTACCCTTCTTAAATAACGGGACCACATTGGCTATCCTCCAATCCTCTGGGACCTCACCTGTGTCCAGTGACGAGACAAAGATTTGCGTCAGAGGCCCAACTATTTCACCTCTCGTCTCCCTGAGCAGCCTTGGATAGATTCCATCAGGCCCTGGGGATTTGTCAGTCTTTATATTCTCATCCTGGACCGGGGAGCGGCGCGGGCTTGGAGGGCCGAAGGGCCTGTTCCTGTGCTGTATTGTTCTTTGTTCTTGAAAACAAGCCATTTTCTTTAGTCCTGACCTCATTAATTATGCAATTGCATGTTTTGCACCATATTCTGTGGCAGGCCTGATGGTGCAAGGTCTACCGTCATATCTGGGTGCCATATTGAAAATGCGGCCAACATCACAGATCCACTGATGAGGAAATAGGGTGGGCCACCTGAAAATGAAAATTGATCTCTGGGATCTCTAAATCCAGAAGATGGACCTCATGAGAAAGAACATGTATCTCCAAGAACATTCTGAAGCTGGTAGATGGACAAATCCAGGAGACTAAATCTGGAAGGTACACTTCCAGATGCTCCCCTCACCCACTGCTGTGGTGGTCCAAGGTCTAAGGTTAGAAATTATAGAAATCATAGAAACCCTACAGTGCAGAAGGAGGCCATTCGGCCCATCGAGTCTGCACTGACCACAATCCCACCCAGGCCCTACCCCCACATATTTACCCACTAATCCCTCTAACCTACGCATCCCAGGACTCTAAGGGGCAATTTTTAACCTGGCCAATCAACGTAACCCGCACATCTTTGGACTGTGGGAGGAAACCGGAGCACCCGGAGTAAACCCACGCAGACACGAGGAGAATGTGCAAACTCCACACAGACAGTGACCCGAGCCGGGAATCGAACCCGGGACCCTGGAGCTGTGAAGCAGCAGTGCTAACCACTGTGCTACCGTGCCGCCCAGGTGCGGCATCCTCCATCCTGAACTCCAGCAGCAGCCCCAGGCATTGTTTAAATGAGTCCCAACATCTGCATGTCATGTTGTTCCAAACATGTTTCCCATGTTTGCCCGGGTGTGGGCAGAAGATTCCGGTCAGACCTTCATCTGTATCCCATTAGCGGGATGCAAATTGGTTCCACGTGAGCCTCCGGTGGGTTTTCTGAGCATCAGTGGAAGATCCAGTGGGAAATTCATGCCAGTGTGAAACCGATTTCTGGGTCTCCTGCCAAATTCCCCCCCCACTTACCACCTCCCCCCCACCGCTCCCCTCCCCCCCCCCCCGCCCACCCCCCCTCCCCTCCCCTCCCCCCGCACACACACACACACACAAACACACACCCATCAGCAAACACATCAGTCGGGATTTGGGAAAATTCTGCCCTAAGATTTGGTTTAGCAAATTGTTGGACCCCAGATTCTGCAACCTCTCTTGCTTATGTGTGTTATTCCGACTGTTTGAGAGCACGTTAATGCAGTTTTACTTTATGGTTGATTTACCCATCTAAATTTCCTCATCCAAAGACCAGAAATAATTATGCATTGTTGCTCAGACATTGTCTTTACTATTTTATCAAGAACAATTCTATATTTAATATAAGGCCGGGGATGCGTGAGCAACTTGCCCTGGAGAAAATCTTCAATAGTCAGTGATTCACACTACTCCAAGCTGAAAGTTAAATGTTCTGCCAGTGTAGGCTTCCTGCTATTCACCTTCCTTTCTTATTGTATACTCAGGAGCAAGTGTTGAAAAATAAATTTAAAAAACGTATTCTCTCAAAAGTATCCATGGTTACATTGATTTTCATTTGTCCACACCTTTAAATTGGTACCTTGAAAAAAGAATAGTTCTTGTTTTCAAACCTTGCTTGCTCTCTGTGTGATTGAATATGGGTTTTAAAGGAAATTCCTGAGTGAAACATTAAATGAATGCCCAAAATCATCCATGCAATAAAAATGTCCTTTTTCTTTAAAATAACATGGGACATTGCAATTTTGATTGATCAACAAATGAAGGAGATTTGGTTCTCTTTGCCTACTTCAGCTTTGTTCAGGTGCTGAATTTATCTTCATGACACAGAAAATACTAGGAATAATAATAATAAATAATGGAAAAAAAAATTCCCCAACAAGCACCGAAGGGATTTTCACAGTAAATTCATTGCGGTGTTAATGTGAGCCTATTTGTGACTAATAAATAAACTTTAACTTTTTAAATAATCGGTACAGCTCACAGCATCTTTGGAGGTAAACAAAGAACAAAGAGAAGTACAGCACAAGGATAGCCCTCTCGGCCCTCCAAGTCTGTGCTGATCATGATGTCTTAACTAAACTAAAAAATCCTTCTGCCCTCACTCGGTCCATATCTCTCTGTTCCCTCCCTATTCATGTACCCAGTGGTTAGCATTGCAGTGTTAATGTAAGCCTATTTGTGACACTAATAAATTAACTTTAAACTTTAAAACCATCATGGTGGCACAGTGGTTAGCACTGATGCCTCACAGCGCCAGGGACCCGGGTTCGATTCCTGGCTTGGGTCACTGTCTGTGCGGAGTCTGTTTGTTCTCCCCGTGTCTGCATGGGATTCCTCCGGGTGCTCCAGTTTCCTCCCACAGTCTGAAAAATGTGCTGGTTAGGTGCATTGGCCATGAAATTCTCTCTCAGTGTACCCGAACAGATACCGGAGTGTGGCAACTGGGGGATTTTCACAGTAACTTCATTGCAATGTTAATGTAAGCCTACTTGTGACACTAATAAATAAACTAAACTAAATTCTTAAATGTTGCTAATGTGCATGCTTCTACCACCTCCTCTGGCAGCGTGTTCCAGGCACCCACCACTCTCTGCGTGAAAAACATCCCCTGCACAGCTCCCTTAAACTATCCCCCACTCACCTTGAACCTCTGCTGAGAAATGAGACGTTGGGGGGAATTTTACCATTTTGAGTCTAAGTGCCGGATCTGGGCGTCAAATAGATCCGTGCCTGGATCCTCTTTGCAGCGCGCCCATACGCGTCTTGCCGGCTCCGGCCCGATCCGCGCTGTGGGCGGGGCTTAGCGCTGGCGGACCGATCGGAGCTCTGAACTGCGCATGCGCAGTTTGAAAAAAATCTGACAGCGCACCCGGGCCGCGAAAAAAAAAGCAGAAAGCGGAGAGAGTGGCTTTCTGACGATCATCCTCTGGTCAGGAGGGGGGGGTGGTGGGAGGGGAGGGGGTATGACCGATCATCCCCTGGGGAGGGGAGGAGAGGGAGTGTGACGTCTCATCTGGTCGGGGGGGTTCCACTGCCTGTTTGTGGCCGATCCCTCCTGGCACCATCACTGGTGCACTACCAGCCACAGCCATCTCTCCCGCTCTCTCGCACCTGCAGGGAAGAGTAATCTGTGGCTGGTGCCAGGAGGGATCGGCCGCAGACACGCAGCAGACCCCCCCCCCCGACCAGAGGATGAGACGTCACACCCCCTCTCCCCAGCCCCGCAGGGGATGATCGATCACACCCCCTCCCCTCCCACCCACCACCCCCCCCCCCCCCCCCCGCCCAGGGGATGATAGGTCACACCCCCTCTCCTCCTCCCACCCCTCTCCTGCCCCGACCAGAGGATGACCTGGGTCAGAGAGCCGTTGCAGTCTCTGACCCCGCTCTTCGGAGGCTGCAGCGGCGACTTCAGACTTTTATTTTGCGGGTCGGTAACAGCGCGGACACGGATCGGGCCAGAAGACGGTAAAGTGGGATTTGGCGGTAGAGTTGGGCGCGCGGTTCATTAAGTCGATTTAAATGCATGCAAATGCTGCCCGATTCGGGTGCACGCCGGACCCATGCCCGAATCGGGTGTTCGTAAAGCCGCGATCTGCTCGGAATCGGGTGCAGATCGTGGTATAGGCCCGATGCCCAACTTTACCGCGATTTCGCACCCCAAGTTTTGGTAAAATCAGGCCCATGCTGTTGAACCTTTTCATCTTGCACTCATCAGGCTTGACACAAGAATGCTAAATTTCAAAGGAAACTCCAATTTATACTACTTGAGCAAAGAGTGCTGATTGCTTACACAAACGGAAAACCTCCGTAGCTCTGACAGCACCTGTGGAGAGAGAAGAGAGCTAACGTTTCGAGTCTGGATGACCCTTCGTCAAAGCTAAGACAATTGAGAATAGGATGAGATTTATTCTGTTTATGGTAAGTCAGAGCTGTGGGGGCTGGATAGAGGGCCAGCAACAGGTAGAGACAAGGGAGAGATTGACAAATATGTCATGGACAAAACTCAAAGGGAATGTAAATGGTGGCGATCAAGGCCCGGAAGGGTGCTGATTTCACATTAATAGCAGAACAAAGGTAAGCAGTATGGCAAAGGGTGACCTGAAACAGGTAACAGATGGCCCTAGTGAGGTGGGAAGAGGGGAGACAGTGGTAAGACAATAAAGATGGAAACCTGGATAAGAAAGGGGTGGAATTGAAAAATGAATCAATGGAAAAAATGAAAATCAATCAATAAAATCGTAAATATATTTTACATTAAATAAATAAAGAAATGATTGAAATGGGGTGAAGGTGGAGCAGACAGTTCATGGCCTGAAGTTGTTAAACTCAATGTTAAGTCCAGAAGGGCCTAATCAGAAGATGAGATGCTGTTCCTCCAGTTTGTATTGGGCTTCATTGGAACATTGCAACAGCCTAAGGGCAGACACGTGGAAATGAGAGCAAGATGGTGCGTTGAAATGGCTAGTGACTGGAAGCTCTGGGTCATGCTTGCAAACAGACCAAAAGTATTCTGCAAAGCAGTCCCCCCATCTGCTTTTAATCTCTCTGATGTAGAGCAGATCACATCAGGAGCAGGAAATACAATAGATGAGATTAAAAGAGGTGCTCGTGAAGTGTTGCTTCACCTAAAATGAGCATTTAGGCTCTTGGATGGCAAACAGGAAGGAGGTAAAGCGGCACCTTCTGTGATTACCCCAACATGTGGACGAAAATCTAGCCCTTAGTGACAAAGAAGTCCATCAGCTCCTTGCTGTTGTTGTTTGCATATACAGAGAAAAGGGGTTTAAGAAGATGGTTTGCATAAAGAACAGAAGCAGGAGTGGGGAGGACCTTTACCAGGACTCAAACACCAAACATATCTTCCACTTTCCTCCCCTTTCCGTATTATGTAAAGACAGATGCAGACACCTGAGAACACCACCACCTGGAAAAACCCTCCAAGTCACTCACCATCTTGACTTGGAAATAGGTTGCCATCGCCGTTGCTTCACTATTACTGGGTCAAAATCCTGGAACTCCCATCTGAACTGCACTGTGGGTGGTCTTGCACCACATGGACTGTGGCAGTTTAAGGCACTCACCACCACCTTTGCAAGGACAATTAGAGATGGGCAATAAATGCTGGCCTAGCTAGTGATGCCTACTTCCCATGAATTAATTAAAAAATATTCCATCCTTGAAACCTTGACACAATTATTTATCATCCTCTAGTGTCTTGCAAAGACAGGCGAGTAGATTACTGAATGAACAGTTTATTAAGGTCAGTAACTGTGTACAGAGAGTGATATAAAGGCTACTGACTCTCGATTCCTAACTGGCAAGGAAAACCTACGCTCAGCTTCAGGGTTCGCGTGCTCTGATTGGCCGAATAAGTCGCATGACTCTCCGAGAAATTGCCCCTTAAAGGGGCACACCAGCACAAATCTCCACCAACTTTCAGTTTCCCCAGGAAAATCCCCATGCAAATCATAGAATCATAGAATCCCTACAGTGCAGAAGGAGGCCATTCAGCCCATCAAGTGTGCACCGACCACAATCCCACCTAGGCCCTATTCCTGTAACCCCACATATTTACCCTGCTAATCCCCTGACACTAGGGTCAATTTAACATGGTCAATCAACCTAACCCACACATCTTTGGACTGTGGGAGGAAAGTGGAGCACCCGGTGGAAACTCACGCAGACATGGGGAGAATGTGTAAACTCCACACAGACGGTAACCCGAGGCCAGAATTGAACCCAGGTCTCTGGCGCTGTGAGGCAGCAGTGCTAACCACTGTGCCACCGTGCCACCCCAAACACAAAACAATCAACACTTTCCTATTCACATCCTCCTACACCACCATCCACAGTCCCAAAGACAATTTACTTGTAATTTCTCTAGGCTAGTGTACTGTATTTGTTGCTGATGATACAGTGTCCTGCACGTTAGGGAGATCAAACATATGTTAGATGCCTCCTTTGCTGAGCACTCCTATTCTGCCCATATACGCAGTCCTGAGCTCCCTATCAATGGTCACATTGTTTTTCTCTTCACTCCTACATTGATCTCCATTTTTGACATTCTCTGAAGTTCAAGAAGCTAAAAATGTGTGAATCTCAGCACCTCATCTTTCTATTAGGCCCTTTGAAGCTGTCTGACCTTAATATTTACTGTAATAGCTTCCATTACATTGAATCAAAGAGAATTTCAAGCACAGAAACAGGAGTCTTGACCCAGCTGGTTTGTGTTGATATTTATATTCCAGCTGAACCTCCTCCTCCTAACTATCCTTCATCTAATTCGAATTGCTTATCTTTCTATTCCTATCTCCTTTACGTGCGTATCTGTTGTACGTTGGTTGTGACTGGTGATTGCTGAGACATAGATGTGTCTGAACAATAATTGGTTTATTGGATGAACAGACAAAACTAGGGGTGGGATTTTCTTGCCCTTCCTGCTGGTGGGATCTCCTGGTCCCGCCAAAGGTAACCCCCGGCGGCAGAACGGGCGAGCCACGCAAAATGCTGTAGACATTGGCAGGGCTGGAAGATCCCACTGGCAGCCAATGGCGAGTTGCCTCCGCTGTTGGAAACATGCCATGGCGGTTGGGGTGGGGGAAGGGAGGAGGGGGGTTGGTGGGGGGTGAAAATCCTGCCCTAGGAGTTACTCAGCGCAAGCCATGAGCTTTTTTCTTCTCAACACTTAGCCATGTGTCTCTCTCTTTCATCATCATGTGGGCAGCATGGTTTCTCCAGTCCCACCCTTTCTATCCTGAACACTCCAATGCCACATCTCCTCCCAGGTCTTTGTCCAAATATATATTACATTTATATTAAATTATTACCTCATTTCACTTCAGCCAAATCTCTGAATTCATAAGATTCAAGTAGTCTGGAGGTTTCAGAACTGTTTTAGATTGTATTCTTGTCAGACTTGGACAATTGGTAGTCTCCCTTTGGACTTCTTTGGTTTGACTTGGTTATTCTTCAGCAAGAGTTGCTGTATCTGGTGCATTGTCAGTTTGACTCCGATCGCCTAGATCTTCCAGATGTAGAATGGATGGTTTCCTTTGAGAAATGAGGATAAGATTTCACCTATTCCTTTTCATCGTGCCTTCTGGGGAATGTATTAACGTTGTTGATCAGTGTTGGACAATGACTCCCTCTCAGCCTTGGTCTCTCATCCAAACCTGTCTGCTTTGTTCAGCCTGGGCATGTTTCTGGCATGGTACCTCCTATTATTGGAAGTTTGTTGTTTTCTATTGGGCTGCTCCCTGTCTTGAATTTTCTGATACTCCTGGACTGTTAGCCCTGGGATTAATTTCTTGGGTAGGACGGGAAGCTGTGTTTGATGCTCTCCGTCCATGAGCAGTCCAAGCACTGCAATCCTGTTATGTCAAAATTATCATTGAAAAATCCTCATCTTAAAAGGACTCTAATAGCGCAGATGCAGAGGGCTATAGATAGGCCTAGAGGTAGGGATATGATCAGCGCAACTTGTGGGCCGAAGGGCCTGTTTGTGCTGTGGCTTTCTATGTTCTATGTTCTATGTCCCTATCTGTCTTTGGATTAGGGATACCTCAAGAAACTGGTGACATGTAGGAATCCATATTTCTTGGTGAAATCGGTGAAGTAGTCATTGGTGAATTGCGGCTGTTGGTGAACATCACATGGTCTAGAATGCCATGTGTCGCAAAGATTTTTTTCAACAATTTAATGACTAACTTGCTGCTTGTGTGTAAACCTCGATCCACCTTGAGAAGTAGTCAACAATGATAAGGCAATATTTTCCATCATGCAGAAATAGATCCAGATGTTCCCATGGTCCGGTAGGGAACTGAGTAGGGATAAGAGAATCCTTCTAGAATGGTTTGTGCACCGCACATACCTGGCAGTGTGAAATCATTTATTCTTATCAATCTTAAAATACTCAGCCACAACACGGTAGACGGGATCGTGCTCTGCATTTTGTGATGGCCATGTGGCCCTGGTGGAGTGAGAAAGGAATTACTCACCATTCATTGTACACTAGCAGATCATCAATTATGCGAAAGTTGTTCTGTTGTTCAAAGTACATTTTCATTACCATTCTACTGGAATCTGGAATCGATGAATGTGGATGCTGACCCCATCCTGCATTTGCTTTTGCCATATTTGTTGTAGATTTTAGGAGTTCATTGGCAATTGTGTTGTCATCAACTGGGAATAGGACTCAATCTCGTTGAACAGATTAATATTCTGTGTTACCAGATGGTCGACTGTGGTCCTGAATAATGTGTCTGCAGTCATTTGTAACTTGCCCTGGACATACAATGTCTCGTAAGTGAAGCACATTAATCGGAAGCAGAATCTCCAGATTCTCAGGGGCATTTTGGTGAGTTCCTTTTCATCCAGTAATGACATGAATGGTTTGTGGTCTGTCTTGATAGCTACTTTTAATCCAATGATCTATACAAATAGCGACTTTCTCTATAACTGCAAACCTAATTTCTGTATCAGTTAGCTCTTGAGATGCATAATATATTGGCCTTCAGCACTCATTCAGTGGCTCTTGAAATAGGACTGCCTCTTGATGAGGCATCAGCTGTGAATGTGGTTGGCAGGTCTGGGTCATAGTGAATCAGGATACCTGGTGAGAGCAGCAAGTCTTCAATCTAGTGGAATGCTTACTCTTGGAAGCATCCCAACACCATGCTCAGTCCTTCCTCAATAAGTGTCTCAAGGGCTCTGTGACTTGCACTAGGTTCAGTAGGAATTTTGCCAGCTGATTTACCATACCAAAGAATTATTGAAAATCTGGAATGGATGACAGGTTCACAAATTCGCGAATGGTCCTTTTTTTTGTGGGTCGGCCGTTTTGCTTGTGTTACTCACAATGTGGCCTAAAAATCAAATGAACATTTTGGAGAATTTACACTTTTCTCCTGCAAATGGTTCAAGACAGCTTTAAGTCTCACGTGTTTTTTTGGCAGTTGTTCTGTTGGCAAGGATGTCATCCATGTGGCATATTACACCTTTAAGGCCCTGCAAGATGGTTGAAATGGTTTGCTGAAAAATTTCAGGCGCTGAGGTTATGCCAGATGGCAAATCATAGAATCTCTACAGTGCAGAAGGAGACAGTTTGGCCCATTGAACCTGCACCGACTCTCCGACAGAGCATTTTACCCAAAGCCTGCCCTCCACTCAATCCTCGTAACTCCACACATTTTTCCTGCTAATCCCTGCACATCTTGGGACATCAAGGGGCAATTTAGCATGGCCAATCCACCCATGCTTCACATCTTTGGACTGTGGGAGGAAACCGATGCATTCAGATGGAAACCCACGCAGACACGGGGAGAACGTGCAAACTCCACCAAGACAGTCACGAGACTGGATTTAAACTCAGTCCCTGGTGCTGTGAGGCAGCAGTGCTAACTACTATGCCACCATGCCACCTGGTTAGCAATTAAAGCAAAATCTGCTGAAAGTATTAAAGGTTCTCAATAATTTAGGTTCTTCATCTAATAGTACCTGTCAAGAGCCACTGTTGGCATTAGGTTTTGTGAACATAATGTCTTGGTGAGCTTAGTCAAAGTGTCAGTGACCAAGGACATAGGGTGGATTTCCCTCACTACAGACTTGTTAGGTTGAGTCAGGTCGAGACAGGTGTGAAGGGACCAGTTTGGTGCAGGATCCAGAACCATTCCTGAGCACCATTCTGCCGGCTTAGTGAGGCGGGGAGGTGACTCCCATCTTGGTCATCTTGTCACCTGTTTTGTGAGTGGATGTGGTATCATCCACAGTGTGAAAACACATACAGGTTTAGCATCTTTCCCCAGCATTATGCTATATTCAGTCATCAATCACTCCAGTCCAGTGAATAGTTTTGAAAAATCCTTTCTGAAATCAGACCCAGATCCTTGCTGGTTAATTTCCTTGACCTTTTGGATGAGACCAAGGGTTTTCACCTTAAAAGAGAACATTCCTGATTGCGGATAACAAATATGTTTCCTGTATCTTTTTGCTCCTGTATTGAAGTGTTGCTTGCCTTTGACCTGAGGCTTGATCCCTCTTGGGCCATATAACTGGGTTGTACATAGCTTCAGGCAATGTTTTACTAGTCATGTTTCTTTGATGGACAAGGCTTTCACACGTACTTCTGTATCAAATTTGAAATCAGTGATATGTCCATTGACACAAATACGCTTATTCCAGAATGTGTATAACTGAGGCCTTTGATCTCACCTGGGAACCATTGGATTTCTCCAATTTCATTAATGGCCTTGTATGTGAAGATTATTTTTTTATCGTCTGTGTATCTAGAGGTTTTAGTTCCGCACATTTTTCCTATTCCTTTACAATGGAAATATTCTGCAGTGTTTGCAGGATACTGTTCATGCCTGTGGGGCTTTTTTGGCAGCACAGCACTGGTATAGTTTAATGGCATCTTGAACAGTTGTTCCGTAAGGTGTCTCCTTCCCTGGAGTGTCTTTGATGTTAGTTTTGTTTAATAAGGTGTACCGTCATTGTGGGTTTTCTGAACCATGGTTTGTCTACTCCTCTGAGTATGCCTCTATTTTATTTACAGATTTCTACTTGTCTCACCAACTGTATCACCTTCTCCAAAGTTAAGTCTTTGGATTGCAGTAGGTCAGATGAGGTGTCATCGGTAACACTGACAACGATGTGGTCTTGTAGCAGCTCAGTTTTAAAATCACCATATTTACAACCTTCAGCCAATCCATACAGGTCATTGATAAAAGAGGCTACAAGTTCACCTAGTTTCTGGACCCTATTGTTAAACCTAGCTCTTTCAAATATCTTGTTACTCCATAAATTGAAATAATTATCAAAGGCTTTTCAGAGTTATTTGAGTTTGTTTGATGTTTCATTGATGCCTTGTCTTGTTCGAACATCATCTTCAATTGGTCTAATCGAGTACAATAATGTCTTGATTTGTTCAGCCTCTAACTTATTGCTCAATCCAGATGCAATGCTAAATTTTACAATCCTCTTCCTCCGTGGTGCCCAATTCTGTGCCTGATCTGGCCCTTCATAGACCCAAATTGTTCTGGCATGGTGAATTTGGAATCCATAGCTGTTTTAAGCTTTTAGGAGATTTGCTTTGATTTTTAAACTTTTGTTGCAGTAAAGGAGTTTTCCCACACTGATCATCCTTTCACTCTCTGTGGTCACTGACATGTTTTAGTAATTGTTTCTAAACTTTGCCAAGTTTTTTAAACTGATCGCTGAAAGTTACATTAAGCTCTATTCACAGCTTTCCTCCCAGTGGAAAATCATGATTAAGCTACCTTGTGGCCACCATGTACAAAGGTGCTTTCCTTAGACCCAGGCTGTGGGGTGCATGGAAACCCATTGTCACCAGAAATAGAATTTGCCCAGCGCTGCCTGCCTACTATGCCGTTAATTTGAAGACTTTGAGCCTTTTTCAAGGTTTGCTCACCCTTCCTCAATCGTTGCGAGGTTCTTTGATTCTGCTGCTGGATTGGAATTTTTCATGGACCACCATTATCTATGATATAGCCCTAAGTAAGCTGATCAGTTGATTTTTTTCTCTGCCTCGCAGCCTCCATATTTTCTATGGAGCTCTTCTGGAAATTTTCAACTGAAGTCAAAATTGCAAACATTTTTGAAGTTGTTTTTCAAAGATTATGAGGTCCTTCACCACTGCCACCATGTTGTATGTGGGTTGTGACTTGCTAAGGAATGATTGCAGAGACATAGACATGTCTGAATAATAACTAGTTTATTAGATATACAGATATACAGGATTAGTTGTTGCACAGTCTAACGCACAAGCTTTTTCCTTTTCGACTCTTAGTCATGTGTCACTCTCTTACATCATTATGTGGGTGATATTGTTTCTCCAGTCCCACACATGAACTCTTTCAACCCTTAACACTACAATATTTAGATTCCACTTAAAGACACCTTTGATTCTCATAAAATGTTCCATATAGTAGCAAGTTCCACTTTCTAAACACTCTCTTCATTTCTCCTGAAATCTTTATTGGATTTATTCGTGACTATCTTATATTTAAGCTCTCTAGTTTTGGATTTCTCCACAAGAGGAAACGCATTCTTTTTCCAATCAAACCCCTTAATGATTTTAAAGACCTCTTTTAGGCTCATCTATCTTTTCTCTTCTACAATAAGAAACCCCAGCTTTCAGACTTTAACCACTACTCCCACTTTCTCTCTGGCAGCAAGTGTTTATAAATTGGGATTGAGTACACCAACAGTTCCGGAGGTACGGGAGGGAGAAAACTTACTCAGAGGAAGTTTGATTGCTACAGTACTGGCAGAGTGGTCTGCATCCTTGCTGTTGACCTGCCTTTTTCTTCCTCCAAATGTCTGGGTTTCTGATGCCTATTCCATTTTGCAACGTTTTTCTACTCCTAACTTCAACCAAGATAACCTGCTTTAAGTATTCATACATCCCCTAACTTTGTAGGCAGAATTTTCTAATTCCTCCTGCCATGGGAATTGTAGTGGGCAGGGGGAAGGTCAATGCATAGGTCCCTTGACCTTGGGCAGGATTTTCCGGTCTTGGGGCAAGTGCGGCCGGAAAATCCCGCCCTGTATGTCTTTCTTTGATTTCTCTCATTATGCCTCTTTTTGTCCTCCACTATTATCACTTCTTTCATTTAACCAGCTCCTGTTCTCCATATAATCATTGTACAATTTGTTCTTTGTGTAAGTCATAGGGTCATAGATGTCTACAATAAGAAAAAGGCCCTTCAGCCCTTCGTGTCTGCACTGGTCAAAGACAAACCAACTAACTATTATAATCTCACCTTCCAGCACTTGGCCCATGGCCTTGTATGCCTTGGCATTGTAAGTGCACATCTAATACTTCTTAAATGTTATGAGGGTCTCTGCCTCCACTACCCTTTCAGACAGTGAGGGTTCCAGACTCTCACCATCCTTTGGGTAAAAACGTTTTTCCTAACATCCCTTCTAAACCTCCTGTCCCTTACCTTAAGTCTATGCCCCCCCGTTATTGTTCCCTCCACCAAGGGGAAAAATTTCTTCCTCTCTACTCTATCTATGCCCCTCATAATCTTATACATCTCAATCATGTCCCCCCTCAGTATCCTTTGCTCAAAGGAAAACAACCCCAGTCTATCCAATCTCTTTTCATAACTAAAAATCTCCAACCCAGTCAACATCCTGGTAAATCTCCTCTGCACGTTTTCCAATGCTATCACACCCTTCCTATAATGTGGATTGCAGAATTGCACATAATACTCTAGCTGTGGTCTAACAAATGTTTTATATAGTTCCAGCATAATCTCCCTACTCTTAAATCTATGTCCCAGCTAATAAAGGCAAGTATAATATATGTCTTCTTAACCACTTCATCCATCTGCCCTACTACTTTAAGGAACCAATGTACATGCACACAAAAGTCCCCCTGATCCTCGGTGCTTCCTGGAGTCCTGCCGTTCATCATGTATTCCCTTGTCTTCTTTGTCCTATCCTAGTGCATCACCTCACACTCATGTGGATTGAATTTCAATTGCCACTGATCAGCCTATCTGAGCCAGCCCATCTACATCTTTCTGCAATCTAAGGCTATCCTCCTCACTATTTACCACCTTACCAATTTTCCTACCTTCCGTGAACTTACTAATCAACCCTCCTACATTTAAGTCTAAATCATTTATATAAACCACTAACAGCAAGGACCGCAACACTGATCCCTGCGGGACCCCACTGGACATAGTCTTCCTGTCAGAAAATCACCCCTCGACTACTACCCTCCGCTTCCTGACGCTCAGCCCATTCCGGATGCAATTTGCCAAATTTCCTTGGATCCCATGGACTCTTATCTTCACTATCAGTCTCCTGTGTGGGACCTTATCAAAAGCCTTGCTGAAGTCCAAGTAGACTACATCAAATGCATTGTCTTCATCTACACACCTATTCACCTCTTCGAAAAATTCCATCAAGTTGGTCAGACATGACCTCCCCTTTACAAAACCACACTGACTGTTCTTGATTAATCCCTAACTGTCTAAATGCAGATTAATTCTGTTTCTCAGAATTTCTTCCAATTCTTCCAGAATTTCACCACTGAGGTTAGGCTGATTGGCCTGTAGCTTTCAAGTTTACCCCTTCCTTCCTTCTTGAATAATGGTGCCATATTGACTGTCCTCCATTCCTCCAGCACCTCTCCTGCTGCCGGAGAGGAATTGAAGATTATTGCCAGCACCTCTGCTATTTCCTCCTTTGCCTCACTCAACAGCCTGAGATACATTTCACCTAGCCCTGGTGATTTATCCATTTTTAAGCCTGCCAGTCCAGTCAGAACCTCTTCGTTCTCTATGTTAATTTCTTCAATTGCATCGCAATCCTTCTCTTTGATATCTATATCCACATTGTCTCTCTCACTAGTGAACACCAATACAAAGTATTTAGAACCCTACCTACATCCTCCAGCTCCACATACAAATTATCACTGTGGTATCTAATGGGCCCTACCCTTTCCCTAGTTATCATTTTACCCTTAACGTACTTGTAAAAAATTTAGGATTTTCCTTTATTTTACCTGCCAGTATCCTTTCATGTCCCCTTTTGCTCTCCTAATTTCCTTTTCAAAAGGTACTGTCTTGCACATTCTACACTCCAATAAGACCATAGGACCATAAGGAATAGGAATAGAAGTAGGCCATTTGGCCCCTCGAGCCTGCTCTGCCATTCAATAGGATCATGGCTGATCCAGCATTCCTCATGTCCACTTTCCTGCCCTTTCCCATAATCCTTGATTCCCTTACTGATATAAAATCTATCTATCTCAGCCTCAAATATACATACTCTGTCCCCACTGCTCTCTGTGGCAAGGAGTTCCAAAGACTCACAACCCTCTGAGAGAAGAAATTCCTCCTCATCTCAGTCTTAAATTGGCACCCCTTTATTCTGAGATGATGTCCTCTGGTCCTAGACTCTTCCATGATACCCTTCCAGCATTTACCCTGTCAAAACCCCTAAGGATCTTTAAGCCAGTCTCCTTCCTCTTCCCTCGCTCTGTTCCTTCTTGTAAGCTGTTCATCCTTAATATCCTGCAGTTTTGATGAAAAGCTCTCGCTGAAAAGTACATCCTTCCTTTGCTTACAGATGCTGCTCACAGAGTGGTTTTAGCAGTCTATTGAATAAAATCATCTGTTTTTCTTCTACATCACAATACATTTCTCCTAGCTGGGCCATTTAATTGACTGGTCCAAAACCTCTCTAATTAGAAAAATTAGTCCTGCTGAAATCACATTAAATAAACCGCAGCAGTAAGCTAACATAAAATACTGAAATCTGATGACTGAATGTTTATAATCACACTACTGCTCCCCCACATGGAGATTAGCAGAAAAATAAGTTGTTATTGAAGTGACTAAGATGAAAGATGCTGTAGAACTGAGGACGAGGATGGCTACAGGCTAGATTAAATCAGGTTTATGCATTTTGGATGCAGTTCCACTCTTTAATTTTGTTGTACCTTCACTTTTTTCAGACCCTATCTCTTCTAACTTATTACTTGCTGGATGTTCTGATCCTCAACAAAGGCTTTAATTTGTTCATATTGTGCCCCCACTTGAATCATTTCAGAATTTGACATGCTACTAAACCTATCTTCTCCTATCACTACTTCCAGGTCTTCCTTTTGTTGCCTCTTTGTGATTTAAACCTCTTTTCCTGTCTTGCCTTCTCTCTGGCTCCTTCATCTTTCCATTGAAAAATGTAGCTGTAATGTTAGCCATCTAATTCTTTCTAGCCCTCACTCTGAACTTGTTGCTCTTTGTTCCCTCAGATCGGTTGCACAGTGTTTAGCATTGTTGCCTCACAGAGCTAAGGATCCGAGTTCGATTCCAGCCTTAGGTGATGGTCTGAATGGAGTTTCCATGTTCTCCCTGTGTCTGTGTGGGTTTCCTCTGGGTGCTCCAGTTTCCTCCCATTGTCCAAAGGTGTGCTGGTTAGATCGATTAGCCATGCTAACTTGCCTCTTAGTGTCCCAAGATGTGTAGGTTAGGGGGATTAGTGGGGTAAATACATGGGGTTACGGGGATAGGATAAGATGGTCTGTCAGAGAGTCAGTACAGACTCAATGGGCTGAATGGCCCCTTCTGTACTGTAGGGATTCTATGATGGGCATTAAACCCACTGACAAATGAGATGCTGTTTTGTTTTTTTAAATTTTTACTCCATTCTTAAAGTTGCAAAGCCGGTGCTCAGAGTGGACCAGGCAAGCCCAAATCCATTCCTTGCTTGCTCCAATAACCAAATTCAAATTGAATCCAATTCATGGTCCCCACAAAAGAGACACACAAGATTCATGCTGACATTGCACCCCACCTTGGGCTTGATCATACGCCTGATCTCAGTCAAAAAGAATGTTTTGTTTTGCGGCAGAATCTTCACCTGGCTACGGCTGAATATTAACTTTCTGATGACTCATCGTACCTCCTTCTGAGCCACAACCTTAATCCAAGCATAATTTTACAGCTATGTATTGATCTTACTTCTGTCAGTTATTATTTTTCTATAATCTCAGATCTCATTGTTCCCCGAGACCTTATAACTCATTTATAGCTCCAACCTGGGAAACACAAATAGGATTGTTTCAGCAGAATGATTCCATTAACCTATTCCTATCTCACCAATCCAATTAGCTTTTCTTTCTAAGCCCAATTCATTCTGCTTTATCAGTCACTATCCTTCGATACCCTCAACATTTCTGATGCCCTCTGTCACTTTAACAATCTCAGATTGTCCAGTGTCCATTATCTCAGTACCATTGATATCCTTCGATATTCCGTCTATCTGCATTTCCATCTCTTGGCAGGATGGTCAATAGCTGTCAACCTCCTTCAAAGATGAACCAACCACCCACCATTGTTCTCATTTGCCTGGTTGAATTTGTTTTTAACTTCATTTATTTCACCTAGATCAAATTACGACTCTATGGAAACCCACATGAGCTCCAGATATGCTTCTTTCATTTTAAGGCATGTGGAATGTTCCTTTAATTCTAGTAAGACATTCTCACTATTCCAAAGGCCTCCACTGACCCAGCAGCCTCTTCCTCTAATGTCCAGATTGTTACCACCTCCTGCATTCATTCTGACTGAGAGAATTTTATACACCACACATCTAATTTTCACCCGTTCTTCAACTGCCTGTGGTCTAGCTCTGACACTTCTCTTCCACTTGTGGACTTCTCTCTATGTCTGATAAACTGATGAACCCACTGACTCTAACAAACATCTTAATTGTTCTTCTTCCTATCCACCCCCTGTAAGGACCTCAACCATTTTACGGCCCTACCATGGTGTGTCTCCCACCAGCAGAAGGGCGGCATGGTGGCACAGGGGGTTAGCACAGGCCACAGTCCTAGGGGCCTGGGTTCAATTCCGGCCTTGGGTCACTATCTGTGTGGGGTTTGCATGTTCTCCCCATGTCTGCGTGGGTTTCCTCCGGGTACTCTGGTTCCCTCCCACACTCCAAAGATATGCAGGTTAGGTGGATTAGCCATGTTAAATTGCCTCTTAATGTTCCAAGATGTGTAGGTTAGGAGAATTAGCAGGGTAAATATGTGGGGTTACGGGGATAGGGCCTGGGTAAAATGCTCTATCGGAGACTAGATGGGCCGAATGGCCTCCTTCTGAACTGTAGCGATTCTATGCAGTGAGTCATTTAAATTGCCATTTACTTCCCACCAGCTGTAAAATCCTGACCAAGGTAATTCCTTAAAAATCAAGTCTTATTGATTTGTTTTCATGAGATCTGAATGCAAACTCGAGAAACTATAATGTAAAATCTATTTTTAAAAGTTACCGGTCTCTACCATGCCACTGTTCAAGTTTTAACTGATCATTTTTCACAGGAAATAGTTTGTAAAAGTTTGCTTTTAAAGTTGCACATTTCTTTAGAAAGGCGTATTCTTGTATTTTGTTAAACTAAATCGCTCAATAGAGATTATTTCCCCCTCTCCTAAGCTAAACAATAACCAGTGTGTAGTGTATCTGTGTAATAAAATAAAACAGCTCATAGGTAACATCCACTGTATTGGATAAATTCTTTTTGATCCATTTTTCACTGTGAACAGCTAAAGATAAAACAGAGAGAGGAGGATTGGGAGAGGGAGGCAGGCATACAGACTCTCTCCCTCTATCCATCTAACTGCCTCCATAGCTTTTCCGCTTCTTTTTGAAGTGGAAAAGCTATGAAGGCAGTTAGATTTATTAAAAGGAAAACTGCGAAGACATTTGCTGAGATGAAAAGGTTAGAAAGGATAGTTAGGAGTCATTTTGTTTAATTCAAGTAAGAAAACCCACTAGTTCGCTCTAAGATGGTGTGTTGTTATTTTGCATTTTTACACCAAGGTAAGTTCCAGAACTTGAAACAAGGGAGTCTAATCTAAACAGCTGTTCTGTATATTCACTTTACTGTCAAATAATGCAATTTAATGATTCACCCCGTCTCACCAAGTGCTTACTTTGTTCGCTTTGAGGCGAATAATAAAGTACACTTTCAAAAGGTGAACGTTTTCAATTCAGATCACAAGTAGTCATATACTATTACACTCTTGGGTTGTGATATCTGATTAATGGATGTCATGCAGTCTAAACCAACTCTGTCAACAGAATGATGTTCAAGCTACTTAATGGAATATGAGATCACTTTACCCAAGGGGTTATTTATAACAGATTGGAAACTGTAACATCGCAGCACAGTACTGACAGGCAGATTATGGTCTGGACTCTTTTTTCAATTCTCATTAGATCATTCAAGTTTTAATGACATTTTGCATTTTAAGTTTTCATTTGCTGTAGTCACATTTGTTGCATCTCTTTTCTTGCAGTCTCTCTTTATTCTTCATGCTTTTTGTGTAGATGAATGTCTTTTCAACCCCACAGTGTGTGTATGTTTTTTTGCTGGTCCTACAGGTATGTATTATCCCACTGATTTGATTTGATTTATTATTGTCAGATGTATTGGGATACAATGAAAAGTATTGTTGCTTGCGCGCTATACAGACAAAACATACCGTCCATAGAGTACATAGGGGAGAAGGAAAGGAGACGGTGCAGAATATACTGTTGCAGTCATAACTAGGGTGTAGAGAAAGATCAACTTGATATATAATTTTATCATTGTGGCCAATGCACTGACATCAGACCCATAAGCTGGGGATGTCCCTGTCCGGCCATGTTTTTCAGGGACCAGGCAACTAATTGGTTGCTGGCGAGACTTGAGTCCCTTTAAAGAATGGTTGCCTTCCCCGAGGGGCTGCTGGTCAATCAGTGATGCCACCTAGAGCAGTAGCCACTACGGGAACTACACCAGGAAGATAAGGATCCCGTAGAAGGATACCTCACTCCAAATAAATGCTGTCTGAAGACTCTGGAGCCAGTCAGGCAGGACCCAGCCAGTGGGGGTGGGAGGGGCACTGTTGAGAGCAGGTTTTGCTGTTGCTGCAGGAGTGGCCATCACCACTTTGGGGCCCCTTTCCTTAGCTAAAGAGTGCCACAATAAGAAGGCCACCACCCCGGAGACTGCAGGGAAGCTGCATGGTTCACCAGGTGGCCTTCGCATGCAACAGAGGATTTACCTGCTGCTGATAAGAAGCTAGTAGTGGCAGGAAGTGGCCCTTTATTGGCCACCTAAGTGGCTGAATTGACCTCTGGATAGGATAGCCATCCCCCAAATTCCTCGGAGCTGGTAAAATGGCATGGCGGCAAGCAGACAATGGGCACTCCACCCCACCTTCAACACCATTTTGCAGACCCATCCATCTCCCAGCCAGTGCCCACAGGGCTGGTAAAGTCCAGCCTATGATCTTTTATATGAGCTAACTTTGAGCAATTAACAGTTAGGGACATATTAGGTCCACATTTTTTGTTTTAATGCCCCAGGAGCATTTTTAGAGGTGCAATGAACTTTGTTTTTTATTCATTCCTGGAAAAGGGATGTTGCTGGCTAGGCCAGCATTTGTTGCCCATCCCTATTTCCCTTTGAGAAGCTGGTGGTGATGAACTGCCTTCTTGGACTGCTGCTGCAGTCCACGTGGTGTAAGTGCTCCTTCAGTGTTGTTGGAAAATGATGATGAAGGAGCTGAGATATATTTCCAAATCAGGATGGTGTGTGACTTGGAGGGAATCTTAAAGGTGACAGGTTACCCGAAAGCCTGCTTTCCTTATTTGTACAGGTGGTTGAAGTCATGAGTTTCTTTTTTATCCAAGATGGCGCCGGGGCGTGGCAACTTCTCGCAAGCATACCTTTTAATTCTATATTTTACTCTCATTCTATGCTTCTAAAATTTTATTCTAACTCTTTTCTACACCCTGGCAATGACTGTAACACTACATTCTCCACTCTCTCCTTTCCTTCTCTATGTACGGTACGCTTTGTCTGTATAGTGCGCAAGAGACCATACACCTCACTGTATCCCAATACATGTGACAATAACGAATCAAATCAAAGATTTAGGAAGAGCTGTTAAATAAACCCTGGAAAGTTGCTGCAGTGCATCTTGTGGATGGTGCATGTTGCAACCGCATTGCATTAGGGGATATAAGTTTGGCAATACAGGGCTGTTGCTCAAATAATGTTCTTCATGAACTTGGTGTTATGAATTTTAAGAGTTCCCATAGAGCAGCAACCATGTACCCTCTACTAATGCTGTATTGCCGAACTGTTTATGTGGTAGGACAACATTAGCAGTATCCTTTTGGGGCTGTACATTCCAACAGATAGTAATGGTATCATGATGCACAGTGGGTACTATTCAATAAGCGTCCAAATAATGTGTGATCACTGGCATGACTGAATGCAGTGAATTGATACTTTCCATTCTTTTAATAACATCCAGTCTTAAACACTCTTTATTCAGGGTAAAAGCATTCCCAAACAAGATACTTTGGTTAAGCCAAAGTGTTGAAGGGGTTGGAGAGTTAACTAAAAACAAAATAAGTGAACAATTTAAATATGCCGTCCCAAATAAACTATTTTGCAATGTGAAAAAAACAAAATGAGGCTCAAAAAACTGGAAAAGGTCAAGAAGGGCGGCTTGCAGAGTACTTCTGGTGGCTGTATGCTTCCTGGACTGTGCTGTGTTCCAGGTTTCACAAGTGACAGCACTGCCACATTGCACCAATAATGTGATACATTCCAATTTCTGGGATAACACTGGCCCATTATGTCCCCAGTATTCATTAATAACATTCATGCTCCACAGAACCTCCTATTCCCTTGGCCTAGGCCTGGCAGAAAGTCTGGGACAAGGATAAATCTGACATGAGGCCTCTATTCCCAATTTTCTCTCACCCGTTGTGTCATAGAACCATAGAACCATAGAAAATTACAGCTCAGAAACAGGCCTTTTGGCCCTTCTTGTCTGTGCCAAACCATTTTATGCCTAGTCCCACTGACCTGCACTTGGACCATATCCCTCCACACCCCTCTCATCCATGAACCCGTCCAAGTTTTTCTTAAATGTTAAAAGTGACCCCGCATTTACCACTTTACCGGCAGCTCATTCCACACTCCCACCACTCTCTGCGTGAAGAAGCCCCCCCTAATATTCCCTTTAAACTTTTCTCCTTTCACCCGTAACCCATGCCCTCTGGTTTTTTTCTCCCCTAGCCTCAGCGGAAAAAGCCTGCTTGCATTCACTCTATCTATACCCATCAAAATCTTATACACCTCTATCAAATCTCCCCTCAATCTTCTACGCTCCAGGGAATAAAGTCCCAACCTATTCAATCTCTCTCTGTAACTCAGCTTCTCAAGTCCCGGCAACATCCTTGTGAACCTTCTCTGCACTCTTTCAATCTTATTTACATCCTTCCTGTAACTAGGTGACCAACTGTACACAATACTCCAAATTCGGCCTCACCAATGCCTTATATAACCTTACCATAACACTCCAACTTTTATACTCGATACTCCGATTTATAAAGGCCAATGTACCAAAGGCACTCTTTACGACCCTATCCACCTGTGACGTCACTTTTAGGGAACTCTGTACCTGTATTCCCAGATCCCTCTGTTCAACTGCACTCTTCAGAGTCCTACCATTTACCCTGTACGTTCTTCTTTGGTTTGTCCTTCCAAAGTGCAATATCTTACACTTGTCTGCGTTAAATTCCATTTGCCATTTTTCAGCCCATTTTTCTAGTTGGTCCAAATCCCTCTGCAAGCTTTGAAAACCTTCCTCACTGTCCACTACACCTCCCATGAGGGACCTTGTCAAAGGCCTTGCTGAAATCCAGGTAGACAACATCCACCGCCTTCCCTTCATCCACTTTCCTGGTAACCTCCTCGAAAAACTCTAATAGATTGGTCAAACATGACCTACCACGCACAAAGCCATGTTGACTCTCCCTAATAAGTCCCTGTCTATCCAAATATTTGTAGATCCTATCCCTTATCACACCTTCCAATAACTTGCCCACCACCGACGTCAAACTTACTGGCCGATAATTTCCCGGATTTCTTTTGGAACCTTTTTTAAACAACGGAACAACATGAGCCACCCTCCAATCATCCGGCACCTCCCCCGTGAATACTGACATTTTAAATATGTCTGCCAGGGCCCCTGCAAGTTCAACACTAGCTTCCCTCAAGGTCCGTGGGAATACCCTGTCCGGTCCTGGGGATTTATCCACTCTGATTTGCCTCAAGACAGCGAGCACCTCCTCCCCTTTAATCTGTAAAGGTTCCATGGCCTCCCTACCAGTTTGCCCTATTTCCGTAGACTCCATGCCCGTTTCCTCAGTAAATACGGATGCAAAAAAACCATTTAGTATCTCCCCCATCTCTTTTGGTTCCATACACAGTCTACCACTCTGGTCTTCAAGAGGACCAATTTTATCCCTCACTATCCTTTTGCTCCTAACATACCTATAGAAGCTCTTTGGATTTTCCTTCACTCTGTCTGCCAAAGTAACCTCATGTCTTCTTTTAGCCCTCCTGATTTCCCTCTTAAGTAGCTTCTTGCACTTTTTATACTCCTCGAGCATCTGATGTGTTCCTTGCTGCCTGTACATGTGACACAAAATTTGAGAGTAACATTTCAGCTCCTGTGTCCCTTTTCTTTTAGGTGACAAATACAATTACCATATCAATACTGATGTACAAATATGCTATTACATTTATCGTCAAAAGGTGTCACCAGAGCTCTATTCATGATTCAGCTTGCTTTCTGGTTCAGTGCAGTGATATTTCTCATTGCTAACACGTATAAGTTCCTAACCCAAAGGCACAAATGCTACCACTGAGCCAAGACCGACACCTGTAAAAATATTCAAAGGATAATGAATAAAACTGTTATGAGGAGGGATGTAAACTTGAAAGGATTTAGGATTTATGGAGTGGTATCTTCCAGGGATGGGGTGTTCCCAGGAATATGAAGTCAGGGGAGTGGTGGAGAGCACGAGCCTTAAGGACCACGGCTCAGATAATCATAGGATCCCTACAGTGCAGAAGGAGGCCATTTGGCCCATCAAATCTGCACCAACAACAAGCCCACCCAGGCACTAATAATCCCATGTATTTACCTTTCTAATCCCCCCAACACTAAGGGGCAATTTAACATGGCCAATCCACCTAACCTGCACATCTTTGGACTGTGTGAGGAAACCAGAGCACCGGAGGAAAACCATGCAGACACGGGAAGAATGTACAAACTTCACATAGACAGTGACCCAAGGCCAGAATTGAACCTAGGTCCCTGGCGCTGTGAAGCAACAGTACTAACAACTGTGCCACTATGCCATTAAAACAACACTTTGGACATTAGTAAATTGAAAGTGACTTAATTTACAAACGTTTTATATCTGTGACATCCAATAGTGCACCCATGCAACTAATTGTGATATCAGTATTTCTTAACTCTCCTTTCCCTGCCACTACATCTAAGTGCTCCCCCATCATCCGCAGCAGGGTTGGAGGCGTTGTTGCTTTGGATCATCTTGGCAACTGTCCTCTGGAGACCCTGAGGCCTGGAGGGCCCAGGCTTACTTTGCCACTTTCCCAGTACTCCTATAAGTCAGTGAGCTCAGCTGACCTTGCCTCCTCCTGCTGCAGATATGTGTCCGTGTCTTGACCACCAGACCCTTGCCCCATTAGAGCTAAGACCCACTAAGGTGCGTGCTTCTAGGCTGGTAGAGGGTGCAGGCTGTAATGCCTTAAGAATTACTCTTTGCTTTTATCTGATGTTGTCAGTCCTCACTGGGCTTGTGCTGGAGTTGGACAGAGCTTCTGATGGCTTGGCCCTTGCCCTCTTCCCTGTGGCACCTGTAAGTGAGAAACGAGAGAACAAGTGACAGGCTGAGCTGCCTCCAACATGGGGACACTCTTTGCCCCAAAGTTTCTACTACATGCATAAATCCTTACTGATTGGAGACTGCATGCCATTGTTTCCATTTACAAAGGCCTGGTCCCACTCCACCCCTGCCAGCTGGGCTGCCCGCTCCTCGATTTCTGTCAATCCCTTCAGAAGTGGCTGACCCCATTCCATCTTCTCCCTCTCTTGACGCTAAACTTCCCTTGCTCAAAAATAACAGAGAAGATGGGGTTGAGGGGAACTGCATTTAGCATCCATTTATACACAGATAATTCAAGTTTCTTTCTCATGCTTCCAGTCTTAGAGATAACCGACTGGACTGTGTGCCATGAGTTTGGCGCACTGCTGGTTGTCCAGAAGGGTTCTGGGCCAGAACCCTCCAGAGCGGTGAGCCCACACAGATATAAGGATGAGACATCGAGAAGCATGTCTTTTGCGGAGCTTGCTGATGCCCTCAATGCCTAAGCCCCTTCCCCCACCCTCCCTTTCCCACCTTTCCCTAGGGTGAGGAAGGCATAGTGGCCTCGCCACTTGCAGAGTGGATAAACTGCAATGAGGCATGAGCTTCTTGCTTTGCCACTGAGGCACATGCTTCCTGTACCATTCATAGTGGTTAGTGTGAGCAGCTGAGGGTTCACTTACCATGGAAGGCATGGATGAGGTCCTTCAACCCCTTTTGGTATTGGAGGGCTGACCTGTGCTGGAGGCCCTGGGCACTGGCTGCTCTGAAGACCTACAGGGCTGGTCTTCTTGTTTGACCTCCCCCTTCCATCAACTGGGTAAAGGACATACCTCCTATCCTGAGGACATCCTGAGGATATCCTCCACCTGGTCGATAAGGAGGATGAGCCCCTAAACTTTGGTGCTGTGCCCTTTTTGTCCCAATCAGCTTTGTTAGCAACTTGTGTCTGGGCGCCGTTTAAAAAAGGATGTGATGGTGGGGGTGGGGGACTGCCATTCAGGCTGCCTCACCATGCGATTCATCGGGAAACCCCGACTACATAATTAATGAGGCCTGGGGCGCATAATCTCTTGGGAATTCTCAGTGCAAAACACTCTCACCCCTGCCATGGGACCTAGTACCCCCCATTGATTTTAACAGTTCTCCAAATTTTCTCGCCCTGCCTGTGACAATGCCTGCCAGTATCAGGGATCGAAAATCCTGTACGAAATAGTTCATTCCATCAGATCCTCTATGTGTTAAAATCAGTGGAACTTTAGAGATTGGAGCCTCAGGCCTTGATATCCCAGCATGAGCAGTTACAAGAGATTGTTCCACTGTCTGTGTGAAGGACCTCTGATGACCACTACAAAGCTCTTTGGATTTGCCATGCGGTCAGCGCCTGGTGGAGTGTAGTTCATGATGTGGAGATGCCGGCGTTGGACTGGGGTGAACACAGTAAGAAAAGTTTAACAACACCAGGTTAAAGTCCAACATAGTCCAAATAAACCTGTTGGACTTTAACCTGGTGTTGTTAAACTTCTTACTGTAGTTCATGCACAGAGCAACCAAGTGGAATTTGAGCTACTTGCCTTGTTCATAGGTAAGTCATAGGAGCTGAGAAGAACTGGAGGGAAAGCAAGTGAAGGCTGTCCACAGGTCTTTTTGACATGGTTCATAACTTTCTAGAAGTTTGAAGATCGATGCTGCAAAGTTTTAACTCAAGCAAATGATAGGCTGAGATGCAGTCACAGAACCATCGGTGAGAAATCGAAACATAACCTTTTGTCTTTATTAGGCCTCATTGGGCCCGATTTTACCATTGCGTCGGGCGTGAAAACTTGGTAAAGTCAGGCGTTAGGCCATTAACACGATCCGCGCCCATATCCATGCAAATGCCCACTTTACCAAGGCCCGAAAATGGCCACAATCAGAACCGCGCCCGAAACGGGCATGCATTTAAATTGAATTAATGAACTGCCCACCCAACTTCACCAGCATTTCCCCCTTTGCCATCGCGTTCACCCATCCAGATTCGGCGTGAAACAGACATACTCGGCAAAGGTCTGTTTCGGGCGCTCCAGCTGCTGAAGAGGTGAGTTCAGAGCTTCCAATGGCTCTCTGACTCAGATCGGTGGTGGGGGGGGGGGGTGGGGGGCAGATCATTCTCTGGTGAGGGGGGGCGGAGGGAGGAGGAGGCGGTCAGATGTATCTCCGATGCAGGGGGGATGCCAGATGGATCTCTGGTGGTGGGGGGGAGGAGGGAGGCCAGATCGCTCTCTGGTTGCGGGGGAAGGGAGGCCAGATCATTCTCTGGTGGTGGGGAGGGGGGGGTGGTAAGATGCATCTCTGGTGGGGGGGAGAGGGCGGGGGGGTCAGCTGCCAATCTGCGGGTGATCGGTTGGGGGAAAGCGGTCAGGGGGTTGCGATCAGTCTGGGTAGCGGGTGAGTGGGTGGATAAGGGGGGCAGTTGTGTTGTGGGGGTGGGGCGATATCTGTGGGGGCCATCGCTCACGCTTTTCGCTCCCGGGCCGTTTTATCCACTTTTTGTGGCCCGGGAGTGATGTGACAGGGGAGCGTTTTTCAATTTTTTTTCTCACCGCGCATGCGCAGTTCAAAGCTCCGATTGGAGCTGCAGCGTTTCGGGTGCGATAAGCCCCGCCCACAGCGTGATTCAGACTCACGATTTTTTTTTCAGGCTAAGTGAGTATGGGGACGCCTGAGAACAGTTTTACAAGTCGGATCTGAATTGCGCCCAGATTCAGCACTTAGAATGAAAATGGTAAAATCGGGCCCATTGTGTCCAGTTCTGATCTCCTCACATGGTGGACAACATTGATGCTTTGGAAAATAGTCAGAGAATCTCAAGACTGATTTACAGTTCAAAACATCACAGCTGCCAGTCTATATACTTTAGAATGTGTAGATTCAGGTGATTTGATTGAAAGGACTAGATTTTGTGCACCCTGACAAATTATCTCAATGTTATAGGTTTAGCAGAAGCAGTGGTCATGTGTATTATCATCCAATTCCCTTTCACTGCAATGGGGCCAGAGAATCCCAGCCTCAGGCGAGGTCGAAGAATCCCGCCCTAGGTCTATGGAACAAGTTGCCAGTTTGTATGATGATTCACTATGTACCTTCAAAAGCCAGCTCCTGGCTGGAGGAAGATTACTTCACACAAGAGACAGGCATCAATTACGATAAGTCACATTCAATGTAGTTTTCTGGATTGGTTCCAACAACCTAGAAGGAAGAGGAATTTTCCATGCTTCCTTTCCTCTGATTGTCAATGCACTTTTGAGCTGGGATTTTAGCTGTCCCAGGCGATTACATGACATCTAAGGGAATCTCCTGTGTGATGCAAGTGCATCATCAATTGATCACAACTTCATGGGACAGTTGATGTATCCCAGTCCAGGTCCAATGTTTTTTTATGTTCACTTACAGTACAGGATCCTGGTCACCACATTGAAATGAGATTCATGCTCATTTCAGGTCCCTTCCAGAACCTCCGAACAGTAGGTCCTAACAAATTTAACAGCAGCACAAATTCAGCACAGATTACTGACATGCTAAATTGTATAACTCTGTTCCTGCTTTGTACCTGTATATTAATAACAATAACATTGAATCAATACCTCACTGTTTGAATATATTCCATTCTTCTAACGCTGCTGCAGATTTGTTTTGATGTTCAGCTGTATACAATTAGGTATGGGGTGCAATGAAAAATGTTAATGCCTACGTGATGGTTATTTCACAGAGAAAAAAAAATTCTTTCCTGGACCAAGTTGTCCTTTGGATGTCGTCTCATCAATTTATCTTCCAGATTCTGAATTACTCATTACTCCAGGCAGAAGATTTAACAAGCTGAAGGTACAAAACTCAAATCAACCCCTTTACAAGCTGATATTCACCAATGCCCCCATGAGGTGGGGGCGGCACGGTGTCACAGTGGTTAGCACTGCTGCTTCACAGCACCAGGGACCCAGATTCGATTCCCAGCTTGGGTCACCGTCTGTGTGGAGTTTGCACACTCTCCCCGTGTCTGCGTGGGTTTCCTCCAGGTGCATCAGTTTCCTTCCATATTCTGAAAGACATGCTGGCTAGGTGCATTGACCGAAACAGGCGCTGGACTGTGGCGACTAGGGGAATTTCACAGTAAGTTCATTGCAGTGTTAATGTAAGCCTTACTTCTGACAAATAAATAAACATTTTTAAAAATCCTTTACAAGAGAAGGTAAAAATATTGAGCAATTTAGTTCAGGAAATCAATCATCTCAACAAGATTTTGCCAGGAACCCATTATAAGTGCCGCAATATTTTCTTCGAAGTACTGCATTACTTTTTATTTTGCTGAAAGTACCAGTAATTGTTGGATAATAACATAACGTTTTACTGTGGGTGCAACAAATTTGAATAATGACCTTTCTTTTTTGAGACCTTCATTTAAATCTAATCAGGATTGATAAATGACTTTGCTCACCACCAGGGTTCCAATTGAAAGGCTTGGCTCATCTGAAAGCAATTCTTAATGGAACAGATGAAACGGACAAAACTGTCCACAATAATTCAGCTCTAAATACCAGTCTCAATCAGGGCTGTAAAAAGGATGAGTTTTGTAAGAGGAAGTTACCATATCATACCTAGTATAGTATCAAATGACAGTAACCTTTCCTTCTGTACATAACATCTTTGTTAAAGCTCTGGCTGAGACTGGTATGAAATGCTTTATATTCTACCAAGGCATTCCAGGAACTGTCTACTGCATTGTTCAGTCTGTACAGAAGAAATGCAGGTGAAAACATTTCTGTTTGAAAGGAAACATTTCCATTTTCCCTGTGGCAAGGTGGCTTCAGCTGGATAAAGTTGCATAATTCTCATTGGGTGGCAGTGAGTGTGAACAGTTGCATGTGCTACATATGCAATCACTGATCGCCACATCAAACCCATGGTTAGAAAGTGGAAGAGCTTCCACTCAATTACTGTTTACAGTATCATCATTCTACTTATCAGTATCAGCTACTCAAGAAACACCCACAATGTCTGGGTGGGTGCGGCCCAAAATCTTTACTTACATAAAATGACATGAGAAGTATGACAAGTCACAGAATACAAAGGTATGACCAAATATCCCTCTTGTCATAAAAAGAAAAAGAATTTGCAAGTCCTATCAAGTTACTTGACAAATATAGTTCATAAAGAAACTATCACATATGAACAAAAATCTTGTTGTTCTTGTAGGTTGTTCCACTTTCATCTGTCCCTACACATGCATTGCATGCACAATCTGTAAAGAATTCAGGGCTTATTCAGGTGGCAAGTGTTGCTGCTGCTGTGACAATTGCTGCTGCAGATCCATCGCATTTGAATGGTTAGCCTCTGGGACTGCTGGTCATCCAGTTCCTTATTCCATTGGTGAAATCAAATCTGCATCATCAGCTGTCTGCTTTGAAGAAGCAGCTTCTCCTGTGCTTTGTCGATGTTTATGGTTGTGGCGATAGATCTGGTCGCTCACTTTCACTGTGTACAATCAGGGTGACAACTTCTTTACACAGGTCCCAAGTTGCCACGTGGGCAGATGATATTCTTTGAGAGCATTAACTATTGTACTCTGACTGCCTCTCTAACTTTCTATAATGGTAGCTTTATCAAAGTGGAATTTGTCTTTCTATCATTCATTTTGACATTATCACTTACTCCTGGAACTACTTCCAGTTCCAATGGTTTTTAGGTTATTGGAACAGTAGTTTGGGTGTAGCGTGATATTAATCGCTGGAATATTTTCCATGCCTTCAGTAGGTGTGTTTGCCTTGTACACACCTGTGCTGGATCTAATTGATTTTTTGATGATCTCTCTGGCAATTTTCACTGCTGCCTCATTCTTTCTATTTGACCAGGTTAGTGTGGAAATGATAGCCCAGACTTTTCAGTCTCTGGATTGTCAGAGACCAGACATACACACCAAGGTGCAAGTTGGACCCCTCGCACTAACTGTGGGAATTGCCTAGGAAGTTTGAACTTCTGAAGTTCAATTCCCCTGCTCTCCAGGACCCACCGAAAAAATCTCCAAATCTGCGTCAGAGTCTGAGACTTCCGACTTAACTGAATAATTGCCCAAGAAATGTTAGACAGAAAAGTCCTAGTCTAATTTCTGGTTGGCTATATAATTGAACTCCAATCACTTATACTGGCTCTCCGACTCCCTCATCGACCCTCCAGCCCTCCCTCCTGACCCATGACTCTCCCTCCTGAACCCCCAATTCCCTCCTGCCTCAACCTGACCTGATCCGACTTCACCACCCAAATTCCACCCCACTGACCACTTTGATTCAACCTGAACTGACCTCATCACATCTCTGCCCCATTGACTCCCCCTGACCCTTCAACTCCCTCCTGATCAGACCTCACCACCCTATGCAGCTGCTATCCTAACTCCTCACCCACTTACTTACCTACAAAATTAGCCATTTACCCATTCACTTGGTCATTCCCTCAGACATTTATACACTAACACAAGGAAAAGGTATCTAAATGTCTTAGCTTTTAAGTGGGTTAGTGAACAATTGCCAGATACATTGGCTACTGCTGTAAAAAGGAGGCTTGGCCTGTACTCCCACAATGTTCTAGTGCTACAAGGAAGCAGTTGGATTGAAGGTGTATCCATATTTCTGAAGAAACCAGGATCAGAAGTCCCAGCCAGAAATACGGAGCTCCAGTGTCCTGCAAAAATTAGGAGCAGAGTAGCAAATTGATGGTGAATGCCGCTCCTTGGAAAAATCAGGCCAATGTGTAGCATTGAATTTCCCAATTATTAATGAAATGCCAGAATTCTTCACTCATGAACTGAGGGCCATTGCTGCTCATCACAATGTTCAGATTGCCATGACGACTAAAGTGTGCTTTAAGCCATTCTACAATCTCACTGGTGGTCATTGACATCAATTACTTTAAACCCCAGTAGTCTGGAGAAGTGGTGGTGTAGTAGTATGTCACTGGACTAGTAATCCAGAGACCTAGGACAACATTCTAGGGATGTGGATTTGAATTCCACCATTGCAGAAGATGAAAATGTAACAGTGCATAAAGGCAGTTTTACATAGGAGCAGGTACTGGAACATTTGAAGCCGTAATGACTCACCCAGCAGTTGATGTCCTATACAAAGTTGCTGATGAAATTTTACTTATTATCTGCTGTTTCTAATAGCGATCAAAATCTACTTAATCCCAGTTACACCATATTTCATGTGGTGTGAAAAATTACTATCTAAAACCTTAATTACAGAAAATAGCATCAGAGGTCACATTAGTATGACAAACCAAAATGTACAAAGGTATTTTTACAAACAATGTCCAATATTGTGACATCTACGCTGACCATATTATTTGAAGAAGAAGTAGCGCTGAGCGGATAGTATTTAGGGAAACAGGTCCAACTCATTTATATGGAGAAACACATACAGGCCGGAATTCTTCTGACTCACCTGCCGCGGAATCAGAGTGGGCGAGGGGTGGACAATGGAAATATCTGTTGACCTCAGGTGGGAATTTCTGGTCTTGTTCGGGCGAGACCGTAAAATCCTGTCCACAGTGTTTGAATTTTTTTCATTCAAACAGCACAGATTACAGCATGATAAAAGTGTAATTAAGCTACTTTCCCATTTTTATCCAAGTACAATGCATCTGGGAAAGTGCATGGATTCATTCAGCAACCTCCTTTAAGCAATCATCCAGGATGTTTTTGGAGTTCACTCTACTCCATGGATTACTCCCGTCACATGTTGGAGAGGCTTGTGCATTCCAAAAATCCCTTTAGCGATGATATTGGAAGTTCTTTGCTCTGATGGTATGGCCATCAATGGTGGCAGGTCCAGTGCCAGACAAAGTTCAGTTCAAAGGGTCCTCAGTGGTCGAACAGGCAAAGGAAGACTGTGGGTGGGATTTTCTGGCCATGCTCGCCCCAAGGCTGGAAATTCCAGCCTCAGGTCAACAGACCTTTGCATGGTCTGCTGAATTTCCTGTCCCATTCACTACGATTCCCGTGATGGGCGCGACAGGAAAATTCCATCCTGTGTGTCTCACCCAGTGGAAAAGCCGAAAGAAGGCTGTAGTGGCAAGGTAATTGTGATTTGACATATCACTGAATTTTGACCACCAACCCTTTAAGACAGTGACGGTGTCCCAAGATCCCCATGTTAAAAAAGATCACAATCAGGTTTCTGTCAGGTTTCAACTTCAATGGACTGGATGCTGTGTCCAGATGGCTGAAAACCATCTCCGCCACCAGGTCCTATGTTATCCATTCTCAAATGGATGGCAATGCAAAATGCTTCAAAGGCATTCTAAAGCTCTCCTTGAATCATTCCAACATTGATTTTAGAGTCTGGGAGGAATTTACTGCCAATCTTTCAGAATAGTGACAATTTGTCAATCAGGTTACATCATGTTTTGATTCACAATGTCTTAATGAGGAGCCAAAGCAATGACAAAAAAAAGGAAGCAACTCCTGCACTCGAGGTCCCAGTACCGAGTGGGATGTCTTGTCCCATGTTCCCAAAGATCTGCATGTTGAGAATCAGCCCATTCAGTTAAATAAAGACCCATGGCAGAAACTCACGATCCTGAGAAGATATCTTCCTCAAATCAAGGGTCAGCTGATGATGCTTGAGCAGCAAGAGCAGTGGCCACTGCTGGTATTGCAGGAAGCCCCAGAACAGCAGCTTCCTTGACTTGAGGAAGACATCTACTCAGGATCATAAGTCAGCTGATAACGACTCTTCAGCCCTCCATTCCCTTGGTGTATCCCTTGAAACAGGAGTCAACTCTGCAGCATTGAATAGAGCAGTGTTGCTGACATGTCTCTGATGTATCATTGCAAATGATCAAACCTATTTTTCTGTCACTACAATTTCCCTTAATTAGATAAATCCTTTAGAACTGCTGCCTCAAATATGCTCAATCAGTAAATGTATAAGCTCTGTGCCAGTTTCTCCTGGTTCAGCTCTTTGAAAATAGGAAGGGGTCTTTATATCACAATGTTTGGCCAACCTGGTCTCTGAGCTACCACTACTGCATGCTTTAAGTTAATTTATTGGTCACAAGGCTTACATTAACACTGCAAGTTACTGTGAAATTCCCTTAGTCACCACACTACAGCATCTGATCAGGTCAATGCACCTAAACAGCACATCTTTCAGAATGTGGGAGGAAACCGGAGCACCCGAAGGAAACCCATGCCAACACAGCAAGAACGTACAAACTCCACACAGTCACCCAAGTCAGGAATCAAACCCGGGTCCCCGGTGCTGTGAAGCAGTAGTGCTAACCACTGTGCCACCGTGCCGCTTTCACATTGGATCATCCCAAACCACATTTGTCTATGTTGTAGGTAAATAATACCTCTGAGACTAGTCATGAGTCAAAGTACAGTGGTTTATTTTCACAAGCTTGTGGGAGAAGTCCGATCCCTAACGCGGTCTCCAGACTCCTCGCCGAATACAGGTTAAGAACAAATATTTATACATATATTTTCGCCCCTGGTCATGTCTGCATTTTCTCACGATTGTTGCTGCCTCAGCGATTCTGTCCTTCGTGTAGTTCGTGTAATCGTGGCCATCTCAAGGCTGTCTGTTTTGTCTCCTCTATGTGGACACCCGCGGTTTGTTTATCCAGCATACAAAATTATAAGTTTGCATAAACAGGTTAACTGAAATACAGGGGCTTATATAACAATTTATATTGGTAAGGATGAATAGTATATAATGAATATATATGAATCTATTATTATACGATCACAGAAGGCATACATGTCAGCTCCACTATGTTAAACAAAGGTACATAATATAAAAAGACACAAAATGGATTCTAGCTGGGTTAGCCACATTCCTGAACACAATTAGCTGGGAAAATCATGAGCTTGTATACAGCAGCAAGGACAGCTGCTTCTCTTATCTGTTCTTGGATACACAAAAACAAGTTCTACAATGCCTGTTACAAATCTCTAAGTATTACAAAGTTCATTAACCCATTCCCATCTTCAAGAACATCTCCTTATTTAAGCAGAGATGCTACCCTACAGCAACAGAACAAAATTAGTGGCATCCTGAAGTTATTGCTATAAATGGGAAAAGTCAAATATTTAGCTCCTCCAGCAATGATTATGACCTGCATTTTGATTGTCAGTAAGAAACTTTTACAAATTGTCTTTAAATCACAACCTAACCACAAGAAGAACTAAAGAGAGTGGCATTTTATCCACATCTTGTCCACATTTGAGGTGGGAACATGGGGAGGAATTTAATTCCCTCCCTGGGAGCAGACTGAGAAGTGGGAAAATCATATTCAGGTGAGAATATGGCAAAGGAGATCCTGTGCCCTTTCTACTCCTCCTAATAAAACAAGAAGCAAGGAAGGTCAAGGATGGCCATCTGCCTAGTTGCTGATTGAGGCCCTTGTGTAGCTAATTATTGGTCACTTTAAGGACCTCACTGCTGCTGTAATCTACAAGCAGGCAGAGTGGCAGCGTGCCCCCCCCCCCCCCCCCCCCACAACCGATCTCAAGTAGAGAGCTGTCAGACGCCAGGCACTTTCATCCTCACTGACTGGAACGCCCAAATTGGACTTTTATGGAGCATGTCTGTTTCACACCGATTCCGGATGGGCGAACGTGGTGGTAAAGGGGGAAGTGCCGATAAAGTTGGGCATGCAGCCCATTAAGTCAAATTAAATGCATGCAAATGTATTTAAATGGCTGTCACAACCGTTTCGGGCACAGTCCCGATTGCGGACATTTTCAGGCCTTGGTAAAAGGGGAACCAGTGCGGAAGGTGGCGCCTGAAAACGGATGCAACGCGATGGTAAAATCGGGCCCACAATCTTCATCTTTAAGGGCTCAGGAATTCCAACGGCAGACAGTTAATTGCCAGAATAACATTTAATTACATCAAGGCTCCTGGAAATGGCTACGATAGGGTTCAAGCCAGCTTTCAAAGTAAGGCCAACTTACTCTGGATGCATCAAGCTCGAGGGTGACAAGTGGCATTTTAGTATGGCAGCAATTTTATTCACTTCAACTCATGCTTTGCTGGTTCCTCTTCATTCCCATCTTCTGATCAGCCAGTAACACCTAATAAATCAACCATTATTTGGGCTATAAATTAATCATATATAAAAATACAAAAGTCTAATTTATGAAAATATAACTTCAGATTTTGTGTGACCTGAGGAATCTGAAAAACTAAGGTGTTGCTTAATGAATTAAATCTGAATTACTTTGTAAAAGTTAATGGAATGCCAATCAAAGAGGAGAATGAACATTCTTGTTCTATGCCTTGAATTCACGTAGAGTACATTGCAAAACAGGATAATGCCAGTTTATCAGCATCTTAAATATTGCATTTACTTCTGTGTCATTAAGGATACATACTGTAAATGTATACATGCAAACGCATGCATTTCATATTAGAATTATTTATTTGAATGCTTTACCGATCATTGCATTTGTCAGTAAAGGTTATAATCGTATATAATAGTAGCTTTTATTGCTAGGGAGTACGGCACTAATATTACCATTACAGTTTCACAGGAGGGAGAACCTCATGGAGTATGTCCAGGTTGTAAAATATGTATTTTGGCATAAAAGAGAAAATTACAGTGCAAATATGCTGCACCGTCATTTCCTTGAATGTTAGCGCCAGTCACTGAACATGAAAAATTAATTCTCGTGGCTCAGCTTTCTATTAGAATGAATGGAGCTTGCAAAATTCCTTAGCCAATGTCTGTTTTCTTTCTGCTGCCATTTAGATTGAAATCTAATGGTGACCAGACATCAGACAGTGGCATGATTTATGGATTTAAAGGTTCTGTTAGCAATTCACTTTCAATATGCCTATCCCCTCTATACAGTCCTGTAACCTGCAGAGAAAGCGTTAGTTGATTTTGACAGCACTATTATTGCCATGTAGAGACAGATTTCTTGCTGCTCATGCTGTTAGATTAATAGAGAAGATATGGACAGAGATGTGCTAATCCTTGGACTCAGGAACAAGATTTCCATCTGATCAAGGAGTTAGAACAAATTCTGCAATCAATTAACACTAAAAGAAAATCACTGCATGAGCCATGTATGAGGTGAAATGAGAGAAAAATTATCAAGATTCAAAAGATCACAGTGCTGGGAAACAAAAACATTTTGATAAATGTATGCCTTATCACAAGAAAGTAAGATACATGAAAATTGTAAATGCTTTAGGTGGGATGGGGTTGTCGGGGACACTTTGCTGTGTCTGAAATCAAGTAAATCAGAATAAATACCTTTTTGGCCTTGTCACATCATATCTCCTTTTTCCATAAAGATTCAAATATATATTATATACCTTTATTGTTCCCGTCTAGTAATATTATTGCTATTCCACTTCATAGAAAGGCTTCAGCATCAGTTGTATATCATGGAACGGAATAAAAACATCCCAGAAACGATTTGCTGTTCGGGGCAACAGGGAATATGAATATTAATGGTGATAAAATCAACCTAATACATAGCTTGTCATAAGAGGTTAGATGCTTTATTATCTATTCGATCAAGGATTGTGTTAATGGTTCATTTGGCGTCTCATTGATGAGATTTTGAGACTTGTACATCTAAACATGAACCAATTATTGGTAATTCTTAACTATGTGCAGACCTCGGTTACTGCATGGTACTGCTCCTGTGCAGGTTCCTTCTGCGTTGTTCTCTGAGTCTATTACCATGTGCCTCTATACGCTATACATTAGATGGAGCTATTCTCCAATCCCATGGTTAACTCTTGCTCTGCGGAGCACCTTGACATTACAATGGCATGCAGGAAAATACAACAATCAGGTAAAAAGCCTGTTGTGGAGGCTCCCGGGCACCGTGCCTTCTCTCTACAGCGATACTTGCTTCTAACAAGCTTCTGGATCTAAGCACAGTTGTCATGTGTATCTTCTCATGTTGAAATAGTACCAGTTATTTCTTCAATACTTACACCATGGTAAATTCTACATATAAATCTGCATTTTTGTAAAGATCCAAATAGAATGAATATACTTTTACATTTCGTAGCTTATTTTGTAATGTGAAATTGACACATCCCAATTATTAGAAATAATTTATTTGAATGCTTTGCAGATCCTAAAGATGTGCTGGTTAGGTGCATTGGTTAAATTCCCCCTCAGTGTACCTGAACAGGTGCCAGAGTGTGGCAACAAGAGGATTTTCAAAGTAACTTCATTACAGTGTTAATGTAAGCCTACTTGTGACACTAATAAATAAACTTCACCTTATCACTGTGTTTGTCAGTAAAGGCTGTATGTATATAATAGTAGCTTTTTATTGCTATTGAGTACAGCACTAATATTACCACTACAAAAGTAATCATGCAGTTAATGTTTTGGGATCAATACGCTGACCATTGATGGCACTACTTCTGATTTGATGCTATGTTTGCTGAGTGTGCTCTAATTGGAAAACAAGGAAATGTCAGAGTAGGCTGGGAATTGCAATGTCAATGTGCAAAATGGTGGAATTAATGGCATTGATAACTAACTAGCAGGAAAACTTATCCCAATGTATAGAATTTATCAGTGTCAATGGGAATATGAGGATTTTGAATATATATCTTTGAATTGTGCATCTCTACGCCATTATCTTTATTTTTTGTGAATATTTGGTGTTCTGAAACATGAAACATTTTCCGATTGTCACAACTAAGCAGTTTTAGGTCCCAAATAGCAGAGGAATAAAACTCTCCCCACTCCTTAGCTAAATGTATTCTGTATCTGAAGTTACTTCAGGGGCAAGATTGTTAGATATTCCTATCTTCATCAATGTTAGTAAAAAATAACATGAACAGAAATATATTTTAAAAATGCATTAACAGAGTATGGGACAGAAGTGAACATAAAATTGATGCGAAGTTTACTAATTGCTGAGAGTGAGGTGTTGCTGACACCATATTTTAGGTGTCCCTTGCACAGTTGCCTGAAATCGATGTGGAATCACAGAATCACAGAATCATATTGTACAGAAGAGACCATTTGGCCCATCGTGTCTGCACCGACACATGAGAGCCACCTAATCTACCTACCTAGTCCCATTTACCAGCACTTGGCCCATAGCCATGATATGGCAAGAGCTCATCCAGATATTTTTTAAAGTATGTGTGGTAACCACCCTCCCAGGCATTTAAGACCGTCACAATCCTCTGGATAAAAAAGTTTTTCCTCACATCCCCCCTAAACCCCCTCACCTTGAACTTGTGTCCACTTGTGATTGGCCCTTCAACTAAGGGGAACAGCTGCTTCCTATCCATCCTGTCCATGCCCCTTATAATCTTGGACACCTCAATCAGGTTGCCCCTCAGTTCTCTGCTCCAACGAAAGCAACCCAAATCTATCCAACCTCTCTTCATTACTTAAATGTTCCATCCCAGGCAACATCCTGGTGAATCTCCTCTGCACCCCTCCAGTGCAATCATATCCTTCCTATAATGTGGCGACCAGAACTGCACACAGCACTCCAGCTGTGGCCACACCAAAGCTCTACACAACATTTTAAAAATTCATTTGTGGGACATGGACGTTATTGGCTGGTCAACATTTATTGCCCATCCTTAATTGCTCTTGGAGGGCTGTTGAGAGTCAACCACATTGCTGTGGCTCTGGAGTCACATGTAGGCCAGACCAGGTAAGGATGGCAGATTTCCTTCCGAAAGGACATTAGTGAACCAGATGGGTTTTTCCAAAAATCAACAATGGTTTCATGGTCATCAGTAGATTCATAATTCCAGATACTTTTTATTGAATTCAAATTCCATCATCTGCTGTGGCAGGATTCGGATCCGGGTCCCCAGAATGTTAGCTGAGTTCCTGTGTTAATAGTCTAGCAATAATACCACCAGGCCACCGCCTCCCCAACTCCAACATGGCCTCCCTGCTTTTGTAATCTATGCCTCAATTGATAAAGGCAAGTGTCCCTTATACATTTTTCACCACTCCACTAACATGCCACTAAACCTGAGATCAGTGAGGGGAAAGAGGGCAGGTGCCTGCAATCGGTCTGGGTGGCAGAGGGCGTGGGGTGATAAGGGAGTCAGTAATGTTGGGGGGGTGGGGCAATGTCTGTGGGGGCCAGGGGGAGGCATTATCCAGCCCGGGAGCGATGTGACAGGGGAGCCGCATTCTATCATTTTTTTCTGCGCCTGAGCACTAAACATCCACTAAACCTCCCTACCACTGATGTGAGACTCACTAGTCTGTAGTTCTCTGGCTTATTTCTACAACCCTTCTTAAATAGCAGAACCACATTAACTGTTCTTCAGTTTTCTGGCACCTCCCCTGTTGCCTGAGAGGAATTAAAAATTTGGGTCAGAGCCTCTGCAATTTCTTCCCTTGCCTCCCACAACAATTCATCCGGACTTGGAGATTTGTCCACATTTAAGTCTGCAAACACTTCCAATTACTTGTCACTTCCTATGTCAATTTGCTCAAGAACCTCATAAGGCCCTATTTTACCATATTGATTCTAAGTGCTGGCGGATTTGAAACTGGGAGCGTTTAAGATCCGACTTTTAATCCGTTCTCAGCCGCCCCCATATGCACTCTGCCTGCAAAAATATCAGCGAGTCCGAATCATGCTGCACAAGCCTCTGGGCGGGGTTTATCACACCCGAAATCCTGCAGCTCCAATCGGTGCCTCCAACTGCTCAGGCGCAGAAAAAAATGATAGAATGCGGCTCCCCTGTCACATCGCTCCTGGGCTGGATAATGCCTCCCCCTGGCCCCCACAAACATTGCCCCACCTCCCCAACATTACTGACTCCCTTATCACCCCACCCCCTCTGCCACACAGACCGATTGCAGGCACCTGCCCTCTTTCCCCTCACTGATCTCAGGCAGAGTGGCAGCGGACCCCACGTTTCCCCCCACTGATCTGAAGCAGAGAGCCGTTGGACCCACCTTCACCACCCCCCTCCATCCCCACCCCCGCACCGATCTCAAGCAGAGAGCCATCGGACGCTCGGCACTTACCTCTTCACTAACTGGAGCACCTGAATTGGACTTTTGTGGAGCATGTATGTTTCGTGCCGATTCTGGATGGGCGAACGCGGTGGTAAAGGGGGAAATGCTGGTAAGGTTGGGCGTGCAGCCCATTAACTCAATTTAAATGCAAGCAAATGCATTTAAATGGCCGTCGCGTCCGTTTCGGACATTGTCCCAATTGCGGCCATTTTCAGGCCTTGGTAAAGGGGGAACCGGCGCAGAGGCGGGCGCGGATCGCGCCACTCACCTTATGCCTGACTTTACCAAGTTTTCGCACCCGAAAACGGGTGCAACTTGATAGTAAAATCGGACCCTTAGTCTGTCTCCCTGAGTTCCATACCTTCATCCTCATTCTCTTGAGTGAATATGGATGTGATGTATTCGATCAACACTACCGATGTCCTCTGTCTCCGTCCATAGACTACCCACTTTGTTCCGAATGGGCCTTACTCTTCCCTGGTTCTCCTCTTCCCATTGATATACTTATAGAATACTTTGAGATTTTCCCTACTTTTACCAGCCAGAGGGTTCTCATATCCCCTCATTGATCTCCTCATTAGCTTCTTAAGCTCCACCCTGCACTTTCTGTATTCCACTAATGCCACCAGTGATTTGCTCCCTGCGTACCTGCTAAATTTAATCATTTTCAAGATTTAAAAATTATCACTTCTCTACGAACTCCTTCCAAAAACATATTGTGAAATATTCGCAGAAAATGAGAAAAAAACAATGTTTTGCTCATTAAAGTATAATTATGGTCATTAATCAAGATTTGGGCAACTTTAATCAGCAGGCTCCAATTGAAAGTTCATTCCCAATCAGACTTGAAATTGGGAAACATAGCAGCTCTGAGGAAGGCGTACAGACTCGAAACAATTCTGTTTCTCTCTACATAAATGCTGTTAGACCTGCTGACCATTTCCAGCATTTTCTGCTTTTCCAACAAATAGACATTTTTGAGCATAGATATGGCAGTGAGACAAGTGAAAGTGTGTATGTTTCTTTTTGGTCAGCGAATGTATATACAGTCACCATGTGTACATCACAATGGAACAAGAGGACTAAACTCCAGGAGGGCAGAAGGCAAAGATGGTGCCCAATTTACAACTGCTACTCTCCAAGGCTTCTGAGGTGCTGGCTGAATGATTTTTTAAATTCCTTTGTCAATAAGATATTTTGCATCTGTAAAATTGCGTCATCGGCATACATCAGGTGCTGTATCTTTATGGTAATAATCATGCTTTACAATTCATTGAAGCCTTTTAAGCAAAAGCTAGCCCTGTTCCTGGGGCACAGATCATCTTATGCAAAAGATAAGAATTGTACAACACTATTACAGCACATGTGATCTCATGGACTCGGTTTAATTCCAATACAGGGAGAGAGGGGGCTTTTCCAGATTTGTTTTCAAATTGGCCAAATTAGTTTCCTGCTTCACTTGGGATATCACATAGCCTTGGGTGGGGTGAGAGTGCATACATTGTGATGTGCAGGACATCGCTGTTGTGTGGGGAAGGCTGAATAGTCCATGGATCTTTTCCTATCTGTCATTCTTCATATATTTGAACCTGTGCCCTCCACTTTAGGCTTTGCAACTTTCTGTTCACTTCTACCTAGCTCCTTCTTGTGTTAGACATGCACTTCACCTTTCCTTTCACATGCTCCTGCACTTCTTTGGTTGTTGCATACATGGTAGCTGTCTCCTCTCTCCAGAAAATGAACTTATGGCACAACATTAGGTTTCATTGTGACTATCAGGGCCAGGTTGGTAAAATATGAAGCATTTCCCACCATTACCTTGCCACTCAACAGCTAGAATAACAAATGTTTCTGACATTTATATTGGTTAATAAATGCTGCCTCATGAGATGCTAGAGAAACAGAAAGGGATGATTGTGGCAGGCATATCAAGATTGGCAATTTGTTTTTTCAATTCCGCTAACAAAATAGAGTTCATGGAAGCATCATTTTCAAGTATATTAAGTCCTGTGATGTTATTGATGTGCCAGTACTTTCTGCAAAAGAGTATATAACCCATTTTTCAAAAACTAAAAGGTCTACTCATCCTTCATATAAATCCTCTTCATATTTAATCCAAAGTGACTAAAGAATAAAATTTAAAGATTTAGATGGAACTTAGCCATTTCTGGCGGTCATTTCTGTGAATGGGTCAATTTTAAAACAATCAAATCCCCTAAATTATTCCCGGGAACCTATTTTGAGCTGGCTCTCCTGTTAAAAGATGTGACATGACATAATACTTCATAGTTAAGCAGATTGGATTGATCAATCAAATGTTACTATTATTGTTAATACTGGGATGATCGTTCTATGCAGTAAATATGTTTGAATCTTTCTGGGCAGTTGGAGGCAAAATCAATTTGTAAAGATGGCAAGCTCCAGAGGGCCCATGTAAAGACTGTCCCATTGGCATATGTTCAAGGGTAACCAACTGGGAATTTACTGTTGTGCCTTTGTCAAAGGGGTCACTGGAAGGACCGTGGCCTGAGGGCACATTGAGGAGACCCCCAGTACCATTAGCCCTGTCTATCTCTTCCTTTCAGGCTGAGCCACTATTTGTATGGGTAAGCACAAGACTGCGCTTACAAACATACATTTGAACATATAGGAGCAAGAGTAGGCCATTCAAGTAACCTGTCAAGTCTGTTCTACCATTTGATAAGACCGTGACTGATTTGATAGTAGCCTCTACTTACTTATCCCTCCCCTATGCCTTTTGACAGACTTATCAGATAAATTCATGCATCAGGACCCCAGATCCCTCTGTATCGCAGCGTTCTACAATCTCTCTCAATTTAAATAATATATTACATTTGGATGTGGTGGTCAGCCATCAAGGCAACTGTTCAATCAGTGTTTCTCTCAAGGTAACTGCCATCGTATGAAGGCCATCGTTGTATAGCTACAATCATTATCTTACATGATCTTGCTCTCTGAGGTTTGTTAATCTTTCAATGGAGGTGGCAATCATGGCTTTTTTCCATATTCTGTGCTAGAGACCTCACTGCCCTGTGAATTCTGACAGCTGGTTATATATTTCCTTTTGCTGCTCAACAAGTACATGCTAAATGTATGACCCTTGAGGTTCAGCACCCATGTCCTTTTGAGCATAGCTGGGTGCTCCCTCCAAGGATTCCCTGTGACTGTCTCTTCCTCAAGCATTTGCTACTGCTCATGTTTGAAGTTCTTCTCACTTGTGTCACTCATTTTATCTGTGATGCTGGATCGACAGGGGTGAGTATATTCATGCTGGTGGAGGGTGTGCATGGGTCATGTGATGGTATGTCTGTCAATTGCTGCTCCTCCTCAGATGACTTCACTGCTTCCCCCCTCATCTTGCACTGAACCGATGGCAATGCCCCTGCAGGAGACAAAAAGACAATTGTCAGCATAGCACATAGCTGACAAAGAGATGAAGTACTTCCATTTCACTAATTAGATTTCTCCTATCACGGAACTCCATGTTGGTTACATGTGACAACCAGTATCATACCTAATGCAGCACACCCATCACTCCAAATAATGCCATTGAACATCCAAGGAGGGTTAGATATTAGAGATGATCATTGACTAGCAATTGAATGGTGTGTATGTTTCTTTCCACTTATCAGCCCAAGCCTGACTGTTGTGTAGATCTTGCTGCATTGCAATCATCAGCAAACATCCCCACTTTGAACCTTAAGATAGAGGGAAGGTCATTGATGAAGCAACTGAGGATGGTTGGTGCACAATATTGAGATTTACAAGATCATTATGTTTTGGGGCTGTATCTTTAAAGTTCGGGTAAATGAAGGGAGTCTCCCAAATCTCAGAAAGGTGCTTTAGATATTGGGTTTCAAACAGTTACGCTTTAAACTGTCCATTTGCCTCTAAGATGAAAGGGATTTGGGGTTCAAGGTAAGCTAATCAACATTTCCACCCAGATGCAAGGTTAATGTGTTCATATTGCCATGAGGAATAGTACAGTGGAAGCCATTTTTGAGATCAGGTTATTGGCTTCCTTGCATATCAGACAGCAGTCATGTGTGGTCAGCTGAGAGAAAAGCTTTGCATGCAGGAGAGAAACAGTCTCTAGTTGGAGAGATGTATCCTGAAGCCTTCTAAGGATTCTGAGAGTTTTGTTCTGGCATGACCAGGGGAAAGCAAAATCGTTGGAACAGGCTTTACTGTTGGTGATGAATTTAAGAAACTCTACAAAAACTGAGGAATGTGCATGGAGATTGTCAAAGTTACTGCTCGGAGAAATGGGGATACAAGAGCCTATGGAAGCTGACAGCAACTGTGGGCTATTTTCTAAAAGGACTGTAATTTTGTGGACAGTACAATGGTTGCTAAGTCTAAAGAGGGAATGTCAAATTATGTAGCTTAAAGTATAAGTTGCCCACAAAATAAATAATATTTTGTCAGTAGTGTTGTATTTTAGCATTTGTTATAGTAAACGTTTTAAAACATGAAATCTTGGCATGTCAATCTGTCAGCTTGTAACTGGAAGCTCAAAACTATATTTCAAAGTTATCAATGTCTTTGTAGATCAGTACAACTAATTTAAACTAATTTAGCAAGAGGATGGGTTGCAGAGTGGAGGTACAGTAGGGGGGCATGACAGCTAAATATAGAAGAAAAACTGAGTGAGTCTGGAAGGCAAAGTGAAAATAGACATGTTCAGGTACAAGGGAATATGGCATAGCTGTTTTTTTTAATGCAAGGAATCTTGTGGATAAGGCCAATGAACTAAAGACGTTGATTAATACATGGGCATATGGTATTATTGCTTCCACAGAGACATAGGTGATGGAGGGACAAGATTGGAAGTTCAATATTCTGGTGTATAAAATCTTCAGGAGAGACAAAGGGTAACGTAAAAAAGGTGGTCTCGCAATATTGATCAATGAGTCAATTACTGCAGTGATCAGGGATGATATCTTAGCAGGCTCCTCAATTGAGGTCATATGGATTGAACTTAAAAACAAAAAGGGGGCAATCACATTGGCCTCAAAACATTCAGGAGAAAAAGAAGAGCAGGTATGTCGGCAAATCTCAGGGAAATGTAAAAAGAATCATGTAATAATAGTAGGGGATTTCAACTTCCCCAAAATTTATTTTTATAGGCAGAATGTGAAAGGCTCAGAGGGGGCAAATTTCTTAAAGTGCATGCAGAGAGCTTTTTGAGCCAGCACATAGAAAGTCCTATAAAATAGGGAACGGTACTAGATCGAATTTTAGAGAATGAAGCTGGACAGGTAGAGGTGCAGCAAGGCGGCACGGTGGCACAGTGGGTGGCACAGTGGTTAGCATTGCTGTCTCACAGCGCCAGGGACCCAGGTTCAATTCTGGCCTCGGGTGACTGTGTGGAGTTTGCACATTTTCCCTGTGTCTGCGTGGGTTTCCTCTGGATGCTTCGGGTTTCCTCCCACAGTCTAAAGATGTGTGGGTTGTGTTGACTGGCCATGTTACATTGACCCTAGTGTCATGGGGATTAACAGGGTAGAAGTGTGGGGTTACGGGGATAGGGTCTGGGTGGGATTGTGGTCGGTACAGACTTGATGGGCTGAATAGCCTGTAGGGATTCTATGACATGTCAGTGGGGGAGCATTTTGGTGAGAGTGACCATAACACAGTAAGATTTAAAGTAGTTATGGAAAAGGACAAAGAAGGATTGGAAATAAAGTTTCTGAATTGGAGGAAGGCCAATCTTAATATCATAAGACAGGATCTGACCAAAGTAGACTGGAAGCAGCTACTTGTAGGATGACATAGATCACGGCTGTATTACTGGTTAAGCCAACAGCACAGAGGGTTTTTAAGGAAAATCTTTTCACCAAGAGGATGTTCAGAATTTGGAACTCACTTCCTGAAAGGGTGTTAGAGGCAGCAACCCTCCCAACATATAAGTTGCATTTATACGAGCACTTAAAATGCCACAGCATACAAGGCTACGGATCAAGCGCTGGAAAGAGGGATCGGAATAGATAAATGTCTGATGGCCAGTTCAGACATGATGTGCTGAAGGGCCTCTTTCTATACCGTAAAACTCTAATAATTACTATCGCTGAGTCCCCTCAGGACCTATGTCCTGATGCTCCAAAGCCTGTTCACCACCTACAAGGGACAAGTCAGGAGTGTGATGGAATACTCTGCACTTGCTCAATACCATCCAGGACAACACAGCCCACTTGATTGGCTCTAGTACAACACCATAACCACAGGTGCGCAATGGCAGCAGTAAGTACTGATAGAATTAATGCTCAGATAGAAAATGTAATTGATTAGGAAGAGTCGACATGGATTTATTAACGGAAAATTGCTAGAGTTTTCTGATGGGTCAACAAAGAGGATTGTTGAGGGCAATGCTGTTGATATGGTGTACATGGATTTTCACTTCAGGAGTGGAGCTGAGTGGGGGCGAGCCGGAGAGCAGGCTGGCAAGGTAAAGGATATAATTGAATCTGTGTTAAATTTAAATCTATGTTAAATTACTGGTTATAAGTTGAGATAATAAGCAGAGATTGAGATCATAAGTAGAGATGTAAAAAAAATTAACACATTTAAAAACCCAAATTCAAAACTAATTAAATAAAATAGGGGTGGAGGGTCAGGTAATGTGGGAACCCCATTGTGGTTTCCAGTGACCTCATCTGTAGTAAATGTTGGTTGCTCAAGGAATTCCAGCTCAGAATTGATGAGCTAGATTCTGAGCTTTGGACGCTGCGACACATCAGGGAGGGGGAGAGATACCTGGACACTGTGTTTCAGGAGGCAGTCACACCCCTTAGACTAATTAACTTGATTTCAGCCAGTGGTCAGGGACAGGAGGGTGTGGCTTCGAGTGAGGTAGGTAGAGGGATTCAGGAGGTAGGTATGCAGGAACCTCAGTCCTTGTCCTTGTCCAACAGGTTTGGGATTCTTGCTTCCTGTGTGGACGGGAACGGGGACTGCAGGGAGGATGAGCAAGCTGACCACAGTACCGTGGTACAGGGAACCATTCAAGTGGGGGGAGAGAAAAGAAATGTAGTTGCAATTGGGGATAGTATAGTTAGGGGCATAGCCACTGTTCTCTGTGGCCAGGATTGAGAGTCCCAAAGGTTGTGTTGCTCGCCTGGTGCTCGGGTTGGGGATATATCATCTGGGCTGCAGAGGAACTTGGAGTGGGAGGGTAATGATCCAGTTTTCGTGGTCCATGTAGGTACCAACAACATAGATAAAATAAGGGCAGCGGCTCTGCTAAGGGAGTATGAACAGCTAGGAGCTAAATTAAAAAGCAGTAATCTCTGGATTACTACCTAAACCATGAGTTAATTGGCACAGGATCAATAAGATTAAGCAGCTGAATGTGTGGCTTAAAGATTGGTGTGGGAGAAATGGGTTTGGATTCATGGGACATTGGCACTAGTACTGGGGAAGAAGGGACCTGTTCTGATGGGATGGTCTTCATCTGAATCATGCTGGGACCAGAGTCCTAGTGAATTGCATAACTAGGACTGTAGATAGAACTTTAAACTGAATAGGAATAGGGGAGGGTTCAGTTGTAGGGGAAATTAGAAAACGCAAATTAAAGGAAGAGGTAAGAGTTCAGATTAGTGATGTGGCGGATGGTTACCAGACAGTAAAGATGAGGGACAGAATGGGTGAATGTCTTTATGCACCAAGGAATTATAAAAGTGTAGGGAAATTTACCAGTAGAACAAATTTATAAGATTTGTATTTAAATGCACAAAATATCCAAAACAAAATTAATGAGTTAATGGCACAAATAGAAACAAAAGGCTATGATTTGGTGGTGATTACTGAGACATGGTTACAAGGAGACCAGGTCTGGGAATTGAATATCCATGGGTACTCAGCATTCCGGAAAGATAGACTGAAAAGAAAAGGAAGTGGTGTAGCTTTGCTGGTAAGAAAGGGATCAGTGCTGTAATGAGAAATGACATAAGCACGGGAGATCAAGATGTGGAATCAGTCTGGGTAGAAATAAGAAACAGCAAAGGGAAGAAGTACTTGGTAGGAGTAATCTATAGGTCCCCAAGCAGTAGTTCCACAGTGGGGCACAGTATAAACCAGGAAATACTGAGGACTTGCAAGAATGGAAATAAACATGGGTGATTTTAATATGCACATAGATTGGAAAAATTAAATTGGCAAGGGTAGCCTGGAGGCAGAGTTCATTGAATGTATTAGAGATTGTTTCTTGGAACAGTATGTTGTGGAACCAACCAGGGAGCAGGCTCTCTGGATTTGGTATTGTGTAATGAGGAGGGATTAATTGATGACCTCATAGTTAAGGATCCTCTAGGGAGTAGTGAACATAGTATGATAGAATTCAAAAATTCAGTATGGGGGTGAGAAAGTGGAGTCCCACACTTGTGTTCTGGAATTAAACAAAGGAAATTACATAGGCAAATTACATTTGTTCTGGAATTAAACAAAGGAAATTACATAGGACTGATTTGGCTCGAGTAGAGTAAGCAGGAAGGCTTAAAGGTAGGACAGCGGATGAGCAGTGGCAGTTGTTTAATGAGATACTCAATTCCCCACAACTAAATATATCCCAGTGAGGAAGAAAGATGGTAAGGGGGGTAAAAAACACCCATGGCTAAACAAGGAGGTCAAGGACAATATAAAGACAAAAACTAAGGTATATCATATTGTAAAGGCCAGTGGTAGGCTGGAAGATCAGGAAACTTTCAAACATAAACAAAGAAATGCTAAAAAAGTAATAAAAAGTGCTAAGATAAATTACAACAGAAAACTAGTGCAAAATATCAAAAAGGATAGCAAAAACTTCCATACGTATACAAATGGGAAAAGAGTCACTAAGGTGAATGTTGATCCCTTGGAAGATGAAACCGGAGAGTTAACAGTGAGGAACACTGAAATGACAGAGATGCTAAATCAATATTTTGCCTCAGTTTTCACGAGTGGAGGACACTCGTACCATTCTTATAGGAAAGGGCAAGTCAGAAGTAATAGAAAGGGTAGAACTTAGAACAATCAACATTGATAGGGAAAAGGTACTCAGCAGACTATTGGGATTGAGGGCAGATAAATCCCTCGGCTTGATGGTCTACATCCTAGGATATTAAAGGAATTGATGGTGGAGATAGTGGATCCATTGGTTATCATATTCCAAAATTCCCTGGACACAGGAAAGATTCCAGTGGATTGGAAAAATGCTAATGTAACGTCTTTATTCAAAAAGGGAGGGAAGCAAAATGTGGTAAATTACAGACCAGTTAGTTTAACATCTGTGGTTGGGAAAGTATTAGAATCAATTATCATGGAAGCAATATCGGGACATTTGGAAAGTCAAAATGCTATTCATCAGAGTCAGCATGGTTTTATGAAGGGCAAATCATATTTGACTAATTTGCTAGAGTTCTTCGAAGATGTAACAAGCAAAGTGGATAATGGGGATCCTGTAGATGTAGTATATCTGGACTTCGGAAGGCATTTGATAAGGTGCCGCACAAAAGGTTAATTCACAAGGTTAGATCACATGGGATTAGGAGTAATTTATCAGCTTGGAAAAGTGACTGCCTAATGGACAGAAGAAAGAGATTCAGGATTAATGTTTTTTTTCTGGATGGCAAAAAATAACTAGTGGGGTGCCACAGGGTTTGGTCCTTAGGTCCCAGCTATTTAGAATCTATATTAATGACTTGGATACAGGGATAGAAGACTCTGTAGCCAAATTTGCAGATGGCACAAAAATAGGCGGGATAGTAAGTTGCAATGAGGAAATAAGAACCTTACAAATGGATATAGATAGGTTAGGAGAGTGGGCCAAAATGTGGCAGATAGGGTTTAACGTGGATAAGTGTGAGGTCATGCATTTTGGTCGGAAAAATGGGAAGGCAAATTATTATCTAAATAGGGAGAGACTTCAGGGTGCTCCGGTGCAGGGGGATCTGGATGTTTTCTGTGACTCATGAATGAGTCACAGAAAACTAGTATGCAGGTACAGCAGATAATAAAGAAAGCAAATGGAATGTTGGCATTTATAGCTAAAGGAATAGAATATAAAGGTAGGAAGTATTGTTGCAACTATACAAGGCATGGGTGAGACTGCACCCGGGGCATTATAAGAACATAAGAACATCAGAACTAGGAGCAGGAGTAGGCCATCTGGCCCCTCGAGCCTGCTCTGCCATTCAATAAGATCATGGCTGATCTTTTTGTGGACTCAGCTCCACTTACCAGCTCGCTCACCATAACCCTGAATTCCTTTACTGTTCAAAAATTTATCCATCCTTGCCTTAAAAACATTCAATGAGGTAGCCTCAACTGCTTCACTGGGCAGGGAATTCCACATATTCATAACCCTTTGTGTGAAGAAGTTCCTCCTCAACTCAGTCCTAAATCTGCTTCCCCTTATTTTGAGGCTCTGCCCCCTAGTTCTAGTTTCACCCGCCAGTGGAAACGACTTCCCTACTTCTATCTTATCTATTCCCTTCATAATCTTATATGTTTCTATAAGATCTCCCCTCATTCTTCTGAATTCCAATGAGTATAGCCCCATTCTACTCAGTCTCTCCTCATAAGCCAACCCTCTCATCTCTGGAGTCAACCTAGTGAATCTCCTCTGCACCCCCTCCAGTGCCAGTATATCCTTTTTCAAGTAAGGAGATCAAAACTGTACACAGTACGCCAGGTGTGGCCTCACCAGCACCTTATACAGCTGCAACATTACCTCGCTGTTTTTAAACTCCATCCCTCTCGCAATGAAGGACAAAATTCCATTTGCCTTCTTAATTACCTGCTGCACCTGCAAACCAACCCCTTGAGATTCCTGCACAAGGACACCCAGGTCCCTCTGCACAGCAGCATGTTGCAATTTTTTATACAGTTTTGGTCCCCTATTTGAGGAAAGATGTAGTGACATTGGAGGCAGTTCAGAGGAAGTTCACTGGATTGATTCCCGAGATGAGGGGTTTGTTGAATGAGGAGAGATTGAACAGTTTAGGCCTATACTCACTGCAATTTAGAAGAATGAGGGGAGATCAAATTGAGGTATACAAGATGGTAAAAGGTACGGATGAAGTAGGCGTGCAGCAGATGCTTCATCTTGTGGGGCATTCTAAGATAAGAGGTCATAGTCTTCGGATAAGGGGTAGCAATTTTAAAACAGAATTGAGGAGAAACTACTTCTCCCAAAGGGTTGTGAATCTGTGGAATTTGCTACCCCAAAGTGCAGTGGATGCTGGGACGGTGAATAAATTTAAGGAGGAGTTAGACAGATTTTTAATTGGTAATGGGTTGAAGGGTTATGGGGAGAAGGCAGGAAATAGGGATGAGGAGCATATCAGCCGTGATTGAATGGCGGAGCAGAATCAATGGGCCAAATGGCCTTATTCTGTTCCTATATTTTATGAACTTATGAACAAAATGCATTTGATACAGTGCGTCACAACAGACTTGTGAGAACATTTATAGCTCATGGAAGAAAAGTGGCAGTAGGAATGTGGATATAGAATTGGCTGAGTAATAGGAAACAGCAGGAGGGAGGAAGGTTTGTACAGTTCCCCAGGGATTGGTTTTGGGATCCTTGCTTCTCCTGATATATGTTAATGATCTAGATATTGGTGTGCAGAGACAATTTCAAAGTTTTCAAATTATACAAAACTTGGAAGCATTGTGAACAGTGAAGAGGGTGGTATAGAACTTCAAAAGAGCATAGACAAGTTAGTGGAATGAGCAGATAGGTAGTAGATGGAGTTCAATACTGAGTGGCAGGTGAATCATTTTGGTGGGAAGAACATGGAGAAATAATATAAAATAAGTGATACAACTCTAAAGGGTGTGCAGGTGCCGATAGACTGAGTGTATATGTGTATAAGTCATTTAAGGTTGCAGAACAGGTGGAAAGAGTAGTTAATAAAGTATACAGAATCCCAGGCTTTATAAATGATGGAATAGTGTACAAGAACAAGGAGGTTATGATGAACTTGTATAAGACAAAAGTTAGACCTTAGCTGGAGTTTTGTGCACAGTTCTGGCCATCACCATAGGAAGAATGTGAACACAAAGAGGTTTACAAGAATGTTTCCAAGGATGGGAAACTTCGGTTATGAAGATAGATTGCAGGAGTTGGGACTGTTCTCCTTTGTGAGGAGAAGGCTAAGATTTAGTAGAAGTGTTGGGCCACTTAAGGACAAAGGAGGGAAATTATGTGTCGAACCAAAGGAAGTGGGTGAGAACCTTAATTGTTCTTTGTTCCGTTCAAAATCATGAGGAGGTTGCACAGGCTAGATAGGGAGAAACTGTTCCCACTGGCAAAAGGATCAAGAATGAGAGGGCACAGATTTAAAATGATTTTCAAAAGAAGTAAATGTGAGTTGAGAAGAGATGTTTTCACACAAACAAGTGATTTGGGTCTGGAATGCAGTACCTGGGAATGATATGAAGGCAGGTTCAATCGAGGCATACAAGAGGGCATTGGTTGATTATTTGAATAGAAACAATATACAGGGTTATGGGGAAAAGGCAGGAGAATGGCACTAATTCATAACGGTCATTTGAATAGCTGGTGCAGACATGATGGGCTGAATGACCTTCTTCTGCACCAGAACAATTCTATGATTCTATACCATCTACAAAATGCATTGTGGTAACTTGCTCCTTTTACAGCACCTTACAATCCCATGACAGCTAGCACCTAAAAGGACAGCAGATATATTGGACTGCCACCGCCTGTGCGTTCCCTTCCGAGTCACACACCATCCTGACTTCAAACTATATCGCCTTTTCCTCACTTATAGCTGGCCCCAAAACATGAAACTCTCATCCTTCCAGCACTTTGGATGTACTTACATGACATGGGGCACAGCATTTCAGGAAGACAGCTCCACATCACCTTCTCAAAAGTGATTATGGGTGGCAACAGGTGCTGGCCTTACCAGCCACACTCGGATCCTGTGAATGAATAAAAGAAAAAGATGCATTCCCCCACCTCACATTAAGTTGATCTTTCTCTGCACGCTAGCTATGACTGTAACACTACATTCTGCACTCTCTCCTTTCCTTCCCTATGAACAGTAATGCTTTGTCTGCCATAGTGCGCAAGAAAAAATACTTTTCACTGTATATTAATACATGTGACAATAAATCAAATCAAATCAAATCGACTATCATGTGAGATCATTGAACACTTTACAACATTGATGCCAGATATTCAGGGCGATATTCCTTATACACTTTGACCTCCCTAGCCACTTGTTCTTAATTCCTCATTCAAGTGTCCATTTGGGCCTGCTGGCCCCTGGCAGAAATATGACTTCTCTCCATCCAGTGATCTCAATTACTAGGCCTCCAGCATCGCAACTGTGAGCGTGCATCCCTCCCTCAACCCAGGGGCTCCGTTTGTTTTTATTCCTTCTTACAGCCAGTACTGGTGTCAGCAGCAGCTTCTTTTCAGTCAGTGCAGACTCCCATTAGGAAGGGCAGACTGCTGGAGGCTATCTGGAACATATGCTTACCCCACAAGCTGTCATGCGTTGTACCTGTTGTACTTGCAATGTAAGTGAGGAGATAACTTTGGTTGCTGCCTCACTCAATGGGACCAGGCATGGATAAATCATAAATCGCAACTGCTACTCCCCAAAAATAGGAGCAGATGAAATGTTATACCTTAGAGAAAGAACAAGACACATCAGTGTACTATGTTATGTGCAGTGAGATATTTTACATTTAATAGCATACAGCAGGTGGCTCCAAAGAAACACACATGAGAATGCCACATGGCTCATAACTAATCACAAAAAGACAACAAAAGATTTCCAAATGAAACATATTGTGAAGTCTGTAGACAGTCTGCAAGAATATTTATTTAATATTTTAAATTATCCTGAACGTTATAGGCTTTTTTCTCCTATATACAGCAGAATTCTGATCTAGACGAAGGATTACCATGCACAATGCATAAGCGAGAAAAATAATCCCACTTGAAAGAGAAGGTGGGAACGTTTCTATTTGGACTGACCTTAGTTCCGAGTAGCAGCTTGGTGAGAAAAATTACCTGACTAAAAGTGGAGCTCTGAGTTCAGGTCTCATGAGAATTATTATGGAGGATATTGCTTAAAAAGGCACAAGTCGCAAAAAGAACAAGCATACTTCTCTTTCACGGAATCTTTCAAATACATGAGGCTTGTGGGCAGCAGGGTGGCGCAGTGGTTAGCACTGCTGCCTCACAGCACCAGTGATCTGGGTTTGATCCCAGCTTGGGTCACTGTCTGTGTGGAGTTTGCACATTCTCCCCATCTCTGCGTGAGTTTCCTCCGGGTGCTCCGGTTTCCTCCCACAGTCTAAAGATGTACGGGTTAGGTGGACTGGCCATGCTAAATTGCCCCCTTGGTGTCAGGGGACTAGTTAGGGTAAATGCATGGAGTTATGGGGTAAGGGCCTGAGTGGGCTTGTGGTCAGTGCAGACTTGATGGGCAGAATGGCCTCCTTCTGCGCTGTAGGGATTCTATGAGAAAATGAATTTTGCATTCTGGAAAACACTTGCAATGAGGCTTCAGGAAATTAGAGCGAAAACTTCCTGCACATCTCCCAAAATGTTGCCCTGATAATTTATTTGCACTTCCATCACAAAAAAACAGTTTTTGTTGCACCGAAATCACATTCATTATCAACCACTCCCAGGCTTCTCACACAGTGACTAACAAATTAAAGGTCAAATTTAATATTTTTGCGTCTATTGTTTAAAGTGATCATTCGCCAAAAGTCTAGGGCAGGAAACTTTCATCCCATTTGTTTTCAGCTTAAATCAGAAATGTAAAGGCTAAAAACTAGCTGCCACCAATCTGTCTGCAGTTTATATTAATAAGCAAACTTACACTAATTTGTAATCAGTTTTATGATTTACTCAAACATGACAATTTGAAAAAAAAATTGTGTATGTGTCACAGATCATTAGAACCTATATTAAGGGCAAACCTCTGGGGTCAATTATAAAGCAATGGAGAGTGGAACATGATTACACGAGGAAGGATCCTATTTTCTGATAGTGATGACAGAATCGCCTTAGGATATAAAGAAAACAGCAGCCAAAATGATAAGAAACGCTTGCTAACGATCTTATTATTAAAGAGAATGCAAATTAGGGCATTGATTTATAATGAGCATTTTAAAATTATCTCTGAAAAATTGCTGAAGGAGCCCTTACTTCTTGAGACGTTTAACACCAGCCCAGTTTTAAAATTTGATCAATTCATGCCTTGGCCAGAAAACTTTCATCTTAAGTCTGCAATAAAAATTTCTGAGTGAAAAATACATCATTGTCGCAAATGTATGGAGGAGCGTACCTATTTTAAAACAAATGTGAGGGATTTTTCCTGACATCTAAATTGCTATTGCTATGTACAAGTGTGAAGACCAATACACAACTGTTATCATGAACAGGCACTCATTCAATGTTCTATATTAATGTGCCAAATACATTATAGAATATAGTATAATAACAATGCAAACCATTCACATCAACTTTATCCTGATCTTCAAATTAAATACAAGTAATATTTATTAGCATGCACATTTTAAGTTTACATACATATCACACCAGAAATTCTAGACACAATTTAGAGCTTTGTTTAACAAGGAAATTCTGTTTATATCCCTTGGAGATAATCATCTCATTAAAAGTCTTTTGAGCTTAATGAACGAGCATCTCTGAAGATATTTACAGCGGGGCACACTTGAAGCAGATGATAGTTTAGATAAACGTGCAACATTCAGTAATTGGAGGGATTCGTCAAAGACTCTAAATGTTAGGGTGCTGTTCTGCATTCTAGCAGTTTCCGAAAGCTTTTTCTGAAACTATCATCTAGAAAGGCGTAAAGGAAAGGATTAAGACAGCTATTAGCATAGCTCAGGCTGGTGATAAAGTAGGAGATTCCAATGATAAGTGTGGTCTGTTGAATATCTGTTGTTAAAGCTACTATGGTGCTCAAATGGTAGGGCGTCCAGCAGAAGAGGCAGACTGCTAGGATAACCATCACCATTAATGTCACCTTCTTCTTCGCTTTGTCCAGGGCCTTGGCGTTGGTGTTCAAACGCATGTTTCTCAACCTGAAGAGCATCATTGTGTACAGGATACAAATTGTGGACACTGGGATGGTGAATCCCACGAGGAGAGTGTAAATCCGACTAGCTTTCCACCACAGAATCTCAGGAGAGGGGAACACGTAGACACACTGCAGTCTGCCTTCATCATCGTGAATCTGGCCAAATATTGTGAAGGGCAAGATGATGATGGTGACAAAGAGCCAAACGCAGATGCTGACTATCTTAGCTGCTCTGTAAGTGCGATAGGACATCTTCTTAGACCTGGCGGTGGCAAGGACCACCAAGTAGCGATCAATGCTCATGACAGTCAAAAAGTAGATGCTGGAGAAGGTGTTGTATTGATCAATGGAGATGATTAATTTACACATCAGTTCGCCAAAGGGCCACTGCAGCAGGAGGTAGTCAGCGATGTTTATGGGCAAAACCAGCGTGAAAAGTTCGTCGGCGATGGCGAGATTCAGGATGAACATATTGGTCACCGTTTTCATTTTCGGGGCTTTGAGGATGACATAGATCACGGCTGTGTTACCGGTTAAGCCAACAGCACAGATGACCGAGTATATGATGGGGATGGCGATGTAAAAGTCAGGGTAGGGACCTGGCCCTGTGAAATTGGCCCCATTGCCACCTGTAGGCAAGCAAGTGGCCTCCTGCTCGCTGCAGGAGATGTTGGCAAATCCTGGATTCGCAGACGGATTGTCCATGTTCTCAGCGCCAGGACGGAGGAAGCGCTCGCAGTTTGGTTTAGCGCAGAGATTACAGCAGAAAGGAAACTGTGCGCCTTAGAAAGAGCAGACTGCTTTGGGGACCTCATTTAATTCCACAGCAGCAATTTTAACCCAACATAGAAATCAAAGTTTCACAGTAAAGCTAGACCAGATGCAGAATACTTTGCAGACAGTCCAATGAATCCTAGTTGCACATTGAGGTCAACTGAAAAGACAAATTCCTTTCGAAAAATAAATATTTCTCTTCTCGGAGGAAACCTCAATCCTTCATTTTCTTCAATAACCGAGGGGGGGAATTTGAAGATTTATTAATATTTACATATTTTTTGCAATCCTCCATTGAAAATTGGAGCGATCTGTCACAGCCCCTGGCGTGTTCTGACTTTAACTGGATTGTCTATAATTTTATTTCAATGTACTGCGAAGTCACCGCATCTCTCTTAGAAGTCACCAAGAGACGGACCTTTACTAAATAGATCTGGAAACAAAACGCAAGTATTTAGCACCCAAACGACTTCTGCTGTCAAATGCAATTGAACAACAACAAAAGAAATAAAGAGTAAAGACTTCCAATTAAATCTGAGCTTACTCCGTATTCGGAGTGCAATTTTGTTTGTCATCATTGACTAATGGAATCATTTTCTAGCTCATTTAAGCGTGGAACATGCACAACGCGATTGGAATTAAACTTACATACCTTGCTGTTTTAGATGGAGCCATGGCTCTTTGCTGCAAACGGTTAATCCGATCTTTGAACTAACTTGCTTTGCTGATGCCGACGCTGGTGCTGGTGTAGAGATTGCTTTCTGATGTCAGAGTCAGATTTGTCCTCCGAGTCTTGTGATTCTCTGCGGGTTTGAGCACAGCCGCGAATCAGGGGACGCCAAGACCTTTCACCAGGAACTAGGGATCAGCTCCATTACCCTTCCCACGCACATAGCTCAGCATTCTCAACATCTCAGCTTTTTACTGAGGGGGAGAGGGAGGGGGGATTTATTTCAGCGAGAAGCTGCAAAACCTTTCTCTTGATGTCAACGACTGAGTTTAATAACGCATGTCAGGTTACTATAGTATGAAGCTTCATCTTTGCAATTCTGTAGGTGGTCGGTTTGAAAGCCGGAACGGTGCCACTGAGATCGGATATGTGTTTCTTTGCGTTAGTTTATACGATGTATATCTTACAGTTAGTAACACACGAGTTGCGATCTGAATTTGATGCCAGTTACAGCTGATAATTGTGGCAGAATCAATGGATACGATTCCTCTGTCGAACTCCTCTTACCTGCAGAAGACTCGGGGGAGGATTCCGGGGAAGAGTCATATTGGATTCAAAACCCATCTCTCTCTTTCTCTCTCTCCACACCTGCTGAGTTTCTCCAGCACTGCATGTTTTTATTTCAAATCTTCAGTATCTGCAGTATTTTATTTATTTTTTGTTAATAGCAGAATAAAGGTCAGTGCCGTCTAAATTCCAAAGATGAGAATAAGGTTTGACCAGAGTTCATGGTCTGAAGTTGTTGAACTCAATGTTGAGTCCAGAAGGCTGTAAAGTGCCTAATGGGAAGATGCGGTTGCGGAAAAGCTCAGCAGGTCTGGTAGCATCCTTGGAGAGAGAGGAACCGAGTTAACTTTTTAAGTTGCAGATGTCTCTCCATCAGAATTTATTAGTGTTCTGAAGAGTCACATTGGGCTCCAAACATTAACTCCCTTTCCCTCTCCACAGATGTTGCCAGGCCTGCTGAGTTCATAAATTCATAATTTCATAAGATATAGAATTAGGCCATTCAGCCCATCGAATCATCTCCGCCATTTGATCAGGGCTGATAGGCTCCTCATCCTCATTTTCCTGCCTTATACCCATAACCCTTCAACCCATTACCAATTAAAAATCTATCTAACTCCTCCTTAAATTTACTCATTGTCCCAGCATCCACCGCACTTTGGGGGAGCAAATTCCACAGATTCACAACCCTTTGTGAGAAGTAGTTTCTCCTCAACTCTGTTTTAAATTTATTAGCCCTTATCCTAAAACTATGATCTCTCGTCCTAGAATGCCGCACCAGCGGAATCATCTGCTCCACGTCTACTTTATCCATACCTTTTATCATCTAGTATACCTCAATTTGATCTCCCCTCATTCTTCTAAATGCCAGAGAGTATAGGCCTAAACAATTCAATCTCTCTTCATACAACAAACCCCTCATCCCCGGAATCAATCTGGTGAACCTCCTCTGAACTGCCTCCAATGCCGCTACATCTTTCCTCAAATAAGGGAAGATTATCCAGCATTTTCTATTTTTATTTCATGGGAGGGTGCCAGATATATTACAATATGAGCACACAAATAAAATACTGGACTGGTGGAAATCAGAAATAGAAACAGAAAATGGGGAAACCACTCAGCTGATCTGACAATAATTCTAGTGAAAAATGGTTTTAAACTGCAAATTAAAACATTCCAATCAGAATGAGTGCTTCAGCATGTATACAACTCATATCATCTCAGGACTGTAATTGTGGGAGGCTTCATGACTTCAATAAGCTGGTGATATTAATTGCACCAAACACACAGTTGACCTTGGAGTATTTATGTTGAGAATTATAAAGTACCTTGCTTAATGCATTACAGTTAAGTCATCAGATAAGGTCAAGCTTCCTTTTCAGTAACATGGGATGGGATTCTCTGGTCTAGCAGCAAGTGTTTCTTGGCAGCTGGTGTACCGTTCACTGGCAGCAGGGTCTTCTGGTCCAGCCGCTGTCAATGGGATTCCCATTGATTCCACCCTACACCACCAGGAAACCCAGGGCAGAGGTGTGCCGGCAGCAGGACTGTAGGTTCCCGTCAGTGTTGAACTCCTGCTAATGGAGCGCCATTTGCATTTGTGGCATACATTCAGATTCCAAAATGGAGCTAGATTTTGCTCTCAGTGGTGAAGGAAGGGCATTAGCTTTCTGGTGCATATACAAATGCCTTCAGATACTTTGTGGGATTTTGCATTGGAATTTGCTGTAAGTGCAGATCCATAAGGTGCACCATTTTGTGTGAACAAAGTAAACCACTGGGGTATCTCCTTAAACAATTAGATTTTAAACTTTATGAGCAGCGCAGAGTATGAACAAGGAAGTGTAAATTGGAAAGTAAATTGAGTGCCAGCCTTTGTGCAGAAAACAAAATAAAGGGAAAAAAGATGGAATTAAGAGAGATAGAAGATGCAGAAAGAGTACAAAAACTCCAGCTCCAACTAAAATCTGCAAGAGTGTCACTCCACACTTGTAAGTGTCAGGGATGTTATTTGCAGTAATTAACGCTTACCACATCTTTAAAAGGGCAGTCATACTGTAATGGACAAGACCAAATCTTTCTGTAAGTTTAGTAAGTACATATTCGTTAAGTATCAATGTCATGCAGCTTTTGGGTGAGCAGGACATCCTGGAGAGTATTTCCTTGATGCATTTGTTTGACTATATGGCTGGGATTTTATCGGCTCACCCCACCAATGGATGGGCCCAATCACGCTGCTCTCGCATTCTTACGAGAGCCGGATTTCCAGCGAGGTCAGCCTCTTGCTGGAAATGGGCAAGAGGCTGAATAAATTATTTAAATTTATTGGAATGTTAATTTACATGGCATTAGCGATCCCAGCGCTCAATCTTCTGGGTACGGTTGCCTTTATGGACTTGCTGGGAGTTTTTCTCTCCGGTGAGGAAAACACCTACTCCCCATGAACAAGGAATGGTCATGTTGGCCTTGCCAGTGGACCTGGAGGCCATTGAGGTGCCTTGGGGAGGCCAAGGACAAGGGGGCGGCCTGCTCTGTGTCATGATCATTGCGGGGGAGGGGGGGGCACAATCGGACTGAGCTATGTGGAGGGGGCAGGGAGTGCATTTTGGGTGGTGTGGGGCTTGCGATTGCAGGGCGGGTGTCAGATTTCTGCTGGTGCTATTGTGCATGTGCAGAATCAGAGGTCAGCACATGCGCAATAGCTCCCTCTGCAGTTGCTAGACACAGAGAACTGCACATGTGCAATAGTGCTCTCTGCAGCCTGGTTGGCAAATTAAGCCCAGCTCACTGTCAGCAGCAGCTGGAAATTGTCTAGACCACTTTTCATGCAATATGGGCACAAGATTGGGTGTGAAAACTTGCCCAATAAACAGATCTGCAACTCTCCCATTTTCACACAAGCTGGGCACTTAGAATCACTCTCGAAAATATCTGCCCTATATGTACAGCAAGAGTTTTAATAACAGCAGGTTAAAGTCCAACAGGTTTATTTGGTAGCAAACACTTCCACTCCATCTGACGAAGGAGCAGCGCTCCGAAAGCTAAGGTGTTTGCTACCAAATAAACCTGTTGGACTTTAACCTGGTGTTGTTAAAACTCTTACTGTGTTTACCCCAGTCCAACGCCGGCATCTCCACATCATAACGAGATGTACAGCACCAGAGGTTTCTTTTAAAAAATTTTCATGGGATGTAGGCATCACGGGCAAGGCCACAATTTATTGCCCATCCTTAATTGCCCTTGAGCTGAGCAGCTTGCTTCAGAGGGCAGTCACGCATTAGCAATATTGCTGAGGGTCTAGAGTCACATGAAGACCAGATCAGACAAGGGCAGCAGATTTCCTTCTCTAAAGGACAATAGTGAACCAGATAGGTTTTTACAATAATCACCACTGGTTTCATGGTTATCATTAATGAGACTAGCTTTGTATTCTAGATATTTTTATTAATCAATTGAATTCAAATTCCACATTTTGGCATAGTGGGATTTACATCCATGTTCCAGGGTATTATCATGGGCCTCTGGATTACTGTCTCTCCTTTAATTGAATTGGAGAATATGGGTATTAATCTCATTATCTCTCCTACGCAAGATAAGCACTCTTATTATTTGAGCTAATTTCTCATTGCCTGATGAGAGTGCTGCGGTAGGACAGCACTGTGAAGTGATGATGAAAGCAGCCTTCAGCCACTCCAGTGAAATGTCTGGTTGTTCCAGAAAGCATGGTTTTGTTTTAAAGTCTTGAATTTCTGCAGCTGAGAGAGAAAAGAGAGAGAACAAAGCGCTGGGAAATACCTCCCCTCGAGTAACAGTGGTTGTGCCTTGCAGTCCGAGTACAGGAACTCTATGGATTGAACATCCATAAGGACTGTTGCTGAAAGCCGTGTTTATTTGTGAGTCTAACCAAGTAAGAATCTTTTGGGAGGAATGTTCTGTCAGATTAATTTTAACCGTGAAAATGTAATCTTGTGTGTTCAAGTTCTCTTTTGTAATAAATGTTTTAATATTTCAAATCTCCAAAAGGTTACTGGAATTTGTGGATCCTGCTTTCAGCACATGGATTTTCTTATATAAAATACAAGTAGAAAACAGTTGATCACTTGTCAAATTTCCCTTTTTAACATTTGGCTCATACTGCAGTTCATGGTAGGGCGTTGGGGAGAGTTACAGAACAAAGAGATCGAGGGGTACATGTTCATAGCTCCTTGAAAGTGGAGTCACAGGTGGACAGAGTGGTGAAGAAGGCATTCGGCATGCTTAGTTTCATCGGTCAGAACATTGAATACAGGAGTTGGGACGTCTTGTTGAAGTTGTACAAGACAGTGGTAAGGCCACACTTGGAATATTGTGTGCGGTTCTGGTCACCCTATTATAGAAAGGATATTATTAAACTAGAAAGAGTACAGAAAAGATTTACTAGGATGCCACTGGGACTTGATGGTTTGAGTTATAAGGAGAGGCTGGATAGACTGGGACTTCTTTTTCTGGAGCATAGGATGGTTTGGGGTGATCTTATAGAGGTCTATAAAATAATGAGGGACACAGATCAGCTAGATAGTCAATATCTTTTCCCAAAGGTAGGGGAGTCTAAAACTAGAGGGCATAGGTTTAAGGTGAGAGGGGAGAGATACAAAAGTGTCCAGAGGGGCAATTTTTTCACACAGAGGGTGGTGAGTGTCTGGAACAAGCTGCCAGAGGTAGCATAGAACATAGAACATAGAACATTACAGCGCAGAACAGGCCCTTCGGCCCACGATGTTGCACCGACCAGTTAAAAAAAAAAACTGTGACCCTCCAACCTAAACCAATTTCTTTTCATCCATGAACCTATCTACGGATCTCTTAAACGCCCCCAAACTAGGCGCATTTACTACTGATGCTGGCAGGGCATTCCAATCCCTCACCACCCTCTGGGTAAAGAACCTACCCCTGACATCGGTTCTATAACTACCCCCCCTCAATTTAAAGCCATGCCCCCTCGTGCTGGATTTCTCCATCAGAGGAAAAAGGCTATCACTATCCACCCTATCTAAACCTCTAATCATCTTATATGTTTCAATAAGATCCCCTCTTAGCCGCCGCCTTTCCAGCGAAAACAATCCCAAATCCCTCAGCCTCTCCTCATAGGATCTCCCCTCCATACCAGGCAACATCCTGGTAAACCTCCTCTGCACCCTCTCCAAAGCCTCCACATCCTTCCTGTAATGTGGGGACCAGAACTGCACACAGTACTCCAAGTGCGGCCGCACCAGAGTTGTGTACAGTTGCAACATAACGCTACGACTCCTAAATTCAATCCCCCTACCAATAAACGCCAAGACACCATATGCCTTCTTAACAACCTTATCTACTTGATTCCCAACTTTCAGGGATCTATGCACACATACACCTAGATCCCTCTGCTCCTCCACACTATTCAAAGTCCTCCCGTTAGCCCTATACTCAACACATCTGTTATTCCTACCAAAGTGAATTACCTCACACTTCTCCGCATTAAACTCCATCCGCCACCTCTCGGCCCAACTTTGCAACCTGTCTAAGTCTTCCTGCAAACTACGACACCCTTCCTCACTGTCTACCACACCACCGACTTTGGTGTCATCAGCAAATTTGCTAATCCACCCAACTATACCCTCATCCAGATCATTAATAAATATTACAAACAGCAGTGGCCCCAAAACAGATCCCTGAGGTACACCACTTGTAACCGCACTCCATGATGAATATTTACTATCAACCACCACCCTCTGTTTCCTATCCGCTAGCCAATTCCTGATCCAATTTCCTAGATCACCCCCAATCCCATACATCTGCATTTTCTGCAGAAGCCTACCATGGTGAACCTTATCAAACGCCTTACTAAAATCCATATATACCACGTCCACTGCCTTGCCCCCATCCACCTCCTTGGTCACTTTCTCAAAAAACTCAATAAGGTTAGTAAGGCACGACCTACCTGCCACAAAACCATGCTGACTATCACCTATCAATTCATTACTCTCCAAATAACTATAAATCCTATCCCTTATAATTTTTTCCAACATCTTGCCGACAACAGAAGTGAGACTCACCGGTCTATAATTCCCGGGGAAGTCTCTGTTCCCCTTCTTAAACAATGGGACAACATTCGCTAACCTCCAATCTTCTGGTACTATACCAGAGGCCAACGACGACCTGAAGATCAGAGCCAGAGGCTCTGCAATCACTTCTCTTGCCTCCCAGAGAATCCTTGGATAAATCCCATCCGGACCAGGGGATTTATCTATTTTCAGACCCTCCAGAATATCCTGCACATCCTCCTTATCAACTGTAATACTGTCTATTCTACTCCCTTGCAACCCAGTGTCCTCCTCAGCTATATTCATGTCCCCTTGCGTGAACACCGAAGATAAATATTGGTTCAATGCTTCACCAATCTCCTCCGGTTCCACACATAACTTCCCTCTGCCATCTATAATTGGCCCTAAACTTGCCCTAACCAACCTTCTGTTCTTGACATACCTATAGAACGCCTTAGGATTCTCTTTAACCCTATCCGCCAAAGTCTTCTCATGTCCCCTTTTAGCCCTTCTAAGCTCGCTCTTCAACTCCCTCTTAGCCAATCTAAAGCTTTCTAGTGCACTACCCGAGTGCTCACGTCTCATCCGAACATAAGCCTCCTTTTTCTTTTTAACCAACAAAGAAACTTTTTTGGTGCACCACGGTTCCCTAGCCCTACCAATTCCTCCTTGCCTGACAGGGACATACCTATCACAGACTCGCAGTAGCTGCTCCTTGAAAAAACTCCACATGTCGGACGTTCCCAGTCCCTGTAATCTCCTAGTCCAACCTATGTTTCCTAATTCTCTCCTAATAGCCTCATAATTACCCTTCCCCCAGCTAAAACCATTGGCCCGAGGTTCATGCCTATCCCTTTCCATCACTAAGGTGAACGTAACCGAATTGTGGTCACTATCACCAAAATGCACACCAACTTCCAAGTCTAGCACCTGGTCTGGCTCATTTCCCAGCACCAGATCCAATATAGCCTCACCTCTAGTTGGCCTGTCTACATACTGAGTCAAAAAACCTTCCTGCACGCTTTGAACAAAAACTGACCCCTCTAACGAGCTAGAGCTATAACAATTCCAGTCAATATTAGTCAAGTTAAAATCCCCCATAACAATTGCCCTATTACTTTCACTCCTAAGCAGGATTGACTCCGCAATCCTTTCCTCAACCTCTCTAGAACTTTTAGGAGGTCTATAAAAGACTCCCAACAGGGTGACCTCTCCTCTCCTATTTCTAATCTCCGCCCATACTACCTCAACAGATAAGTCCTCATCAAACCTCCTCTCTGACACTGTGATACAATCTCTGACCAATAATGCTACCCCTCCCCCTCTTCTACCTCCTTCCCTACTTCGACTAAAACATTTGAACCCCGGGACCTGCAGCATCCATTCCTGCCCCTGCTCTATCCATGTCTCTGAAATAGCCACAACATCGAAGTCCCAGGTACTGATCCACGCTGCAAGTTCACCCACTTTATTGCGAATACTCCTGGCATTGAAGTATACACATTTCAAACCCTGCTCCACCCCACCTCTGCAATGCCGTGCATTGCAGTCCCCATCCATGCATCCCTCACTTTCAGCCCCACTACTCAGGATCCCTCCCCCCCCCCGAATCAGTTTAAACCTCCCTGCATGGCCTTAGCAAATTTACCCCCCAGGATATTGGTCCCCTTCTGATTAAGGTGTAGACCATCCTTCTCATAGAGGTCACACCTTCCCCAGTACGAGCCCCAATTGCTTAAGTACCTGAACCCCTCCCTCCTGCACCATCCCCTCAGCCATGAATTCAAACCTTCCCTCTCCCTATTCCTCTCTAAACTATCCCGTGGTACAGGCAAGAGTCCAGAGATAACCACTCTGTCAGTCTTGGCCTTTAGTTTCCACCCCAACTCCATAAATCCCTGCCTAATATCCCCTTCCCCTATCCTCCCTATGTCGTGTGTCCCCACATGTACAATAACTTGTGGTTTATCTCCCTCCCCCCTAAGAGTCCTGAATACCCTGTCAGACACATCCCGGACCCCAGCCCCTGGTAGGCAACACACCAACCCTGAGTCCCTACCTTTAGTAGCGGTAGAGGCGGGTACAATTTTGTCTTTTAAAAAGCATTTAGATAGTTACATGGGTACGATGGGTATAGAGGGATATGGGCCAAATGCGGGCAATTGGGATTAGCTTAGGGGTTTTAAAAAAAAGGGCGGCATGGACAAGTTGGGCCGAAGGGCCTGTTTCCATGCTGTAAACCTCTATGACTCTATGACTATGACTGCACTTATCATCTGCCAGAGCATAACACAAAAACTGTAGCCTAGCACCAAGGCATGTACAATACTACCAGTGGCTTTAAAGGGTGATTATAATCCTGAATATATGAGCTGGATTTTATGTGCCGTGAGCAGGTGCTATAGGATGATGCAGAAGCAGATGTATCCTGCCGAGTTCCATTGCCCTGCAGCAATTGAACACCCATCGAGACATTAATTACACTGAGGAGAGGCTTTTACCCCCAGCTGGAGAGAAATTCCTGCCTTCAAGAGGTGCCAGCCAATTGAATGGTTAGCAACTCTCTGGTCCCAGGAGCCTAACTGGCAGGTCCCGCCAAGGAGGTTGAGGTGGCTTGGGCGCTGTGGTGGAAAGGGTAGGGAAGTGGGAAAATGCTGGGATGTCTGGAGCTTGGGGTGGATGGTAACCCGACTGAAACAAGTATGCCTTTTAAGGAGTTAACTCCTACTTTCCCGCTCAAAGCCCAAGCAGTGTTTGCTAGATTTTCTACTTATTGCTGACATCAGCCCACAACACATGAAATTGTGATAGAGGTATGAAGTGGCTCTTAAGTGTCATAAATTGGTCACTTATTGGTCTGGGTTGGCACAAGGGCTGGTGGGCCACTGCACACCTCCCTCACCACTTGTAACATTGCGGCAGGGGCAGGGAAGGGCAGGTAGATGTTGTTTGATTTCCTGTGAATAACAATGAGCAGTATTAGCCTCACCAGTACTTCTCTCACTAAATCCAGCAGTTGGTATTGCCTCATTTTAGGAAGGCCCCACATTAACTTGAGAATAATATGTCATGTTATCCTGGTACTTGCATGGGTAATGTATTAGGAAACAAACAAAAAGTAAAATTTAACCACAGACTGATAAGTGAAGTTCAGGTCTTGAACTTCTTTTTGACATTCCCTAGCAGCATTATGATTGTTTGATAGAGGTGATCACTAGAATAAGAAAGTAGGACCATCTCAGTCCTCTTTCCTCTGAGGCAACTATTACAACACATCTCTACAAGAGCTTTGTATGAGCCTTTGACCCTTCAGCTGTTCATGTATTTTGATGGGTTGTCGGTTCCTTTTGTTACAACAACATTTCCTTTCTTGTAACAAATTCATCGTGAAGTGTCATAACAGCCATTCACTCTAATGAATAGAAAATAATGGGAACACATGCTGAGTGCGCTATATGGTGGAAAATTGTGACAAGTTCTCAACATATATTCCCAGTGTGTAACGCTCTGTGTTAGCATTGTATGTTTGTAGAAGTTACAATGCAAAGCCTAATTAACATTTTTAAATAACTGCAACATCTGGGACTACATTACCAGCTGGCCTTGGAGAAGTCAGAGTCAAAAAATGAAGTCTCACCCACGCAAAAATCAAGTTGCCTGGACACTTCTGCTGCAATTACAGTGGCTGCTCAGGAGAAGCTCTATGCAAATTCACTCCCATTAAGTTTAGTAGCCATTGAAAAAGGATATTCCAGCCCATTTAATTACCTACTAATTATTGTTTCCTTCATGCCACATAGAATGTAATTTGTTAATCCTGTTAGTTTCACTTCTACAGCTTTACTCACTGTACCCTTACCATGTGTGTCAGTCCAACATTTATATATTTAACACCAACAGCGTTTCAGAAAAGATGTTAAGCCAAGGCCTGACTTTCCCCTCTCAGATGGATGTAAAAAATTGCTTAACACCATGTGAAGGACACTAAGGGAGCTCTCCAGATGTCCTAGCCAATATTTATCCTTCAATCACATTACTAAAGAAAATAGATTATTTGGTTATTGTTCAAGTGCAATCTTGTAAAATGTGCAAATTTGCTCCTGCAAATTCTACATTATAACAATGACCACACTTCAGAAATGCTCTTTTGGCTGTGCAATATTTTGGGATGTTTAGAGTTTTGCAAGTAGCTTTCTATCTGCAGATGCTGAAGTATTGCAGAAATATTCATACCTTAGGTTTGGGGTTTCCCTAAATCATATTACTGCTTCCTGACCTCCTTAGATTGTTTTAGCAGCAAATTGCTATACTTGTTTAGACAATCTCAGGGCCATTCCTCATCATTGTCCTTAATGGTTTGCTGTGGCAGGTAATAGTGTACCCATCAGCTATTCTGAAAATTGGGTTTTTTAGAATCTATGTGGTACCAATCTCCAGAAACATTACACAATCTATAGCTCAGTGAACAAACTCTGACATTTATGACATTGGAAGTGGTCACACTGCTTGAGGAGTGTTAAAGTACCATTACTGTAAGCGCTACTACCATGATTGGATATCAGTTGCTCATTCCAGCAGACTGGCTGGAAAATCATGCACTTCAAAAATGCAAGATTCTGCTACTTTATTTGTGGGTCATAGATTACCAGAACTATGCATTTCTATCTTTGTTTGAAAAAAGAGGAAATAGATGTAAGGTCCATCACAAAACAGTCAGACATCCTGCACAATCATGTCAGAGAATGCAACAAAATTGGTTCTTACGTAACATTTGATGAGGGTTAGAACATAGAACAGTACAGCACAGAACAGGCCCTTCGGCCCACGATGTTGTGCCGAGCTTTATCTGAAACCAAGATCAAGCTATCCCACTCCCTATCATCCTGGTGTGCTCCATGTGCCTATCCAATAACCGCTTAAATGTTTCTAAAGTGTCTGACTCCACTATCACTGCAGGCAGTCCATTCCACACCCCAACCACTCTCTGCGTAAAGAACCTACCTCTGATATCCGTCCTGTATCTCCCACCACGAACCCTATAGTTATGCCCCCTTGTAATAGTTCCATCCACCCGAGGAAATAGTCTTTGAACGTTCACTCTATCTATCCCCTTCATCATTTTATACACCTCTATTAAGTCTCCCCTCAGCCTCCTCCGCTCCAGAGAGAACAGCCCTAGCTCCCTCAACCTTTCCTCATATGACCTACCCTCCAAACCAGGCAGCATCCTGGTAAATCTCCTCTGCACTCCTTCCAGCGCTTCCACATCCTTCCTATAGTGAGGTGACCAGAACTGCACACAATATTCCAAATGTGGTCTCACCAAGGTCCTGTACAGTTGCAGCATAACCCCACGGCTCTTAAACTCCAACCCCCTGTTAATAAAAGCTAACACACTATAGGCCTTCTTCACAGCTCTATCCACTTGACTGGCAACCTTTAGAGATCTGTGGATATGGACCCCAAGATCTCTCTGTTCCTCCACAGTCTTCAGAACCCTACCTTTGACCCTGTAATCCACATTTAAATTAGTCCTACCAAAATGAATCACCTCACATTTATCAGGGTTAAACTCCATTTGCCATTTTTCAGCCCAGCTTTGCATCCTATCTATGTCTCTTTGCAGCCTACAACAGCCCTCCACCTCATCCACTACTCCACCAATCTTGGTGTCATCAGCAAATTTACTGATCCACCCTTCAGCCCCCTCCTCTAAGTCATTAATAAAAATCACAAAGAGCAGAGGACCAAGCACTGATCCCTGCGGCACACCGCTAGCAACCTGCCTCCAATCCGAAAATTTTCCATCGACCACCACCCTCTGTCTTCGGTCAGACAGCCAGTTACCTATCCAATCGGCCAACTTTCCCTCTATCCCACACCTCCTCACTTTCATCATAAGCCGACCATGGGGGACCTTATCAAACGCCTTACTAAAATCCATGTATATGACATCAACTGCCCTACCTTCATCAACACACTTAGTTACCTCCTCAAAAAATTCTATCAAATTTGTGAGGCACGACTTGCCCTTCACGAATCCGTGCTGACTATCTCGGATTAATCCGCATCTTTCTAAATGGTCGTAAATCCCATCCCTAAGGACCCTTTCCATCAATTTACCAACCACCGAAGTAAGACTAACCGGTCTATAATTACCAGGGTCATTTCTATTCCCTTTCTTAAACAGAGGAACAACATTCGCCATTCTCCAGTCCTCTGGCACCATCCCCGTGGACAGCGAGGACCCAAAGATCAACGCCAAAGGCTCTGCAATCTCATCCCTTGCCTCCCAAAGAATCCTAGGATACATTTCATCAGGCCCAGGGGACTTATCGACCTTCAGTTTATTCAAAACTGCCAAGACATCCTCCCTCCGAACATCTATTTCCTCCAGCCTATTAGCCTGTAACACCTTCTCTTCCTCAAAAACATGGCCCCTCTCCTTGGTGAACACTGAAGAAAAGTATTCATTCATCACCTCGCCTATCTCTACTGACTCCATACACAAGTTCCCACTACTGTCCTTGACCGGCCCTAACCTCACCCTGGTCATTCTTTTATTCCTCACATAAGAGTAAAAAGCCTTGGGGTTTTCCTTGATCCGACCCGCCAAGGACTTCTCATGTCCCCTCCTAGCTCTCCTAAGCCCCTTTTTCAGCTCATTCCTTGATAGAATTTTTTCAGGAGGTAACTAAGTGTGTTGATGAAGGTAGGGCAGTTGATGTCATATACATGGATTTTAGTAAGGTGTTTGATAAGGTCCCCCATGGTCGGCTTATGATGAAAGTGAGGAGGTGTGGGATAGAGGGAAAGTTGGCCGATTGGATAGGTAACTGGCTGTCTGATCGAAGACAGAGGGTGGTGGTCGATGGAAAATTTTCGGATTGGAGGCAGGTTGCTAGCGGAGTGCTGCAGGGATCAGTGCTTGGTCCTCTGCTCTTTGTGATTTTTATTAATGACTTAGAGGAGGGGGCTGAAGGGTGGATCAGTAAATTTGCTGATGACACCAAGATTGGTGGAGTAGTGGATGAGGTGGAGGGCTGTTGTAGGCTGCAAAGAGACATAGATAGGATGCAAAGCTGGGCTGAAAAATAGCAAATGGAGTTTAACCGGGATAAATGTGAGGTGATTCATTTTGGTAGGACTAATTTAAATGTAGATTACAGGGTCAAAGGTAGGGTTCTGAAGACTGTGGAGGAACAGAGAGATCTTGGGGTTCATATCCACAGATCTCTAAAGGTTGCCACTCAAGTGGATAGAGCTGTGAAGAAGGCCTATAGTGTGTTAGCTTTTATTAACAGGGGGTTGGAGTTTAAGAGCCGTGGGGTTATGCTGCAACTGTACAGAACCTTGGTGAGACCACATTTGGAATATTGTGTGCAGTTCTGGTCACCTCACTATAAGAAGGATGTGGAAGCGCTGGAATGAGTGCAGAGGAGATTTACCAGGATGCTGCCTGGTTTGGAGGGTAGATCTTATGAGGAAAGGTTGAGGGAGCTAGGGCTGTTCTCTCTGGAGCGGAGGAGGCTGAGGGGAGACTTAATAGAGGTTTATAAAATGATGAAGGGGATAGAAAGAGTGAACGTTCAAAGACTATTTCCTCGGGTGGATGGAGCTATTACAAGGGGGCATAACTATAGGGTTCGTGGTGGGAGATACAGGAAGGATATCAGAGGTAGGTTCTTTACACAGAGAGTGGTTGGGGTGTGGAATGGACTGCCTGCAGTGATAGTGGAGTCAGACACTTTAGGAACATTTAAGCGGTTATTGGATAGGCACATGGAGCACACCAGGATGATAGGGAGTGGGATAGCTTGATCTTGGTTTCAGATAAAGCTCGGCACAACATCGTGGGCCGAAGGGCCTGTTCTGTGCTGTACTGTTCTATGTTCTATGTTCTATGTTGGTGACCTGCCAGTACCACTTATTATCCACTTATTGATTGAGTGTGGAAAATCATGCCTCAAAGGTGTTATTTACAGGTTGCTCATCAGCATTTTCCCTCCTACCTCCTGCACTTCCCAGCTTCCTCCTGTCCCCACTACAATGTTACAAGCAGCGAGGGAGGTGTCCAGTTTCCTGACCCACCCATATGCCAGTTGAGGCTCATAAGTGACCAACTAATGGCTACTTCCTGCCTCCACCAATATTTCATGGATGGTGGGCTGAAGCCAACAACACGTTGGAAATCTGGCAGCTGTCAGTGTTCTGGTTTTGGGCGAGTAAGTGGGGTTGTCTGCCCATCCTTTATTCTTTATCTCTCTTCTTCTACACTGCTATTCATCTTTACCTCAAGCCCTGACAACAGAGCATGGTGAATTAGCTCAAATAGTAACATGCTCACTTTACATGGGAGAAGTAATCAGATTGATACCCACATTCTCCAATGCTCTTCAGGGGGGAGGGGGGAGAGGGGTGACACACTGGTCTAGAAATCGAGAGGCTCAGTATACTGTTATGGGGGCATGGATTTAAATTAAGTGAAGAAATCTGGAATTTAAAGGTAATGGTTACTATGAAACCATTGTTGATTTATGTTCAAAACCTATCTCTTTCACTAATACAAAGAACAAAGAACAATACAGCACAGGAACAGGCCCTTCGGCCCTCCAAGCCCGTGCCACTCCCTGGTCCAAACTAGACCATTCTTTTGTATCCCTCCATTCCCACTCCATTCATATGGCTGTCTAGATAAGTCTTAAACATTCCCAGTGTGTCCGCCTCCACCACCTTGCCTGGCAGCGCATTCCAGGCCCCCACCACCCTCTGTGTAAAATATGTCCTTCTGATATCTATGTTAAACCTCCCCCCCTTCACCTTGAACCTATGACCCCTCGTGAACGTCACACCGACCTGGGGAAAAGCTAATGTCCTTTAGGGAGGGAAATCTGCCATCCTTACCTGGCCTGGCCAACATGTGACTTCAGATCCCTAATAATGTGGTTGACTCTTAACTCTGAAATGGCCCAGCAAGCCTCTTAATTCAAGGGCAATTGGGGATTCGCAACAAACATTGGCATTGCCAGGAATACTCACAACGCAGCTCAAAAAATTGCCTTTCTGCCCTCAAAATGACTAAGTCAAGACTCACCAGATTGCAGCTGAGGATCCTCTCAGATAAAGGTCCTTCAATTCTCTTCCTGACTTTTGATGGAAAGAATTACTGTCTGATTAAGAAGCAAGAGATCTGCATGCCAATGGTTCAATTTTTAAAGAGACACCGGACACTTATTTAATATTTTATTCAGGCAGCTGTGTGGGATGACTAAACATTCTCAATATTTTCAGAGCGAATTAGTCACAGAAAATCATGACCCAAACCTCAGCTTCTTAAAAATCAATTTAGAAAAAAGACAAAACCAAATTATTCCTTTGCAGCTTGCAGTCTTTTTTCCATCATTTAAATATATCCATTTTTAATGTATTGTTTTTGAAAAAATTACACTTTTCAATCTTTCATGTTTGTGATTTACCCAGATTGTTGCATTCACCAATTTGTATTTTTATAAGCAGTTTTAACATTGTAAGTCAACCTTAAGTACTTCACAAGAGTGTTATCTGACCAATTTTGGCACTAGGTCACAAAAAATGATATTTGGAGAAGTGAGCAGAAGTTTGATCAAAGAAGTATGTTTTAAAGAGGAGAGACATGTAGAGATGTGGAGAAATTGAGAAAGGAAATTCCAGAGATTAGGGCTCAGGTTGCTAACGGGATGGACACCAATGGTGGGATGATGGAAGTCACAAACGCACAAGAGGCCAGAATTGGAGGATAGAAATTTTGGAGAGGGTCAGAGGCAATGACAGGGTTGAGGACGGATGAGGCCTTGGGAGGGGTGGAAAGCTTTCGCCTCAGACAATTGTCAGTGTGGGGGATGGAATCGGCCTCCAAGGAATGGAGTTTACAGCAGTGACCAACTTCAGTCTTCCCAATATTTAGTTGGAGGAAATTTCTGCTCATTCAATATTGGATATCAGACAAGCAATGTGCCCTATCAGGATGGCACGGTGGCACAATGGTTAGCACTGCTGAATCACAGCGCCAGGGACCTGGGTTCGATTCAAGCTTGGGTCACTGTCTGTGTGGAGTTGCACGTTCTCCCCGTATCTGCATGGGTTTCCTCCGGGTGCTCCAGTTTCCTCCCACAGTTCGAAAGACATGCTGGTTAGGTGCATTGGCCATGCTAAATTCTCCCTCAGTGTACCTGAACAGGTGCTGGAGTGTGGCGACTAGGGGAATTTCTAGTGTAAGCCTACTTGTGACACTAATAAATAAACAACTGGAGGGATCCAAGAGATGATGGTGGGATGAGGCTGAGTGGCAGGTTTCAGGGAAATCTAACCTTGTTTTGGATGATGTTGCTCAGAGGCACCATGTAGATGCAAAATAAGAGTGCAGAAAAACAAACTTATGCTAATGGAAATGGCCTAAAGGTACTGTACAGAACCTTCAGCACATATCATCAGTTGGTAATTGTCAGAAGGGAAGGATGGTGATTTAGTAGAACATTATATTTAATTATTTTGTAACACCTCATACAATAAATGAAAATTATAATGAATCTAATTTTAGCTTTGGAAAATGTAAATTCTGAAACACCTCCTACTGTGATCCACAAGATAATTTTTTAAAAATCAAATTCTTCTCATTAACATTTATGAGGCACAATTTTCTGATAATGAAACCATGTTTTCATTTGAAAACTTAATCAGAGTAAAGTAGCAGTTGCTTTGTTGCTATCACTGCTTTTGATTTACTTTCAAATCAATTATTTCTAATAAATTCAAAGGAATTGACTGTAATTTGTACATTAAGGGAATGACCCAATTGATTCCCATCTGGATGATATTGGAATAGTGTAGGTTAGATGGGCTTTAGATTGGTTTCACAGGTCGGCGCAACATCGAGGGCCGAAGGGCCTGTACTGCGCTGTAATGTTCTATGTTCTATTTTCTATCATTACATATTATTCTTAATCATGATCTACCATCTGGAAGGACTGGCGCAGCAGGCACATGGGAACACCATCACCTGGAAGTTCTCCTCCAAGCCACACACTTTCCTGACCAGTCTGACATGTGGGTCCTTGCCAAAAGCATTGTTAAAATCCACGTAGCCTACATAAACATGCTACCCTCATCGGCCTTCTTTGTTTCTTCCTCAAATATTAAATCAAGTTAGTTTGACATAAAACAAAAAATGCTGAAAAGAGAACAGAGCTGAAGTTTCAAGGTTGGATGACCCTTTGACATAACCTCCCTTTAACAAATCCATATGGACTTTTCTTGAATTATTTGTGCCTGTCTACTTGGCAATTAATATTGTCCCTCAGGATATTTTCATATGTTGCCCACCCTTGAGGTTTGGTTGACTGACCTATAATTACTTAGCCTACCTTTCAAAATGGACTATAAAAACTGAAATGACGATGTAACTGATCATTTTTCAGTTGCTTACTGTGGCTGTAGGTTTGTCTGTTATGCTGTGAGATTGTACATAAAGCATGATATATTCAGTGAATTGACCTGTGTTGAATTGTATTGCTTGGCCTATGTGAGAACACAAGGGTTAAAGGAGTGAAAATCGGTCAAGGTGTGTCTTTCATTTTTAAGACAGGATATAGACAATAATATGAAATTATAAGCAAAATTTTGTAATTATATGGGAATCTATTCTTATTGCAAACATTCTAATGGTACAAATACCTATTAACACAGTTTTGTAACTCCTTCTGGTTTCATGGTTATCATTATGGTTAGGGGAATGAGGAACCTTGAAACATTGTGAAGGATACATCTGTGTGTGGAATGTTCAGCCTCATTGGGAGTTTTGAAACAGTCAAAATATCACTGGCATTTTTCCTCCAGCTCTCTGCTTTAACTCAACCAGGAGACTAAAAGGTTTAAACATTCCTTGAACGATTTCCACAAGCCTCTCTCTTACCCATCCCATTCATTTGCGCTCCACAGCATTAAGGCTTCTCTTCTCCTGTACGGACAAAAGTGCATTTATGAGTTCACCCTCTACCTGTAACAGGATAGCAGCCTCATCCCCACCTTCTCCCATCCTTCTCAGAGAACCATGTTGGGGCGCCTGTCAGATTTTAACACCTTGCCTTTTAATACATCTGAGGCTAGCAGGCAGATCTCCCAGCCTTTGTTAGCACAGGTACATGTCCCTTTTGGTACCCTGAACCTGCACCCCTGAGTGCCATGAAGAACGGCCACCCTTCCAAACATCTCCACATGGAACCATGCCAACTTAGTACTCACCCTTGCAAAACACAGAAGATCTTTGAACATTTTGCAGCACTGTTCTTCCAATGCACTGCTGATCTGGCCCTGACCTATCTCAGGGTCAGACTTCCATACCTCCAGGAACTTTAAAATTCTCTTAGAAAATGCCCTCTGAAAAGATGGAGGTAAATTCTCACTGACCTTTCACCCGTTGGCAACTTGCACTGTTTCCCTTCAGGTTCATACCACGCTTGCTGACTCTGTTTTCACATGCTGGCCTCTCACACTGTTCCCCTCATGCCTTTGTGAATTTTCAACTGCATTGAGAACATTTTCTTTGAGCCATGTTGCTCTGGCCACCCACTGAGGTTCAATTAAGATCCTTAGAAACATTTAACCTGCTTTATTCCACTCTGTTGAAGTTATAACAAGCCTCAATGCCACCAAGGAAGTTTCCCAGCTGAAAGTGTATATCATAAATGTAAGTACCAACAATTATTCAGTGATACATTTTAATTGTTGGTGAATTGCAGGCTTCATGGTTATCATTATGGTTAGGGGAGCGAGGAACCTTGAAACATTGTGAAGGATACACCTGCACACGGAATGTTAGGCCTCATTGGGAGTTTTGTAACAGTCAAAATATCACTGGCATTTTTCCTCCAGCTCTCTGCTTTAACTCAACCAGGAGACTAAAAGGGTTAAAATTCCTTGAACGATTTCCACAAGCCTCTCCCTTACCCATCCCATTCATTTGCGTTCCACAGCATTAAGGCTTCTCTTCTCCTGTACGGACTAAAGTGCATTCATGAGTTCACATTCTGACTAGTGTTTCAGAGGCAAGGGCCCCTCCAGCAGCTCCAGATGAAGTGTGAATTTGCTGAAGAAATGTGAACTGAAGTGAAACTTAATTGGCCTCCTCCTGTTGTGCTGCATTAAGTGAGAAATGCTGGACTGTTCAAACTGATATTGCATCAAAAACCAGTTGGTGAGGCACATTCTTATGCAGTCATATAGTGCAATGGGAATTCAAGTGTAAACTTTCCACTTGACATATAGATGCTAGATGCTGTAGCTCCTGTGGATCTGAATGGAATGATAGTGCCCACCCTCACCCCACCCCCTCCAAATCTCTGGATCTTTCTGCTGGAAGTGTGTAATACAGGAAGACATGTTAAATTTACACACAGATAACATATGTCATTATTTCCTATTATCTGTGCTTGAGGAAAAGCTGGGTGTTATGAACACTAGCATGTTCATGGTGGAATACTCAAAATTTAATTACCTCCTTAGTCTCTGAGTAGATCTGAGGGTGATTGATTGGACCAGCCAAGGTGGTAATTTTTAAAATTAGGAAAATAAAGCTGTGGCTAGCTCCACAGTGTCTTTCCCGTGTGTGGTCTGGAGATTAGACACTTAGACTGGTTTATGCTAAAGCTCGTTTACCAAGTGCTCTTAATCATAAGACAAACAGAGGACAAGAGTTGATTCATGGTTATAGCTAAATAAACTTGGAGGTTTCTCAGGGCCCGCTAGCTCTGATCGCGAATCGCAATAGCCCGCTGAACCAGGCAACGCCGTAAGAACAGGTTATGTGCCGGTGCCAAAGCCAGCATGATGTCCCTCCCCTCCCCTCCCCTGCTATCCACGATTGGGTTCCTGGCCAGAGCGGGCAGAAACCCAATAATATTTAAATAGCCTCTTTACCATGTCATTTGCAGGTCCCGCGATGCATCCGCCCCTCCAGCTGGATTGACTCCTAATGAGTTTCACTACAAGTCTGCACAGTCATGGACCTGGATTCCAAAGGTCCTGGGGGCACCAGCAACCTCTCAGCGAAGAGGGGTAATCTCTCCCCCATCCCACACCACGCAGGAGGAGGATAACGCCCCCCCCTCACTTAATCCTTCTTCCCCCTCAGACCCTCACTCAGGCCCCCTTCCGCTTTAGGCCCCAATCAGGTCCCCTTCCCCTTCAGACTCCCAATCATGTTTCATTTCCTTTTTTACAAGGCAGAAAGTACAGACTGTCAATCAGGCTCAGCTTGAGGTTAGGATCAATGAAACAACTCCAGATGCATTCACAGCTGAGGCTGCCACTGAAGGCTTTTTGAAATTGACCCATCAAAGCCTTCTCATCCACTATGGCCAGAAGGGGAGTAGTCTGAGGGGGGAAGAGGAGCCTGAGTGGGGGTCTGAGCAGTGGTCTGAGGGGCAGGGGTTCAGATCAGGGCACCTTATGCCTGTGTGATGTGTTGGGGTGGGAGGATGCCCCCCTTTTGGTGAGAGGTTTGGGGGGTACCATTTCATTTTTTGGAGGATGGGAAATGGGTAAATGATTGCGGAGACTGGGACACCATTTAAAAGTGGTGGCCTGGTCTCAGAACAATGGGACTGGCTGGCAGGTTGTCCACAATGCATAAATTAAAATTCATCAGATGGGAGAATCCCACCTGATAGACGTTTCTAATGTCAGGAGAGTTTCCCGCTACTGTGGGTACTTAGACCAATTTGGGAGAATTGCAGCCTTCTTCTTTATTACAATACTTCTGGTACCAAGCTGCAACAAAACACCTTTATTAAATGAAACTTCTTTAACTTAAACAAAACCTATTGTAACGTATTTATCTGAGGCTCAAATACTACCCATGAGGTTGAACTGGCCAAGTTTGCTTCACCGGGTACAAATCTTTGTCTTGGGTCTTCACTGAGTTCCGATCTCAGGGTCTTCCACATGATGAAAGTTGGTCTTGAGTTCTCGCTGCATCCTTGCCATGCCTCTGCTGCCGTTACCCCTTGGACCCTGGGAATAGGGCCTGGGTGGGTTTGTGGTCAGTGCAGACTCAATGGACCGAATGGCCTCTTTTTGTATTGTAGGGATTCTATGATTCCATGATACTGAGTCTTCATGGGGGTGGCCTCCAGGTGGCTCTTCTTATCTTCCCTCTTTGCACCCTTCTTGAAGGTTCTCTGGCTTCCAGGCAATGGGATTACCAGGCGGGGGTCGCAGCACCCAAAGGGACTGCTCGTTCCATATATGGAAAATGCCAGGGCCCCCTAGGTGTCCGTCCTCAGATCCACGGCGTGTGTATAAGGTAACAACGAGAATCCGAGGGACCAGAGAGTCTGGCTGAAACTGGGGAATATACAACTGCTGTCCTTACTTGGTCAGGGATGAGCACTTCTGGTTCCAGCTTCCAGGACAAGTCCAGACTTGTCCTTGCTCACCTCTGACCTGTGTTTGTGTTTAAATTTGGCCTGTCCCAATCCCCATCAGGCCTGGCTGCAGAGGCTGCAGACTGCTGTTTAAATTAGATTGTCTAATTTCACGATGGGCCTATTTGCTTAGGCTGTTGGCCATTTCGCCACACTGCAGAGGTGGTCAAACCTTACTGTGGTCAATTGATGGAGAAAAAAGAATCTTCATCTAAATATTTCAAATACCTTTTTATTTTTTTTCCTCAAAAACATTCGTAAAATTAATTTTGCAAAAATTGTCTGCTTGACTATTTTCTATTAGTTTTTCATTATTTGTCAAATGCAATCAAAACTTTAGCATTAACTCATGTGGAGGCGATGACTCAGGATCATTGTATAGACTCAGACTATATCGGCACTTTTCTGCCCTTTTCAACAGTTTTGTTCGAGACCAATTACTTTAATCAGCTCATTCCATAATCTGTCTCACTTTGTGAAGACTATTTGTTCAATTCTGGGAACATTAACCTCACTACAAAATCATCGAGAGGAAATTAAATTTAAATTGTCACATCAAGGAAACCATCATCACAGTATTCCAAAATAAGGACATAGGAAATGAATAGAAGCCATTTAGTTAATCAGCTTCTTCTTTCCAAGGGATTATGTATAATTTTGTACTGCCCCACAATTGGGTCCCCACTGTCCAAAGCCCTTGATCCAGGAGAAGGAACAGCAATGCCACAAACCTCATGCTTTGGTGAGCACGATCAGGTACAGTAATTGACAATTTCTGTGATCCTTATTTTTAGAGCATCCAAAGACATCATCAGGATTCTCACCAGTTCTTAACTGGAAATGCAATAGATTCTTGGTCCTAGACCACCCAGGAAATGTGTGCTACTCGTAGATCTTATACTGACAATGTTGTTTGTGATTGAGAGTTCTTGATACAGGAAACAGGAGACAAGAACATGATAATATCAGGTAACCTTTAAGAAATCAAAAGGACCAGCTCATACTCGAAATAAAATGGCTACAAAAGTTTAAATTATTTGACATCTTTGCTCAAGTCTCTACTGCGGTCGACTTGGCCTATCTGAAATATATGAGAAGGATATAATAAATGACTGAGGAAGTAGGAATTACAAAATTTCATGGATGAAGCCCTGTCCAACACTCAAACCAGCCTCCCACCCATTGACACTGTCTACATTTCCCGCTGCCTTGGAAAATCAGCCAGCATAATTAAGGACCCCATGCACCCCAGACATTCTCTCTTCCACCTTCTTCCGTTGGGAAAAACGTACAAAAGTCTGAGGACACATACCAATCGACTCAAGAACAGCTTCTTCCCTGCTGCCATCAGACTTTTGAATGGACCTATCTCGCACTAAGTTGATCTTTCTCTACACCCTAGCTATGCCTGTAACACTACATTCTGCACCCTTTCCTTCTCTATGAACAGTATGCTTTGTCTGTATAGCGCGCAAGAAACAATACTTTTCATTGTATATTAATACATGTGACAATAATAAATCAAATCAAATCAAATGAAAAGAACAAAAAGCTACAAATTTGTTATTCCCCTTCCTGCTGAATATTTAAAAAGAAAGGTTCCCATCAGGCCAATCAGTACTCACTGCATTATAAGAAATTAATGGCTTTACTGAAAAAATTAACTTCAGGTTGAGTCTTGGCCAATTTACCATCATGCATAGAGAGCCTGAGAATGGTTCAATGGGAAAAATAATTGATTAAACTTGCTGAGCTGTGGCATTCCATAGTAATTGAGTTTTCCCTGACAGTTCTGTCAAATTGTCAAATAGTGTTCAGAGATGAAACAACTTTCTTCTAAAATTAAAGGATAGGTTTTTCCAGCCCCACCAATCACTGGAGACATACAGTCCCAGCGAGAATCGATGGACTTTGGTTGACCCAACAACGTATTTCCCGCAGCGAGGCAAGAAAATCCTGACCAATGAGCTTTGACCACTTCAAATAAGTCATAAACCCGTTTGAGGAGCGACTGAGTAGACTGGGGCTATACTCATTGGAATTTAGGAGAATGAGTGGAGATCTTACAGAAACATATAAGATTATGAAGGGAATAGATAAGATAGAAGCAGGGAAGTTGCTTCCATTGGCGGGTGAAACTAGAACTAGGAGGCATGGCCTCAAAGTAAGGGGGAGCAAATTTAGGACTGAGTTGAGGAAAAACTTCTTCACCCAGAGGGCTGTGAATCTGTGGAATTCCCTGCCCAGTGAAGCAGTTGAGGCAACCTCTCATTGAATGTTTTTAAGGCAAGAATAGATACATTTTTGAACAGTAAAGGAATTAAGGGTTATGGTGAGCGGGCGGATAAGTGGAGCTGAGTCAACGAAAAGATCAGCCATGATCTTATTGAATGGCAGAGCAGGCTCGAGGAGCCAGCTGGTCTACTCCTGCTCCTAGTTCTTATGTTCTTATGAAAAAAATCATTGCAGCCAAATCTTATGAAAAAAATCATTGCAGCCAAATACAGTTAAATATCGAATTGAATGGATCTGCCAACTTGCTAAATAAAAGCAAAATATTGCAGATGCAGGAGATCTGAAATAAAAACAAAGCAACAGACTGAGTGACCACTTTGCGGAACACTTCCGCTTGGTCTGCAAGCAATACCCCAACCTTTCCTTTGCTTTCAATTTTAATTCACTCGCTTAATTTCGTGCTCTCATTTCTCATTTTCTGCAAAGTTCCAATGAAACCCAATGTAAGCTGGGGGATTTTCTGATTAGGCACTTTACAGCCTTCTGGATTCTACATGAGTTCAAAAATATCAAACCATCAACTCCGTCCTCCATTTTATTTTTTTCCTCTAAGTGTGTACCTTGTTCCTGTATTTTTGCTTTCAGATAGAACTGACCTTTATTCTGCTCTTAACACCAACCCTGGAACAATGCCTTGTTTCTTTGCTACTGCCGTTATCACTTCCTGTGCCTTTTGTTCCATGACATCTTTGGCAATTAATTTTCCGCTCCCTCTAACCTATTCCTTACTATCCCTTTTGTACCATCTAACTCTCCTCCCCTCCTTTTCAACAGCATAAAACCCATCATATTTCTCTTCAGTTCCAATGAGAAGTCAAATTGGATTTACTAACCCTGTTTCTATCCCAAGATGCTGCCAGGCCTATAGAATTTTTCCAGCACTGTTTTTATTTAAGCATTCCCAAAAGTTGGAAACTTGCCTGTGCTTGTCTAATGAAGATGGACCGCACTAGGGAACATTTTCTGAAACAAAGAACTCTGCATATAATAGGACATTTTTGGCTTAAAACCAACCCTAATTGGATATTAAGCCACTGTCAATATTATATCCTGTCTCTCCCTGGAATTCAAATATAAAATAATTTGTTAAAGAGACTTTTTGTAACAATAGGTAACAGGTGACCTGGTCAGTTATGAGAGAGCTACATCAAAATGAAGTTTTCCAATGGCCCAGCACTGAAGCTAAATCAAAACAAAGGAAAAATGCATGTTTGGCCTTGTACTGGAGTTATCCTGCTCACTATTGCTAATCTGGTTAACGACTGATAAAGGTTTAATTATTCTGGATTAGAGCTGGACAAGTACTTTGCTGTTCTACAGTAAGTGTTATAAAACACTCAAGAGTGGATATTTGTATTATGTGCAAGTTAACTACCCAAGGCTGGATAACCTCATATGGGCAGACAAGCGCTGGAGTTTCTGTCTGCTACAAGGAGAGTGCTTGAAATGTAGCCAAACTGCTACTTATTCTGACAATTTCCATAGGAATAAGACGCTCTGCCTCTGATGAATACCACCCTGTGAATCTTTGGTCCCCTGCATTTGTATATCTACATGCAATTCTGTCTGTGTTTTGAACATCAATCATAGGGTCATATACAAAGAGGTCTTTTGGCCCATCACATCTGCACCGGCCAGTAGCACCTATCTATTCTAATCCCATTTTCCAGCACTTGGTCCGTAGTCTTGTATGCTTTGGCATTTCGAGTGCTTATATAATGCTTCTTATATGTTGGGAGGGTTCCCGTCTCAAACACCCTTTCAGGCAGCAAGTTCCAGATTCTCACCACCTCTGGGTGTAAAGGTTTTTCCTCAAATCCCCTCTAAATCTCCTGCCCCTTACCTTAAATCTACGCCCCTTGTTTATTGATCCCTCTACTAAGCAGACATTTCCTTCCTATTTGCCCTATCTATGTTTCTCATGATTTTGTCCACCTCGACCAGGTTCCCCCTCATCCTTCGCTGCTCTAAGGAAAACAACCCCAGCCTAACCAGCCTCTCTTCATAGCTGAAGTGCTCCAGCCCAGGCAACATCCTGGTGAATCTTCTCTGCATCCTTTCTAATGCAATCGCATCCTCCCTATATTGTGGTGACCAGAACTGCGCACAGTACTCTAGGGCGGCACGGTAGCATGGTGGGTAGCACTGCTGCTTCACAGCTCCAGGGACCTGGGTTCGATTCCCGGCTTGGGTCACTGTCTGTGTGGAATTTGCACATTCTCCTCGTGTCTGCGTGGGTTTCCTCCGGGTGCTCCAGTTTCCTCCCACAGTCCAAAGATGTGCGGGTTAGGTTGATTGGCTATGCTAAAATTGCTCTTCGTGTCCTGGGATGTGTAGGTTAGAGGGATTAGTGGGTAAAATATGTAGGGATATGGGGGTAGGGTCTGAGTGGGATTGTGGTCAGTGCAGACTCGATGGGCCGAATGGCGTCTTTCATACTGCTCCATCATAACTTCCCTGCTCTCATCTTCTAGACCTCGGCTAATAAAGGCAAGTATCCCATTTGCGTTCTTAACCACCTTATCTACCTGTCCTATTGCCTTCAGGGATCTTTGGTAATGCACCCCAAGGTCCCTCTGGTCCTCTGTATTTCCTAGCATCCTACCATTCATTGTGTATTCGCTTGTCTTGTTAGTTCCCCCAAAATGCTTCACCTCACCCTTTTCAGGATTGAATTCCATTTGTCACTGTTCTACCCATCTGATCAACCATCAACATCGTTCTGTAATCTAAGGCTTTCCTCCTCACTATTTACCGCACCACTAATTTTCATGTAGTCTGCAAATTTACTGACCATACCTCCTACTTAGAAACATAGAAAATAGGTGCAGGAGTAGGCCATTTGACTATTCGGCCCTTCGAGACTGCACCACCATTCAATGTGATCATGGTTGATCATGCACTTCCAGTATCCCACTCCTGCTTTCTCTCCATACCCCTTGATCCCTTTAGCCGCAAATGATCCCCCCTTTAGCCGCTTCCTATTGTGACAAGAGGGTTACCCTCTTGCCCTTAATTTACTTACAAAACACCTTGAGATTTTCCTTTATTTTGCCTGCCAGTGTTTTTTCATATCTCCTCTTTGCTCTCCTAATTTCTGTTTTAAGTATCTATTTGCATTTTCTATACTCCTCTAGGGCTTCGTGTATAGTGAACCCCCTATATCTGCCATAAGCCTCCCTTTTTTTCCTCATCCAATCCTGTATATCCCTTGACATGATGTGGAGATGCATCCCTTGATGTATACCCCTTGACATCCAGGGTTCTCTGGACTTGTTGAACCTAATCTTTTTGGGAACATGTCGAACTCAGCAATGCTCAATAACTGCATTGCTTAGATAATCTTCCCTTATAACTGCACTAATTTGCTTTGATAGGAATCTATGTAGGCTTTCACTACTTGTGAAGGAGCTAAGAGAAGGAACAATGTTCTGTAATTTTTAGTTTTGTTTCATGCTTGTCAATTTGTGCTCATCTCTTCTAATCCTAAGATCACGGTTTAAATATTCTTCATAAACCTGCAGAGAGCAAAATCTATAGGGATGATTAAGATTTATATATCCAGTGGGGAAATTCTTCCACCAGCTAGTGATGTGTGCCAGAATCCACAGCATCGGTTCATTACCGTATTCAGGAATGTAAGCCATAAGCAACAGCAGAGTAAGTCACAGTGTGGAAGGGAAAGGACACTTATTAATGCTTGATTTAAAAGCCTGCAGCAACTTGTCATGGTAGATTCTGGAAGCACATCAGGTTAGTGGAATATTTTTTCTCCTTTGGATGAGGTTCACTTTATGCCACGTGCCACTGATTTCCTTGCACTGATTTGATGCCCTTTGTCAGCTGTCGCTACTGTGTCACACATCAGCTTTGAGACTGTCAGTTCAGGGAACCAAGATAGTGGGAATGAGGATATTGTTCTAGGTCAGTCAGAGCACAGGGGGAACTGGAGAAGTGGAGAGGATGAGACTTGCCATTCTCCAGCATCGATGCCTTCTCTTTATTGAGCAGGCCACAGATTGAGATACTCATACTTCTTACTGCGACAGAAATACTGTTTGATGAATTTCAAACATATGCTCAGGCTCTGAGGGTAGCACGGTGACACAGTGATTAGCACTGCTGCCTCACAGTGCCAGGGACCGGGGTTCAATTCCGGCCTCGGGTCACTGTGTGCAGTTTGCACATTCTCTCCTTGTCTGCGTGGGTTTCGTCAGGGTGCTCCGGTTTCCTCTGATGCTCCAAAGATGTGCATGTTAGGTGGATTGGCCATGCTAAATTGACCGTAGTGTCAGGGGATTAGCTGGGTAAATATGTGGGGTTACAGGAATAGGGCCTGGGTAGGATTGTGGTCGGTGCAGACTCGAAGGGCTGAATGGCCTCCTTCTGCACTGTAGGAATTCTATGGTCAAATTCTATGATTATAACCCTTTCTGAGAATACGTAGCAAGGACAAGGATCCTGTTTGTGTCCACTAGCTGTAGGCACAGCATAAGGGAAGATTTCTCCTTGCTGCAATAAATCAATGGGGTATTTGGCAGCTTCACTGCAGTCTGTCACAATTTCTCAACCTCACACCAATGTATGAAATGAATTGGTGCCTCCCCCCACAATATAATCACAGACTACAACCTGAAGGCCGAGAGAATATTTCCCCAAGTTAAGTTTGGAGCAATATTGAAGTGAAAGCAGAGAGCCTGCCCTACTAGAATTCAATCCCATAGAGGATATTGCTGATGCCAGTGTCATTGCTGTTGCTTTCCTTGGAATTCTTTGTAATGCAGTAATTTTTTGTCAATGATGATGTTATCAAAGTTACCCATGATTGGATAATTTTATGAATTCACATTCACAATAAGAAATTTTTACCTACCCAGAAGCAAATATTGGGAAATCAGGCAAACGTCTTCACGATTTTACATCGCATAAAATTGATAGCAGAGTTTTCGACATTAGCATAAATGTCCCAATTTTTGAAGTATCAATCAAGCTGCCCTGGTTCATCTCAGTCACAGACTGTCTGGACACTTTCAGAGAACATAGACAAAAATTGACAAATTCCACAATGCATCAATTATAAACCACCATGTTTACTGCACTCTAGCGAATGTCAGTGTAAACCTGAAACCAGACATTTGTTCGGTAGAGTTTTTGAAATATTCTGCTTCAAAGAACATTTATTTCCTTTTACTGAGTCACCTTCCTCCAGAAATTTCATCCATTTTTTTCTCGTCTGTAATTTAAGGCCCCAGAAATCAAAGATATACAACTTACCAAGCAACCATGGTTTCACCTCACATCAAAAATTATGGCAATTTTCATTGGAGAAAAGGACACATTTTTCCAAGGACTCTGAAATTTCTATTACTTTGATAGTAGTTTTGACAAAATAAATTTGATACATTATTTTCCTCATGCAAACATAAAATATACATCAATTTTTGTTTGATCACTCTCCTGCAAAGCATGTTGGGAAGTTTTGCATTAAAGGCACGATATATTTACAAGTTCTTATTTTATTGTTGCTGTTGTTGCAGGGAAATACTTGCACAGTTGCTCTTGATGTCATTTTTTAATCATTGAAGACGCCAATAAATATTTGCAGTACAATGAGGGTGGATACATGACATAAGAGCAATTCTCCAAGCTGAGGGCAGAGGGAAATAAATCTATGTAAGTTTTGACATCTTGTAATCCTTCATGAGTTGCTTCAGAGTTTGCGATCATGAATGTAAACTGGCTTCTAAAATTATCTCTGATCAATTCTGATTGTGGAATATTTTAGAAATATTTAAGCTACAGCCATTCATAGCTGGCAAATGGCACCTTAGCCCAAGGCACCTCATTGCCACAATATATAAACAGATCTGTTCCACCTTCCAGTTGTCCCGAGTAATGCTTGTGGAGGCATGGCTTTACAAACAAAGCTGTCACTGTTATGTCACATGCTGGGAACTAACCTCCAGCATTCTCTCTGTAATGCCAATTGCTACGAAGGCCATAATCACTCTGCATTTCTATGCTACTGGAACGTTTTAGTCTGCCACTAGGGACATAACGATGTATACTCGTGTTAATAAAAGTATGCAAGCGTTGTTTGTAAGCAGTCGTATTCACTTTTGGATGGCCAATCTGCTGTTGCGTGACAGATTGTATCCAAGCTCCAAAGAGTCACTGATTGCTCTAAGATGACTAAACATTACCTTTTACTTTATGCACCACATACATGTACATGCTGGTAAATATTGTGAACTTCCTGGCATCTGTCAAAATGCATTCATTTCCAGACAATCTATCATGCCAGAACCCTTCCCTGAAAGGGAAATCTCAGGATAGTTTATGGGAGGTCAATGTTACCCTCAATAACAGTGAGGATGGCATGGTGGTTAGCACTGTTGCCTCACAGTGCCAAATACCTGGGTTCAATTCCAGTCTCTGGTGACTGTATGGAGTTTGCACATTCTGCCCATGTCTGCATGGGTTTCCTGCGGGAGCTCCGGTTTCCTCCCACAGTCCAAGGACGTGCAGCTTAGGTGCATTGGCCATGCTAAATTGCTCCTTAGAGTCAGAGGATTAGCAGGGTAAATACGTAGGGCTGCGGGAATAGGGACTGGGTGGGATTTCTGTTGGTGCAGGTTCAATGGACCGAATGGCCTCCTTCTGCACTGTAGGGATTCTATGAATCTACGAATATGGCTCCCTGAACCTCCATAAGAAGGGTCTAAGAATCCTTGGATTTCTTCTGGATGCTTTTTGAAATGGAGGCCTCCTGACCAAATGTCCCTGGAGCTGCCATACAGTATCCAAACTTCCCCAACCCGCGACCATTTGCAAGTTCCCCTCCAAGCCACAAACCATTCTGACCTGGAAATATAATAGCGATTTCTTTACTGTCATTGGGTCAAAATCCTGGAACTCCCTTCCTAACAGCACAGTGAGCCTAGTTACACCATGACTGCAACAGTTCAAGCAGCCCATCACCTTCTCGGTGTAATTAGAGATGGGCATTTTTCAATGCCCATTCCTAATTTGAAAAATGCTGGCCTAGCCAGTGATGCTCCCATCCTGGGAAATAATTTTTTAAAAGTCTATAGTGGCCTTGTACTGTTGTTAATGAATATTCATACTGCTTATGGTCTTGTCCACTCCAGCTACCATTTGCAGCACAGTCTGATATGACCCCACCAACATATCCTCCAACATAATGATTACATTTTTGAAGTGAAGGGCTTGTGGGATTCATGATTCTAGGTTCTTCACTTAAAAGGTGAGATTCTTATCAACCTGAAACATATTTCCCTGTCATTTTCCACCACCAAGTGTTTCTGATCACTCACACTTTCTAGCTGGTCAAAAAGGCTGCATGGAAAGCTCACAAACAAGGGGGTGAAAGGGATACCACATTGTTTATTGGAAGGGGATGCATGAAGACTCCAGATGCAGTGGTAGGTGTCCAAGTGTGGGGCATAGGCACCTCAAAGGTGATGGGCCGGGGTGGAGGGGGGAGGGTGGTTGAATCAAGGAACAGACTTGTTCTTGAAGCTGTTAGCCTTTCCCTGCTGGTTTGCTGACATCCTGCACAGTCTGGTAAAGGCAGGTGGGCTGGAGAGAGTGATGGCAGTGGTCTGGACTGGTGTATAAATATGGTTCTGAGACCTTCGAACCCACCAGCTGACAGCAGGCGGACAAATCAACTGCCGGCCTGTCAAGAAAGTCAGAGGGGAACTCATCTGTGCATAACTGATGCGGTTCCAAGCACAGAATCCAGTGCAGGATCTTATTATTTTGGCCAGCGGGAAAGATGCTGCCAGGGCTGCCCGCCACGTCTCAAAATGGGAGAATTCCAGCCAGCATCTACCTGCAGAGGATTACCTTTCTAGACATGACTGAGCTTCAGGGCATCAGGAGGCACAGGTTTCCTGGAACAAGACATCCTTCCCAATAGACCAGCTGGTCACACATTGACAGTGACCATCAAGGTGACGACCAATGGTTTCTTCCATTGGACTTGAGCATCTTTCTTCCGGATATTTGTTCCAATGAGTGCTTGCATTCTCCGCCCAACCTCTTTAATGCAACATCATTAACTTTCTATTTATGGTCCCAATTCTGCAATCAAAGTCTAATTTAAATAAGCTGTTTACATCTAATTCATCCAGAACAAATATTATGAAATCTTGAATCATGGCTTTTCGCTGCGGAAGTATGTTTTGTTCTTTGAATCTCTATTTCAAATTAAACTTTAAAATTGCCTATAATACTCTGAATGGGACCTGTGTAAATTGTCAGCATTAAAACATAAATCCCAGCATCTCACTGCGTCCTTCAGATTAATCAAAAACAAGGTGAGTTGATATTATTCCGCCCAGTCAATAATAGCATTACGTGATCCTTTTAGTGAACATTGAATAATTCCACTCAAATGCATTTCCTTTTGAAACTACATTAATGGCCACAATGATGATCAGCATGGTTTTTCATTAAGTTGTATAATAATGAAGTTCCTTTCACACTGGGCTAAATAATAGTCTCACTTTGCTTTTAGCACATTTAACAGACATGGTTCGAAATTGTCTTGCGTCAAACAAATTCACATAGGGAGATATTGAAGGAGTTGTGTATCTCCAGAAATATTTAATTGAGGCCATGCTTGGACTTGTAATGTGCTGCATTTAGTGTGGCTCTTGGACCAGAGCAAGGTTTTCTGAAGGACTAGCTAATCAGTCAATTTTTTAAAAATTCAATCGTGGGACATGGACGGTGCTGGCTGGCCAGCATTTATTGCCTATCCCTTGTTGCCCTTGAGAAAGTGGTGGTAAGCTGCCTTCTTTAAACGCTACAGTCCACGTGCTGTGGGTTGACCCACAATGCAGTTAGGGAAGGATATATTTCTAAGTCAGGATACTGAATGGCTTGGAGGGGAACTATGTATTTGCTGTCCTTGTCTTTCTAGATGGAAGTGGTTATGGGTTTGGAAGGTGTTGTCTAAGGATCTTTGGTGAATTTCTGCTGTGCAACTTGTAGATAGTACACACTGCTGCTACTGAGCATCGGTGATGGAGGGAGTGGATGATTATGGATAAGGTGCCAATCAAACGACCTGCTTTGTCCTGGATAGTGTCAAGCTTATTGAGTGTTGTTGGAGCTGCTCCCATCCAGACAGGTGGGGAGTATTCCAGCACACTCCTGACTTGTGCCTTGTAGATTCTGGACAAGCTTTGGGGAGTCAAGAAGTGATTTACTCGCCACAATATTCCTAGCTTCTGACCTGCTCTTGTAACCAATGTGTTTATGTGGTGAGTTTATGCTGCAGAAATATGTTACTTCTCGAAAAAGATCTGAATATCTTGATTAAAACACAACAGATGAAAGATCAACTTACTTGAGTGAAGTGTAAAGTTTGACCCTTTCAAGCACACAAGGGGAGGTCTTTAATGCAGGCAATTGATCTCCTGCCTCTCGCTGGAGAGCTAGCAAGAGGCCCGCATTGCCTCTTTGCAGGAAGGCCCAATGAATTAAATAATCAGGCACTTCACTGGGCAGCGATGGGCCTTCCCTTGGATCAAGGACCCAAGGTCAGAAGTCCTGCCCACCAAGAGCTGCTGGTTGTAAAGTGAATTGTTAACATCAGGAGCATCTGATAGTGATGGAACTACTGATTGAACTATAAGATAAAATTTCACGTGATTAAGTCAGTGAGATCCAGGAGAAAGCAGAAATGCAACCTTGTGTCGAATTATAGAGATGTATAGAGATCTGTATGGAAACAAGAATGGATTTTACGAATAACAGGCTATGCTAGCTTTCTTATGGGAACAGACAAACCCTGAAGAAACCCCAGGCAGGATTTTCCGGCTGCGCTCACCCCAAAATTGGAAAATCCTGCCCGAGGTGTATGGACCTTTGCATGGTCTCCCCCCCCCCCCCCCCCCCCCCCCCCCCCCCACCCATTATGATTCCCATGACGGGCGGGATGGGAAAATTCTGCTCCTATCTATACCCTGAACCCAAGGTGAAAGATTGGGCACTCTTCACTAATTGGAATTACCACTATGGAGGCAGTGGCTACTGCTGGAAACATAATACTGAAGGACTAGATTTGTCATGGAAATAGGCGCAGATGAGTGATGGTGGTAAGGGCATGGTCTTGGAGAGGGAGCTGTGGGGAGGCAAGAGATGGATTGGCAGCAAGGGCTCAGAACGAGGAAGGGGCAGCTGGGGTGCTAATTGGACCTCCCCCTTCTTGATCCCAGGTCGCTTGATCCACAGAATGTATTTAAATGAAAGATGATGTCCTACCCCCCAATACCTGCAAGCAACTCCAAAGAGTTTAAATTTCAGTCTTCCAGCATGGTGAACCACTCAGCAGTGACGGCATCAGGCTCACAGTGAGGCTGTGGGGTGGACAGGCCATCCATGAACCCTTCTGCTATGGAAGTAATCAGGCCAGAGTGGGGATGATAACCAGGGCCCGACCCATCACACTCCGGCCTGATTAAATGCTCCCCTGTCAAACTTGCTATGGGGAAGGGCATTAAATGCTGTCCAAGGATAGTAATTTCAACTTTGAGAACAGATATGAAATTTGGACCTGTAACAGGTAGTCAACAGAATACCAATAGTTTTACACCCTGCTGGAGACAGGCTGGAATTCTTCAGCCATTCATACTGGCAGGATTCTCTGGTCCTGACAGTGGCACACCCATTGCTGCGGGTTTCCTGGCGGCGTGGGGCGGCTTCAATGGGAAATTGCATTGACGGCGGCGCTACCAGAAGGTCCCTCCGCCAGTGAACAACGCACCACCTTAAAAGTAAAAGTTAATTTATTAGTCATATTAACACTGCAATTAAGTCATTGCGAAATTCGCCCAGTTGCCACACTCCAGCGCCTGTTCGGGTACACTGAGAGAGAATTTAGCATGGCCAATGCACCTAACCAGCACGTCTTTTGGGCTGTGAGAGGAAACCCACACAGACATGGGGAGAATGTGCAAACGCCACACAAATAGTGACCCAAGCCGGGAATCAAACCCAGGATCTTGGTGCTGTGAGGCAGCAGTGCTAACCACTGTGTCACCGAGTCCTTTTCTTAAGAAAATTGCTGAGGGGAGGCCAGAGAGTCTTTGCCAGAAGATCCACCCATGAGTTTCTTGATTAGCCAGCAAGCTGACACAGTAGCTGACCAAATTCTACAGCCTCTTAAGCTGTCTGCGTAAATAAATCCCTATTCCGTACAGAGTGAGCAGATCCCAGCAAAAACAGCGACAGATGGGAAGAGGGGAGAAAATCACCTGCTCCTGATTGCTAACCAACAATTCCATGTTCCTATCTTGGGAGAGAATGGGAGGAAATTGATGGTGAAAAACTGATGAGCAAGAATTTAAAAAAACATTTGAGAAAGTATTTTCAGTCATCAATTCTTTTCAGTTTAAATGGCACAGTGGTTAGCACTGCTGCCTCAGCACCAGGAAGCCGGGTTCAATTCCAGCCTTGGGTGACTGTCTGTGTGGAGTTCTACCTGTGTTTGCATGGATTTCCTCTGGGTGCTCCGGTTTCCTCCCACAGTCTGAAAGATGTGCCGCTTAGGTGCATTGGCCATGCTAAATTCTCCCTCAGTGTACCCGAACAGGCGCCAGAGTGTGGCAACTAGGGGATTTTCACAATGACTTAATTGCGGTGTTCTTGTGAGCCTACTTATGACACTAATGAATAAATGAATAATAAATAAATAAATAAATGGTAAACAGCAGTAAGAAGCTTACTTGAAGCACATTTAAATTCCCTTCTCTCTACTGTTTTAGTGAAGGTTGTGACAAAAATGCAGGTTACACAATTCCAATGACTTGGCAGGAGGGGAACCAGTGGAAATATATCATCAAACAAGGAACAACTCTGAAAATATTCTCTAAACTTAAACAAATGGTGCCATCTGACCATGTGTAAACACCTCTCTGCATTTAGTGGAAAGGGCAGATCGCAGCTCTAAAAATGTTGTCAAATTGGGACAGTCATGTTGTAAGAATTGTGCTGCTATGTGTTCAATTGAATTGTTAACATCACTGTAAATAAACCTGTTAACTTAATCTAAAGCCTGAAATAAACACAATGACATAATGTTGATTTTCTGCCATATACTGTTCAAAAGGAAACATAGGGGGCGATTCTCCCAAAAGTGCTGAATTGGTGGGAAAACTGTTCCAGATCATGACTGTTTTTTCAGTGCAACATTTGACTCGAATCTCCGCACTCTGTGCACTGCAGAGGTTCCAGTCGTGAATATCATTAAAAATGCAGGGGAGCGGGGCCTATTTATGCCGGAGTCTGACAGTTCTGGAACTCTGCGCATGTGCAGTGGTCCCAATCTGTCAGTCTCCCCGTTTGCTGGCCAGCTCAATCGGTGGCCAGCACAGGACCCCCACAGTGCTGCCCTCCCAGCCCCTCCCCCCCCCCCCCCACCCCACAGCCCAATCGCAGCCCCGACAACAATTCCTGGGCCAGCCCTGACCCACCTCCACCCCGGAGCACCCCGATGTCCAGCCCACACCCCCCAGCAATGGTGATCCCCCAAACCCCCTCACCCTGGCAGACTCCCCGCCCCCCCCCCCCCCAGCTGACCCCTCCCGGTGTCAGACCCCCCTGGGAGACAGGGCCCCCATCAAACCACCCCCCCACAGCCTGCCCCAATCACGGCCCTCCCTCCAGCCCAGTCTGTTCCCCATGCAGAGTGGCAATGGGACTCCCCAACCCCACCAAACGCCCCAAGGCCCCTAGGCCCAGTGCCAAGATGCCCCATGGGCATGGGCACATTGCCCCTTGGGCAGTGCTAGGGGCACAGGCTGGCACTACCAGGGTGCCCATGCCCAGGGGACACCCCCCCCCCCCCACAGCCCGACTCCCTGGGGGGCCCCAATTGCCCACCCAGTGGGGTCTCATGCCAGTTCCCCAAAAAAGGGGAGCTACTCTAAACCCCACTGGAATGAAGTACTCCTGAAGGATGGGATATGCTATCGGGCAAGTTCCGTGCCAGGCCTGATAATCACATACAAAATATATTTAGACTACATATAGACTACAACCCAGATAAATGCATAGTGGTCCATTTTGGCAGGTCAAATGGGATGAAGGAGTACAATATAAAGGGAAAGACGCTTAGTGCTGTAGAGGATCAGAAGGACCTTGGGGTCCAGGTCCATAGGACTCTAAAATCGGCCCCGCAGGTGGAGGAGGTGGTTAAGAAGGCGTATGGTGTGCTGGCCTTTATCAATCGAGGGATTGAGTTTAGGAATCCGGGGATAATGATGCAGCTATATAAGACCCTCGTCAGACCCCACTTGGAGTTCTGTGCTCAGTTCTGGTCGCCTCATTACAGGAAGGATGTAGAAAAGATTGAAAGGGTGCAGAGGAGATTTACAAGGATGTTGCCTGGATTGAGTGGCATGCCTTATGAGGATAGGCTGAGGGGGCTCGGTCTTTTCTCCTTGGAGAGACGTAGGATGAGAGGAGACCTAATAGAGGTATATAAGATGTTGAGAGGCATAGATCGGGTGGACTCTCAGAGGCTTTTTCCCAGGGTGGAAATGGCTGCTACGAGAGGACACAGGTTTAAGGTGCTGGGGGGTAGGTACAGGGGAGATGTTAGAGGGAAGTTTTTCACACAGAGGGTGGTGGGCAAGTGGAATCGGCTGCCGTCAGTGGTGGTGGAGGCAAACTCAATCGGGTCTTTTAAGAGACTCCTGGATGAGTTCATGGGACTTAATAGGATGGAGGGTTATAGATAGGCCTAAAAGGTAGGGATATGTTCGGCACAACTTGTGGGGCCGAAGGGCCTGTTTTGTGCTGTAGTTTTCTATGTTTCTATGTTTCTTCATTAAAAAAAGATTCAAATGACTTACCTCTCTTCCTGCCGATTTCCAGCGCGGTCTCGACTGCGACTTTTCTCAGGCTCTGGGAGACACGCATGCATTCCTGATGCATGCATGAGTCCCGCGAAATGGCCGACACGCAACTCTCCGGACTGGATCCGCCAGAAAAGTTGCTGGTCGCAATGGGAGAATCGGGCCCATAGTTCCAGAGGGTGTTAGTATTCTAGCATGAGAGTGACTCCTGATTGAGGGGGGAGGTTTTCTCACACCATTGCAGCCAAAATCCTTTGGAAGAAGACATTTGCTCCTGCCCTCCTCCCTCTAATTCCTCCAACACATCCATTATCTTGGAACAGTAGCAGAAAGTAAGTTAAGAGATGAACTGAGAGCCTTGGGGATGGACTCAGCAATAGCTTGGGGATAGTAGGTTGAATGTTCATCACGAGGTTATAGAATTGGATGGGAGAAGGAGGTTGGGGGAATATCGAAGGGCTGGGGGTCAGAAGAGTGCTGAAAGTCAGAGGAAGTAGTGTTGCGGGTGTAAGGAGTCAGCAGCTGGGAGGGACCGGGATCAAATGTGAATGTCCATCTGGCTGGAATTGGACTTTGGAATGACGGGGAAGAAAAGAAGCAGAAAAGGGTGGGGAAAAGAATTGGTGGAAGTGGAAAGAAGCTGGAGACGAAGGGAGGGATGTGGTGATGAGGAGAGAAAGATGGAGATGAACAGGAGGAAGAAGGATAATGGAAGGGAAAGGAATAGGGAAAGTGGCTGGTAGGGAGGAACAGTGGATCAGGAGAGCATGGAAGATTTGAAAGATTTCCTGGGAGGATTTCTCCCAAGGCCTCTTTTGATGCTTATTTGTGAAGACAAGACATTAGAGAAAATTTCCCTGTTCAGTTTGTGTTGTAATAATTTGTGGCTGTCTTAAACTGTTCACATCTGACATTCGGCTTCAGGGTTTAATTTCAGAATTATAATTATTTTTTCACAAACAAGATTGTATTGAATTTGAACTGCTCAATACTTGCAGACGGCTGCAATACCACCCTTTTTCATCAATCTGTGTGAATTCACACAGTTACCTACATTAACATGTAAGCTATGAAAATTGCTTTCTGTGAAATATATGAGACAATTGAAGGTGAGATGTGCCTTGTTGGTTGTTTATAAATGTGCAAACATTGTAAATTGTAAAGACAACCAAAAATATGAAGTGTCGTGTTTAAACTTGTTCCTTTTTCATCCAGAAAAACAGCACATAAAACAACTTCACAATGTGACATGAGATGGGGAAGGGTGGTGGGGCAGGGGGAGAGGGGGGCGGGGGGCAGGGGTTGGGGGGTGGGTGGGTACAAATATGTTTCAGTGGAATCCTTTCAGCAAGAGGTTTATAACACGTTTGTTCTGGAATAATCTTAAAGTTAAAGTTTATTTATTAGTGTCACAGGTAGGCTTACATTAACCCTGCAATGAAGTTACTGCGAAAATCCCTTAGTTGCCACACACTGGCACCTGTTCGGGTACACTGAGGGAGAATTTAGCATGGCCAATGCACCTAACCAGCACATCTTTCAGACTGTGGGAGGAAACTGGAGCAACTGGAAGAAACTCACTCAGACATGGGGAGAACATGCAGACTCTGCACAGACAGTGACCCAACCCGGGAATCGAACCCAGGCCCTTGGCGCTGTGAGGCAGCAGTGCTTACCACTGCGCCATCATGCCACCCTATCCTCAAAAACATCTAATACAGCTTTTGCTAAAGCATCAACTAAACATCATTATCAGTGCATCAAAGTGACACTTACTCACCAATAACTGGCTCACCAATTCAGCTTCAGAAACATTTGTTGCTGCATTTTATCATAGCCTAAATTTAATCATTGTGGATGACTTGAATCTTCATAAAGGACTGGACCAACCAGTCAAATTGGCAAAAATGGCCTGGAGGATGAGTTGTAAACTACCATTGTGACTTTCCTGAAATATTATGCTGTGGAACCAACTAGGGATGAAGCTATTTTGGATCTAGTGTTGAGTAATAAGGCAAAGGTGCAGTGCACTGTAAAAAATCCACTGGGAAATATACAGTCAATGTATATTCCCTTGAAAAGGAAATGTCGAGTAAATTAATCTAGAGATCTCTCGATGACAGAACCAAGATTAAAAAGAAAAAAAAATGCTTATGGCAGATCTCATGTGGATAATACAATGAAGAACCAAGTTGACTTTAGAAGCTTCAGAGGGGAAATGGAAAAGCAATTAAGAGAAAGAGGAAGGATGAAAAAAACGTGGGCTAACATAAAATGGAATCAAAATAATCTTCGATAGTTCTATAAATAGTAAAAGCTAGTAAAAGGAGGAGTGGAGCCAATTAAACACCAAATGGGGGGTCTATGTATCAAGACAGGGAGAACAGCTGAGGAATTAAATTAATACTTTGCATCTCTCTTTACAAAAGAAGAAAATGCCACCCAGGCCATGGTGAAAGAAGATGTCATTAATAACTAGAAGGATTTAAAATTAATAAGAAGGAGGTGTCAGATAGGTTTCCTATACTTGATAGGACACTAGGACTGGGTGAGATGCATCTAAGGATATTGAGGGAAGGGAGAGTGAAAACTGAGCAGTAACTGGCAATAATTTTCCAGTCTTCCTTAGACTCAGGGCTGGTTCCAAAAGACTGAAAATTTACAAATGTTACAAATGCGTAAAGATCAACTCTATAGCTAAGGGTCTAACAGTTTAATTTTGGTGGTGGGGAAACCTCCAAAAATAATGGCCTGTAACTTCCGGCCCGAAATGCCAGGTTACGTTGATTAAGCGCTGGACATACGCTGGACATCACGGAAGCATGTGTTTGTGCGCTGATTGAGTGCCAATTTTAAACCTCCGATCGAATTTCTGAAACTGCCGGTATTGAAGCGCTAAGCTGCAATAGTGCCAAAACCTCTGCCGCTTGCACTGTTGTTAGGTGAGTTTTTGCCCTTATTTATTTGCACTTTTATTTTTTGGTGTAGCTGCAGCGCGTAGAGGCAGCAGACGTTCTTTGGGTTGGTTATTTTTTTTGTACATATTTTAAAAATTTGTTTAACATATAAGTAAAGCATTAAAAAATTTTTATTTACAATTTTGTCATGACAATTAATCCCATTAAAAATGTTTGTTCATATATAACAAATTGAATATCTGTGTTTGGAATAGATTTCAATATTTGGATTTTGCAATATATTTTAAGAAGTTTTAACCCTATTTTAAGAGTCTCCTTGATGCAGCATTGATCCTTGTGTAACTTGGCTAGTTCAAATGCTTCAGAAAAGTGTATCTCTTAAGATGACATATGCAAGTCTCCTGCAGGCTGCTGTCAACTCGGTATTACAGAATCCAGTGCAGCTTAAAAATCTGAAGTCATGTCTACCACCACTGGAACATTGTACTTTTTCACTTGATTCTTAACTGAAGATCTTTTTGAGACTTTGACTTAGAAGTGTCACGCTACATGTAAAATTCAAACCCTTTCCTCTCCCCTTTTGCCCCTCTCCCTCTCCCTCCTTCCACCATCTTTTCACCCTCCTCTCCTTTCCCCTCCCCTAGTTTCCTCCCCCTTCCCCCTCTTTCTCTCCATTCCCCTCCTTACCCCTCCTCATACCCACCCCTCACCTCCTTGTTTAGCGACAACAGAATTGTTGTGTCAATGTATAGATATTTTGTTGATTGTTTTTAAATAAATATATTTTGTAAGAAACTTGAAAAGACGAGGCAATATGTCAGTGCAGATGATGAAGTAAAATGTTTAGTTAAATGTTAACATGGTATCAAAGTTTTGCATTTCTAACATTTTTTGTTATTTTTTTAATAAATATTTTTCATTCAACTAAAAAATTTTTTTGAAACAAAACAAACATAGCAGATGGAGTTTAATTTAGACAAATATGAGGTGATGCATTTTGGTAGATTGAACCAGGGCAGGACTTACTCAGTTAATGGTAGGGCGTTGGGGAGAGTTACAGAACAAAGAGATCTAGGGGTACGTGTTCATAGCTCCTTGAAAGTGGAGTCTCAGGTGGACAGAGTGGTGAAAAAGGCGTTCAGCATGCTTGGTTTCATTGGTCAGAACATTGAATACAGGAGTTGGGACGTCTTGTTGAAGTTGTACAAGACATTGGTAAGGCCACACTTGGAATACTGTGTGCAGTTCTGGTCACTCTATTATAGAAAGAAAATTATTAAACTAGAAAGAGTGCAGAAAAGATTTACTAGGATGCTGCCAGGAATTGACGGTTTGAATTATAAGGAGAGACTGGATAGACTGGGACTTTTTTCTCTAGAGCGTAGGAGGCTGAGGGGTGATCTTATAGAGGTCTATAAAATAATGAGGGGCACAGATCAGCTGGATAGTCAATATCTTTTCCCAAAGGTAGGGGAGTCTAAAACTAGAGGCATAGGTTTAAGGTGAGAGGCGAGAGGTACAAAAGTGTCCAGAGGGACAATTTCTTCACACAGAAGGTGGTGAGTGTGTGGAAAAAGCTGTCAGAGGTAGTAGCAGAGGCGGGTACAATTTTGTCTTTTAAAAAGCATTTAGAGAGTTATATGGGTAAGATGAGTATTGATGGATATGGGCCACATGCGGGCAATTGGGATTAGTTTAGGGATTTTTAAAAAAAGGGCGGCATGGACAAGTTGGGTCGAAGGGCCTGTTTCCATGCTGTAAACCTCAATGACTCTATTTAAATATGAAATCATACAAATGCTTTATTGAAACATACAGAACAGTTAAAATGAGAATTATAAATAAAGTAAGCAAGGCAGAAGAATACTAATAGTAAACACAACTAGATTTTCCATGGCCCAAACTGGCACTCTCCTTTGATCGATCTCATGCAGGTATCCAAATCATGGTTCAAGAAGTGCTGACCATATTCTAAATTAAAGCACACAAACACTTATAAGCATGTCACACATATTAAAAAATTACATAATGATACAATGCAAATTTAGGCCGACACGGTGGCACAGTGGTTAGCACTGCTGCCTCAAAGATCCAGGGACTCGGGTTCAATTCCGGCCTTGGGTGACTGTGTGGAGCTTGCACGTTCTTCCCATGTCTGCGTGGGTTTTCTCTGGGTGCTCCGGTTTCCTCCCACAGTCCAAAAATGCACATGTTAGGCTAATTGGCCATGCTAAATTGCCCCTTAGTGTCAGGGGGTTTAGCAATATAAATTCATGAGGTTACAGGGATAGAGTCTGGGTGGAATTGTTGTCGGTGCAGGCTCGATGTGCTGAATGGCCTCCATTTGCACTGTAGGGATTCTGTGGGCTGGATTTTCCGGCCGTGTTCACCCCGAAACTGGAAAATCCCTGCCCATGGTCCACCCCTCACCCGCTATGATTCCCATGGTGGGTGGAACGGGAACATTCTCCCCTCTGATTCTATGACTCTAAATAGTACTTTAACAAATAAACATTTGTTTATTTATACAGGTTAAATAATCGTCATGTTCAATAATTAAAATATATTCAAAAATTACAGTTTGAATGAGCCAATAAATGCAGTATTAACTACCTAAAAAATAGCAAAAAAATGAAATACAAATACAAATGCATACCTTTTATAAGGTGGAGATGCCGGCGTTGGACTGGGGTAAACACAGTAAGAAGTTTAATAATACCTTTTATAAGAGCAGGGGATCCCATTTTCACTGCAAAACTGCCTCTTTTTGAACCTGGACCTCAATGGGCATTGCCAGGCTTGCCACGTCATAAGGCGGGGGGGTGATTAGCAATCTCTTGCGACGCGCTGGGACCTGGTCAGATGGCTGCGTTGACGGTCCATTGCTGCACCCATTGGGAGTTTCGGCAGAGCTGCTCAGGAAACATAAATATACAAATGTTTTTATATTTATGGCAGGCCATACATTTCCACCGACGATCAGAAGTTACGGGCCAATAATTCAGGACAAGATTAATAGTCGCATGGACATTTTTGCCAATTAATTCCTTTAATTGAGAAAGGTCAATTAAAGAATGATATTTGTTGAGGGAAAATCATGTTTAACTAACTTGCTGGAGTTTTTTGAAGAGGTAACAGAAAGGATTGATATGGTGTACGTGGACTTTCAAAAGGCATTTGATGCAGTGCCACAAAACAGACTTGTGAGCAAAACTATAGCTCATGGATAAAAGGGAAAGACAACATGCATACAGAATTGGCTAAGTGACAGGCAGCAAAGAGTAGCAGTTAATAGCTGTTTTTTGACTTGGAGGAAAGATCATTGTGGAGTTCCCCAGAGGTCAGTGTTGGGATTCATGTTCTTCCTGATATCTATTAATGACCTGGACTGTTGTTAAACTTCTTACTGTGTTTACCCCAGTCCAACGCCGGCATCTCCACATCTGGACTTTGGTGTACAGGGCACAATTTCAAAATTTGCAGATGATATGAAAATTGGAAGCATTGTAGATTGTGATGATAATAGTGTGGGACATCAAAACAACATAGGCAAGTTGGTGGAATGAGCGAACAAGTGGCAGGTGAAGTTCAATTTGGAGAAATTTGAAGTGATTCATTTTGGTAGGAAGAAGATGGAGAGACAATATAAAATAAATGATGCAACTCTGAAAAGGGTGCAAGACCAGAGGGACCTTGGTGTGTTTGTGCACAAGTCATTAGAGGAAAGACGGGTTGAGAGAGTGGTGAATAAAATGTACAGTATTCTTGGCTTTATTAATAGGTGCATAGAGTACATGAGCAAATGTTGAACTTGTATGAGATACTAGTTTGGCCTGAGCTTGAATCTTGCATCCACTTCTGGACACCATAATTTAGAAAAGATGTGAAGGCATTGGAGAGAGCTCAGGAAGATTACAAAGAATGATTCCAGGGATGAGGAACTTCACTTACTTAGAAGTTGGGACTGATTTCCGTGGAGAGGAGAAGATTGAAAGGAGAATTGAGAGAGTCATTCAAAATCATGAGGGGGTTGGACAGAGTAGATAGGGAGAAACAGGTTCCACTCATGAATGGATGAAGAACGAGAGAGCACCAATGAAAAGTATTTGGCAAAAGAAGCAGAAGTGATATGAGGAAAAATGTCTCCTGCCACAAGTGGTTGGGGTTAGGAATGCACTACCTGAGTGTGTAGCGAAGGTAAGTATAATCGAGGCAAGAAAATTACTGTTATCTGAAAAGAAAAAATGTGCAATGCTATATGGAGAAGTGTGGAATGATACTAGGTGAATTGCGTATTCAGAGAGCCAGTGCAGACATGATGGACCGAATATCCTCCTGCACTATAACAATTCTGTAATTCCACAGGCAGAATTTTAGCCTCCACAACTGGCTGGTTTGAAGATGGGGGAATGAATGTAAAATTCCTCAGATGGGTTTCCCACTGGATTCTCACCCAGCTTGATCCTTCTGCAGTTTAAAGGTGGGCAGTTGAGGCCTCAGCCAACCCACCTGCCCTTTCCCTAATTGAGGCCCCCAGGTGACCAATTATTGACCACCTAAGGCTCATTTCCCACCCAGCCTCAATTTTCAAGCTGACAGGAGGAGTTCTGGGATCTCAGGGCACCCTGAAAATAATTCGGGTTCAAGCTTCGGGAGGGAAGGAGGGGTGCTGTCTCCATCAGCAAGCCCCTTTTAACAATAGACTTAAGATCCAGCAACTATAGGACCACAGGACCCCCCCCCCCCCCCCCACTCGACCCCCAGACCTCCTCACTAACACACTAATCCTCCTCTACCCAGCTCCCCATCCTGACACTCCCAAAACTTACCTGTTTCTGAAATTCCAGGACTTTGGCTCTGGGAACTGATCACAGTCCCAATTCTGGTCACTGCATTCAGCTGCATAGAACTACTAGCCAATCAGGTTGGTCTGCAGCTTTCTAAAGTGGAACTTTCTCCTGGGTGATGGTAGATGTCCCGTCTCAAGCCTATTAATGGCGATTTACAGGGTGTATTCTCCACTGACTCTTTGGGTGATAGATATGGAAACCCTGTCATCCTATAAATCCTGGCCTATTAAAAAGTGATCATAATACAATTGAATTTAATATTAAGTTGCAAAATTACAATCTCAAACAAGAATCTTAAACTTAACCACAGCCAATTACATATTTATGAGGGGAGATTGGCTAAGTTTGATTGGGTAACTAGGCTGAAAATTATGACAATAAATAAACAGGGGGAAACATTCAAAGAAACAATTCAAAATTTTCCACAAAACTGCACTCCTTTAAAAAACAAAAATCTTTGATTTAATTTATTACTGTCACATGTATTGATATACAATGAAAAGTATGATTTCATACTTGCTATACAGACAGAACATACCATTCATAGAGTAAACATACCACTGAGGTCCATCTCTACCTTAGTTATAAAGTTAAGATTAAAGTATAAGATTAAAAGAAGAGCTTATAATGTTCTCAAGAATAATAGCAAGCATGAAGGTTGGGAATGTTTTGGAAACCAGCAAAAGGGCACCAAAAATTGATAAATTGGGAAAAATAGAATATGAGAGTAAAGTAACCAGGAATCTAAAAACAGATGGAAAGAATTTGTACAAGTACATGAAAAAGAGGAGAGTAACCGTGTAGAAATGTCGAGAGTAAGTGTTGGCCCTTTAGAGGCAAATGAATGAAGAAATGGCAGAAACATTGAACAAATATTTTTTGTTTGACTTACAATAGAAGATACAGATTACAAATTAGAAATAGATGGGAACACCAGGGCTTCACGAGTGAGAAAATTAAAGTAATTAATATCAGCAGAGAAAAAGCATTGGAGAAACTCAGGGATAAAACCTGACAAATCCCCAGAACATGATGCTCTACATTTTAGGTTTCTAAAAGAAGAGATAGTTGCAGAGATAGTGGGTGCACTGGCTATGATTTTCCAAAATTCCCTAGATGCTGGAATTAGAAGATAGCAAATAGAAATCGCTATTCAAAAAAGGAGGGAGAGAGAAAACAAGGAACTGCAGGCCAGTTACCCATTCTTTGAAAACAAAAGGAATATGTTCAAACCTTGCACCTTTTCTGAATTACCTGGAAGCATGGGGAACCTATCACCTCAGCAAGAGTTGACTTACTCTCCAATCAGCACCGTCCTTCTCCTATAGTATGATTGTGTGATTGTGGTTGTTTGAAATTTGGCATTCTTGTGTTTGTCTTGATGAGTGCAAGATGAAAAGCTTCAGCAAAATGCAAAAGTTAGTGCTGTACCTGCAGAGGATGTTATCAAAAATGTATGGAAAATATTATAGAATACCACAGGTGGATCAGAGGAGCAAAGAGAATGTGCCACACTCATGGTTACTTGGGATATCGCTAACTCTCATTTTCTCTCGATAAATGCTGCCTGGCCTGTTGAATATTTCCATCATTTTCTGCTTTTATTTCCCATTTCCAACTTATGAAGTATGTTGCTTCCACCTCAACTGCATGTTTTTTCAGATAGTTCTTTGTGGACAAGATCCAAACCTGTTTACAAACTCTTGATAGCTTCAGTTAGCAGCTTTGAATCAAGTGCAGCCTTAGGCTTGATGCATGTCAATAGATAGTGGAAAAATACTGCGGATGCTGGAAATCTGAAATAAAAACAGAAAATTCTCGATAAACCAAGCAGATCTGGCAGCAGCTGTGGATAGAGAAACAGAGTAAACGTTTCAAGTCCACTTGACCCTCATTTCAATCGCACTGATTGGCTTTGCGATGTTTGTTTCTTTATTCAATCTCTGAATCAGACAAGCAGTCTGCATGCAGATCATTGTCTATTGAGATGTTTTGTTGACCTTGGTCATTCTGTAGCAACATTAACTTCTGAAATGATGAAAAAAAGCATGAATTGCATTTATTAGCACCTTTCATGATGACAGGATGTCCCAAAGCACTTTACAGCCTTTTGAACTGCAGTACCTTCTATAATTTAGGAAACATGTTTTCACACTGCAATCTCCCAAAAACAGCAATGTGATAATGACTGGATAATTTGTAGTCCTGTTACTGATTGAGGGATGAATATTGACCAGGAAACCATGGATTGTTCCCCTGCTCTTCTTCAAAAGAGCACCATGGGATAGTTTACCTCGACCTGAAAGAGGAGACCAGCTAGGAAATCAGTTAAACATCTCATTTGAAAGACTACAGCTCTAAAAGTGCAGCATTCCCTCAGTATTACTCTGGAGTGTTAGAACCATAGAACCATAGAAAATTACAGCTCAGAAACAGGCCTTTTGGCCCTTCTTGTCTGTGCCGAACCATTTTTTGCCTAGTCCCACTGACCTGCACTTGGACCATATCCCTCCACACCCCTCTCATCCATGAACCCGTCCAAGTTTTTCTTAAATGTTAAAAGTGACCCCGCATTTACCACTTTATCCGGCACATTCCCACCACTCTCTGCGTGAAGAAGCCCCCCCTAATATTCCCTTTAAACTTTTCTCCTTTCACCCTTAACCCATGCCCTCTGGTTTTTTTCTCCCCTAGCCTCAGCGGAAAAAGCCTGCTTGCATTCACTCTATCTATCCCCATCAAAATCTTATACACCTCTATCAAATCTCCCCTCAATCTTCTACGCTCCAGGGAATAAAGTCCCAACCTATTCAATCTCTCTCTGTAACTCAGCTTCTCAAGTCCCGGCAACATCCTTGTGAACCTTCTCTGCACTCTTTCAACCTTATTTACATCCTTCCTGTAACTAGGTGACCAAAACTGTACACAATACTCCAAATTCGGCCTCACCAATGCCTTATATAACTACAACTTTTGTACTCAAGTTTTGTAATGTGACTTGATACCAAACCTTCTCAATCATTAGCAAGATCACCACCAACTGAGTCTCAGCTGAGATCTAGGACTTGAAGATTGGAGCAGAAGACGTGCTGGTTAGGTGTATTGACCCGAACAGAGACTAGGGGAATTTCACAGTAACTTCATTGCATTGTTAATGTAAGCCTTACTTGTGACTAATAAATAAACTTTCAAGAATATAAAGTGGGTAAGAACATCTTGACAATGAATGAGATTTAATGTTGAACACTTCTAATTAAAATTTTGCTAAACATGCTGTTATATTTTATGTGCTGTCAGCAGGGTCCTGTTTAATTTTATATGTCATATCTGTTGTACTAACAATTAACTTTAATACCTCTGTGGCAAAATTATTAAGGCTTGGAAATTTGTTTATGCTGCATCTGCTTTCCCAGCACAAAAAAGCCACTTAAGCATCTAGTAGGGTGAATGATGCACACACACACAGATTCCACTCTCAGTACGATGCTTGTTTCAATCCTAAAAATGTGTGGAAAACAATTTTCCATCTCTAAAAGTGTGGAAACTGGGAAAGCTCCAATGTTACATAGTCTTTCTCTTTCGTATAATAAAAGAACACAGCAGCAGCTATCAGCTAAGCCTCATCTCTCCAGCTGCGAGACGCATCAGAAAATTCACAAATGATGAGATTTTGAATGCGTTATGGTTAACCGAGGGGTTTATGATAACTCGCTGCCTGCATGTTAACTATGTGTTAAAAATAGATCAACATGAAAGGTAAATGCTCTGCACGTATAGAGGAAAATATTAGCATGCTACTCATGTCCTTTGCATGTAATAAAAGATAACAGACTAATTACAAAATCTGTGCAGATATATTATTCAATTCAGAGGTTTTAATAGCTATGAGTGAGATCATTGGCAGTTAAGTTTATATTTGATAAAGCCTGAAATAGTTTTAAAATAATTTGTACAGTCGATTCATTTCTGTAGAATCATGTCCCATTATATGCATATCAGAAAGAAAAAGAAAAGAAAGACTTGCATTTATATTGAATTTTTCATGACCACCAGGCATCTCAAAGTGCTTTACTGCCAATTTAGAATATTTGAGGTTGGGTCAGTACTATTACGTAGTAAATACGGCAGCCAATTTGCACACAGAACACACTCACAAACAGCAATGAGAGAATGACCAGACAATCTGTTTGTGTGATGTTGACTGAACAATAAATATTGGCCAGGGCACCATGGAAAACTGCACCGCTCATCTTCAAAGAAATGCCATGGGACCTGCTCCAGCCAGCTGACAGGGCAGATGGGCCCTCAGTTCAACATCTCATCCAAGCGCTCCCTCAGTACTGCACTGGAGTATCAGCTTGGATTTGTGTCCTGTAGTGGGATTTGAAGCTAATAGAACCATGGTTACTATACAATAAAAGGCCTTTAATTTTACAATCTATAGATAAGGAGAAGCTGCAAATCAAATCAATTATTTGAATTCCTCCAGATTTTTAGGAGATTAATCAATGCTGAATATATAGCTTTGTGAACTCAGTAAGGGGATTTTCACAGTAACTTCATTTCAGTGTCAATGTAAGCCTACTTGTGACACTAATAAATAAACTTTAAAAGTTTGGCTGAATTTTATCATAAGCATTCTTTATGCATGTAATGTGTTTCTGTTTGATTTATAATGGCAGGGATTCTCCCAAAACAAAACATAGTGCCCAATGGGTGGGAAAACAAGAGTATTTCCCGCCTGTTTTTTGGGCGCATTTACCTGAACAAATCTCCGACACTCTGTGCAATGCAGAGTGCATCAGCGTAATTCCCTCTGGAAAGTGGTGGGTGGGGCCTATTCCCACCTGAGAGGCCGGCAGCATAGTACTGAGTGGGTCACTGCACATGCCCCGATCTGTCAGTGCGGAGATCGGTCCATGCGTACTCCCCCCTCCCCCCAACATCGGCCTCCTAACTGTTGGCCTCTGATCGCTGGCCTGCCCCACAACCCCCAAATTGCTGGCCTTCAAGACCCATCACTCCCCAATTGCTGGCCTACTGGACCTCCATGGGACAGCCCCAGCAGCCAGCCCCAATCTCTCCCCCACCCCCTCCACACTGACCAGCCCCGACCCTCCCCCGCACCCCAGTGATCAGGCCCGATACATTCCCCATGCCCAGCCCCCATCGTCTCCTCCCTCTCTCTCCCACCGATCCCGCTTGCACAGTGGCAGCGGGTCCCACCCCTACCAATCACACCCTCAATAGGCCTCACCAGCAGTATGCCCTGCCCCTCTGGTCCCGCCCCCTTGGCACTGCCTGGTGCCTGGTGGGAAGTGCCAAGATGCCCCTTGTGCGGTGCCAGGGTGCCAGGCTGACACTGCCCAAGGGGCACCTCCCCACTTGCCCCCGATGTCTAGGGGGGGCCTCAGTGGCCTCTGTCCCCACCAGTGGGGTGAGGGCACCTGTTCCCAGATAGTGGGGAGCAGTCTTAAATCCCGCTGGAGGGAATAACTCCCTGTGGGGGTCGGGGGGGGGTGCGTGGGGTGCGTGGGGGGGGTGCGCGTGGGGGGGGGGGGGGGGGTGGGGGGGGCGGGGGGGCGGGGGGGGTGGGGGGGGCGGGGGGGCGGGGGGGGCCGGGGGTGTGGGGGCGGGGGGGTGGGGGGGGTGGGGGGGGCGGGGGGGCGGGGGGGGGCCGGGGGTGTGGGGGCGGGGGGGTGGGGGGGGTGGCGGGGGGGGGGGGGGCGGGGGGGGGGGGCGGGGGTGTGGGGGCGGGGGGGGGGGGGTGGGGGGAGCAGGGAGATGCTAGCAGGCCTGGAGAATACCGTCCTGGGCCCGCTAATCATATGAAAATTGTAATTCCCATATGATAATCGGCTCCGCGCGCAGATTTCCAGCCTGGAGCTGATTGCGCTAAAAAAGCACTGAATGCTAGTCACAAATCTCTCTAAAGGCCCCCTGCTAGAGCAGTGCAGCGGCCCAGGAGAATCCCAGACAATATGTCTCAAATGTTACATAGAGCATACATTGGAGCAAGAGTAGCCAGAGTGTATTGAGTCTTGGGTCCTTTGAGTCTTTTTCTGCCATTCAATAAGATTATGTTTGATCTTCTACCTCAACTGAACTTTCAAGCCTATCCCAATGTCCCACGATTTATATTAGCTGAAACTTTCCAGCTGTTCACGCCTGTGGGATCTTCCTTCCCATTGACGGTCACCCCCGCCATGGGTTTCCTGGCAGGGAGGGGTGCACTCAATGGGAAACCCCATTGACAATGGCGGGACCATAAGATACTGCTTCCAGCCAATGGCAGGCCATCTCTGTCCACCGCAAAGCATGCGGTGGGTTGGGTGGTAAGTCCCACCCAATATGTCCAATAGTTCCTTTCTTCAAATATGAAACTCACCAGCTGATCCACTGGCTCTTTCAAGCTGGAATATTTAATAGTCATGTATTAATTGTGGATAGGAAAA